>NW_027202494.1:2540833-3237500 GCF_024711535.1 Dipodomys merriami | reverse complement strand
TCCCTCCTCGTATTTCTTCCAGAGGCTTCCTTGTGGGAGAACTGTGCTGTCCACTAGCTTCTGTCACAGTACTTCATGGATGGAGCAACCATGAATGGGGCTTAGAACAGGGAGGCGGCAAATAAGCATTCATCATTACATGCTTATTTGTTTGGTTTTCTTATTTTTCCAAACAAAAAAGAGAATCCATTTTGGGGAAGATGCACACAATGAAAGTTCCTTGATGTTCCACAGCAGCGTGGCGTGGGAGGCAGGGGACCCTGTCTGGAGGGCGTTCATGAGCCTGGTCTGTCCCGCCAGCCCTCAGGAAGGGCCACCAGTACTAGACAGCTGAAGGTGGCAAAGCAAAGAGGCCAGAGAGGATCCAGGGAACAGCTTGGACTGTCCTGTGAGACCGGGAGAGAGGCGCTGAGGAAACGCAGGGAAAGGTGTGGGAAGCTGCCGTGTCCCCGAGGGCTGGAAGCAAGAACACGGCATGAGAGGGAGAGGGGGAAGAGGAGCTGGTGCTGCTCACGCCATGATCCTTCCTACTCAGGAGGCTGAGATTGGAGGATCGTGGTTTGAAACCGGCCCAGGCAGGAAAAGTTCCTGAGTCTCTTATCTTCAATCAACCAGCAGAAAGCCTCAAGGGGAGCTGTGGTTCAAATAGTTAGAACACCTGACCTGAGTGAAAAAGTACCTAGGCCCTGAGTTCACACACACACACACACACACACACACACACACACACACACACACACACACACACACACACACACGGAAGATGAGCCTTCTCCACAGATCTGGCCCCAGAAACTGGGACAACAGGCAGACAGCTGAGAAGCACATAGGTTGTTGGCACACTTCACATGAGGCTGAAGAAAGAAGGCAGGAGACTTGAATGTGGGGAGCCCCAACCTGGGTGTCAGGAGTTCTGAGGCTGGTTTTGCCACCTCCTACCTATGCAGTCTTAGCTGGGGTTCCTTCTTCCTTTATTCCTCAGTTTCCCTATTTTGCAAACCAGAAGGGATAGATAGACAAGAAAACTCCCAAAGCAAAGGTTCCTCTTCACTGATGCTCTCTGAGATGAATAAAGAGGACTCAGCTTTGGGGATCTGGATGTGTTGGTGGAATCTGCCATTGATTAGTGATGTCTGTCATGACTGAGGAAGTGCAGAAAGTCAGCTCCCCCACTTAACTAAGACCCAGACATCTGAAGTGCAACTAACCTCGTGGAAGAGGGAGCTGGTTAGCCTCCTTATGACTTTTAGTATGATCTTATGACTTTTATCCACACAAAGGAGAAAAGTTAATAGATACAGAAATAAGCCAGGTGCCTGAACCCCTGGCCCAGGCCCCAGCCATCTGTCAAGCGCACTGCCATTGTGCAACCACACAGGCCAAGGGAAGGCATCTGGCTTTGGTTTGTGGGTCATTGTCACCCACACGGAATGAAATTCACTAGTCCATTGTGAGCTGTGCAGCTTTGATGCCTTTAAAATTACCCCACAAAGCTGGAGGGTGGAGGAGACAATGGACGCCCTTCTGAAGAAAGGTTCCGAGTGTGGAGCCAGAGTTGAGTCATGCTCTGCCCAGGCACCTGCATGGAGCCTGGAGCTTCACCACTGGGTCCGGTGATTGTTCCATCATGAGCTGGAGGACAGCAGGGCAGACTGTCCACACAGATAACGCAAGGGAAGCGACAGGCCTGGAGAGTGAGCTGCTGGCGGGGACAGCAAGCCAGGGACAGAGGGGTGAGAAATCTATGCACGCCTCCACCCACCCCACCGAAGACTTTGAAGTCGGCTCGCTCAGCGCCAGAGAATGTCACCTTATTTGGAACTAGGTTACCACAGGTGTAGTAGGTTAAGATGAGGTCACCCTGGAGTGGGTTGAGAGCTCACTCCAATACTGCTGTGTCCTGACAAAAAGAAGAAGTTGATGGTTGGGTGTGGTGATATATGACTGTAATCCTAGCTACACGGGAGGCATAGGCAGGAGGATCAAAGTCTGAGACTAGCCTGGGCAAAAAAACAAACAAGAGGTGCATATATATACACACATATATATACATATATATGTAATTTTTTCTCATTTTCAAGAAATGGGCTGACAAGTGAATTGGCATAAAAAAAAGTTTTGAGGCTAAAATAGGCAACCAGGCCTCATATGGTTGAGAGTGAAATCAGGTTGTTGAACCTCTCTGCCTCAGTTTCTTCATCTGTACAGAGGATATAATCAAGTTTACTGCCATGTTTGTTGTAGTGATCAATTTAGTGAGTCAATATGTGAAGTGCTTATAAGAGTGGTTGAGAAAGGGGGGGCTGTGGGGTACATGCTTATAATCCCAGACATCCAGAAGGTAGCGGCAGGAGGACTATGAATTCCAGGCCAGCCTGGGCAAAGTTAGTGAGAGGCTAGCTTAAAAAAAAGAAAAGAAAAAAAGCCTGGTGGCTCACACTTACAATCCTAGCTATTCAGGGGGATCAGAGTTCAAAGCCAGTGTGGGCAGGAAAGTCCCTAGGACTCATCTCTAATTAACCACCAGAAAACCGGAAGTGGCGCTGTAGCTCAACACCACTAGAACATTAGCTTTGAGCAAAAGAGCTCAGGGACAGTGCTTAAGCCCTGAGTTCAAGCCCCATGACTGACCAAAAAAAAGGACATCAATCAAAACCAAACAAAAGGACATGGCTCAAGTGGTGGAGGCTAGCAAACCCTAGGCTGTGAGTTCAAACCCTAGTACTGCCAAAACAGACAAACCCAGCACAGCTCAAGTTACCATAGAGCCCTTGGCAAGCATGTGTGAGGCCAAGGGTTCAAATTTCAGCATTGTAAAGTGGTGGCTACGTGTTAAGCCTGTGCTGTCTTAGCTAGTACCCTTGACTGTCCCAAGCAGGTAGCGACGGAGTCCAGCAACAGACAGCTCAGACACCAGCCGAGGCAGCCATTTGGTCCAAGCTGGACCAACCAGCTCCTTCCAAAGAGCCTGGCTCCGTTTGGCCTGCTCTGTGGAACAGCGCCTCCTGCCAGGCCAGGCAACAGGAAGTTTGCCAGCGGGGAGGAGGAAGCCCTTGGGTCTTTTGGTTCTGACCTCTTGGGGTTCCTGGCTCCTTTTCCCCACTGGGGCTCTGGGAAACACTCAGCATCTTATAACCAATGTCCATCCATTGATTGGTTTATGGGGGGTGGCGGTACTGGGGTTTGGGCTCAGAGATAGGTAGGTGCTCTACAACTTGAGCCACACCTATCAGGTCTTTTTTGTTTGTTTATGTGGTACTGAAGAATCGAACCTAGGGCTTCATGCACTACCACTACCACTGAGCCACCTTCCCCGCCCCTGGTTTCGTTACTGGTTGAACAGGGTCTTGAGTCTGTGCTCAGGTTGGCTTGGACATTGATCCTCCTATTTATGTTTCCCTTGCAGCTAAGATGACAGCCACGCATCAATCAAGCCATCTTTTCCTGACGGGTATCTGCTCTCAAACAGCAAGCCTCTCGATGTCCCTTACGGGCTTATGTTAGCACAAGGGGGACTTAATGCCCTGACCTGCCTTCTTTCGATTCTGCACGTGTAGGCTGTGCCCCCGGGAGCTACAAGGAAATATTCACCCCTTTCCCTTGCTCAGGCACAGAGAACTGGTTCCAGGCTTATGATGTGGTAAAGGAAGAGAAGCAGGGGTTGAGAAACCATTTTCCCTTCCTGGTCATTGAGCACTGATGTCTTGCTAGGCCTTGTCCTGAGCAGCCTTTGAATGCCTTGCCTTGTTTGTGAGCTCAGTCGTGAGCACCACAGCTGAATGTTGTCTGTGGATTCCACTGAGAAACGTGGCGAGAGAGCTCGTACTCCATTGTCTGTGCTCTTAACATCTTTGACATCCCCCCTGCAGCCCCAGATGGGGTTCTCATCGTCCCCTGTCGGGGGGCTTGGACGAACCTCAATGCAAAGTGGGGGTGATTGCATTCTCTTCCCATCCAAAGACCGTCTGGAGTGGTCCATGCACGGGGGCGGGCGTTGGTGTAGAAAAGCAGCGGCACACTGACCTCCTCCACCTTCTTTCCCTTGCTTCTTAGCAACTGGCTGAGCGAGGATAGGCAGAGGTGGAGAGAAAGGAGGCCACACGTAACTCAGTCAATTTGAGCAGCTTCACCAAAGGCTGATGTGGAAGAGAGGTGGAATCGATTTTGTGAAACACAGAAAAGGTGTTTCTATATGTGTGTGTGTGTGTGTGTGTGTGTGTGTGTGTGTGTGTGTGTGTGTGTGTGCATGCTAGTGCACTGGTCCTGGGTCTTGAACTCAGGGCTGGGCCTGGGCACTGTCCCTAAACTTTGAGCAGCTTCACCAAAGGCTGATGTGGAAGAGAGGTGTAACTGATTTTGTGAAACCCAGAAAAGGTGTTTCTCTGTGTGTGTGTGTGTGTGTGTGTGTGTGTGTGTGTGCGCGTGCATGCTAGTGCACTGGTCCTGAGGCTTGAACTCAGGGCTAGGCCTGGGCACTGTCCCTAAACTTTTTGTGCACAAGATGAGCATTTTACCAATGGAGCCACAGCTCCACTTCTGGTCTTTGGTGCTTAATTGGAGATAAAGAGTCTCAAAGATTTTCTTGCCTGGGCTGATTTCAAACCACAGTCTTCAGATCCCAGTCTCCTAAGTAGCTAGGATTATTATAGGCATGAACAACAGTGCCAGGCTTATTTAGTTAGTTTTTGGTGGTACTGGATTTTTTTTTAAGAATTTTATTTATTTATTTAGTCAGTAGTGGGGCTTGAACTCTAGGCCTGCATGCTGTTCCTGAGCTCTTCGGCTCAAGGCTAGTGCTCTACCACTTGAGCCACAGCGCCACTGGTACTGGGTTTTGAACTCAGAACCTTACACTTACTAGGGTGACGAGACATGCCTCAACCTGCTTCTTTAAAGAGGATGCAGTTTATTGTGTGCAAAAATTATGTTAGCAGCATGATGAAAACAACCTGGGGTCCTAGTAGGGACCAGCATGTTTGACATTTGGGTCTGTGTGTATAAACTAATCAATTGATGGATTGTTAGGAATGTTAGTTCTGGAAGAATACTTGGTCCTCTGTAATACTTTTTAATTTTCTGCCATGATGAAGATTAAATCTTGAACCCAGGGCCTAGTACACTCTAGGCAAGTGTTCTACCACCACCACTTCCCCAGCCTTTCTGCTCGTTTATATGTCTTTTTTATTTTTTAAGATGGAGGGCTAGCCTTGAACTCACGGCTCAGCCTGCCTCAGCCTCCTGAGGGCTGGCATGCCAGGCAGGCACTACCACACCCGGCATGTAACGACACTTATCAACCCCAGACTTGATTATTTGGTGGAAGTGAGAAGGAGGGATGGCGCTGGGCGGTCTCCCCCCCCTGCCCGCCCCCCTGCCCGCCCCCCCCCCCCCCCGCCCGCCCTCTGTGTCCTGAAACCAGAGAAGATGGAGAGTGACTCGGGAGAGTTGTCCATCGCTGTCACCGGCACTGGCACCAGAGAGGAAATCACGCTCTCATCCAAGACTGGAAAATGAAGCCGGCCCCACACCAGCCTTGGAGAAGTGGGACAAGAATGTTCGAAGGCTCCAGGAAGAAAACAGAATAAACAGGCACATTTTATTATCTGTTCAGTCTATTAAATGCCACCTGGTGGAGTGTCTGTTCCCTTACAGCGGTGTTTAATGTCTGCTCAAAATGCTTTTGTGTCTGATGTAATTTCACAACAGACTTTTCAGATGGGACTTCCAGAAAATTCCTCCAAACCTAGGCCTCCTGGAGAGCTGTGACATCAAGATCACTGGGGAACAAGCAATGTTGGTGCCTGTTATTATTATTATTATTATTATTATTGCTAGTCTGGGGCTTGAACACAGGACCTGGGCACTGTCCCTGAGCTTCTTTTGCTCAAGGCTAGCACTCTTCCACTTGAGCCACAGCACCACGTCAGGTTTTTTCTGTGTATGTGGTACTGAGGAATCGAACCCAGGGCTGCATGCATGCAAGATGAGCACTCTGCCACTGAACCACCTTCCCAGCCCCTGGCACCTGTCCTTTTTATTCCTGGCATTTCATGAAACTCCTGGCCTGGTGCTGTTAAATAGATTCCAAATTCATGGTCTCCAGCACATTTCTCGGGCCATCCTATGTGTCCTCATGCTCCACACAGAGAAAGTTGCTTGAGCCTAGGTTCCCACCCCCACCCCCACCCCAGATGCCACGGCGGGAGTGAGCAGTAGGAGCGTCCACTCTGTGACCCCTCAGGCTGGATGGGACAGCAGCCTCAGCCAGCTGAGAGGGAGGGAGGGAGGGAGGGAGGGAGGGAGGGAGGGAGGGAGGGAGGGAGGGAGGGAGGGAGCTTCTTCATTTAAGCCAAGGGTGACTGAGGCAGGAGGGTCCGCGATGAAGGCCAGCCCGGGCTGTACAGGAAGTTAGTGTCTCAGCAAAACCAAACCAGCCAAAAGACAACAAAATAACTCCATGTGGGAAATAATCACTGGAACTGTCACGAACTTCCCATTGATTCTCGTGGAATTTTTGTTGTTGTTATTGTCGGTCATGAGGCTTGAAGTCAGGGCCTGGGCACTGACCCTGAGCTTTTTCACTCAAGGCTAGAGCTCTATCACTTTGAGCCATAGCACCAGTACCAGATTTTCTTGTTGTTGTTGCTTTCTGGTGGTTATTTGAAGAGTCTCACAGACTTTCCTGCTAGGCTGGCTTTGAACCTCGATCCTCAGCTCTCAGCTACCTGAGTTGCTAGGATTATAGGCGTGAGCCACCAGCACCTGGCTCTTGTGGAATTTTTATGAAATGCTATTGTGAGCCTGCCTGCTTGCCTGCCTTCCTTTCCTTTCTCTTCCTCCCTTTCTTCTTTCCCTGCCTCCCTTCCTTCCCTCCCTCTCTGCCTCCCTTCTTTCTTTTTCCTTTTTCTTCCTCCTCCCTTGCCTTCCTTCCCTCCTTTTCTTCCTTCCTTGTGCCGGTACTGGGGTTTGAACTCACAGCCTCAACAATCTCTCTTGGCTTTTTTACTCAAGAATGGAACTCTACCGCTTGAGCCACAGTTTTACTTTTTGCTTGTTATTTAGAGATACAAGTCTCATGGTCTTTTCTGCCTGGGCTGGCTTTGAACCATGATCCTCATATCTCATATGCTCCCTGTGCCCAGGTGAGTCTACTTTACAATAAAGCAAACAAGGCAAGGATTGGTTTTCCCCTGGCATGCTGATTCTAGGGTGTGCTGATCTAGGTCTGGGAACTTCAGCAGAGTTGTGGTACCTGACACAGTCCCTGCCACTCAAGTGGATGCTAATACAGAGATGTTGGACAGGATCGCATGGATGAATGAAGGCAGCACACAGGACAATGCAGGGCAGTAGTTAGAAAGTTGGCGCTGCTGGAGAAATGCAACCTCTCCGCAGTCACTGCGTTTGCTTCGTCCAGGCCCTGGGGAAGCAGGTGGTGGAGTGTGAGGCTGAGTGGTCTGTATTAGCTCGTGGTAGTTGATTATTAATTTTTCAGGAATTTTGCAGGCTGGCTATCAAATAGCCGTTCCAAAAGATTAAGTTATATAAAGTGACAATGAAATGGTCTATTTTATTTTATTTTATTTTTTTTTACAAAAACAACCCAAATGTTATTTATTTAATATACATTGCAAGGACTTAAATCTTAATTTAAAAAACAGAAAACATAACAAAAACAACACCACAGCTCAAGATAAGAGTCCTGTACAGAAGTCAAGGAAAAGGACAGGTAGACTAAGGAAAAAACAGACAACACAGGAGAAGCTGGACAGTTCAGGTCAAGGCTCTTGGCTGGAGGTCTATTTTAAAAAGTAATAAATATCATCACCTCCTAAGTATTATTTTATAAGAATATTGGCTACTTTCTCTGGTCTTGAAGTTATTTGTATCTATTGCCAGGGCTGTGAAAGGGCTCAGTTGGGAAATAGTTCAGGCTTTCCAGTCCTTCTTCTCCCCTTCCTCTTTGGATGGAATTTACAGCCAATACCACGTGAGCCACACCCCCAGTCCTGGATATTCAGATCCATACTGGTTGCTTGTAATCAGCCATGACAGGGAGATTTATACCAGGAAAATTGTCATGCTGTCTATCACAGCTTGCCTAACTTCCTTCCTTCCTCCCTTCCTTCCTCCCTTCCTTCCTCCCTTCCTTCCTTCCTTTCTTCCCTTCTTCCTTCCCTCGCTCCTTCTCTCCTTCGCTCCCTCCCTCTCTTTCTTCATGGGGGCTGACTTGTTACAGACTTCCCAGCTCCCACTGGATCCAATCAATGATGAGTCGAGTCCTGCCCCCCCCCCAAGGATGCAGTGTGCTGGGGTCCTGCGCCATTGCTGGTGGGGCACAGCTGGGAGGGGCTGTGAAGGCACACAGTGGCTACCACTGGAGCTGGGCCTGGCGGCAGGGTGGCAGCTGAGGAGGCCCACGGCCTGCCCGGTGCGCAGTCATCAGCTCCGCCGCCCGCTCTCCCGTCAGGCTGAGCCACCTCATCACATTCCTTCAGAGTGAAGGGCATGTGACTCCTGGGCCTGTGGCCCCCCCCCCCCCCCCCCCGCCCTGTGAACCTCTCAAGCAGCATTTGGGAAAGGGAGACTGCCGGCTCTGGACCCTTCTTTGGAGGGTCTGGATTCCTGTGGCACTGAGGACAGGGTAGGTGCATGACCCACCGCGGGGAACCCCAAATCCACTTGTGTCTCTTGGGAGCTGCTGCCCTGGGGCTCCTCGTGGGACCTGCTGGCAGGACACAGGTTCCTGTCTAGGTTGGGAGCCCGTCGCGCGGACAGGAGGGCTCAGCCCTGACCTAACCAAGTCCCAGTGCAGGAGTCAGAGGACTTGACCATCACAGACGCCACCCAACACAGCGAGCCGCCCCTGAGCACCAGGCCTGTGCCACCTTGGCAGACAGTAGTTGTCCTAGTGGTGGAGCTGTGACGAGGCCAGGCTCCGAGCGAGGGCTGCTGTGACCCCGTCACTCCCAGATCTGCTTTAAGTTCTCTTTCCATCTCACTGATTCCGTGAAAGCCAAGAGATATTATTACTTGAAGACGACATGGGTCAGAGCAAACACTTGCTTTCTGAGAGCCTGCTCAGGAACGCCCGAAGTTCACAGGATATTGGGAAAACTGCATGGCATTAGAGGCCAAGTGGAAGCTCAGATTCAAATCTTGGCCAACCTTCTTGGAGCCTTCAACTCTTTTTTTTTTTTTTTTTTTTTGGGTCCGGTCGTGGGGCCTGAACTCTGGGCCTGGGCGCTGTCCCTCAGCTCTTCAGCTCAAGGCTAGTGCTCTACCACTATGAGCCACAGCGCCACTTCTGGCTTTTTTCTGTTTGCTTATGTGGTGCTGAGGAATCGAACCCAGGGCCTCGAGCATGCAAGGCAAGCGCTCTACCACTGAGCCACCTTCCCAGCCCGAGCCTTCAACTCTTATCTTGGGGTTCAGAGTAATTCCTGGTTGGGAGGAAGAGGAACAAACATATAACACCTCCAGCCCAGCGCCTGACATTTGTGCCCGGACCTTGTGCTTGCTGAGCAAGTGCTCTCCCCCCTGAGCCACAACCGCAATTTCTTTTCCTTTACTTTGTTCTTCAGCTAAGGTGTCCTGTCAACTTTGACTGAGCTGGCTTTGTGTGTTGATCTTGCTACCTCTGCCTCCTGAGTAGCTGGGATTACAGGTATAAGACGCCACTTGTGTCCTTCACTTTCATTTGTTTCCTGAAGATCTGTTAGCATTAGGGACCCCGGTGGCACTCTGCTCTCCCAGCTGGGTTAGGTGTCCCCAGTCTCTTGTTGCTGTAGCCCTAAGCGCAGGATAGTGATGGAACTAGACTCTGAGCTCTATGCTTGGTGGTAAGTCACAGGCTCTGAAGTTGCATCAAGCTAGCCCCAATCTGGACAGACTCAAGCGCTCTGTTCCCTCATCTATGAGTATGGATGACACAGCAGCCGTGTGTCAGGTCACTGTGAGAAGAAAATGATGCACACACGGGACATGGTACACTCAGGAAGTCTGGGCTATCACAGTAATTGCTACTAATAGCCCAGTGCCTGGTGTGCGCGGGCAGGAGCTCCATCTGTATGAAGAGGTGGGGTCTCAGGCTGCTCCCCTCTTGCTTCATGGTTTTCCTCAAGCCAGAACTACTTGGGAACTTGAAGGAAAGCCAGCGCATTGTGAGAAGTCAATGAATTTCTAATCTGTAACTTAACAGCACCTCCCCAGGGCACAGAGGACAGCTGCTCTCCTGGCAGAACGGACACGAGTCTTATTTGTGATGCAGGCAAGTTGCAGCCTGCCTGTCACAGGCTCTCCCCAGCCCTGGCTCTCAGGGTCTTGAGGGAGAGGGGTGTAAACACTCTCCCACCTCCAGGAGGCTGTGGGCAGTATGAGGTAATTCAACCCTGCAGAACACCTCCACTGAACAAGAAGGAAAAAACAGCCAGGCGCCGGTGGCTCATGCCTGTATTCTTAGCTACTCAAAAGGCTGAGACTCTGAAGATGGCAGTTCCGAAGCCAGCCCAGGAAGGAAAGTCTTTTTTTTTTTTTTTTTTTTTGGGTCCAGTCGTAGGGCCTGAACTCTGGGCCTGGGCGCTGTCCCTCAGCTCACTTGAACCACAGCGCCACTTCCTGCTTTTTTTCTTATGTGGTGCTGAGGAATCGAACCCAGGGCCTCAGGCATGCAAGGCAAGCGCTCTACCACTGAGCCACCTTCCCAGCCCCAGGAAAGTCTTCTTATCTCCAGTTAGCCACCACAAAGCCGGAAGTAGAGGTGTGGCTCAAGTGGTAGGACACCAGCCTTGAGCAAAATAGCTGAATTCGAGTTCAAACCCCAGTACAGGTACAAAACAGATAAAGGCATCGCCACTGAACAAGAAGGCAAAATATTTCTCTTCTCCTCTCTTCCTCCTACCCTAGCATGCAAGCACTCTACCACGTGTTTGCATTTTGTTTTTGCGATAGGATCTGGTCATCTTTGCCTCAAACCCAAGGAACTCCGGCCTGCCCCTCCCCAGTAAGTGGGCTTACAGGTGTGCCCCTGCCACACCAAGCAAAATTCCAGGGGCTTTCCTGGCCCAGTAAGTGGGCTTACAGGTGTGCCCCTGCCACACCAAGCAAAATTCCAGGGGCTTTCCTGGCCCAGGCGCCGAGCACCGGGGAAGGGAGCGCCTCCGGGCTGCTGCTTGCCAGTGATAACGGAAAGGAAATGATTTTGCTTCTAAGTTGGCGTCTGAGACACTGTGGTTGAGCCCACAATCACCCTCCCAGTATCTCCCCTGGGCTGGAGTGGGGGCGGGAGGACACAGCAGTGGCCAGGATCCGAGGTGGGGGTCTGTGTGGAGGTGCAGAAGAAAGGAGGGGGACTGGGATGGTCCGTCTCCCCCCCTCCCACTCCCCCAGGTCAGTAGCTCTCCTTCAAAGAGCAGCAGCAGTGGCCTGAAGCCAGGCAGCGGAGACAAAGCAACGAGGCAGGGTGTCTGGGTAACCCCAGGGGTCCTCGTTCTTTCTCCCTCTGTCCCACACCTTCTTCATGTGTGTGTGTGTAAATGAACATGATATAGATATATATTTAGAGGTAGGGTTTCACTGTGTAGCCCAGGATGGCCTAGAACTCGTGCCCCTCCAGCCTTAGCCTCCCAAGTGCTGGGTGCGGGGGGGGGGGCATCTTATTTCTGCCATCGGCTAGCTGTTCAAAGGAGCCACAAGCTCTAGGTCCGGGCACAGTCACGGGTGCACGGGGCCGCCCCTTCGAGGCCGCCGCTCCTCCGTCCCCGCCCGCCCGTTCAGACACCGGGGGGCAGGGAGGCCAGGATCGCGCGGCCCCCCGCCCGCCCTCCCCGCGCGGAGGGGGCGCGTCTGGACCCGGACCCCTCGGGTCGGCCCGGCGGGCGGCCGCCCCGGCCAGCCTCGATGGCCCCGGGCGCCGCAGGGCCGGAGGGCGGGCGCTCGGCCCGGCTCGGCGGGGGCGCGGCGCGCGGCCGCCCGGGCCCGGCCCACCGCCCACATTCCGGGCGGGGCGCGGGGCCTGCCGGGGCTCGCCCGCCCGCCCCCCGCCCCAAGGGGCCGCCCCGCCCCGCCGGGCCGCGCCCGCCCCCGTCCCCGCCCGGCCGCCCGCCCGCGGGAGGCCCGGCCGCCGCGGCCGCCGCCGTTGCCGCCATTGACGTCAGAGGGCGGGCACATGACCCCCGGCGGCCAATCGCGCGCCGCGCCCGCCTCCCGCCCGCGAGCGCCCCGCAGCCGGCGCGGCCCCCGCCCGCAGCGCACTCGCCGACGGACGCGGACACACGCACCGCTCAGCGCGGCCGCGCGGGGCCGAGACACGCCCGCCCCCCCCTCCCTGCCCCGCGCCCCCCGCCCCGGCCCCGCGTCCCCCCGAGCCCCGCCGCGCCGGCATGCGCCCCGCCAGCTAGGAGGAAGCGGCCAGGAAGCGCCCGCCGCCGCCGCCGCCGCCGCCGCCCCCGCGGCCGCGCCCCGCCCCGCGGCGCCCCCCAGCCCCACGCCCCCCACCCCGGCGGCCCGGGGCGTGGGGGGGTGCGGGCCGCCCCCGGGGCTCCGCCGCCGCCGCCGCCGCCGCGCCGCGCCCGCCAGGCCCGCCCCGACCGCGCGCCCCGGCGCGGCCATGGATCTGACCAGCAGCTCGGGCGGCGGCGGCGACCCCCGGCAGCTCGAGGAGACCAAGCCGCTGCTGGGCGGCGACGCGCCGGGCCCCGAGGGCACGAGGATGGGCGCCGTGCCCTGCCGCCGGGCCCTGCTGCTCTGCAACGGGATGAGGTACAAGCTGCTGCAGGAGGGCGACATCCAGGTCTGTGTCATCCGGCACCCGCGGACCTTCCTCAGCAAGATCCTCACCTCCAAGTTCCTGAGGCGCTGGGAGCCGCACCACCTAACGCTGGCCGACAACAGCCTGGCGTCCGCCACGGTGAGTGCGGGGCCCGCCCGCCGCGCCCCCGCCCCCCGGCCCGGCCCGGGGGTCCCCGAGCCCTGCGCGCCCCCCCCCCGGGCCGCGGGCCCCCGAGCCCTGCGCGCCCCCCCCGGGCCGCGGGCCCCCGCCCTGGCGCGACGCCCCCGGGGGTCGTGGGCTGCCCGCTCCCCGGGAAGCCGCGCGGCTCGTCCGGCTCCGAGCGGCCGGGGAACACAAAACGCCGCCCCCCCTTCCCCTCCGCCATGAGCGCGCCGAAGCCACCCCCAGCCCCAGCGGATTTCCAGGTCCTTTCGTGGCTGTACCCGTCCTTGGTTCTTTCCTCCCTGCCCCGGCGGCCAGGCACGACCCGGCGCCTCCCTTTCCGAGGATCTCCCCCGCCCACGGGGCCGACCCCCCCCCCCCCCGGGCCCGGGGCGGCCCGGGACCCCAGCGCCGGGTCCTGCATTGTCTGCGGAGCGTGTGAGTGTGTGTGTGTGTGTGTGTGTGTGCGCGCGCGCGGGGGTGCGCGGTGTGTACGTGCGGCTTCCTGCCGGAGGTCCCGTTTTGTGTCTGTTCCCGTGTTTTCACGCTGGCTCAGTGGGTTGAGATGGAGAGGACGAGCCGCCCATCTCTTTCTGCAATCGAATCTGCAAATGGTGGACTTCTTCCCGGAGAAAGACAGCTGTGGTGGGGTCGAGGGAGGAGTGGGGGTGGCGGGCAGGGCCTGAACAGGATGCTTTGTGTTTTGAAACAAGGGTGGTTTCAAATACCGGCTCTGGCTTGGCCTGGGCTTGGCGCTGGGGGTCCAGGCTTTGAGGAGAGGGGGCCATCTTGCCTACAATGCACCGCCCGCCCCCTCCAGCCCGGCTGCTGTTTGCTAAGCCCAGTGGGAGGGGGCAGAACTCGACACCTCCCCACACCTGTGCCAGGAAACAGGGTGTCACTTACATGCGTGTCACAAACGTGTAGCCTGTGGAGACATCTCCCCAGCATCCATGTTCCTTGGTGGTGTGTCACAGGCCGTGACACACGCTCCAAGGAATGGGAGGGGGACAAAGGATCCTAGCCCTCCCATCTTCTCCCCCCCTCCCCCCCCCACTCCCAGAGCATCAAAGCACATGGGACTTTTATTCTGAACTCTGGGTTTGACATGTCTGGGACATTTCATTTTTTTCTGTGCCATGGGCACAGCGGGGCAGGGCCTGCGGACTCCTGCCTCAGAGGCCACCCGCCTCCGCCACCTTCCAGGCCGCTGCATGGCATGTGCTTAAACCTGCCTCGGATTGCCCAGCCTCTGAAAACCTCCATGGAAAACAGACACTGCAGACTTCAGGGCTTCCCTGTCTAGGTTCTGGAGCCCCCTTCCCCGCCTCCCTCCCTCCCCCCATCCAGCTTCATTAGTGAGCTTTACTCTAGGCTTCCTTCTTTCTCCTGTTCCCCTCAGCAGGAAGGGAATGAGTTGTGGGGGAGGGGATGGTTGAGAGGGACAGTGACCGGCCAGCCCCTGCTTCGGGGTTGGTGGGGAATCAGGAGCCGAAGCCCCTCACCCACCCTGGCTGTTGAAGAGCTACGGTTGTGTGGGACCAGGGTGGGTAAGCAGCCTGTGGCTCGGGTCCATCCTGGCCGGCCCAGGTGGATGGCACCCTGAGAGGAGCCCTTGTGAGTCCAAAGTCAGGGCTGGGCAGAGGGTTATTAGAGGAACAAGTTTGATCTTGGTGCAGAGCCTGGCTCTGGGGTTAGGAAACATGCAAAAGAGCTAGGAGGAAGTGTCCCAGGGGCTGGCATGATCCCCTCTCTCCACCTTTCTCCGTGGAAGTAGGAGCCTTCAATTTAGCCCTGGCCCCAGAGCCTGTGAGTGGAGGCAGGGCTGTCTGGGCCCCCAAGTCCCAGGGGGGTTGGGACCACCACCACCACCACCACCACCAGGGATCTTGTCCCCTGTTGAGACACCTGGTTAGTGTCCAGGCTCCCTGGCAAGCTGAGGATCTCCTGTGGGGTTCCCTGAGGCCTGGTCATTATGTAATCTGGCTGCATTTTATAGTGCAGCCCAGACACTTGGTTGAGCAATATAAAGCCTAAATGAAAGAAAGGTGAATTTGAGTGCAGCTTGCTGCCCCACAGACCCTTGCCAGCCCTCAGGCTCTGCCGGCTGCCCGGCCCAGCCCTGAGCCTCCTGGAGCAGGTGTGTTTCTGGGAGGGGCATAGCCATCCTCAGAATGGCCAGAACTGGAGTTTTAAACCCAGACCAGACCATCTGGGGATTATCTGGTTAATTGTGTGCCTTCAAGACCAGAGTGATTGATCTGAATTCCAATCAGTAAACAACGTAAACTTATGTCCAGTCTGTCTACATTGATCCAGTTAACTGAATCATGAGCAATAAAGATCTGGCTCCCAGGATCACAGCTTTATCAAGCTGGGGTGAAGTCTTTGGGGGTCTCCCTGTGTTGGGGACTCTGGCTGGACACACCCTGAGTCTGGGACTCTAGGAGACTTAAAAAGGAGTCTGGTGCTCTGGGGACCTGATATCCCTCTCCTGGCCTGGCTGTAAACTTTGCCCTCTGTGGGGTCAGGTTGGAGCTTGGCCTGCGCCAGTCTCCAGGGTTGGTTACTGATTAAAATCCTTACGATGTGCCTGACATGGCTCGAGACAGTGGGCCGGGTTGGATGAACCCTGTGCCTGGAGACTTGGGATCTGGAAGGCTTGTAAACTCCCAGCCTTCCTGGGAGGCGAGGCTGAGGCCCAGGAGAGCCCCCTGCTCCCAACCACACAGCCCCTGGTGCTTGGGGAAGGGCCAGCTGCCTACGCACGGTCTGGTTGTGGTGGCTTGTTCCCCTTTTTGCGTTCAGGCTTTCCAGTCCCTGGGCCTTCCTGGGTCTTCGAGGCTGTGGATTGTGGTGCAGGCAGAATCCGACAGCCAGCAGTTCTGCATAAGTGGCTGTAATCAGCAAGGCCAGAATCCATTTTGCTGTTCTCATCCCTAGGCTGAATTTGATCACCTGCTAGACATGTTTGTCCGCTGGTGGAGGGCTTTGTCTGTAGCTTTTGTTTCCTCTGAACCAGAGAAGTACAAATAAGCTGCTTACCTGTCATTTCATCTTGATTTTTAAAAACCACACACCAGTATTCTGAATGGTGGGTCTGATTTGAAAGGCTTTTTATTCATTTACTGAAGGTGGGGGGCACAAGGGACAGGGTTCAGAATGGTGAGTCTGATTTGAAAGGTCTTCTGTTCATTACCAAAGGTGGGGGCACTAGCGACCGCGTTCGGTATTCTCAAGCTGCATTCACCTAGGCTCGTTTTCCAATTTTTACTGCCCGGCTTCCTGATTGGAATGAAGAGAAGCTCTTCGTCCTCTCTGCTTTCTTTCACACGGTGTGTTCTCAGGGCACCGTGGGTCCTTTGAGCCTGGACTTGGATTAGCGGGTGCCTGCTGCACCCTACAGTGTGTGTGTCCAGATGCTTGAGAAGGAAGATCCTGTTCTCCAGAGCCACCCCTACTCCCCTGGGACCCATTTGTGTGTGCGAGTTCTGTGTTAATGGTTTTAATTCGGGTTACGTACACGGTCCTCTGTGACATTGAGTTTCTGGTGGCATTTAGTAAACATTTTTGGGGGGTCATTGGGAGAGTTTGGTATACATCCACATGTCTGATGGCGGTGGTGGAGGGGACACAGCCAGAGGAACAGACAGACATGGACATTTTCTGCAGGGAATTTTCTACCCCAGGACAGGTCAGCATGGCCCTCTTCCCCTAGGCTGTCAGAATCCGTGCGTTTGGGGTGAGAAGCCTAGTCTGGCCCTGGCGTTGTTGTACCAGTGCGGGAGGGGTCTCAGGGAGTATGGCTGTGTTTCCCCGTCAGCTCAGATGGAGCAAATGCCATGGGCTGGGCCCCTGGGCCCCATGTGGCTTGTGTGTGGCCCTGCCCCTCTGTGGTGCCTGACATGGCAGGAGAGGGGCTTCTGGGCACCCTCTTGGGCCAAGCTTAGAGAGAGCCTGGAGGCCAAGTGACCCCAAAGACTTGAGTCCCAGGGTCCCTCACCACTGGTGCCTCTCAAGGCCTGGCTGGACTCTGTTCTTGCCCAGGGCACCTGTTTGAGTTTGTCGGCATGGATATTTCAGATGGACCATTTGTGCCTTTGATGGAAACTTTGTTGTGTGTCATGTGGTTCCAGAGCTGGGCTCTGGGCTTACAACTTCCGGGCTGGAGGCATTGTCAGGCCTGGCCTGCCCCGCCTTGCTGAGACCTCCTTTTCTCCATCTCTGCTGCAGGTCTTCAGAGCTCATATGTAGAATTGCTGCTAGATGTTGGTAATTCAGATAAGCACCTACTAGGGACCGTCAACATATAGTAGGGCTGACAGGCAACCAGTACTCCAGTTCCCTCTTTCCTCATTGCTGTACAAACAGAAGAGATTGTTGTTGTTTGAACATGCTTGGTCTCTAGAGAGAAGTCACCAGAGGTGAATAGTGCATTTGGGAAGCTAGAGGTATTTAGCAGATCTGTGTGTGCAGTCTTGAGATCGTTGCAGGCAGTTGAAGAAAGATTCCTCAAGGGGAATGGTCTAGTTTCTTAGAAAAAAAAAACAATTTTTTTCTTCCATAATTGAAACACTTATACATATATCAAATCTTGTTGTGTGATGGCCTACCTCTCCCTCTCCCTCTCCCAGGTCTGGAGTGGCGTCCTGCTGCTCACTCTGGACCTGTCGTCCGGTTCTGTGCTGCCGCTGCACATTGGGTACCATATCTGGGGAACCACATATCAGTATCCACATACGTACAGCTACCATGTGCTTCTTCACAGCTGCATAATTTTCCAGTGTTGAGACATGCCATGATAATGTGGGTAGATGGTCCCTTACTGGTGAGCATTGAGGTTAGTCCCAGTTGTTTACTATGTCAAGCAAGATATTCTCCATTTTCCAGTTGTTTTCTATTTTAGCAGTTTGAATGTTTGCTTCTTTGAGAGGGGAGAGCTGGCCTCCTTCCATCCAGTCCTGCTTCAGTGTGGTTGAATGTCGCGCTAGGGAGACCCCAGAGGTTCCAGCTGGTAGCCCTGACAAGGATCTGAGCTGCTTTACTGGAGAGCCTCATGTTCTGCCCCAGGACTCCCTGCTTCCCCGGCGGAAGCCACGCGCTCAGGCCTGTGGTTGAGGAGGGCTGTGCGACAAATTCTCTCCCAGACCCCTTGCTCTGGTGGGTGTGTTTCCTGCACAGGCATGGGGCTGGCTGCATACTGAGCCCCAAAGAGGCTGAGACTGTGTGTGTGTGTGTGTGTGTGTGTGTGTGTGTGTGTGTCTGTCTGTCTGTCACAGGCTTGACAGCAGATCAAACAGGTGAGCTCAATCCTCTGCTGCCTCCCAAGTGGTGGCCGTGGGCAGGTCCCTGAACCTCCTTGTCTGTGGAGGGAGGTCTGGAGGGACTTCCTTCTAGGTTAAGTCTGGCATTTATTCTCTCCCACTGTTCTGGGCACTTGGAAGACAGACAGTAGACTACTGAGCAGGAAAATGTAGAATCTGGTGATAAGAATCATAGAGCCAAGCCAACAGGCTGCAAGTAGAGCCTTGACTCTGTACCGAGTGGTCAGAGAAAGGGAGACTTGGGTATCTGGGGGAGGAGCCTTCCAGATAGAGAGAAGGGCAAGGCTGGTGCAAAGGTCCTGAGGCTGGATTAGTTGTAGAAATCACCCAACACAGTGGCATACACCTAAAAAATGTTCTGCAATCCGTTCCCTTCCCTTCTATTCTATTTGCAGACAATTAGGAGGCCCTTGGAAGATTCTAGGTGTTAGGCATGCTGGCAGCTGCTTGTTCTAGCAAGGTCTCATTCTAGTGCTTCGTGTGTGTGTGTGTGTGTGTGTGTGTATGTGTGTGTGTGTGTGTGTGTGTGTGTGTGTGTGTGTGTGTGTGTGTGTGTGTTTCATTTTAAAAAGCGGGCTCCCTCCCAATAAATAGTGAAAAATAGCTTTGCAGTAATGCTTTAAGAGGCTCTTAAATTACATAGCCCAGCAACTTGAGGGCTAGGAAGGTGGCTTAGTGGTAGAGTGCTTGCCTAGCATGCATGAAGCCCTGGGTTTGATTCCTCAGTATCACATACACACAAATAGCTGGAAGTGGTGCTGTGGCTCGTGTTAAGGGCTAGCCTTGAGCAAAAGAAGCTCAGGGACAGTGCCCAGGCCTTGAGTTCAAGACCCATGCCTGGCAACCCCCCCCCCCAAAAAAAAAACCCCATTAGCTGGGTTCCAAAGAAGATGGTAGGATTTGGGGTCATCTGACTTGCCTCTGGCTTTGTCTGTAGGGAAGGGGTGATGAGCCACCCAAAGACCCATTCGCATGACTCTTATGTCCCAGGTGGTACTTTGTTCCTGCTCTTCCAGGAGCCCAGGATGGTTAGGCTGGAGGGAAGCAGCCAAGCTGGATCCACCGGTCCCAGTGGGTGACCAGTGGGAATCTGGCAGGCAGGCAGATGCTTCCGGGGTGGGGCTGGCTTCATCCAGCTCCAGAGGGGTCAGCTGGCAAAGGAAGAAGGTCCTGAGCTTCGCTGGCTTTCGCAGGTGTTGGAGGCAGTCTTGGTTCCTCAGGAGTACAAGTGGGGAGCTTCCCTCCTCTCTCTGGGAAGTGAGTCCTGGCGCAGAGGGGCGGCGCTCGCCTGGATGGGCCACACTGGCCTTGGTGCCGCGCCTGCTTGCCGCCCGTGTCAGCCTGTGGGAGTCCCCGTTCCACTGATGGCTCTTTGCACCTGGTTTCTCCAGGCCCTGCCTTCCTCTGGATCCTGGGCCTGATCTGGGGCCTGGGCGCTCCAGAGGGCTAGTCCCACTCATGATGTAAATGTTTCCAGGAGGGAGGGAGGGAGGCTGGCTGGCAAGTCTCCTGTCACCCCAGACTCTTTGGCACACAGCAGTGAGCTTGGAGGCCCACAAGGCGCAGACAGCAGCAGGGAAAAGGAAGGCCTTAGCTCCGTGGTTCCTGGGTGAGACCTGTGGCAGGGAGATGTGTGTCTGCGCGGGTGCTGTGGCGTGGGCAGCCTGTGCAGTAGAGGCCTGGGAAGGCTCAGGTGAGGACACTGGAGGGTGGAGAGGTCATCTAGACCCACAGGACCCCTGCCTAGGAGTGAGGGCATGTGAATTCTGACCTGCATCTACTGGACGTGGGTGAGGTTGCCAGTCCCCCCTACAAACATCATGGTGGGCATCTCAGGGCTCTCGGCTTAGCCCTGGCCAGCCGGTAGCAGATGCTGCTTGGTGAATTTTTCAGTGTAAAGGGAACTGGTATCAGAACGTGAATGTCAACAGTGTGTAAAGGGTGGGCATCAGGAGTAAGTTTATGAATTACTATGGTGTGCAGAATGGGCACCCAGGTGCTGGCTTGAGGAGTGGGTACCCCGTGCACTCAGGTGCCTGGAAGTGAGTGCCCAGTGCTGTGCTCAGGGGCTCGTGCTCCAGGCGTTGTACTGGCACACAGGGTGTGGAAGCCCACAGTCCTGCAGATGCTCCTCCTGCCCATCTTCCAGGCAGGGAAACAGGCAGAGCCTCTCTGCTGACCTTGTGTGGATGCCTGCCTAGGTGATGGACAGTGGTACTCGAGTCCTGCCCTTGTAGCCTGGAGTGTGCCCTTCCCCCATGAGGAGACCCATCCAGCCCTCTACGTTGAATGACCCCAGGCTTCTGTGCCCTGGGCACCCAGGGAAAACCTGTAGGGAGTGCTCCTCACGCTGCCCTGCTCAAGGTGTGCACAGCCCCGGGACCCTGCAGTGCCAGGCAGCCAGCTGCTGCCCAGAGTTCCAGCCTTAACCTCTTACTTTACCTTCCGCTCGCAGGCTCCTTTCCCACACCTGGCTCTTCCTTAAGGTTCCTAACAGTCGCATTGGGTGGCAGCCAGAGCCAGCGGACTGGTGGGCACCTTGCAGGTGGCAGGGCGTCGTTGTGCTGGGTCTGCGGTGGGGAGGTACGCACGTCCGAGAGCAGCGGGGCCAGGGCTGTCTGCCAGGAAAGGCAGTGACTGTAGACATCGGGCACCCCTGAGTGTCACCAACCTGCTACCTGCCTGCTTCAGGTGGGAAGATGAAAGAGGCTGGGAAGGCCCAGGAATGTGCAGGTCCAACATGGCACACATAGTAACTGCAGGCTGTTAGTAGTTGTTTGTTCCAGCTACGCTAAAGCCCCCGGCCCCGTGGTGCAGGAAGTGAAACAGAGCCTGACAAGTTAAGGGTTCCACAGCAGGAACCCAGGGGACTGGCTGGAGAGCCGGTGGAGACCTAGCTAGTATCCTCTGGATGCTGACGTCCACAGCAGTAAGGATGGGGTCACCAGTAAGGAGAGATGTAGTCGCTAACCCTCATGGAGTGCTGATTATGCACAGGTGATAGTCTGAGTCCTTTATGCAGATGAAAGCTAATACTCAGCACTGACAGTGTGCAGGCACAGGTCTGAGTTCTCCAGGTAGATGCCCACCAACATCCGCACATTACTGATGATGCTCAGTTACTGAGTCTTCCAGGTAGATGAACCCCAGCACTCAACATAATAAATACTGCCAGCAAGTGCTGAGTCCTCCCTGTGGCTGAGTGCTCACTGGTCCCTATTTACACACGAGCAGTTGGGGTCCAGGCAGGCAGGCAGGCTCACTGCACACTTTGCTTATAGTGGCGGAGCTGCCACTTGGTCCCAGGCTGCCTGTCTGCAGGTGCCCTGGGAGTGTCCACTGAGCAGGATTCTAGAGGTCAGGAGCAGGGTTTTAGAGAGGCGCAGGAGGGGGAACCAGTGCTCAGAGCAGGGCATCTTCCCCGCGTGGAGGGGCTCCTGGGGTCTTCCCGCAACCCCTCCTGTAGCTCCTTCAGGGAAGCTTGCTTTCTCTGCCTCTTTCTACCCCAGGACAGGCACTCAGCCCCGGGGCCCTGAGGTGGGCTACAAGGATGGCCAGGCCTCTGAAGAGAACCCTGCAGCTCACACTCAGTGCCCCTGGCTGCCGCTCCACTCCTCCAAGCTGTGCCACGCCGCTGTGCCTCAGTTTTCTGCAGGGAACATCTTTCCTGCCATGGAGGCCTTTAACGGCCCCTCTGCGGCGGCCTGCCCTGGGGGCCGGCCTGGGGCTCGCTCTCCTGCCGTGAGGCACTTCTCTATCCAGCTAGCTTCTGTCTTCACCAGCTCTTCACCTCCTGACTGGTAAAACCAACACAAAAATAATTGCCCAAGGATGACAGTGAGCTTACAAAACAAAGGAGCCTCCCACCTAAAGTCGGCCAGGTTTCCGTGCAGGTGCGGGGGGGGGGGGGGTGTGTGTCTTCTTGCAGGTAGTTATGTGTGGCACAGACCCAGCACAGGACGCGTGTGCCTTGAGGTCTCTCGGGAAATCCCTTCGGAGCGCTCGCAGCCCAGCTGTGGTAATCTACTGGCTCGAGGTCCCTGACGATGGAGGGCTGGTCCTCCTCTGAGTCCTGCAGGGCTTCGTGACCTAGGCCCCCACAGTTGTACCAATCCCAGAGGACCACCCCACCTCTGGTGGGGGGCCACTTGTGCACTGTCCCCAGGGGCGCCCATAGTCAGGAGCCCTAGCTCCCCACAGTAGAGCCGGGAACTGCTGCCGCCGCCGTCGCCCAAGGGGCCAGGCAACCCTGGGAGCTGCCTCCTTGCTGAGGCAGGGCACCACCAAGCCCCCCACCCAGCTTTGTTCCTCCCCCCGCCCCCGCCCCCACTCTCCTTGCCTTTGCCCTGGTGACTAAGGGCCTCGGAGATCTGGGTGGTGGAGAGGAGCATTGCATCATGCCAATAAAAAATGGGGAGAGAGGAATTGCTCCAGAAAGTTTTGGCGGAAGTGAAATGCCTCGAATCGGTCTTGTGTTGAGTTGAAGCAGATTTCTCTGTGTGTATGTGGGGGGGCGGGGGGGGGGTGAAGGATGAGGGATGGCCAGTGGTCTGGGTGGTTGGCACGGAGCTTCACCTGTTCAACCCAAGGCCCACCCCGGATGACACAGTGGGTCCTCCGTTTTTTAGAGCTAATTAAACCACACTCAAAGAAGTTAGGAAAAGGAAGGCGCTGGGGTGATGTGGAGTCCTGTCCCTAGACTCCCTGAAGGGCTCAGGTGGCTTTGGCCGGGGAGCTGTGCAGAGAGTGGGCGCTCCCCCTCCCTCACAGGCCCTCCCCCATGCTGGCATCCCAAGGCGTGGGGCACTTGAGGTCTGGTCTGGCGTGGGGTCTGCAAGCACCCAGGAGTCTGAATCAGGCCTGTGAGTGATGGCCTTGTTTGACCAGGGACCTTGGGAAGTTCCAGTCTCTTGGAGACCCTTGCCTTGTGTGGTGTCCTTGGGGTGAAGGAAGGCTCCGGTGGGTGTCCCGGGACTCCAGTCCCTGGATTTGGGATGCTTCCTCAGATGGTAGCCATCCACAGGATGGAGCCCGTGTTGGGAGCCTTCGATGTTACTGTGCTTTTTCCCTCAGCGCTCAGCAGCAGTGCTGACAAATGAGATTTTCACTTGGAAAATATGATTTCCAAACAGAATTGAGAGTTGCTTTTATTTTCTAAATGATATTGCCCCTGACACATGTGCCACCCAGGTGGTGGCTGGGTCTGAAATCCCAGTGGGAGGAACCCACTCCTAGCCTTCCACGGGCCTGTCTGTGTCTGCCTTATAGACCGCCCCCCCCCAACACACAGGGCGGCCCTTCCACCCTGGAGCCCCCATTTGCGCCCACGAGGACCAGAGCCCCTGCTTTGAACAGAGCCTGGGAAGCCACCCTCTTCTTCAGGGATGCCTCAGTTTGTGGTCTTGGCCTTGACCTCCTAGTTACCTTGGTCCCCCTTGTCCAGCCTGCTGCCGTGCAGGGGCTGCTTCCTCCTGGCCCTGCTGAGACCCCATGTTTGCCAGTGCTGCACACCACGCCTTGGGCTGGTGCAAGGGCCACATAACCAGTGTTCCTGGGCGAGCCAGTGCTTCCTGGCTCCCGGGCCCCTCCCAGGGAAACCTCAGTCCCCAAGTTCTTCCACTTAAATCTGCCCAGGACTCCCCCCTCCCCCTTCCATTGTTCAGTCTCCCAGCCTCTAGGTAGGCTGGGTTCCTTGGAGAAAGATGTTGCTGGGGAGAGAGAATCTGAGGTGCTTTTCCTTGGCTCCTCTCCTTTGAAGCATTGAGATGGACGGCACCCGCAAGAGCGGCGCGGGGCCCTCTCTTCTACCAGGTGTGATGGCCCAGGACCACCTTGGGTTTTGCACTGGGAGTTTTTGCACTGTGTCTCAGGAGACCTACTAAGTCCCAGGCACATGGGACAGCTGGTTACTGAGGTAGAAAAATATCTCCTGTGCTTTTTTTTTTTTTTTAATTTAATTTAATTTTATTTGTGAACATACTGTACAGAGGGGTTACAATTACATGGGCAGGATGATGCGTACATTTCTTACCAAGCATTGCAGCCTCCTCCTTTGTTTACCCTTCACATCCCTTCCCAGCCTCCCCCCTCCCCCCCAATCCCAATCCTTCTCTTCCCCCCCCCCCCCACCGACGTTGTAAAGCTCGTTTTGGACATGACAACTTGTACTTCTCATTGTTGCAACAGGTCCACCTGTATCCTTAAACAACTGGTTTTTCCCCATCTCCTCCACAAGTTATACTGACATCAAATATATTGAAAGCAGGGGTTATACTGTGGGGGAGGGGTATACAAAGCAACAAAGAGATAATCTTATAAATGCGTTAGAAACACATGCATGAAAGAAAAAAACATTAAAATACATATCTAAGGGTTCATTTTCCTGACATCACATTATCTGATCTTTTCCGCTTGACTCATACATATACTAGATATTGCAAATAAGGGAAACCATGGGACCTAAGTTTCTTTGGGCCTGGCTTACTTCACTTAATATAATTTTTTCCAAGTTTTTCCATTTCCTAACAAATGGGGCAATGTCATTCTTTCTGATGGAGGCATAGAATTCCATTGTGTATATATACCACATTTTCTCCATCCATTCATCTACTGAGGGGCATCTGGGTTGGTTCCATATCTTAGCTATGGTAAATAATGCTGCAATAAACATTGTTGTGCTGGTAGCTTTAGTGTGGTCTTGTTTGTAAACATTTGGGTAAATGCCCAAAAGTGGGATTGCTGGGTCATAGGGGAGCTCTATGTGAAGTCTTTTGAGGAACCTTCTCCTGTGCTTTTGCTGAACGATTCCCTCACCATATCATTTTGTTAAAACACATCCCTGATCACACAATTTTGTATCTATGTTCACTCCCTCTTGGGGCTTTGCTGCTGTTGGGAGCTTGGGGTAGGCGAGGTTGCCTCAGGTCCCTTCCGGTTGGGGCTGAGTGTGGGGTAAAGACATGGATTGGTTGCTTTGGATTTTCCTGAGCATTTGTTCCTTCAAAGAAATGTGGTGGGATGATGCCAGTGCTGGTGAGAGTAGCCTTGATTTGCCGAACCTGTTGTAGGCTTGCTGTTCGACGGGAGAGAAGAAAACAGACTTGGAGGGGCAGAGCAGTTTGCTGAGGCTCAGGTTGGGCAAGAGCTCTGGCCGGGGTTGAACCCCGCACTCTGGAGGTTTGCATATTAAATGCCAGAGCCACACCAGACAAAAACCATGCTTTTGCAACATTTGTCTCAGATGGCGTCTTGCCGGCCATGAAAGGAGTGGATTGGTGTTCCCCCTCCTGACACACGGCGTAGTGCGGCTCAACTGCAAGGACGTCCGGTTTTGTCTTGGCCAAATTTAGCTATGTTGTGTTGGAAAATGTTAATCTGTTTTCTATTTCCCCCTTCCTCCTTTTTTTTATTTATGTGATTAGAATCAGAATCGTTTGGAATGAGAAGAGAATCTGCAGGTTGTCTGGTTCTGATATGACAGTAATGACACACAGACTGCTTGCTAGTCCTTGACTGGCCCATGGTAGACATTGCTAATCAATCTTGGCACAGTCAGTCTTCTCAGTGAGCTTGAGACACAGCCATTACAAATTAGTATTGGTATACATTGTGAAAGCTGTTTGCTACATCTGGTATAGTCTAGCCAGTCTTACCATGGACTCAGAACTCAAGGCTCAGAGTAAATTCAATGGCCTCAGGGAGCCCTGGAAGTGTGGAGCCTAATTCACAACCAGGTGCTCAGTACTGACTTTGGGTTAATACTGAGGGCGCATGGACCCCTCACCTTCTTATAGGCCCATCCTGGGGCCTGTATAACTTTACAACAGCAGGAAACAGACCATCATGCAGAAGTAAATATGGGAATGATAAAACATTTCATTAAGAAGGAAAGAGCTAGGCTTTTGTTCAGAGTTGATTGGCTGGGGCCAGGGTTTTATCTGTGCAGCATTTTCTGTGCTTTCTGGGAGCTGTGTTTAGTCTCCTTGGTTATGATGAATTATTTCTTCTAACTTCGTCTGGAGTTTCAAGGTTGGTACTACTCGCCCCTAAGATGTTTATTTTAAGATTGAGAGGTAGTCTCACTCTCTGATAAGCAGATCACGTCATGGGAGATGTGCCTGATGGTGGTCGCATGCAGGGCCGTTTTACAGAAGTGGGCTGGGCCTCTCCCTGCCTGGTGACCTTCTTACCACACGGGTGACCTTGGGCCACTTCACTTCTCTGACCTGGAGATCAGAGGAACAGAATGATTGTAAACCTCCAAGATCAAGGATTAAAAGGATGCTTGAAAAACTATCTCCAAGCCGGGCACTGGGCACCGGTGGCTCAAGCCTGTAATCCTAGCTACCGAGGTGGCTGAGATCTGAGGATCACGGTTCAAAGCCAGCCTGGGCAGGAAAGTCCGTGAAACTCTTATCTCCAATAAACCACCAGAAAACCGGAAGTGGCGCTGTGGCTCAAGCAGTAGAGTGCTCACCTTGAGCTGAAGAGCGCAGGGACAGCGCCCAAGCCCAGAGTTCAAGCCCCATGACCGACAAAAAAAAAAAGTATCTCCAGAAAATAATCCAAGCAGCCGTGGCAGAGTGCACATTTGTGTGCCTCGAATTTGACCCACAAGTATGGGTTGGTTGTGCTGTGAAAGTGTTCATCCCTGGGCTGCCTGAGGAGGCACCCGAAGCCACGGAGCACTGGCTAGAGGTGGACCAGTCTTGGGCACAGGCCTGAAGACTTCAGCGAGGGCCCATAGGGCCTGGAAAAGGAAGCCAGGGGCCTTCCTGCTTGTCATCGTGTAGAGGACCCCAGTGAACGAGTTCTCAACTTCACCTCTTCTTCCCTAGTTAGCATTGATCTTGAGCCATGCCCAGAGTGCGGCGTTAAGGACTAGGCGTGTGGCTTTGCCACTGAGATTTATGTTTGCCTGTTTTTAAGCCAATAAAAGTAGTGGAACTTTCCCTTTTGTTGCTTCATTACTCCAGCCATTTGGCAGGACAGTGCTTCTGTTCTTTATTCTCAGGTTTGCTTTGCTGAATACAGTGGCTCACGCTTGTAATCCCAGCTATGTGGGAACCCTAGGTCTGGAGGATTGTGGTCCATACTGCACCACAGCAAAAAGCATCAGCTCCTATCTGAAAAACAACCTGAAGCAAAAGGGATGGAGATACGGGTGGCCCAGGTCACAGAGCACCCACCTGGCAGAGCTGGCCCTCAGTGCAGGCCCAGTAAAAGCATGCTGTGTATGTGTAGCCTCCGTTCTCCTAAGGATTTTGTAGGGCGATGTGAGCTGGCTCCACTGTTGGGTACTGGTGGCCAAGGGTAAGGCTGGGTGAATAATGGAACCCCTCATCGGGATGAGGTGATGTGGGCACCTTGTCTAGTCCTCTCCTGGTCCACAGGTGGTGGAGAGGAGACAGGCTGTAAGAGGCCCTGAATCTCCAGGGTCACCATGGCTGGGGTCTGGCGGGCCGAGCCCGGGTGCTTGTCTCAGGCCCTGCCTTATGTCCCATGCTGGAGCCAGGGGCTGGGAACGGATAGGACGAGGAGGAGGGCCTTAGAGAGTCCGCCCTTCTCCCCACTTCTGTCGCAGCTGGGGTGTGGCCAGCATTGTCTCCCCCTGAGTCACCTGGCCAGGGCGGTTTTCTCCAGGCAGCCACCTCTGGCGTGAAGCTAAGGCCTTGAATAGTTCCCCTGAGTGCTGGCATAGTTGGGGGTGGTGGTGCAGAAGGTGAGTTACTAGTGAGTCTTGCTGTCTTATATGTGGGGTGAGCAGGCTTTCGGGAGGGCTGCCTACCAAGCACAGGCCCGATTGTGGTTGGTGCTCCATAAATACTTGTCCAGTGCCTGGAGAAGGAAATAATTTGATTAACAAGTACAGGACATTACTAAGTGAGCTGGCCTTGGCCTTGGCTTAGCTGGGTAGTGTAGGGTCCTCTGTGGCCATGGGTTCTGAAGATGAGTTCTGTCATCTGGGACTAGCCAAGGCTGTGTCTGGGAAGCGGGCTTCCTACAGTGGGTCACGTGAGTTTGCTTATGCCACAGACCCTGGTCCAGGGTTTCCTGCACGTCTGGTACTGTGCTAGGGCCTGGTCCTCAGGTGGGTGAAGCAGAGCTCCCTTGGGCCTACTCCATTCCAGAGGAGATGTGACTTTTGCCCAGGTGTGGCATTTCAGGTAGTAATAATGAGCGTGATGAAGAAAGTACATTATTTGTCTTTTTCCTCTAATTCCCTGTGTGTGTGCCACCGGTGCTGGGGCTTGAACTCAGGACCCTTGCCTGTTGCTTAACTTTTATGCTTAAGGCTAGCTCTGTCACTTGAACCATAGTTCCACTGACAACTTTTTTTTTTTTTTTTTTTTGGTAGTAATTGGAGATAATCTCATGGCTGCCTTCGAACTGTGCTCCTTGGATCTCAGGCTTCCAAGCAGCTGGGATTATAGAGTGACCCACCAGCCTTTTTCTTTTTTAAAAATGGAAATGAGTGCAGTTGATGGTTTGTCTTGGTAGAGGGTGGTGCTCCTGGGCCGTGGCCACGTAGTGACTGACATTGGTGGGGCTATGAAGTCCCCCCAGACCGGCCCACCTGCCGCTCAGCAGATCCACAGACCCTGCAGCCAGCCAGTTAGAGTGCTACCCTCTCCCTGGGATATGTTGGCTGAACTGAATTTTTCTGGCCACTCCTTCCTTGTATCTGACTCTCATCCTCCCTGGGAACGAGGAACAAAAGGGCCCGGTATGAAAGGCGCTGTTGTTCCTTCTAGTCTGGAAAGCCAAAGTGGAGTTCTGCAGTTCTGCAGGAGGTGTGTGGCTGGCCAGGCCTTTTGCCCTTTCCTGGGTCTCATTTTTGGGCTAATTCTTCTGGTTAGATTGAGCAGGACATACTGGGCTTTAAGAGGTTCTTAAATGAAGGGCGTGGTGGCCGTATGGTGCCTAAGACCTGGAGCTAGGACTTAGGCTGACATTGGCCATGAGACCCGGCAGGACCTCTGCTGCCTGAGCCTTCCAGCCTTGGGTCCCCTGCAGACACCGATGGTGTTGATGCTTGGTGATATGGCAGGCTGACTCAAGGTGAAGCAGATGTGCTCATCAGGGGCTCGTCACCGAGCCTCCTCACCTTTCTGGGGAGAAGGCAGGAGGCTCTGAACATCACAACGATCACAACGATCTGAGAAGAAGGACTTGGCGTTACCTTGCCAGCCTTCCTGCCTCTGCTCTTTCCAGTGGGGTCCTCTGGTCCAGGAGAGCAAGACTGAGCCACACATGCACATTGTGGGGACTCCGGACCCCAGAAGACACAGCGCCACCGTCTCTCCTCCAGATGTGACTCGAGGGCTTGCTCTTAACCTCCTACCCTCCTGGCCTGACTTACAAGCCGTGCAGTGTGTCTGTACCCATCAGTACGACTCTTCAACTCGATTTCCTGTACGCATCACTGGGGCCTCGGTAGGGTGGAGGCCTGCTCCTCTCTCCAGGCTCCCGCGCTGCAGTATCTGCCCCACATGCTTGGCCTGTCTGCCTACAGTGTGCATGTATGGGACACCTGCTGGATGCAGGCACTGCGCTCAGGCAGGGAAGAGGGAACTGTGGATGTCCACTCCAGGCCCATGTGGATCTAGCACAAACAAGGGTGATTCACAGCGGGAGCATTGGGAATGGGGCGAGGTCCTGGAGGACAGGAGGGAGAGGCTGCCCATGGATAAGGAGTCATCCTGGACCAGGCTCACTGGGGGCGTGGCCAGTCAAGGGTGAGAAGAGGGTGGTGCCAAGTGCCCCGGTGTATGAAGAATGGACAGAGTAGATGTGCACTGTCCTGCATCCTGAATCCAGGACCTAGATACCCACGTGGAAGCCAGATCCCAGGAGTGGCTCTTGCCCTGTGTGGGTCCTGAGGACCAGGAGAGGCTGCACGGATGTGAGGTGGGCTCCAAGCCCACCTGAACTGGACAGGTAGGCTAGCCTTGACGCCACTCTAGATGAGGTAGTGGTCTCAGTGGCAGGTGAGGAATACCACGCAGGGCTATGCCCCTTGCCTGCCGTGTGCCTTGCCCTCTCTGTTGGGGGGTGGAGATAATGCATGCCTGGCATCAGCACGGTGCCCACAGAGTGCGTAGGGAAAGGATGGATGCCTCCTCCTGTATAGTGACCTGGAAGACAGGAGAGGCAGGGTGGGCAGTGCCTCCCAGCAGGGGACAGCAGGCTCTGCCGTCAGTCCTGCGTCCAGGCTCTGAGATTGCCCAAGGTGTGGTGAAATGGTTGTTGCTTCTCACTGCCTCATTGGCCTCTCTGAAAAGGGGTAGCAGTGTGCCCTCTGGGCACAGGAGCTGCTAGGTCAGGTCTGTTATGGTAGCTTCCTGGTTGGCTTTGGGTTTAGGGACCCTAACGATTGCCTTTCCTGGAATCCCATAGCCACCAGCAGGTCTCTAGTGTAAAAATGAGAGCTGGAGACAGGCGCTGGTGACTCATGCCTGCAATCCTAGCTACTCAGGAGGCTGAGAGGTGAGGATTGTGATTTGAAGCCAGCTCCAGCAAGAAAGTCTTTAGGACTCTGGTCTGATTAACCAGCAAAAATCTTAAGTGGATTCATGGCTCAAGTGGTAGAGTGCTAGTCTTAAGCCAAAAAAAAAAAAAAAAAGTTCAAGGACAGAGCCAGGGCTCTGAGTTCAAGCCCTGGTGCTGGCATCAAAGCAGAACAACAGAAGAGGTTGCGTGTGGCCTCTGCCAGCTCACCACCGCAGCGCCACAGTGTGGTAACCTCGGCAGCGTGTGAGTGAGGAGGACCAGCGCCGCTTCCACAGCCTCGGAAGGCCAGGCACAGTTTCTGCAGCTGCAGTTTGAAGAGTGATGTTGACAGCATCAGGTAAATTAAATGGTCTCTGCTCTCTGCTGCTTCCACATTCTGGGTGCTGGGACGGCCAGGCGGCTTGTGTGTCTGGAACTTTCCGGCCTGTGCCGGAAGAAGCGGTGATACCCGGGCCCAGGCGTGTGGGGGTTGTCATCTCTGAGCAGTGGCACCCTGCCTGGATGGAGGCCTCAGCTTGACCCCACCCAGATTTCCTGCCCTACTGTGGCCTGCAGAAAGGTTAGAGATGAGGTCGGGTGGGCGGCCAGAGGCTCAGGGCCGGCCTTCCCTCGCCCCGTCTCCTGCCGGAGGGCCGGATGCAGGCCGAGTCCTGCTCGGTGCCAGCCGCAGCTGGGGACTGTGGTTCTGTAAATGCTTCATTGTTGGCCTTAGGGCATCTGTCTTCACACAGGTGTCGGTGCGTGCTGCGTGTACATACGCATGTGTGCACACGCACACACACACCACTTTCCAAGGCTGTCTCTGGCATTTCTCTGCGTGTGTGCCTGCTAGGCTCTAGTTGTGTTGTCTGACTTCTGTGCCTCAGTTTCCTCATCTGTAAGATGAGATCTGCAGCAGTGTTTGTGACCTGGGAGTGTGGCTGGGACTCGGGGCTTGTGTGACACACCGGAGGCCAGCAGCCACGTCTTGCAGGTGTCTTTCAGAGCAGGCCCTGAGGTGTGTCCATGCGGCCTGACCCTTCTTTCCTGTCCTCCCCTTAGAGGAGTTTGAACTTAGCTGGTCAAGGTCAACTCCCAGGAAGCTGAGGGTGCTGGGATGTCTGGGTTCCTTCAGAGGTACCCTGCTATGACGCTGAGCCTGGGAAGGGGTGGGGGGTGTCACCCTTCCGGACAAGGAGGACACAGTGAGGGGCCATGCAGGGGCATGGGAAGGCAGGTACGGAGGTCCTGAGGTAGCAAGGCTGGGAGACAGCCTGGTGTGGGCCAGAGGCACAGGCAAGGGCTGCTTGCAGGACCTTGTCTTGTCTTTGGGTCAGCTTGAGCATTCTGTGGAGCCTTGAGAGGTGAGCGTGTGCCAGTTTGGAGGTCCCCTGAGCTGCTCACCTGCCATTCGAGGCTTCTGGGTAGTGTGGATCACCCTGCTGAGTCTTAGCACCCTTTGTTTTCCTTTCTTTTCCTCCCTTTCTTCTTTTTTTTTTTCCCCCAACCAGGATTGAAGGCAGGATCTCCTGCTTATTACCAAGTAAATGCTCTACCACCTGAGTCACACTCCTAGCCCTTTGGCTTAAAAACAACACAAACAAAAACAAACAAACAAACCTGGTGCTGGTGGCTCATGCCTGTAATCCTAGCTACTCAGGAGGCTGAGATCTGAGGATTGAGGTTCAAAGCCAGCCTGGGCAGGAAAGTCCATGAGACTCTTCAATTAACCACCAGAAAACCAGAAGTGGTGTTGTGATTCAAGTGGTAGAGTGCTAGCCTTGAGCTGAAGAGTTGAGGGACAGAGTTCAAGCCCCACTGCCCATCAGAAAAAAAAAAAATCTGTCTGTCTGTCTGTCTAGTGTGTCTTCCTGGCTTATGATTGTGATCCTCCTGTCTCCGCCTCCCAAGTAACTGGGGTTATAGTTGTGAACTACTGTGCCTGGCCATTCAGAGTCCTGATCTGTAAAATATATCTGTGAAATAGCCCGAAGCCACACCAGAGGTCACTTGGTGTGTCTGCTTCTCTTGTTCCTCTCTAGTCTCTGTTTTCTGTCTGGTGTACGCACTGGTCTCTGTGTGTGCACCACAGGCATGAGCCAGGCTGTGGACATCACTGACGCGTCCCCTCTTGTTTGCGCTGGGGGCGGGGAGGGGGGGCTGTAATTGCATTCCTCAGCAGTGAGTGACACAGGCTGGGAAGCGGGGTGTCCGCGACGCTGCTCTGTAATTTTCGTGTCTGGGATGGGTTTCAGGACCAAGCTGTTTTCTTCTTTGACCAGCAAAAGCTGTTGCCCAAGTCAACAGCGGTGAGTTTTTGAGTTTGTCTTAGTTGGTTTTCTTTTTTTCCTTTTCTTTCTTCAAATAAGTCTCTTCTCTCCCTTCCACCCCCGTCCTATGAAATGAAGCCGGGGACTTGGGTGCGGTGGTAAAAATTAGTAGTTCTGTCCTTCTCATGTGGGAGTTGAGATGGGGTTGGTTTACACGTTTATTTCCAGGTTGGAGGCTGGCATGGAGATGAAGATCTCCACGCCCCGCTAGGATGCCTGTGGCCCCCGGGGCTGGCCTGTCATGGGAGGGGCAGGGGCAGCAGCACGGCGTCCCCGAGCATCTGACCCTTGGCCCAAGAGTAGTCTTGATATACTTTACTTGGAAAAAAGAAAGTGCCAGAAAGTTGTCTGCATTTAAAAATTGGAAGGATTCCCTTAAAAACGGAGTCTGGATTTCCATTTTCTATGAATAACAACAGAAGAGCACTCCTGACTTTGTGGGGGCTGCTGATCCTGGGGTGCATCTGCCAGGGCCTGCCTCTCCTGGATCTGCTGTTGTGGGCATTGGGCTGCAGGGGGCCATTGTCATCATCCCCCTCCCCCCCCACTGCTGGGCACCTGCTCTGTACTCCCCCCAGTCATCCTCACTCTATTCCAAACCCCTTCCCTCCCCCCTCCTCTTGGTCCCCTGGAACCCAGGGGGATTGCAGAGATGATCTGGGTCAGGCCGCAGTCCATGTGAACCCTGAGTCTCCCATCCTGCACTGGCCACTTCCATGGCTGGAGAAGAGGCTTCTCAGGGTGCCAGGGGTGCCTTCTCACATATCCCCCACCCCCCAACTTCCAGGGGACCTATGGGGCCACAGGGCAGGAGGGGAGAGGACAGCAGCCGCTTGTCGGGCGGTGGCCAGGCTGGGGTGACTCACCTTGAAAGCTTTGAGACGTCATTTCAGCTGAGGAGGCTCCGCCGCGCCGCACGGAGGTGAAGCAGCCTCTTCCCACAGGACCTGCGGCTGGAGGAGGCAGCTGTGGCCGGCCAGGCTGCCAGGCGGAGGGCGGCGTCCGGCCTGGGCCCCCTCCCACCTCGCTGGGTCTATTAAAGTCACTTTGTTGAGGTGTAATTGGTGCGCAGTAAACTGCGACTCTCCCTTTCCTTTTCAAATGGTCCACTGCAAGCCATCCAGCGCTGTAGACGGAATGATAATTGAGGACAGCCACCCAGTCACGGCCGGGCTGCCGTCCCGCCGGGCGTGACTGTAGGTCCTGCGGTCCTCTGCTTTCAGCGCCTCCTCTGTCTCTGCCCTGGATGTCTTTTTTTTTCCCTCATGCACACTTTAATATTTTTATCATCACACAGTGTTATGGGACATTCCGTGATGTTCTCCAGGTTTTAAAGTTTCTTGTAAATGGTTCCTAACTTGCCATACTGGGTCCTCACCTGTCTGTTTACCTGCGTAGGTGTGACTCAGCAGGGCCTCCGGCTGTGGCTCACCATGTGACTGCCCACAGTGCCCTTTGTGTGAGCCAGTCTGGTTATTTGTTTATTCTGTCATGGCACAAGTCGGTCCACTGTGGTGCTCATCTCCGCACGCCTTGCTTTGCAGTAGAGCCAGAGCCTCGGCCACCTTGCCCACGTCGTGCCCTTTCCCTCCTGCCCAGGCCAACCAGGTACAGCCCATGCGAAGGAGAGTGACAGCTCCCTAGGCCGGGGCTCGGGCGAGGATCCCAGGGTCTGTTCGCTTTGGTGACCAGCTTGGACTATTACCTTTGGGCCGAGTGGCAGGCTGAACACCCGAGAGGCACCAGACGCACTGCTCCTCCAGCTGGCTGCTGGTTAGGGCTGGGGGCTGGAGCAGTGGCCTTCCTGTGAGTATGGCAGGGTGCTGAGCCTCATGCTAAGGCCTGGAACGCGCCCATTATCCACCGTGATCAGACTAGACCCCAGCAGCTCAAACACAACAGAAATTTGTGTTTTTTTTTCTCCAATATGAAAGAAAACTAGGGTGTAGGCTGTCATATTAGGATGAGTGTTGTTGATTTGAAGTCTGTGGACTTCAGATCCTTTATCTTGCTGCTTGACACCTTGCCTCAGTCAATATGGCTGCTGAAGTTCCTGCCATTTTATTTACATTCCAGTTAGTAGGAAGTGGGTGGTTGTCATCATATCTGTGTTCTGGCTAGCAGGAAGTAGCCGTGGGGGGAAGAGTGGGAGGGACTTCTACCCTGGTTAAGAGACTTCTGCTTTCCTCTTACTGGCCAGGCGAAGTCACAGGGCAGCCCCAGCCTGGAAAATGAGACTTACTGCCCAGGTCGAGATAGGAGAGGAGAGACAGGTTCTTGCCTAGGCCATACCGGCGGCCTCTGCCACACCCCGCGGTATCCCAGTATCCTAGGGTGTCTCCATTCCACTCTGGGGAGGTGAGGACTAGCAGGGAGACGCTTCCAGAACAGGCTCACCCTTTAGAACTGCTCACATGGGTCAGTGGAGGAGCTGGTGCTCGCTGGAGGCTGTGTGCCCTCCTGGCTGAGAGGAGACCGAGCCCTCCCGCTCCGGTGGGGAGTTGAGATTCCCAAGGGCCCTGGGACTGCACTGTAAGGGGTGGGGAGGGCTCTGGTTTCTTGTGACCAAAGGGGCTTGGAGAGGTGTGCTGCCAGAGTGAGAGGCAGCGAGCCGACCGAGGCCAGGGCTGTGTTCCTGGGGCCGAGGGTGGGAAGGGGCATGTGTGGAGCCCTGTCCAGGGGTCAGGGTTGGAGGTCTGGTGTCCACATGGCTGTGTGGTCACACTGTCCCTGCCCTGTTGACCCTGACATCTCTGGTCCTTCCTGGGATCCTGAGCTGCAGGTGAGCCTCTGTGTCCAGGCTCCTTGGTGGGAAAGCTGGCAGTGAGCCAATCGCAGCTCCCACCCCTACAGGGGAGAGAGGGGGCACAGTGCGGTGTGTCGGCCCATTCCCAGCATGCCTTGTGTTGGTGGGAGCTGGTAGGGCAGGCACCTGTCCCCGTCAGGGCTCCACCAGAGTTGGGGGTGTTGCCTGATCAGGAAAGTGCTCCAGCCCTTCATTCTTGTTCCTTTCCTGGAGGAGGGAGGCCACGCTGCCCATGCTGCCCACGCCGCCCCAGCCACCCCTGCTGCCTGATTGTTCTCTGGTGGTGGAGCATTGGGGGCAGCCCAGGGCTGATCCCGCACCCAGCATTGGCCTTTGGCTTAAAGTTGTAGGGAACTCTACCTGACACAGACTTCAATTTTAAACTGAGGATGGGCAACCAAGGTCCCTTCCTCTTCAGAACTTTCTCTTCCACGTCATAGGCTGAGCCTGAGGTCCATACTACCTCTCCGTACCCCTCCCCGCCCCCAAGTTGGCTTCTGCTCTCTGTCCCAGCTTGTCTGCTTTGTGCCTCAGCTTGAGAGACTTCTTACAAGTGCATATTGCAGGAATTTTACTTTTGAGATCTGGTTATGGATTTTACTTATTATGAGATTCAGATAGCATGAACTTAGTCATTTTAGATGAGTGCTTCAGTGGCACATGGCCACCTTATTACTGAATACGCCCAAGGATCTCAGGCAGTGAGCAGTCACACCCCACATTCTTCTCCACAGCCCCTGGCAGCAGCGGAGGACTCTAATTCTTTGTGTGTGCATGTGCGTGCATGTGCCTGTGTGTGCACACCCATGTGCATGCGCGCACACCGGTCCTGGGGTTTGAACTCATGGACAGTGCCCCTTAGCTTTTTTGCTTAAGACTGGCACTCTAGCACTTGAGTCACAGCTTCATTTCTGGTTTTTGGTGGTTAATTGGAGGTAAGAGTCTCACAGACTTACCTGCTGCCTGGGCTGGCTTCCCAGCCTTGGAAGCTTGGATCCTCAGATCATAGCCACCCCAGTAGCCAGGATTACAGATGTGAGCCACCAGTTCCTATCAAGGGTTCTAATTCTAAATCTTGACTTGGCACAAAGCAAGTGCTCTGCAGCAGCCTGAGGGCACACTGGAAGAAAATCCCTGCCAGCTGAAAGCCTGGGCTTCCTGAGTGTTACTGTGTGCGGGAACCCAGGACTGCCATGCTCCAGACTTTCCCACACAGTGGGTTGTGGCCTGAAGAACCCTCAAGCCCAGGGCCCGGCCTTTCTTAGGTCGCTTGTTGGGTGACATGCCTGGTTTTATTAGGCTGCATGAACTCCTTCCATCCAGGCAGGTAATTTTATAGGTAGAGAATAGTTTCCCAGCGCATCACAGAGGTTAAGCAGCTTGCAAACCTGCACAGCTCCAGATCTTCATCTGAGTGCCGAGCCTGTCTCCTCCTCCTCCACCTCCTCCCTGGGTCAGATCTTTTGTATAGGATTTTGAAAGTAAGTTGTAACTCTGCTTCAATGAAATATAGTAGTAATGAGCATTTGTGTGGTGTGGGCCGTGTGCAGACACTGTATGCTTGGTTTAGCTTCTCTTGCAGGGGTGTGGGGAAAGGAATACTCTACAGCCTGTTTGCCCAGACCTTGCTGGAAATACATGGAGGATCTCCTTTTGCTCTGGTGGGGTCTCCTTTAGCACTCGTGGTAGGGGCTCCCCTAAAGCAGAGGGAAGGAAGGAAAGGCCAGTGACATGTAGTCTGAGGGCCAGAGTCAAAGCTAGGTGCCATGTTTTACAGGAAGGCCTGGTATAGTGGTCAGCGTCGATGCTGTTTGTTGTAGCATCGGGGGTTGTTGGGCCAGGGAGGCCGCATACTCTTCAGATTTGGTCTGTCCTCCTGGGTATAGGATGGAGCATCTTGCCTGTGGGTGGAGGTTTTGATGCTATAGTAGTACTCATTTGTCCATTCATTCATCCGTTCTTTTACTCATTTGTTACTTGTTCACCTCTTCCTTTTTTCACTCTTTATTCATCCATTCTTCCATCTATCCATTCATCCATTCATTCTTTCATCTGTCTTTCCATCTGTCCATCCATCCATCCATCCATCCATCCATCCATCCATCCCTGTTCTGGCCTGATAAACTGTGTGCTTGGGGCCCTGGGGCTCATGGTGGGCTAGGCAGTCACTGTCTCATTCTTTGAAGGCATTCTTTGATTTGCATGTGCCAGGCCCCGTCTCTTTTTCCAGCCTTATGGCAGAGGAATGACACCCTCCCAGTGACTTTCTGTCACTGAGGAGGAAAAGGCTGCTCTGAGAGGTCTGGAGGGTTTTGTCAAGTTTACCGGGGCCCTGAGAGAGACTGAAACTGAACGGAGGCCCTGTGTGAGAGAGAGAGAGAGAGGAAGTGCAGGAGTGCTGTGGGGGAGGGGCCGCACTCAGCCGAGCCCTCCTGGGGGGTGTGCCACTTCTTCCAGTCCCTGGGGTCCCAGTCCAAGCTGGTCTCCTGGGGCTGCAGGCAGGGGGCTGCCCTCCTTCTGGAAGCTCTTAGGAGAGACCCAGTTCTTTCCCTTTGGTTTAGAGGCTGCCTGGGGCCGTTTACCCCACCTCTGCTCCTGCTGCCCTTCTGCAAGGACGTGAGGGCCTGGGCTCCCGCTAGTCACAGTGACCTCCTGTCCCGAGCCATCCGGAACTCCTTTGCCGTATCAGGTCACCTGTTGACAGTGGCGAGGGCTCCTTATAGGACACCTTTGGGGGCTGTCGTTTGCTTGTTACAGCTGGAGGGGTGCTGTGGGGATTGTAGTACAGCCAGGGCTGGAAGGGGCCAAGTGGGCAGCAGGGAACCGGGCCCAGGGGCCCTGTCTGCCACCAGGCAGGTTGGGGACTGGTCACTTGCTGGCTATCATCCAGAGAGAGCCTCTTTGCTCCCATTTAAGCTGGGGCATATGTGTCCCTGAGACGGGAGCTAGAGAGGGCAGTCCTCAGAACTCCTAAGCTTTAGCTGAGGGAAGAAAAGAGAGAAATACGGACTTTGGCCATTCACAGATGAGTTGCTACGAGGAAAAACACACAGCCTGATAAGGAGGCCTGGGACCCACCTGCCTAAGGGAGCCTTCTGTAGCCTATGCAAAGACCCTGGGGCAGGAGTTTGCTTGTGTTTGCTTGGATTGCAAGCCTGGAGGAAGAGGGATAGGATGGACCTTCAGTGGCCAGGTGGCCTAGTGGTCTGGGGCTTCGAAGGAACTTTAGCTTTGACTCTGTGTTGGACCTTGGACTCAGGAAGGTGTATGTCAGCTCCTGGAACTGAACCGCGCCTGCCTGCTGGCCTGCCTTCCTCTTCTGCCTTCTGCGTTTTGTGGAGGCTGACCCTGCTGGTTTTGTGGCACTGGGCGTTGACCTTGCTTCTGGTCTGGTCTGGGGACCTCACCATCGCCTCCTCCAGCCTTTGTCACTGCTGGGTGCTTACAGCTTTGCTGTTCATGCAGCAGGACGCTTTATACACTAGAGCTTGCCCCCCAACCTGTCCCTAGACTAGGAAGGTGATGCGAATAGTGGACAGAAATCAGGCAGCAGGAAGGAGTGGCTGCATTTGCTTTCTACAGGTTTCATCTCACCGGACTCCTGGGGGAGGTAGCCTCTGTTCAAGCTGGATGTGTTGACCACCTACTGTGTGCTGGATTTCTTGCTGGATATGAGATGCAGTGGTGAGCTGAAGTCTTTCTGCCAGGCCAGTGCAGTTGTCCATGTGGGCTGGGCCTGCACCCTCCTAGCCACTGGAGCCTGTCAGTCCCCCACACCTTCCCCCCTTTCTTTTTGTCTTTTTGGGGCCAGTACTGGGGCTTGAACTCAGGGCCTGTTCATTCGGGGATGTTCGGAGGAGCTGTAAGCACTATCCTGGTGGTGTTCATTTGGGGAATGTTCAGAGGGGTGGGCCTTGTTGAGGGGTCCTGTCAGCAGCCTCCTGAGTGTCCTGAGTGTGCAGGCCTGCTGCTGTGCAATGTGGTGTGGGACAGAAGAACCTGGCACTATGCCTGACGGGCTGGCAGGGCTTGGGAAGGCCACAGTCAAGGCTGTCATGCTATGTTCTTTGTGTGTGGGTCTGCAAGCAGGTGAGCTGGTGTGAGAGGCTTTGAGGAAGGGGTGTCCTGGGGTGGCTGCAAGGGCCAGGCTGGCAGACTTAAAATTCAAGGGGGCTTACGTACATGGTGACAGACAGGCTCATGACCCCAACATGTCCATGTGCCTGCTTACTACTTATCCACACGATTTTTTTAAAAAAAAATTTTGTTGGTCATGTGGCCTGAAACATTGGACTGGGCGCTGTCCCTCAGGTCTTCAGCTGAAGGCTAGCGCTCTACCATTTGAACCACAGAACCACTGCCAACTTTTTCTGTTTATGTGGTACTAAGGAATTGAACTCAGAGCCTCATGCATGCAAGGCAAACACTCTACCACTGAGCCACCTTCCCAGCCCAAAGTTTTTTTTTTTTTTTTTTTTTTTTTTGGCATCCGGTCATGGGGCCTGAACTCTGGGCCTGGGTGCTGTCCCTCAGCTCTTCAGCTCAAGGCTTAGCCAGGCTAGCACTCTCTACCACTTGAGCCACAGCACCACTTCCGGCTTTTTTTCTTTTTTTTTGCTTATGTGGTGCTGAGGAATCGAACCCAGGGCCTCAGGCATGCAAGGCAAGCACTCTACCACTGAGCCACCTTCCCAGCCCTTATCCACACAATTATTATGTGTCAGTTAGAGTAGTTTTAAAATAAAAACAGCTGCCGGGTGCCAGTGGTTCACGCCTGTAATCCTAGCTACTCAGGAGGCTGAGATCTGAGGATCCAGATTCAAAGCCAGCTCGGGCAGGAAAGTCCATGAAACTCTTATCTCCAATAATCCATGAGAAAACTGGAAGTGGTGCTGTAGCTCAAGTGGTAGAGTGCTCACCTTGAGCTGAAGAGTTGAGGGACAGTGCTCAGGCCCAGAGTTCAAGGCCCATGACCAACCAAAATAAATAAATAAATAAAAATAAAAGCAGCCAGGTGCCGGTGGCTCACACCTGTAATCCTAGCTTTGCAGGAGGCTGAGATCTGCAGATTGAGGTTCATAACCAGCCTGGGGAAGGAAAAATAGGTGAGACTCCTATTTCCAATTATCTACCCAAAATCCGGAAGTGGAGCTTGGTTCAAATGGTAGAATGCCAACTTGAGAAAAACAGGTCAGGGACAGTGCCCAGGCCCTGAGTTTAAGCTCCAGTAACAGCACAAAAGAAAAGAAAAAGAAAAAAAGATGAGTGTGTGTGTGCTTACCGCTAGGGCCTGTCAATTCTCAGCACGACCCTGGTCGTTCCCATTGGATAAGTGGGGAAACTGAGGCTGCCTGAGCCACCTTGCAAATGAGGACACATAATAGGTGACCCTCCGAGCAGATTTCAAAGGTCCTCTCCCTAAGCAGATAGTTTCTGGGTATCCTTAGCCCGAGGAGGTGAGGCTTCAGTGGCCGACCCCTCTCCCCGTCCCCAGAGAGGGCTGGGCTTCCCAGGAACCAACTTCTTAAGAGAACTTTATGGTTCTTAACTCCCTCAGTGAGTCCAGATGCCCTGTGGCGGGCGCAGCTGCAGATGTCCTGGCCAAAGCCAGCGTGGTTTGGAAGGCTGACCCCACCAGCCGCCAGGTCTGGAAATGAAGTAAATGAGTGAGTTGTTCTTGGCCTTGTCCCCTTGGCTCAGCCCAGCTCACATCAGCAGGGCTTTGACCTCAGGTCTTGCATGCTCCCTGCTCTCCAGCCTCCTGGGGCTCGGAGGCACTAGGTAGAGATTGCTGCCCGGTGGAGCAGGGTGAGGGACGTGCTCTGGAGGGAGCAGGGACACTGTGCAGCCTCCACAGTCCTGGATGCTGGTTTGGAGAAGCAGGTGGGGATCCTGCTGGGCCAGGAGCTGGGGGCAGGGGTTCTGAGAGCCAGGCCAGGCCCTGTGGAGAGCAGAGGCAAGACTTGGGCTGTGCGGTGGAGGTAGAGGCCGGGTCAGGCCACTCTCCAGTCCTCTGGAACTTTCTGTATTGTCTCGGAGCCCCAGCACCACTTCCTGAGAAACGACAGGCTCTGGCAGAGGAGATGGCCCTGGCTGGGCGGTCATCGCTGGCAGCAGGATTCCTGAGGTCCTGGGGATCCCAGTGCAAACCTGGGTGGTCAGAGCCAAGCCCTAACTGCTCCACTGCCCAAGGCCTCAGCACCAACCACACAGTCCTGTAGAGTGAATCACTTTGATGTCAGGGGTTCCGGGCCTGTGGTGGGCCCAGGGAGCCGACTTGGTGGACTGGGCGGGCTGTGCAGCCTGTCCTGCTGGGCTTCCGGGCAGCTCCTCCCCTCCAAAGACAAAGGAAGCCAGAGCCACAGTGCGTGGGGTCTGAACGTGGATCAGAGCCAGGCCTGGTTCACACGCTGCTTCCTAGCTGTGCTGTGTGGCATCACCAGTCTTTGAACCTCGGCTTGCCGTGTGGGCAGTCTGGGTAGGGTCTGTGAGGATGGAAGGAGAAAGTACACAAAGTATACAGCAGGTGCTCCAGAGCGGTTTCAGGGTCTTAACGAGGGTCTCAGAGCCACGCCCAACAGACAAGCAGCCCCACAGGAAGAGGTGCTGTCCTCACGCAGCGCCAGGCAGCCGCTGTGCCTGCTGCTGAGTGACGGCCCCTGCTGCCTGGTGTACGCGGTTCTGCGGGAGCCATTGGCCCACCCTGGCTGCTGTTATTTTTGTTGGCCACCTGACTTTTGCATACCAAGCTGAGAATATGGCACTATTTCTGATTGGCTGACTGGCCTTGGCATACCAAGGATGGGTGCATTACTCTCGCTGTTAGGACATTTTGAATGTGGAGCCTTCACACATCACTGGTGGACAGCGACATGGTAGATAGGAGCCCAGACTCCAGGTCAGGGTGCAGGGGTGTGTGTGCAGATCCCTACTCCTGTCTTCATTCTGTGACATTGGGTCCCTTCCTGAGTGAATCTGTGTCTGTTTCCAGTCTCGAACCTGGAGATGATGCTGTCCACAGTATTCTTGGGACCAATAAAGCTGTGTGTCAAGCATCTGGAATGGGGTGCCAGTATGGTGTTGCCATGGTTACTGCAACTGCTCATCCATCCTGCCACAAGTCTTGACTCTGTCCTGCCCTGTGTCTGGTTTTCTGCAGAACTATAGGAAATGCTGGTGTCTCTTGGGCCTGCCATGAGGTATCGTGCCAATGCCTCCCTGTCATCCTCTCTGCATCTCCTTGCCCTCCCAGGAAGTCAGCAGTTTCCCTCGCCTCCCTCCTGCCTAGAGAGGTGCAGTGGGGCTTCCCTGTATCCTCTCTGGGTGCTCTTGCTGGCCCAAGCCTTGATCTGTGGCCCCGGTGTGAGCTGGAAAGACAGTGATCACCAGCATGGAGAAGTTGGGACTAAAGCTGGAGGCGTGCCACTGTCATGACCTCTGACCACGGGCTGGCCCTGATGGCACAGGACACAGCAGTAGCCTTAGTCTGGTCAGTCTTGTGTGGTTTGCTCACTTTTCTTTTCCCCTCCCTCCCTTTCTCCTTCCCGTCCTCTCTCTTTCTTTCTCCCTCTCTTTCTCTTTCCTTCCCTCCCTTCCCCTTTCTCTTCCCCCCTCCCCTCCCCTCCCCTCCCCTCCCCTTCCCTCTCCCTTCTTCTTCCCTCCCCTCCCTTCCCTTGAACTTAGGGCCTGGGTGCTGTCCCCATCCTTTTTACTCAAGGCTGGTGCTCTACTACTTGAGCCACAGCTCTACTTCTGGCTTTTTTTGGAGCTTAATTAGATAGAAGAGTCTCGTGGACTTTCCTTCCGGGGCTGGCTTTGAGCAACAATCCTCAGATCTCAGCCTCCTGAGTAGTTAGGATTACAGGCGTGGGCTGCTGGCTACTGGAACATACTTTTTTCCTTCTTTCTTTCTTTCTTTCTTTCTTTCTTTCTTTCTTTCTTTCTTTCTTTCTTTCTTTCTTTCTTTCTTTCTTTCTTTCTGTCTCTCTCTCTCTCTCTCTTCCCACTCTCCTTGCTTTCATCCATTCTGTTCATTCATCCTGTCACTGATCATCTGGTTTTCAGTTGTGGGAGCCTCTGCTGTATTGGGGTCACAGGTTCTGGGGTTACACAGCTACAGCAGAGGTGTCCAGCAGGCCAGGTCCCTGGGCCTGGTGTTGGAGGACCTCAGGGAGCTGCCAGCTGGGGCCTAGTCTGTATCCTTCCCTTCCCAGGGCCTGTTCTGAGTCCTAGGCTGTCCCTTCCTGTTGTGATGTCAAGGAGGTCACATCCTTTCTGATTCCTCCTTTTTTTTTTTCTTTTTTTCTCTTGGTTGAAAAAAAAGAAATGGGGCCAAATTTCCCACCCTGCTTCTCTTCCATAGCTTCTGTGGGATCAAGGAAGGTACATCAGAGAAAGCCCTTTGTCATCTCCAAAGCCCTGTGTGCAAGAATTCCCATTTTCCTTTTCTTGAATTGAGAGAGCATTATCAAAGGAATGTTAAGGAGAGCTTAGAGAAAAGAGGAAACTCCGATTATTGCTCTCCTACCTTAACCTACCACAGTACTCTCTCTCTTTCTGTCTTTCTGTCTTTCTGTCTTTCTGTCTGTCTGTCTGTCTGTCTGTGTCTCTGTGTCTCTGTGTCTCTGTCTCTCTGTCTCTCTCTCTCCTGCTACGGCTGGTATCCTGCGGTGCTGGGCCATTCAGATACATTGTCAGGCCAGTTCCTCAAAGGCCCACTCTTATTGGGCCTTGAACTCAGGGCTTGGGCACTGTCCCTTGAGCTCTACCACTTCAGCTATACCTCCACTTCTAGCTTCCTGTGGTTAATTGGAGATAAGAGTCTTATGGACTTTCCTGCCGAGCTGGGGCTTGTTCTGAACCACAGTCCTCCGGATCTCAGCCTCCTGAATAACTAAGGTTACAGGTGTGAGCCACCGGCGCCCAGCACACTCTGCTTTGTGACATGGCTCCTCCCTTTGGTTATTGTGAAGTCTTCTTTTGCAGTGAAGTCCTTGTGAATGTGGCATACTCATCTTGTTTTTCTTTCCTTATGAGGATGAATAGATAGAAAAAATTCCAGGCAGATTCATTGCTCAAGGGCGGGAGTTGTTATATGAACATTTGGGTAGCTTTGGGAATTGATGGGTAGCTGTATAGAGGAACTGGGTGCAGGGCAGTAGAGCGAGAATAGAACATAGCCTGGCAGCCTTGGGTATTGGTTTTCATTTTTTTCTTAAATTAACTTTATGGATTGCAAATGGTGTCACGTTCAGTGTTATTCTTTTTTCTTTTTTTGTCCATTGTGGGGCTTGAACTCTGGGCCTGAACTCTGTCCCTCAGCTCTTCAGCTCAAAGCTGGCTTTGAACCATGATCCTCAGATCCCGGCCTCCTGACGGCATGAGCCACCTGTGCCCGACACATTCAGTTGGCTTCGTGATGCGGGCCCTAGTGTCTCCAGTTCACAGTGCAGACGGACTCCGTTAGCAACATGGTGTGTCCCTCTTCCAGCACTGTGCAGCTGGGAAGAGCAGGGGGGAGGCTCAGCATGGGGTTCATGGGCCACCCTAGTGGATCTGGGGACAGAGGTGCCTGAGGAGTGGAAAGTGAGGGCGCTGGAGGGAAACAGGATGGAGAAACAGAACAAGGCTGGCAAAAACAGGCCACCGAAAGGCAGGCCACAAGGGTAAGGAGGAGCTGGCAGGATGTGGAAGAGGGGCCGGGGAAGGTGTGTCTATCAGGAGCTGAGAGGGGATTACAGAGTGAGCCTCTACTGCAGGGAGCAGGAAGGGAGTGAGGGTGTGTCATGCTGGGGTGACTGGAAACCCCACTAGGAAGTGGAGTGGGGAGAGCGTGCTCCCACCCTGCTCCGTCCATTGCCTACTGGGGGTGCCCCCACGGGGTGACCCGGACTTAGCTCCCAAGCGGTGTGGTGCGTGTGGAAGGCCCTGCATCTGTTGGTCGCACCACATGGGCAAGGAGGGCTGCCATCTTCCCAGACCAGGGAGGTGGCAGCAACGTGGTGTGCGCCTGGCTGGGGCCTGGGCGAAGTCCAGTTCTTTACTCCCGGGGAAACTGAGGTTCCAACTGTGAGTGGGAGGGCGGTGAAGTCAAGGGTGGTGAATGAAAAGCAGTGGCCACTGTGATTGTTCAGTGGGAAGTGGACAGATGAGACTGAGCTCCAGGAGGCCAGGTCCCACGTCGGGTCCATACCGCACGGATGCCAGACAAGGGCTGAGCCCAGAGTGGCTGGCCTGTCCTCACAGGCCTCCACGTGATTCAGCAGGCATCGCCGGGAGAGCCCCCTGGCACGAGCTGTGTGCCCTCCTTGGCTTTGGGCAGGGCTGCCTTCCTGTCCTTGCCTCAATGCCCAAGTCCACACATTGCCCGGGACCATGCAGTGAGCGAAGGTCGGGCCAGTCCCAAAGCCCTTTGACTTTTCAGAGGTACCCAAGGGCTACTGGCTGGTCACATAGTAGGTGCTCGCTCACGTCAGCTGTCACAGCACAGGGTGTGTCCTTAACTTGGGTAAGGGAGGGAGGAACCGGAGGTGAGGCCCTAGGGACGCTGGCCTCCTGGAGAGAGGCAGGCGAGGGGCGAGCCTGCTCAGGTGGCCAGGCACGCCCCGCATGGACCTGCAGAGACAGCCGCTCTGTCTCCTGTGAGGAGGGAAGTTACAGATTTCCGCCCTGGCGCCCAGCAGAGGATGAGCCAGGCACTTGGGGTGTGGTCCCACGTGGGGAGGGCCACTGGAGCTCGCTGGGGTGCTCTGCCCACGTCACGGCGTAGAGCCATGCCCTGAGCCGGTCCTGCTGCCGCCAGCCCCAGACTGAAGTCCCAGCTTCACTTCCCAGAGGGCATGGCAGGTGTGTCCCTTCATCGGAAGTGCTCTGGGCCCCCTTTGTGCTTGAGGGAGGACTGGCAGAGACTCCAGAGCCACTGGGCACTGCTGCCTCGAGGCCCTGGGATCCTTGAGAGTTGTCACCTCCTCCGGGAAGCCGCCCCCATGGGCACAGCCCTCACCCCTCCTGAGCCCTCTGACTATGGGCCTGTCATTTTCGCCCCATCTCCTTCCCCAGGTAGACAGACAGGAAGCTGTTCACACTCAGCCTCCTCATCCCGCAAGTGCATAAAGGAATAGGGACCACTCCAGGGTTTGGGGAGCTGGTAAGCCTATGATCAGAGTGGAGGAGCCTTGTGAGCCTATGGTAATGCTTGGCGTGCTTCAGTTTTGTTGTGTGTAAAATGGGGATACACACGGTCCTCCCTCAGCATTAACGTGTCCGTTAGCCCATCTGACAGGAGCTATAGGGGCTGCTCCCAGTGAGTGAGTGCTGTGGATGGGTCAGCACTTAAATTGCTGCTTGTGTCTGCTGTGTGTACAGCGGTGGGCAGAAGGAACAAACCCTCTGTCCTCCGGAGCCACGGGTGGGAAGAAGTCAGGGAGAGCCAGGGCGTGCGTGCTGGGCGGGGCCCTGCTGGGTGGGACCTGGCTCTGATGTAGCTAACGGCTAACTGCACCTGCTTCCTGCGATGGCCTGCTGACAGACAACACCGGGAGAGGAGGTGGGGTGGGCGCAAGGCACCCTGTGCCCTGGCGGTGGCATTAGCCCCTGGGGGCAACAGAGTCCAGTCCGCACAGGGATCTTGCTGTCCAGGAAAACTGTTGCTTGGGTTTCTTGCTGATGAAAATGGCCAGAGTTGAAGAACACAGGTCCGGCTGGGGGGACGCTGCCCTCAGCAGGTAGCTGGTCTTTGGCAGAGCACCTGGGCACGGCCATGTGAGGGAACCAGGGCAGAGGGACGGGGTCAGCGCCGAGGGAGCAGGACCTTGGCTTCCCAAGTGACGATGGACAGGTGGAGCCAGAGGAGTGAGGGCTGAGGTCCCTCCCACCCAGCCTTGCGTGCCTGGCGGGGTCCCGGCGGCATGGCGTGTGCAGTGTGGTCTGTCCATCCGACAGATGCAGCATGACTGCTTTTATAGCAGCTGGCATGTAGGAGGTGAGCATGTGTCCCAATATGTGTGCCTCAGATCCTGTGCTGGCTGGTGTCTCATCCACAATCTTATTAGCCCTGTTGGAGAGCTCGGCACTCCGTGAGGCCAAGCCTGGTTTCTAGACTGCCAGAGCTATGCACTGGAGCCCGGCGCTGCGAGGTGCTACCTTGGCTCTCTGGAAGCCGTTTCCTGAGGCCCTGAACCCAGCAGCAGCTTCCAGAACGTGCTCTGGGCCTTCTGTTTCCTTAGCTTGGCCCCTGTGGGGCCTTGCCACACAGCTGGCTCTGAGATGTCATGGCGATAACTCATCCTGCTGGTGACATCCTGGCTTGGCAGCCGAGATCTTGTTCGTCTGCAATCCCGTGAGACTTCAGGGCTGGGACGCCAGCATTCTGAATTTCTGAGGAAGTCTCCAGTGCTCTGGTTGTGGTGAAGCCACCAGCTCTCTGCCCTATAGCTCAGTCTATGTGGCGTCTCTCCACCTTCTCTGCGGTTGCAGTCCTGGAGCTTCCTGCTTGTGTAGTGGGGGGGGTGGGTCCTGGCTGCCAATGCCATGGGCTCTGCTGCTCCCCTGGGACAGTCAGCGAGTGCCACCATAGCCAGGTCCAAAAGATAGCACCTGTGTCTCTTGAGCGCCTGCCTTATTTGGTCCCTTCCTGGGCACCGAGTTTCCATTTCCTTTCTGTTGTTCATTCATTCATTCATTCATTCATTCATTCATTCATTCATTCTCATGCCCTGTGTTCACCTGTTTGTCCATCTATTCACTCTCAGAATCAGGATAGAGGTCCTGCCTTAGTACTTAACAGATAGGAGTTTACTTAATCCTGGTGGCTTCATTCTGCATTGAGGAAATTGAGGCTGGAGAAGTTTGGTTATCTGCTCAAGGTCCCCTGTCAAGATTGCATTCCAGTCTGGCTCCAGTTCAGACTCTGGTCCTGCTGCTTCCCAGACAGGTGGGGATGCATCTTGTGCACAACCAGCTGCACACCTCTGCAGTGTGTAAAACATTCCGTGTGTCCCTTACTGTCAGAGTCACACATGTACATGTCTGACACCTGTGCATGGAGAACATGTTTGTCTCCACACTCAAAAGCCGCTTGCATACGTGCACATACATGCCCTAAAGCCGCACCCCAATCAGTCTCTAGATTGTTCTTGGTTTTCTGTCTCAGCACAGAAAGGGAAGTGGTTCTGAGGGTCTGGGCTTGTCTGCCCTGCCTCGCCACGGCTCACCCCCTCCGGGACTGGTGACCTCAGTTGAGGAGGCAGCCCTGACTGAGCCATGCCCTCACTTCCTGTCCATCCGCCCCAGTACCCCACGACCTGTCCTCTCGGCTCCCATTGGCCTGCAGGGTTGCTGGGCTCATGGCCTTGTCCCAAGAGCTTTCCATGGGGTTAGGGCAAAAAGTTGGCACTTTCCTATTCTAGTCATCTACATCCTGGCTGACCTCAGTCCTCTCCCCTCTTCTTCTGTCCCTTCTCCAGCAGGTTCCTGCATGGGAACTCTGTGCGGGCAGTGTCCCATCCTGCCCAGGGCCTACACTTGCCGCAGGAGGTTTCCAAGTCAAGCCTGGGCTTGTTGGTTGTCGGCAGGCGAGGCTCAACTATTTTGGCTCTGTCTACAGCTTCCAGATTCCTCTGCCAGGCACTCTGGATGCTCCCTCTCTCTGTGCTTTGCTTGGACTGTCCTTTCTGGTGGTGCCCTGCCCTTTCCTCTCCATGCCTGAAGCACACCCAGCATCCCAGGAGGCGGTCTCTTCCCTCTCCTTCTGCCCTTTTCCCTCTCCCCGACATCAACTACACCAACTCCAGCCCAAGTTCAGTGCTGCTTGGCACTGGGATTGGAAGCTGTGGAGCTGTGGGGCTGTGGCTTCACTATGTTTTTGGTGCATTTGGGTTCTTCACCCAAATTCCCTCCCTTCCTCCCCTCCTTCGTCCCACCTTCCCTGTCTCCCTCTGTCCCTGTTCCTGTGCCAAGGCCCCACCCAGCCAGCACCTGCTTCTTTAAAGGCCCCAGGAGCTAAGTTAACAAGAGAAGGAAGCACCAAGGAGATAAGTCAGTGGATTGTGCAGATGGCCCCTGCCAATTGGTTAAAAAGTTTTTACGAGCAAATCTGGCGGTTATCCTTTGGAAAATAAGCAAAGGCAAACCACTTCCTGCCTCTTCCAGGAGCTGCTGTGTGCCTGAGCTTTCTAAGATCTACCAGGAATCTGAAATTCCAGGGAGGTGCCCTCAGCTGTTTGTGTTGGTGAAGTGACCCCTGTTGGATAGGGTGGAGGTTGTGTTTCAGTTTTGTCTTACAGAGGAGTTTCTGAGATCGAATAATTTGTCAAGAAACGAAAAGTGGAACTTGGGGGTGTGACGCACATGGCCTTCTATTTTGGGGCCGAAGCCTCTTGATTTGCATGCTCCCCCAGGCCTCCAGGGAGCCCATCTGCCCATCTGCTCCTTTGATTCAGCCACTCTTGGTCCCAGGGGGAGGTCTTCAGTGTCTAGGACCACGTGCTGCACACAGCTCCTTGTGGTTCTACTTGACCCAAGTCCCAGATTCCTGAAGAACAGAGGGAAGGCTCCCTGCTGGGCAGAGCCCAAAGTCTTAGCTGTTGAGACTGGTTCTGCCACCACTGGCAGGCTACTTTGTTTCCCTTTTGCCTCGGTTTCCTATTGGAGAAATACAGATTGACTCTAGTGCCCTTCCTGAGCATGGCTGGAGGACTTCTTTTGTTCCTTAATCACGGAGATTGCAGCTGTTGCAATCTAGCTTCATTGTTCAGCTGGGGAAACTGAGGCCCACAGTGGTTAAGTTACCCACTTGGCCAGTGCCAGGGCTGGGCTTCCTACCAGGGAGTCTGGCTCACAGTCTGGGTCACGGCCACTGAGCCATTACTGCCTCCCTAGATGGGACCACTTGTCCTGAGACAATCAGTCGTACCTCATTTATTCTCGGGTGGATCTTGGTATGGAGGCTTCCTGTGTGTATGGTCAAGGTTTGTCTAAGTGTTTAAGATGGTGCTGGGGTTGTAGTGGTACTGGGAGCCGTGGAGGAGGGGGTGTGCTTGCTCCTCCTGGGGTGCCTTAGTGACCCATAGAATGGAGATTCTTTGGTCTCTTGCTCATGAGCATTCCACAGGGACCTCCCACATGCCAGGCATCTGGAGGTCACGCGGCGGGGAGCAAGGAAACCAAGATGGAAGGCAGAGTCAGTCATTCTGAAAAGTAACAGCCCATTCAAGATCCTCCCCCCTGAGGGGCAACGCATCACCCTCACAATCTTGACAGCCATTGCTTGGTTGGCAGATGGTTACACTGCGGCATTAAGCACATTCTGATGACCTGTTGTTTGAGTTGGAAGAGATTAAAAAACAAAATCCCTGAAAGGCATTCCCATTTCCAACAGGCCTAGGGCGGCCATGACCAGGCTGTTGACCATTGCTGTTCCAGAGATGCTGGCTTGCTCGTTTCTTAGTACCAGCCCTGCCCTTCCACTGCAAGAGGCAGTGAAGGGGTGAGTTTCCTTCACTTTTCCCCGTGTGCTAGGCGGTGACTGCTGTTCTTCGGTCTCAGGTGGGCCTCCCTGTCTCTGATGGCTCTCTTCCATCAGATGCTGGTCTGCTCATCTTGCAGCCATGTTTCTTGTCCTCACCGCCCATGGCCTGTGCCCCAGGTCACTAAGCTAGCTGTTGGGCCTGTCTGCGTCATAGGTGTCATCTGGGAACAGGTGAGGATGTGGATGGGGAGCTGGCATTTACTGAGTGTGTCTTCATACCTGGTGTTATTCTCAGTGTGCTTTATAGTTAAGCCTTCTCCTGAAAGCCCTAATCTTACAAAGGGGTCATTGAACCTTGGGGAAAGTTCAATTAGACGAGATACTAGGGCCTCACTCAGCCTGCCTGGGTCTGGCTGCTCCCAGGGTGGTCTGTAGCCCAATAATACTGTGAAGAGAAAAGTACAGGAAGTAGGAATAGGGCATAGAACCTTCTGGCATCCTGACGTTACAGTGAAGGTGTTCTTCGGTATTTTAGAAAAAAAATGTAAAATCTGGGTTTCCTCATAGAGTTAGAAAATTTGCCATAGACCAGATTCTTTCGTGTGTGTGTGTGTGTGTGAGAGAGAGAGAGAGAGAGAGAGAGAGAGAGAGAGAGAGAGAGAGAGAGTGTCTGTGTGTGTCTGTGTCCTGGGGCTTGAACTCAGGACCTGGGCACTGTCTCTGAACTTCTTTTGCTCAAGGCTAGCACTCTACCACTTAAGCCACAGCCCCATTTCTGGATTTTCTGTGTATGTGGTACTGAGGAATTGAACCCAGGGCTTCACACATTGTTAGGCAAGCACTCTCCTACCAAGTCACATTCCCAGCCCCTAAATCAGACTCGTGAATCCCTTGTGTCAGTCAGTCAGGCCAGGTCTTACTGCAGTGACACACACACACACACACTGGCAGCTTTTTCATTTCATATACTGGAGGTTTAATTCCCCTCCAAGCTGCCCTCCAGGGCATCTCTGCAGGGGTCCCTGTTCATCCTCTTGCCTGGGGGCCCAGGCTGATGGCACTCCTGTTTAGCATGCACCTACAACCCGGGCCACTGCAGCCTGCCAGCGACACACGCCACTTCTCGCCTCCATTGTGCAGGGCAAGTCACTGCCACCACGGTGTACAGTTCAGGGGGCAGGTAGGGAGGCAGGAGAAGAGGACCCTCAGTGGGCTCAGAGAAAAGAGGAGAGCTGTTAGTTCCTGCCGTGGGTTCCTGGGCCTCCTGGCCAGCGGCTGGTTTTGCGTGGCCATTTCCCTTCTTGTTTGCTAAGGCAGCAGAGCCTAGGCCGGAGTGACCTACACCCTATGCGGGCATAATGCTTTCCCTGCCTGTCAGGCTGTGCCCAGGAACACCTTGTGAGTAGGGTCAGAAATCTCTGACATTGTAGCTCCAGTCTGGTCTCCCTTTGGGTGTAACAGGCTGGCCCAAGGGAGGAGTCAGAACTGCTGTATGAGCGTTGGTCTGCGTTGGTCACCGGGTTGAGCTCAGATAACATTTTCTCACTTACATTCCTACAAACTTGTTTTAGGCTTTATTTTATGGATGAACAGAGCAAGGCTCAGAGCGGTTAAGGAGCTTCTTCCAGATCACACAGCTAGAACCCGCTGTGCTGGATCCAGGACTGACTTTAGGATCCATTTGAGAAACCAGAGGCTAAATCACCCCCTCTCCCCCCATGTGTCTATTTTGGCTTGTTATTTAATAAAGAATTTCAGACACCCCATTCTATTTGAAGGATGGATCATTTTGCTTGGGAGGTAAAAAGTTAGGCAACCTCACTTGCGTGTACTTTAAAGCCAGAAGCTCATTTCTGGCAACATCCACTTTAGAAGATTTGGTCAGAACCAGAGGTTAAACCGTTTAACCAGGGGATTGTTTATAATATTATTTTGCTATTAAAGCAGGCGCAGAGTTGGAGCGGAGTGCGCCATTCACGAGGCTTATAAGATTAACAGGAGGCCTCAATGAACTCCTGGCTGGGCGGCTGCAGGGTGCCTCGTGTTGGTCCCGCTTTGTACTTGGGGTTCTTGGAGGAGCAAGAGGTCTGAGCTCTCAGGCCAGGGCTATGATGGCTATGTCCAGCCTACTGGGGTAGACTGCTGGTGCCTTTCGCCTTTCTCATTTTCTTTCTTGTTGGCTTTCGTTGGGCTTTTAACAAAAGCCTGTTTGGGAAATGCCAGCCTGTCCACCCACCCCTGTTTGAGGAGGAGTCTGAGGTGCAGAGGCCCACTGAGTTCAGGTCTTGAACCTGCACTGCACATCCAGTTGAATGGAGATGTCCCCTCTGCAGGTTTCAGGAAGTAAGGAAGTGCCCCGAAAATCTCCCTCCCCACGGCCCCCATCCTTCCCATACCCAGAGGCAACAGACCCTATCCAGAGCGAGTCTGCACAAGGAAGCACCAAATTTCTTTTTTCTTTGGTCTTTGTTTAAGCAAATGACAGATGTTGTGTTTTCATGGCAAAGCCATGCATGGGCCTGGCCTCCTCCTGCTGATGACTTTCCATACGGATGCTTCTGGCTTTTTCCTGGGCAGTGGCCATGGGTACCTATCCCTGGGACGCAGCAGGAATGACTCCTGGAGAAAGTCCCAGGCACGAATAGCCCGGTCATAGGTGACAGGCCTCCGGGCACTGGGAGGTTTTGAAACCCTGCTGGGACTCTGACACTCGCCACCTGCCCTGAGAGAAGGCCTGGAGGATGCGGATGCCGCTGGCTTGGGCTCCTTACCCTGTCCCTCATCTGCACATGCTCTGCCAGTGGCGCGGCTCCAGAGCAAGCACCACTTTCTTGGCACTTGTCACCTACTGTGGGTATCCAGTGTGGGTAGTGGGGTTTGAGTCAGGGTGTCACATTTAGTAGGCAGCCACTCTGCTGCCTGAACTATACTCCCTTGTACTTCAATTATTTTTCAAGGTCTTTTGCTTGGAACTTGAACCATGGTCCACTATGCCTGGCTTATTGGTTGAGATGGGGGTCTTACTAACTTTTTGCCTTGGCTGATTTTGAATTATGCTTGTCATCAGCTCCACCTCTGAAGTAGCTGGGATTACAGGTGTGAGCCAGTATGCTTGAAAGCAGTGAACTCTGGAGGGTAGCCTCAGGAGTGACAGTTTTCATGACCAGAGGAGTCCTTTGCATATTGCTTTTTTAAATAAAGGCCTACTCTTTAGAGAGACATAGGCTCTTGTGAAAAGCTAGGTGCAAGTGATTCAGTGCCAACAGCGCCTTCTTCCTGCAGGATTTTGTTAGCTCCATCGCGGAGAGAAACAGCCTGGACAGGACCACGCTCTCCGTCCCCCTGCCCCCAGCCCCAGATGTAATATGGGGGAGTTTCCTGTGTGCCCTTGGACTGGGGGGAGCATGCTTTTGGAGCCCAGCCCCTGAGCTTCAAATAGAGGCTCTGTCTTCCTGCCGGGGCCACTTCTGTGCCTCTCTGCATGACCTTCCTGTTGCAGCATGCCTGGCATAGGTGGGTGCTCATGGCCCAGCTGTCTCCCTCCTGCCCTGTCTATTTTCCTCATGCCAGCTTGAAAGCCTGGGCTGGTGTGGCCACATGTACTGTCTCACCCTTGAGCTGTGGTCAGGGCCCAGACCTGATTCAGGGGACCCAGGACTCCTCTCTGGACCACCCAAGGACCTGGCATGTCTCTGTGTCTCAGGGCCCACCTGCCCTAGCTGGTCATCTCGGGCTGGGTCTTAACTGGGATGCGCCTCATGCTGCTGTCTTCCTGTGTCCCTAGCTGACAGGAAGGAGCAGCTGGCTCTCCTGTGATTGGAGCAGGAGGAGGACTGGTGGGCTGTGGGACTGGGTGGGGGCTATGGGTGTAGGGGAGGGGTGGGCAAGGGCCTTTGTCTGGAGTTGGGGGCCTCAGAGGCGCTGTATTCATACACAACTGATCTGGCTGCCAAGTTGCGCCCTGCTTTCCAATCAGTCACATCACAATTTCAGCTGAAGGTGCTTTTCTTGTCTCTGAGGGGACATTTGGCAAAGGTCCTACTGACTTTGGCTTTGGCTCCCCCTGGTAAGTGTCCCGATGCCATGCCACTGCGCCTCCAGTCTATAACAGATGGTTCTCAAGGTCTGATTGGGGCCAGACATTGGCTCCTCGCTGCTGTCCAAGGGCTTCGAGGACCTCATGCAGGGCTTCTGCTTCCCTGGTCTGGAGGCTGAGGCAACCTGGTGATGAGAATTGTTCGTGGAGACAGTATGAGGACTGATGCCTGCTTCCTCCATGGGCCTGCTCACATTTTGACTTCTGTGAAGCTTGGGGGATTTACCTCTGTTTAGTGTGGAGGACTTCACCAGTCCTTAGGACAGCCTCACCCTAAGCTTGGTTACCCCAGGCTCTGTTCAGCAGACAGGAAGTTGTGGCTTGGCTGAAAGTGGCCCAACTAGTGCGGACAAAGGAGGATGTAAATCCTGCAGCTCTCCCCACCACTGCCCTTCCCACTATTGGGTCAGACCTGCCTTAGAGTCGTGTGTGTGTGTGTGTGTGTGTGTGTGTGTGTGTGTGTGTGTGTGTGTGTGTGTGTGTGTGTGTGTGTGTGTGTGTGTGTGTGTGTGTGTGTGTGTGTGTGTGTGTGTGTGTAAAGTGCATGTTTTCATTGGGAATTTAAACACACACACACTGAGGACATAGAAAAGTGAACCCATATGTCTCCATGTGTCCAGTGTTCACTGGCAACAGTCTGAGCAGAGTGAACCCAGAGCCTGCCCTCTGCCCCAGCTGCTGAATTCTTTTGGCACAAATCCCTGATGTTACTTAAATAGAGCTCTCTAAAGAAAGTTTTTAAAGAAAATCATAAACAAATACAGTGCTATTCTCTTGCCTAAGAAACAAGCAGCGTTTGCCTGATACCAGATGTACAATCAGCATCCACACTGCCTAATTGTCTCATAAATGCTTTTTGCTGTGGTTTGGTCAAGTACAGACCCAGACACAGCATACCTTGTATCTGCTGATGTGTCTCATAAGGGTTTTAAATGATTTTGCCACTCCAGGAATTTGGCTTTAGAAGTTTTCATATTGCAGGTGTTAGTGGTTGCTTCCTTGTGTGTCATTGAATGTGTTCCTCTGTGTCCTGTGCTTTCCAGCCATGCAGTGCACTCCAGCGTAAAATACAGGCTTTGAAGATGACCCTAGTAGGAAAAAAATGTAAAATATCTTAAAACTTTTATGATTGTATGTTGAAAAAACATGTTTACTATATTGGATTGATAAAATGTCAATTATAAAACAAATATTATAAATAATATAAAAATATGTAATGTTATAATAAAATGCAATATAAATTACTTATATAAATTTACATGTAAATACCAAGATATAATTATTCTAAATAGAGCAATATATATTTAGAATATAAGTATTATTATATACTTATAGATACTTACAAACATTGATTTTACTCATTATTATACTTGGATAAAAATGTGACTCCCACAAAATTTAAAATTATTGTATGAGGGGCTGGGAGAGTGACTCAGTGGTAGAGCACTTGCCTTGCATGCCCTGGGTTCGATTCCTCAGCACCACATAAGCAAAAAGAAAAAAGCTGGAAGTGGCGCTGTGGCTCAAGTGGTAGAGCACTAGCCTTGAGCTGAAGAGCTGAGGGACAGCGCCCAGGCCCAGAGTTCAGGCCCCACTACTGGACCCCCCCCCAAAAAAAATTACTATATGACTCACATTGTATTTCCATTCTCCCTACTCCCCCCCCCCCCCGCTTTTTTTTCCTGAGACAAGGTCACACTATGTAGCCTCTGCTGGCCTTGAACTTTCAAATCTCCTGCCTCAGCCTCCTAAGTGCTGAGATTGCAGGTGTGCACTGTCTCCAGCTCATACTGTGTTTCTTTCAGAGATCTCTCATTTAGAGACTTTGTGGGTTTGGGTTAAGAGGGGTCCCGGCGAGTTCTCTCAGGAACCCCTCTGCACTTCCCTCTGCCTCTCCAGAGACCCTCACGTCCAGGTGATCCCAGCAGCCTGGGCTGTCTGAACACGCTCCCCGTCAGCTTTGTTGGTGTTGGACTCAGTCATCACGGTCATGCCCTGGCCCAGCACTTGGTCAGGTGTTGTAAGGCTGCCTTTCTGTCCCTGGTTGTTAGAGGGAATTACCCGAACAGGGCTTTGCTTCTTGGGCAGGTGTGGCTCGGGTGTTCAGTACACACAGGAAGAGCAGTCTTTTCTGTCAGCCTTTAGAGTGGGCACCTGAGTTTGTTGGATCTTCCAAAGATTTGTCTTTTTTACTTACTTATTTATGTTATAGTCCGATTGAATTCCTGAATTTATATTGGATGAGTTCTTTTATTTTCTCTGTTGTTCCTGTCTTTGGGCAGTGTGAGGCTTTGGGGTACATGTGCTGGGTATCAAACTCAGGGCCTTGTGGCTCCATCCTGCGGGAATTACCTGCATTCTCTCCCTTGCTCACCTGGTGAGGCACTCCCCTTCACATAAACACACAGTCCTGTTTGGATGTTACTTTTTGGTGGACTGTATTGGTACATATATATGGGGCACCTTGTGAGATTTGCTACATGTCTGTGTGTGTCATGATCAAATTCAGGTAATTAGCATACCCATACCCGGGATGAGGTTGCAGGTTCTGTGGGTGAGAACACTCTTAGAGTGAGGCCTGCTGACACCCATCCCTGCCTGCGGGGCCAGGATGCGGGGGGCTTCCTGCCCCCTGCTTTCATAGCCACTTCAGTGCTGAGTTCCCAGCAGGAAGCCAGGCTAGGCCAGGGGACACAGGCCAGCTCGGCTGGCTCCAGCCCCACGCATAGTAGGTGATCCGGAAACAGCTGCTGAGTGAACGCCAGGCCTGAAAGCTGATCTGTCTCGCCACCTGGCCGCAGTGGGCTCCTCTCCACCCCGGTTTGCTCCAGAGAAGCTGGCATCGTGCAGAGCTGACCTCTGGTCTGTGGCAGAGACAGGAACTTCTTTGTGCTGGGCTGGGAACTGCTGTGGGGTGAGGGGCCCTTCCCCAGGTGGAGCACCCCTTCTCCAGGATGAGCTGTTTGGCAGGGGGCACAGTCATAGCCGTAGCCCGCTCCTGACTAGTAGTTGGACTTCTTTTTGCCTCAGGTCTCTGAGCCCACGGGCTGGCTTTCCTTTTACTGGACTTGACTCTGCTGTGCTGTGTGCCCAGACAATACCCTTGAGTACCAGCCATGCGTTCTTGTCTGCTGGTAAAGGAAGATTTTGTATATGCTGGTCCCAAAATGTGCCCCGGTGTTTCTGTGGTGACTACTGCTGCTAATTAAAAAAACAAAACACCAAAAAACAATAAGACACAGCAACAACCAAGAACCAGTTCTCCTACCTCACTCCACGGCCAGCTCGGCTTGTCTAGAGACACTCATCTCCAAAATAGTATGTGTGTTTATGGAGACTGACTTCCCATAAGCAATGTGGAGAGGCTAGAATCCGGTGACACTTCCGGTCTATTTGAGGAATGGATTTTCGCCTGGACTGGTGGTGAAGTGGCAGGTGTTCCAGCCCATGTGCTTGAGGGACAGAGAGGAGAGTGGGCAGGGCAGCTTCCCCAGGAGCATATGCATGGCCACCTCCATGCATCAGGGTGAGGAAGGGCAAGGCAGCCTGGGGGAGGGGCAGGAGTGCTAGTTTTGGGGGGAGATACAGACCACGCAGCTGCTCCTTGGCCTGTGACCTTGGGGAAATGACTTGACCTAACCAAAACTCCCTTTCTTCAACCATAAAACAGTACTGTGGGGGTGAGGCTAGAGTGTGACTGACTGCCTGATGGCAGGTGGGATGGGCAGTCCCAGGAGAGTGGCCACTTGTAGGGGCTCCTGAGTGCGTGGTGACATCACCACTTATAACCTAATGGGCGTCACAGACCAGTTCCCATGCTTCCCAGGGTCCTGGTGAACACTGGGCAGCTTAAGAAAGCTCCCAAGCTGCTGCCTGGTTGACAGGCACATCCTGACCGTTGCTGGCCCCAAGACTGCTATTCTGATTCTATCTATAGAGAGGTGGACCACAGGCCGAGTTGGTCCTTTCTGCAGGGATGAGACGCTGGCAGCAGTACCTAGGGCATCTTTGTCTGAGGACCTGTGACAGTGCGCTGGGCACAGCTCACTATATCCAGTGGAAGACCTGGGTTGGGGGGGGGAGGATAATGGCACAAGCTTATTTACTTATTTTTTGGTCGATTGTGGGGCTTGAACTCTGTGTCTGGGCACTGTCCCTGAGCTCTTCAGCTCAAGGTGAGTGTTCTACCACTTGAGCCACAGCGCCACTTCTGGTTTTCTGGTGGTTCGTTGGAGATCAGAGTCTCACGGACTTTCCTGCCCAGGCTGGCTTTGAACCATGATCCTCAGATCTCAGCTTTCTGAGCAGCTAGGATGACAGGCGTGAGCCACCAGTGCCTGGCTAGCTGGAGAATTTTCTAGAATAAGCCCCAGTGCGTTGGTGCATTTTCCTTTCTGGCAGGATAAATGGCAGGGCTCCCTTTGGAGCCCCAAAGACAGTGGTATGGGGGAAGTGGAGGGCAGGCTACGTAGCAGTTGGAAGGCTGTAGGATGCTGTTTGACCAGTCACACAGCTAAAACCTGTGGGTTACCTCATCCCTCTGTTTCCTCTTTGGCTCTTGCTTTGGTCAGAAGATAACTGAGCACAGAAAATCTGTCGTCCTTCAGAAAGTGTGAGTGCCATCTGCTAAAGGTCAGCTTACCTGGCTTGTGGGATGCTTGCTTTTGGAAAGTGGAGGGAGGTGTCAGGTCTGTGAAGTTTCCATGGCCTCCCACAGAGGCCAGAGTACGGCCAACTCTCTGACTTGTCTGGGAATGAACAATAGGCCAGGCCTGGGAGGGGCCCTCTCCTGACTTCCCCACTGGGACCCCGGCTGGGCCGAGCCCTGGCCAAAGCCCTGCTGTGGGTGGGTAGCTTAGAGCCACAGCTCTCCCACCACCAGCTGCCACTTACTTAAAACAGCTTACGTTGACTTTTACTAAGCATTATTTCAGTTCCAAGGGGTGACAGGGCATTGGGGGGCATTTGTGGGCAGCCCCAGGTGGGTGCTGACTCACTAAGCCCATGTCATCAGCATCAACATCACCTAGTTCACAGACCAACATGTGAACATCCTGTACCCCATCTCAGCCTCATGTGTTGAGTTGGTTTAAAAGTAGGGGATTCCTGTGTCTTTCTTTTCCTGAGGCCGTCATATCTGCTTTAGTTTGACAGCAGAGCCTGGGCTGCTCCCAGGAGGACCTGAGGACCTGACCCTCAACTCTCTTCTGTGCAGCTGAGCAAGGGAGTTCTCGGGTCTGCGAGTCAGCCACGCCCTGCTTGGGCTCTCCTCCCTAGCTAGGAACGTGTTAGGACGGAAAGGTAGGGTGGGGATCTTGACTTTGAAACTGGGCAGATAGGAGTTTAAGTCTCAGGTTTCCTACTTCCTGCCTCTATGACCTTGGGCAGTACTTAGCCTCTCTGAGCCTCAGTTTCCTTATCTGTAGTTATTTTGACCTGAGGATATTAAGATATATTGAATGAACTTTGTCAGCAGTTTTTTTTTTTTCCCCACCTACTTGGTGGTTTCAACCCACCCTGTGTGTGCATCATGGATGGCTTTGTGAGGAGCTGGACATCTCACTGTGCCTTGTTCCTCTTTGAAATGCTCAGAAGAAACAGGAGATGCGATTTACCATCAGGGCTGTGAGCACAAAGTCAGGTACTGCCTAGTCCTGATGCTGGGCCCTTTGGACAGAGACTGTCGCTTTGCTGTGGTGACCAACCCACTCTTCCTTTCCCACAGTGGGAGATAAATCTTAGACTTTCCTCCCTGCATTGGCTTCGAACAGTGATCCTCAGATCTCAGCCTCCTAAGAAGCTGGGATTGCAGGCGTAAACTACCAATGCCCAGCAAAAAGAGGCCTTTTGAACCAGAAGAATGCCTCACTTTGGAAGGCTTTTTTTTGTTACTTCCTGGCTCTTGTGATTGAGGACCGCAGGCTGCTCTCAGCCCCAAGGCCTTGCGGCAGGCCTTTGTGAGTGGCCTCTGCATCATTGCTTGCGAAGTGGCTGGTACTGCATGGTTGCCATGGTAGCGCAGGATGTGGTTCCTATGGTGATGGTCCGCAGTGGCAGGAAGACAGCAGAGGTTCAGTTATCTGGTGGCCTGGTGGCTCTGCACTTGCCACCCCTGAACAGCAAACCCAAGCCGCTCCCACTGCTCCGCACTGTGTGGCTGTGGCTGCTGAGGTCAGTTGCCTCCCCTGGAAAGTCACTGCTGCTTCTTGGAAGGAAGAAGAGGATGCCTGCAGGGTGTATTGGCTGGTGGGCGGGGTGGGTGCTGCTTGTATTTTGGCTGAACCAGGGATCTCCACAAAGCCTTTCCCTAGAGGGTTTTATCTTTCATCCTCTGTTTCGATTGTAAGCAAATGTGAACTTTCAAAATGGCCACAGTCTGGGGGCCTGTTGGCTTCCTATGACACTTGTCCCTGAGATCAGGGACAGGAAAAGGTGTCATGAGCATTTCTTTCCCTTCCTGGCTTCCACAGTCCTGTAGGTGGATGGGATGTTTCCATGGAGAGGCAGCCCACAGGGCCACTGACCGGTTCTGGGCACACTTGGACTTGGTAAGGCTGCCTGAGAGAAGGGGGAGCTAGGAGGGTCCGCCTCAGCTGGAATCCCATCACCCCATTGTGGCAACAGTGCTTTGCTGGTGCCCATCGGAGCTCTGATTGGTGATCGATGATGTCACTGGACTCCTGGACTGGACCCTTCATCAGAGCCTTAGCCAGCTGGCCATACCTGGGTTGAAATCAGAGGTGGAAGGCCCGTGGGGCTCCTTTTGTCCCTCCACTGAGGGGCTCCAGACTCAGCGCTCCTCCTCAAGTGTCTGTCACCTGTGCAGACAATTCCTCCTTCAGGCAGAGGCCAAGTAGTAGGTTCCAGCAGAGGTGGGGGCTGGGTTCTGGTTCTTGTCATGAGGATGCTGTCAGAAGCCCCTGTGCTGTGAAAGGTGGCTCGTTTCCTTTTCCCTCCCTTTTCCTTTCCTGTGGTGCTAGGGATTGAACCCAAGGCTGTGCGTGTTAGACAAATGCTCTACCATTGAGCAGCATTCCCAGCTCTTGATTTTCAGACACATGGTTTCACTGTGTTTCTCAGTCTGTCCTGCTGCAGCTCAAGACAGACAAACAGAACTGTAGATCCAGGTTTCATGGCCAGCCTGCTCTGCTGTGTCGGAGGCGTAACTTGGGCAGGTTAACTAAATCATCTGTGACATTAGTTGTACTCTTGGGGAATCTTCAGGGGTTGTTAGGTCTACAAGTGCTCATCCCACCGCCAGTATTTCTCAGATGTGCAGATCAAGGGCTGAGAGGCGAAGTGATGCTCAGGGCGCCCTGCCAGGAGCTGTGTGGTGTGGAGCCTTCTCCAGCCCCTCTGCTGGGCACGTACCTTGCTCCTGCCAGGATGCTCTGCCCTCGAACACAGGCCAGGCGGCTTGCGTCCTTCACAGCTCACGGAGGACAGTATTCATTCTGGTGAAACGTGGATTACATAAAGTTAACCATTTTAACCACTGGCAACTGACACAGTTCCTTAAGGACAGTCACATTGTGTCACCATCCCCAGACGGTGTCACCACCCATAAAACACTGTGCACTGAACAACCCCTCCCCACTTGTCCACCAACTCCTGGCAGCCACCACTCTTGCTTTCTGCCCCTGAATTCATGACTTTGACTTCTAGGGATCGACCCTAAATAAGGACACGCACGCACGCACGCACGCGCGCGCACGCGCACACACGAGAGACATGGCCTTTGTGGCTGGTTATTTCACTTGACAAAATATCTTCACTATTCATCCATTGTCATTTTTGACAAGTTTCAAGACTGTCCTTGAACTTGAGATTGAGATCCTTCTGCTTTAGTCTCCTAAGAACTGGGGTCTTGTCTTTAGTTTCTTTCCTTTTTAAGGCTGAGTAGTACTCCGTTGTGAGCATGGATATATATTTCTGCATCGTTTATCACTTGGCACTTGGATGGCATCTCCTTTTGGCTGATAACAGCAACGGTGACGCTGGTGAATACTGACCCACAGTGTCTATTCAATTGCCCATTTCCCATTTGTTTATTTATCCCTGGGTTTTACGGGGAACCTTTCATCATCAAAAATCAAATAAAAATAAAAGCAAACTCCTGACTTCCTGGTGTTTTGTCTTGGGTGCTTGAGTTCAGGGATCTGAAGACACCTCACTGCAGTTGCCCGTATGTTTGTTTGGGTGGCTCTGCGGCCCCGCTGGCGCTGGCGTGGGCTGTCTGCAGCACCTGTAGCAGCCACACGTGTTTTCTTGTTGCAGCCTTTGATGTTCAGAGTTCCACAAGTCCTCAGATCTGCAGCTGGGCTTCGTTATTTTATAATGTCACTGCACACCTTAAGATTCATTTTGATAATTAGATTATTGTCTGTTATTCAGTGCATTGTCCTAGGAATGTATTTAGTACTTTTAGAAGGTTGTGGGTCTGAACTTGAACAAAGGACCCAAGGCCTTGCCAGGTCCAAGGCACATGGAGGCCCCCGAAGCTTTCTCTGGGGTGCCCAGAAGGGGTGTTGCCAGCCAGCTGCACAGGGCAGGCCAGGCCAGGCCACAGCACCCCTCCTGACCTGTGGGGTTGCTGTGTGTGTGTGGGGGGGGCGCGGCCAGGAGGGGAAGTTGTTGGGATTCCTGGGCCTCTCTCCACTCTTTCAAAACAATCAGAGTAATTCCCGGCTAATTCCTGAATCTTCTCTGGTTTCCCAAAGGCTCTGGGCCTGTTGTAGGGTGGGTGCGGGGTGGGTGCGGCAGTCTGAGGCCTGGAACCCTGGAGGAAGCCCGGGCCTACTGCACAGACAGCACACGTGTGACCCAGGCCAGTCCGAACTCGAGTGGGAATTTGTGTGCTTGATTTCTGCCAACATCAGAGCTCTCCTCTCCAGCTCACTCACTCAAAGCATGCGAGGGAGGGGGGCTGGGGACAGGTGGTGGTGGAGTCAGGGTTGTACCCCAGCGTGACTTGGCAGAGAGCTGGGGTGTGGGGTGCACATGTGGGGAGGGGTGAGTTGCTAAGAAACGTTGACTCTAGGGCCCGCGTGTTGAACTTGGTACGTGCTTCCATAGACACCCTAATGCAGATGGAGGAACAGACGGGCGAACCAAGAGATGGATAGAGAGAAGGCAAAGGCTGGAGGCCGTCCTTCGTAGAATGTCGGCGATGGATGTGTAGTAAAAACTTTTTCGACTTTTCTTTTTCTCAAAACATTGTTTTTGGTGTGTTGTATGTGCGATTGAATCCAGAACCCTCGTTCCACTTTGCCACCGAGCTGTACCCCAGCTATAACTTTTTTGAGGTACAAGTATTGAACTCAGGGCCTTGTGTGCTCCCTGATTTTTTTAAACTCAAACCTGGTGCTCTGCCACTTGAGCCACACCTCTGCGTCCTGCTTTTGCTGGTTAACTGAAGCTTAAGAGTTCTTGGATTTATTTGTCTGCCCAGGCTGCCTTTGAATTGCAATCCCCAGACCTCAGTGTCCTGGGTAGTTAGGATTACAGGTGTGAGCCATTAGTACCAGCTAGGCGTCTGTGTTAGGACACTGCATAGTCCCAGGTGAGTATGACAGGAGGCTCAGCTTGTGCAGGAAGGTTCTGGGAGCAGTACAGATCCCTTGGGACCTTGGCAGTTCCCACCTCCTCCCTTGCCAGGAAGGTGGGGTGTGTGGAGTATCACTGCAACCTGTACTTTTCTAAAGTTAAACAGATCCCGCTGGTGGGAGGATCCGTCTTCTGCGGCCCGTCTGACTCGGTGACTCACCCGTCCCCTCGGCTGATGCTCCTGACAGCACCTTGGGAGCAGTTTGCCTCCTGCTCACAAAGGCTGCTCCTCACACAGCCCCCACCGGGCTTCTCCGCCCCCCTCCCACGCTGCGCTCCGTGCTGGGGCCTCCCAGGCTCCTGTGTCACCACCAAGGGGAAATATCACCCATGTCAGAGCCGTGAGCCTCCTCCGCTGTGAGCTGCCGTGGCCCCGCCACGTGGCATTTAGGCAGAGTTTGCATGCTAGGTATGCCCAGTCAGACCGGCGGCACCCCTGCCAGAGGGACAGATGGAGACCGGGGCAACAGCTGGCACCTGCACACTTGCCCCTCTCACGGCGCAGACCCACCTGCTGATTCCCCGCGGGCATCGGTAAGCTACCACTGGCAGGGAGTGGTAGCTATGCTTCCGCTATCTGGTGGGCACCATGGGAGTCAGCTTTCTGCTGCTGTAACAAATACCCGGGAAAAGTCAACTTAGAAAGCAGAAAGATTTCCTTTGGCTCATAGCTGTGGGGGCCTCCATCTGTGCCAAATCTGGCCTGTGGCAGCACAGGATATCAAAATAGAGGACTCGTGGAGGGGCCGTGCCCTCAGTGACCCTAGACCCACCTGAGAGGCTCCGCCTACATCCCCTCCCCCCATAGCACCTGGAGGCCGGGGACCAAGCCTGGAACACATTGGGTGTGGAACATTCCAGATCCAACCTATGGTAGTCATGGTTGAGTGGTGTGAGGCATCATTGGGTTAAGATGAGGTTGTGCTGTTGGAGGGCAGAGGAGGGTAAGGATGGAGGCCACAGAATTGGGGGCTCCACAGACCCCAGAACTGGAGAAATGCACAGAGCAGGTTCACTGGATGTCCAGAGGGAAGTAGCCCTGCTCATCTTCATTTGGCCCTGGCTGCTGGAGAGCATGGATTTCTATGGTTTTCAACCATCCGGTCTGTGATTTTCCTGTGGCGGTTCTAGTCGTGGATTCATGGCTCAGTCTCGATCCTCTGTCTGCCCTTTGTCTATCTATCCTCTCATTCGGGAGAAAAGTGCTCACAAAGCTGCAGGAGGCGGCATCCTGCCCAGACGGCCGGCTGCCCCCCAGGACCAAGCCCAGCTCCCTGCCTGACCTTTGCCTGCAGAATGGGTTCACAGGGTTCAAGGACCTTCCCCTTTGCGTCCCCGTCACTGCTCTCACGAGGTCAGACTGTCCTGGCATTCCCAGACTGGCCGCTTCAATCCGTGCCACTAGTTAGGGAAGGCAAAAAACAGGTAGAGGATTGGCTGAGCAACATTTATTTCTGTTGCAAATGACTAGTTGGGGCTAGTTGTTGATTATCTCGCCTTGGTTGCTGTTTGTATTTAGAAATGGCTCATAAATTTGCTTACGCGGGCCCTATTTGTCCTCCACTGTGAGCTCAGCACACTGTGAAGCCACACCGGGATTTGATTTCTTCACGGCCCTCTGTATCTCACGCTTAACTGTCCTTTTCTTCTTTTGGTCAGTCCTTTGGCTTGAACTCAGGGCCTAGGCTGCTTGAGCTGGCTTCAAACCTCGATCCTCAGGTCTCAGCCTCCTGAGTAGGATTCCAGGTGGGAGAGATTAGCGCCTGGCACCTTTACGTCCTTTTCAGTCACGTCACATTCATAACCTGCCAACCTCCATTTTACAGGCAAACCAGCCAGGACCACAGACAGCTAGGCAAGTTAAATGCCCAGGGCCATGGTCGCGGTCTGGGGACTTTGTTCTGTGATGTGCAAATAGCTTAACTACTAGACATCAGTGAGAAATGCAGTGTTCACCTTTGCATGAGTGTTGGGCTGATGTGTGTGTCAAGTGCATGTGCAGCTTTGCGTGTATGTGTATGCACATATTTAGCTGTCACTAATTTTGAGACCTTTTCTGAGTGCCTCTCCTGCCAAACCAATAAGTTGAGCCCCATAGATAAATCACTGGCTTATTTGCAGTCTCCTCAAGTACCTTTCAAATCCCACAGACAGCCCGCCTCCCCAGGGACTGGGCTGGCCTGCGCCGGCCGGCCAGCTGCGGAACGCCCACAGCTGCTCCAGAGGCCGAATCAGGAAGTGAAGCCAAAGGGCCCAGTAGGTTGGGGCTCCCCTGCCCTCCCCCCCATTTCCAGGGTCCAAGGGGGACTACCATCCTGAAAGTCCCCCAGGAAGGCAGAGGCTTGGCAGGGTGGCACATGGGGTGCCACTCCCCAGGATGCAACTTTGCACCCTTTCCCATGGTACTATGCCTGATCGCTCAATGATTAACCGTACGACCTTGGGCCTAGCAGCGTGCCTGCACCTGTCTGCAAGCGCAGTCTGGCACGTGGAGTCCTCCCCTCCTCTCCCCTCCCTTCCCCTCCCCTCCCCTCCCCTCTTCTCCCCTCACCAGCTAATCTGAAATGTTGCCCCTTTCCCACCCCCTTTTTATTTCCCATTCCCTGCTTATTTTTTCCTCCTCAGCACTACCGTGAGTGCATAGACTTAATAGACTTTTGTATTTTTAATTTATTTTGTTCTGTTGTGTCCTGCTGGGTTTTTGTGTGTTGTTCCCCCCACTCCCCTCTGCGCCCCGAGATGCCACATGTTCTGTGCCCAGGAAATAACTTTGGACAGAATGAATGAAGGCAGCTTCCAGGTCATTCCTCACTGAAGTTTGCCTAAGCTCACTGGTGACTAGACTTATTTATGTCCTGCTTACTCTACAAACTAGAGCCTGGCCAGAGCCCTGTCCTGCAGAGGGAAGAGGCCAGGATGTGTCCTCTAGGCATGTTCTGGGCAGCCGGTGACCAGCTGTGTCCCAGAGCTGGGCCCTTTGTCCTCATGAGCAACAGCACCGTCAGGGTGGATGGCTCTGGAGCCTTCAGAGTGTGTGAACAGCGCAGTGCTCACTCAGGTTTTGTCCCATTAAACCTCACTGACACCTCCATTTTTTGGTTTTGCTTATTACTGTTTGTGATTTATTTATTTTTTACAAGGTGTTTAGATCCTTTGTTTTATTTTTAATTGAGGAGCTGCCTTTTTTTGGAAAGCACTTTGTGAAGGTTTGCTTTTTCATACAGAAAAACAGTTTACCCTTTTGCAAATCTTAAGCAGTTGGTAACCTCCCCCAACTCCTTTGGTTCTCTTTAGCCTCTTAATTTTTGTTGGAGGTATTTATTGATCTGTGCATGTTTCATATTTTTTATCTCACATTTATCTTAGTGACTTAGTCTAATTTTTCATTTGTGACTTAGAAAAGTACTTCCAAATTTTAAGTTCAAACAAATAATCCCTTTCCTGCTTTTTTGAGATGAAATACAGGGTGGCTTTGATCTTCTTTCCTTAGGCTCTGGAATGCTAGGATTATAGGTTTGTGCCACATGACCAGACAAGCCCGTTTGTTTGGGGCTGGGAAGGTGGCTCAGGGTTAGAGTGCTTGCCTCACATGCATGAAGCCCTGGGTTTGATTCCTCAGCACCACATAAGCAGAAAAAAGCCAGAAGTGGCGCTGTGGCATTTGGCTTGAGCTGAAGAGCTGAGGGACAGCGCTCAGGCCCAGAGTTCAGCCTCTACAACCGACAAAACAAAACAAAACAAAACAAAAACCCAACCTGTTTATCTAAACCAGGTTTGATTGTGAAGAGCAGGCAGGTCCAAAGCCTTTCTTTGCTTCCTCAGAATTGCTTCACATGCTAGCATTTCACCCATAACAACCTCATTCTAGTGGTTTAAACTCTCCTCCCTGGCCCTGGGTGTCACAGAATACTAATGTCAATTTTAAAGCCTTCCTCTTAGGTACGGATCATTCCTTGTCCCTGCTCTGTCACCATGCTGTTTTATTCACTCGATTCATTTGTCCAGAGTCCATCCCTTTCATTTTAAAGATGAAAGAACAAAGAGGGCAAGTAATTTGCTCAAGGTGACACAACTTGTTGGTGTCTTAAATTCCCATGTGCATGGAGTTCCCTCATGGTTGGCTTTGTACATCTCAGGGTTCCTCCTTTTATACCTCTGCTCATGGCATACCCCTGGAAAGCGAGGTTATTATTATTGTTGTTATTATTGTTATTGTCTTATATCTGTAGTGAGTTCTTTTTTGTGTGTGTACTAGGGCTGGTACTGTCCCTGCACTTTTCTGCCCAAAGCTGGCACTCTGCCACTTGAGCCACAGCTCTACTTTAGCTTTTTGGTAGTTAATTGGAGATAAGAGTCTTAGAGATGTTTCTTCCCAGGGTAGCTTCAAACTACGATCCTCAGATCTCAGCTCCTGGGTAGTTAGGATTACAGGAGTGAGCCATGGGTACCTGGCTTATAGTAGGTTTTGAGAATAGTCAGTCATGTGTAGCAGGCACCTAAAGTTAGTAGCAAGAACGGGTTTGGATGTGCATTTTGTAGCACTGTGCCCAGCACCTAAAAATGCTCATAACTTACTAATGGTACACAGTTACTGTAACTTTTCTAGGGCTGTGGCTTTTCTGAAGCTTCGTCCTCCCTTCCCACTGTCAAACGCTGTGGCCTTGTATCCTTGCGTTGTCCAGATCTCCCATTTACAACTATCTGACTCTTACCTACCTCCCTCCCCCATAGATTATTGCGGTAGTGCTAAACTCCACATGGGCTGGCAGGCAATGCAGGCATAACAGTTACACACTACACATTTCCCTGAGCTCAGTTTACGTGGCCCTGGCTTCTGGAGGAAGTTTGTGTGTCTGACATGAAGTCAAGCCCACACCCTCCCTGTCTCCTCCCAGGGTTGTGCACTGAGGGCCGTAGATGCTTCTGGGCTCCTTTGGGATGACTTGATCCTGCCTGTAGTGCTAGCCCATAAGCAGAGACCCCAGCACCCAATTGGGTTTGCACAGCAGCCAATCCCAGCCAGTGGAGATTCATTTCCTGGTAAATTTTTTGAAATCAGATAAGTGCTAATTGCTTTAAAAATTACCCAAGGAGAGGCCTGGCTACAGTGGGAGCTAATAAGCAGGTTCGCTAGCCCACTTGGAGGGTGCCTGGAGGATGGTGAATTACCTGTTCCTCACCCTGCTGCAGCGGCCCACTGGGAGAGCACCAGGCAGAGTGGCATGGCCTGGTACCTTCCTCCCCTGCAGCATTCTGGTCTGAGCTCTAGGAGCCAGACACTCCTTGCAGTTTGTCTATTTTATAAAATTGGGTGAAATGCACGTATCAGAGTTGAGTTGAGACCAGGTCTCCTGTGTTTTCCAGTCTGGCCTTGAACTCTTGATCCTCTTGATTTAGCCTCTGGAGTGCTGGGATTCTAAGAATGCATAAGAATGCATTAACACAGCAAGCTAAAATTCCCTACTTCCTCCCCCAGTCCTGGGACTTGAACTCAGGGCCTGGGCACTAAGCCTGTCTGTGCTCAAGGCTAGCGCTCTACCACTTGAGCCACAACCCCATTTCTGGCTTTTTCTGAGTAGTTTATTGGAGATAAGAATTTCACAGACTTATCTGGTTGGGCTGTCTTCAAACTGCAGTCCTCAAATCTCAGCCTCCTGAGTAGCTAGGATTATGGGTGTGAGCCATTGATGCCCAGCAAATCTCTCCTCTTAACTGTCTGTAAGTGTATAGTTCCATAGTGCTAAGTATATAGTGCACACTTAATCTCTAGAATTTCATGTATCTCTCTCCCTTCCTCTCTGTCTCTTGTGTGTGTGCACATGCGCGTGTGTGCGTGTTCACAGCACACACACTCAAGGCTGTCAATCATCATTGGAGATGAGTCTCATGGACGTTCCTGCTTGGGCTGGTTTCGAACCTTGATTCTCAGCTTTCTGAGTAGTTAGGATTACAGTCATGAGCATTAACATGCAACGCCTGTATCTCAAGAGAAGTCCTAGACTGGGTCCCCGAGGATGGATATGGCGCTTGTGACCTTCAGGTGGCATGGGAGGCTATGTGACCGTTTCAGGTGTTAGTAGCATCTGTCATTTTACAGGTGAGGAAACTGAGGCAAGTTGCCATTTTTTTCTCTTCAGTACATGTGGTAGACATGCAATATACATGGAGAAACATACCCACACGGCATCCAGCTCAGTGAGTCCTTACCACACATGTAGCAATCACCCAGATGAAAGCAAAAGACTGTGAGCAGCACCCCAGGCTACCATCTTACTCTCATGGTTTCTGCCAGCATCGAGTAGGTTTGCCTGTTCACCAGACTCCATCTCAACCAATGGCCGGGTCAGGTGTCCTGGGCAGGAGAACTGCAGGCCCGGCCAGCTTGGGGCATAACTCCAGGTCCCCGCCTTGAAAATAATCAGGCAAAAAAGGATTGGAGGCCTGGCTCAAGTGGTAGACTACCTGCCTTGCAAGTGTGCGGCCCTGGGTTCCATCCCCAGAACTACCCCCACAACAAAAAGAGAGAAAAGAAATGGCCAAAGTGGGTTTCACAGGGGCTCAGCAGCGAATTAGACCTGGAGATTTCAGGATCTGCTCTTTTTTTTTTTTTAAATGAGGAAGCTTTCCCTGTGGTGTTCTGAGTGACAAAAAAAAGACTTTGGGGTGAAGAGGACTCCGATGAGGTGCAGGGCAAAGGTCAGCTGAAGGTGTGACCTCCCACAGAGTGGGAGGAGCAAAGTCTAGGTCATTCTGGGAAGTAGAAGTACAAGCATAGGGCACATAGGTGTCAGGTGACAGAGACCAGATGTCCCAGACAGAGTAGTAACAACATTGATCAACTTTGCCAGAGTCTCATCCTATGTTTGGTGCTGTGCTGAGTGCACGCGCGCACACACACACACTTCCGCACAAACCCCTGAACATAATCCTAGGAGGTGCTGTAATTGTACCCACTTTTCAGGTGGGAAAGTGAGTTTGGGCAGGTGAGGTCACTTGCCCTAATGTCGGCCTCGTAGAGCTGGACAGTGAGGGATGTCACAAATGGGATGACCTTCCCCTGGGAACTTGGAGGCCAGACACTGGAGATGGCGGCTCGGCTCCCTGCATGCCTCCGACCTGAACACGAGCTGGCATTTCTGGAGAGGGTGGTTGGGGTAAGTTGGCCAGTGTTGGCCAGTGTGATCATCGTTAGTGGGCTGGCACGTGTCTCTGTACTCTGACTTCATAAGGCGAGTGACTGGCTGTGTACAATTTTGGACAAGCCTGGTTTGGAAGCAGTTGATTCGGTTACAGTTTTATATGGTTTTCTTGGTCTTGGCTTGATCCTGTGGATTTCTGTTGGTTTCAGTAATTTTGGGGTGGTGATCCATCCCCTGCCAGATGAACGAAGTCACACTGACATTGCATCCACCCTGAAGAATGTGGTAGAATGCCCTCATTCCAAGAAAATAGAAAAGATTACAGCCGCACGTGACTTCTGAAACCCAGACGGCAGTGGTCATGACAATATGGTTATCTGATTCTTTTCACAGGCAAGTTGATTCCTTCTGAGGCCATTAATTTTGTTTTCATCCAGTGGAAATTGTGTTTCATTTTAAATAGAAATAAGAGTAACAATGTCCATCTGCTTGCAGAAATCTCATCTATTACAGCTGATAGAATCAGGCTGTGTACAAGTTCAGCATGGGTCAGACATCAGCATTTATATTCTGGGGCCCCGGAAATTCGATTAGCTATTGCCGAGGATGGCCGTGCAGCAATGGGGTATGATTCCCGAGCTGAAGCAGGCCTATTATCCCTGGGCCATCCAAATGCCACATTGTTGGGGACCCCCCCATGACGTAGTCCAGCAGCACAGTGTGTGCTATTGGTACTTTCCAGGCAGGCGGCTCAGTCGCTCAAGAGAAATCACTGCAGAAATGGTTTCCAATAGGAGGGGGGAGAAGCGGGGGAGGCTGTGCAGGATGTTCCTTCTATACCAGGTGTGCTGTGGCAGTGGTCATGGCCTGCCCAATCACAGGGCTCACAGGGAGAGGTGCTTGCATTGAAAACCCCAAGTGCACCTGCCCAGTAGTCCTGTTCTGGTCCCCACTGTTGAGGACCTTCCCGATTTTGACCTGGACCACAGGGCCAGTGAGGACTCCAGCCCAGCCTGCTTCTTCCAGATCTCCCTTCATCACGGAAAGCCTCACCTGCCTCCCCTTGCTCAGCTGGACCTCCTCCAACCCACCTGCCTGGGCTACCTGCCTGCCTGCCTGCCTGCCTGCCTGCCTGCCTGCCTGCCTACTTGCCTACTCACCCACCTACCCACCTACCTACCCACCTACCTACCCACCTACTTACCCACCTACTTACCCACCCACCCACCTACCTACCTACCCACCCACCCACCCACCCATCCACCCACCTACCTACCTACCTGCCTACCTACCTACCCACCCACCCACCCACCTACCTACCTACCTGCCTACCCACCCACCCACCCACCCACCCACCTACCTACCTGCCTGGGCTACCTACTTGCCTGCCTACCTACCCGCCTACCTACCTGCCTACTCACCCACCTACCTAGCCACCTACCTACCTACCTACCTACCTACCTACCCACCCACCTACCCACCTACCTACCCACCTACCTACCTGCCTACTCACCCACCTACCTAGCCACCTACCTACCTACCTACCTACCTACCTACATACCTACCCACCTACCTACCTGCCTACTCACCCACCTACCTAGCCACCTACCTACCTACCTACCTACCTACCTACCCACCTACCTACCTACCCACCTACCTACCCACCTACCTACCTGCCTACTCACCCACCTACCTAGCCACCTACCTACCTACCTACCTACCTACTTACATACCTACCCACCTACCTACCTGCCTACTCACCCACCTACCTAGCCACCTACCTACCTACCTACCTACCTACCTACCTACCTACCTACCTACCTACCCACCCACCTACCTACCTACCTACCTACCTACCTACCTACCTACCTACCTACCCACCTACCTACCTGCCTACTCACCCACCTACCTAGCCACCTACCTACCCACCTACCTACCTACCTACCCACCCACCCACATATCTACCTACCCACCTACCTACCTGCCTACTCACCCACCTACCTACCTACCTACCTACCCACCCACCCACCCACCTACCTACCTACCTACCTACCTACCTACCCACCTACCTACCTACCTACCTACCTACCTACCTACCTACCCACCCACCCACCTACCTACCTACATACCTACCTACCTACCTACCTACCTACCCACCCACCCACCCACCCACCCACCTACCTACCTACCTACCTACCCACATATCTACCTACCTACCTATCTACTTACCTACCTACCTACCCACCCACTTACCTACCCACCCACCCACCTACCTGCCTGCCTACCTACCTACCTACCTACCTACCTACCTACCTACCCACCCACCTACCTACCTACCTACCTACCCACATATCTACCTACCTACCTATCTACTTAACCTATCTACCTACCCACCCACTTACCTACCCACCCCCCCACCCCCCCACCTACCTGCCTGCCTACCCATCCACCCACCCCACCCACCTACCTACCTACCTACCTACCCACCTACCCACATATCTACCTACCTACCTATCTACTTAACCTACCTACCTACCCACCCACTTACCTACCCCCCCCACCCCCCCACCTACCTGCCTGCCTACCCATCCACCCACCCCACCCACCCACCTACCTACCTACCTACCCACCCACCTACCCACATATCTACCTACCTACCTACTTACCTACCTACCTACCCACCCACTTACCTACTCACCTACCTACCTACTTAACTACCCACCTATCTACCTACCTACCTACCTACTTACCTACCTACCTACCTACCTACCTACCTACCCACCCACTTACCTACTCACCTACCTACCTACTTAACTACCCACCTATCTACCTACCTACCTACCTACTTACCTACCTACCTACCTACCTACCTACCTACCTACCTACCTACCTACCTACCTACCTACCCACCCACCTACCTACCTACCTACCTACCCACCCACCCACCTACCCACCTACCTACCTGCCTGTCTACCCACCCACCCACCCACCCACCCAACTATCTACCTACCTACCTACCTACCTACCTACCCACCCACCCACCCACCCACCTACCTACCCACCTACCCACCCTCCTGCCCACCCGCCTACCTACCTACCTACCTACCTGCCTGCCTGCCTGCCTGCCTACCCACCCACCCACTACCCACCTACCTACCATCTACCTAGCCACCTACCTACCTACCCACCTACCTACATACCCACCTACCTACCATCTACCTACCCACCTACCTACCTACCCACCTACCTACCATCTACCTACCCACCTACCTACCTACCCACCTACCCACCTACCTACCCACCCACCCACCCACCTATCCACCTACTTACCCACCTACCTACCATCTACATACCTACCTAACTTACCATCTACCTACCTATCTACTTACCTACCTACCCACCTACCTACCTACACACCTACCCACCCGCCCACCTACCTACCTACCTACCCACCCACCTACCTACCTACCTACCCGCCTACCCGCCTACCTACCTACCTACCCACCTACCTACCTACCTACCCACCTACCTACCTACCTACCTACCTACCTACCTACCTACCTACCTACCTACCCACCCACCCACCCACCTACCTACCCACCTACCTACCTACCCACCCACCCACCCACCCACCTACCTACCTACCTACCTACCTACCCACCCACCCACCCACCCACCTACCCACCTACCTACCTACCCACCCACCTACCTACCCACCCACTTACCTACCCACCTACCCACCTACCTACCTACCTACCTACCCACCCACCCACCTACCTACCCACCTGCCTACCTACCCACCCACCTACCATTTGTAAGTATACAAAGGAAACGGGTTTCAATTCAGCATTCGAGTTAGTGAGTACAATGCATCTTGATCTGTCCCAACCCCACCCATCCTCAAGTCACGTGGTTCTGTTCTCATATGTGGACATTGGATATTTTGACTGCATTTTCCCACTTTCCCCTCTCCATCCTGTCCAGCGACTGATCCCTGCTTCCTTCACTGACTATTGATACCTCCCCCCTGCTTTTGTTGTGTTTTTGCACCTGGGAGAGGGAGACCCTATTTCTTTCTGCTCTGGGTCCAGGACAGGTGTACTTATGTGTGCACGTATGTCCTTGCTTGTGCAAAGGCCCATGCTCTTGACTTTGGAGGCATTGAGTAACTTTCAAAGTATCTAAAACCCTTGTGCTATTTACTCAGCCTCTCGTTTTCCAGGCAGAGGAGGCTGAATTTGGCCTACACTCTTTTTTGTTTTCATCTCCTGCCAGTTCCTTACCAGGCCTTGGGTTCTACCCTCAGCCGACCTTTGCTGTGGTCCAAAGATTCTCCACCCAAAGATTCTTCACCCCAGACCTCTGCGGGGGCCAGGTGTGGTCAGGGGTCCCTTCCTCTTGGACCCTGCTCTTGTTCACCCTCCACCCCCACCCAAGCATGGTCAGGGGTCCCTTCTTCTCAGGCTCCCTGCAGTGTGCATGACTCAGCCTCCCTGTCCCTGCCAGCACCACTGCTTGTCCGGTTAGAGGCTAGCCCGTCCGGTCTGCAGCACTGCCAGCAGCTGACAGAGTGTGGAGGCTTGGGGATGGTTGGCACGAAGGGGCAGAGCCAGGTTCGGTAGTTGGAAGTGTGCTTTGTGTGGTAAGAGACCGAGAACAGCAAAGCCAGCAGCCATGAGGATACCGGGCGGTGGCCAGTGCCTCCTCTGGGCCCTGCCTGTGCCTGGCACCTTCCCATACGGATGTACGCGGCCCGCCCAGTGCTGAGAGGTGGGACCGGCCTCCCTCTTCCACTGGGGAAACAGAGGCTCCAGTTCACACAGCCTGTGGCAAGTCTCAGATGCTCACCCTAAAAGTAGGGCAAGTTACCACTTGACTGGTCTGCGGTTGTTCAGGAAGCCAGCCCTGCTTGGCATCATTTCTATGCTCCTGGTGGCTTTTGAGCTCCAGATGCCCAACTTTCTTAGGAATAGGAACCACCGTTTGTTTGCTCTCTGTGTAACCCAGGACCTTTGCACAGGATTTCCATGTGTGATTGCCAGTCAGTGTCTCCACTGAGTGAGAGAATCCCTGACTTTGCCTCAGGCCGTGTCGCCACCTCACTGGAGGCATCGCTAGTGAGCGCGGGAGAATCCAGTGCGACCTACATTGAGGGAAGTGGGCCGGGGCAGTGGGCGGGAGGGACACGGATGATGGCTGTGAGTAACCGAGTTGAGGAACATCACACAGCCAACAGTTGGGAATGAAAGGCATCTGATTTATAATAGACTTCAAATTCAGCATGGCTCTTCGGAGTCAGGGTGTTTCCTGAAACTTCGGTGGCGGGGGGGAGGGGGGGGAAGGGGGTTCTGCCACCTGAGCCAAGAGGCAGAGGCAGGGAGCTGCGCCTGGGGGGCGGGGGAGCCCCAAGCTGTTGCTGAGTCAAGAGCAGGCAGATTGCCCTACTTCTTGCCCACATTGGAGAGGACTGGGAGGAACCGATGCCTGGCTGGCTCGAGGCACCGTGAGCTTCTGGTGGATGGTTGGTCAGCTTAACAAGGGAGATGGGCCAGGAGCGCCAGCCCAGAACAGCCGTTTTCGTGAGGCTTTGTAGGGAGGGGAAAGAGCATCCAAGTCACAGGCCATCCATCCATCCGTTCATTCATCTGTTCATTCATTTCCCCTGCCCTCTTCAGCTCCTGTTACTGAGGATCTTCCCCAGGAACCCTAGAAATCATTTGGATTCAGCGATGAGCAAAGTTACCCATATGGCTCCTGTCCCCTACCTAGAGGAGGGGGGGTCCACAGTAGAGGGTTGTAATGTGGGTGACAAAGGAAGGGCCACACGTGCTCACTCAGCATGGGTGCACACATCTGCTCATCGTCCGGTGTCCTGGCAGCCTAAGCCTGCACGCTCCGCCTGTGTGGTCACGGTTAGACGAGATGGAAGGCGCCATGCTCCGGTACACGTTTGTGGCAAAGGGCTCCTTGGCTCCGTATGGCCGCTGGGCCACCCTGAGCCCCGCAGAGCTGGAATGCCCCATTGCGAAGGAAGGCTCTGCTGGACGGGACAGGCCTGGAGCAGGGCTGGTCTTGGAGTGAATGAAGATGCCCATCTTCCTCCCCCCCCCCCCGCCCCCCGCCCATTGCCTGGCATGCTGGAACACAGACAGTTGTGCTGGCCGGGTGCAGAGGGGTCCAGTGGGGTCAGGTGGAAGGGCAGCATCTGGGTAGAGGAAGAACACATCAGGGCCTGGCTTCTCGAAGGATCCTGAAGACAGGAATGGACGGATTGTAGACTCCGTGTGTGTTTGGGGGATGAGGGCATTGGCCACATATAACTTGGGGTAAGCTTGAAGGGAGATGCGGATCAGGCTCTCGCAGGATCCCCCGTGACCACTGGTGACAGTGTGTGCCAGCTCCTGCTGCCCTGACGGTCAGGAGCTGGAAGCAGCCTGGCGAGCCAAGCAAGAACCCTGTGGCCAGGGGTAATGGCACTCAGAGGGGAGGTCTCAGCTTTCACCCAGAGGGTGCTGGGCCTTGGGAACAAATTTGCCTTTTGGGACAACAGCTGGTGGCAGCAGGTGGGCCCAGGAGTGCAAAGGGAAGAGGAGGGGACAGTCTGCCAGGCCCAGACACCCGCCACCAGCCCGGGAGGTGGCCCTTCTTCCTGGTTCCAGCATATGGAAAGAGACTCAGTGTCTCCACCAGGCTGAGGGACTCCAGGCTTGGGGCCAGCTGGTGCCTGTGGACCAGGCACCCTGGGAGATAAAGGGCCATCAGCTCTGCTCTGCTTTGCGCTCCCTGAGTGGACAGCCTCCTCTGCAGGCGGCACGGGCGCAGAGTGAGGTAATGACAGCAGGGGTTTGGGGGACTGCCCTGACGCAGGCGGGGTTCCCGGGCGCCATGTGCGTCTCATCGAGGTGCCTCTGGGTTGGGTCACTCTCGGGGCCGTCTGCTCAGGCCGGGTGCTGTGGTATTCACACCCTCAGTCTGCTCAGCACCAGCAGCGCAGTCCCTCCCGCACTGTAGCAAGCGAAGATGCTGCCCGGTGTTCCCGAGTGCCCCAGCTGGGAATCCCTGCGTCACAAGCACTGGCCCATTTATTCTTAGGGTGACCTGTTTTCCAGAGAGGATCTGGCTGGTGTCGGAGCTTCTCTGTCAGGGCTGGGACTTGGTTCCAGGTCTGGCTGTCTGGGCCGTGTGTGCTCTTGGGCACCATTGGCTTGGACTGGAGGGGCAGGGATGCATAGGAGGTAGTTAGGAGAGGTGTTCCTTTGATGTTTGAGTCCTGTCCTAGTCAATCAAGAAATGACACCAAGCTGCCTGCTGGTGGCTCACGCCTGTCATCCTAGCTACTCAGGAGGCTGAGATCTGAGGATCGTGGTTCAAAGCCAGCCTGGGTAGGAACGGCCAAGAACCTCTTTATCTCCAATAAACCACTCAGAAAACCGGAAGTGGAGCTTTGGCTCTAGTGGTAGAGCGCTAGCCTTGAGCTGAAGAGCTCAGGAACAGCACCAAGGCCCAGAGTTCAAGACCCACAACCAACCCCTACCCAAAAGAAACGCTACCATAAGTATAGGGATATATATCTATTATCTATCTATGTATCTATGTATCTATGTATCTATGTATCTATGTATCTATGTATCTATCTATCTATCTATCTAGAGTGAGCAAGGGAGGGCGCAGCAACCGACGGTGAGCTGGTGCCTGGCTTCCTGACCCACCGGAGCACTCCGATGGCCGGTGTGTTCAAGGAGCAGTTTGTTCTTGGACAATGATTAACCCAGCTGAGCTAGTAAATCATTCTGGAGCCAGAACTTTCCCCGGGGAAATGCCAGCCTTGCAAATGTGGTTTTTGTTTCCAATCTGCTTTTTCTTCATTGGGCTTCAGTTACCCACCAGGCTGGGAGCTGGCAGCACAGAGGGCCCTCAGGAGCTTCTTCTTGAGCTGATTCCTGCCAGTGTTACAAAGCCTGAGGACCCCAGGAAACACCCTTACACGGGTTCCCCCAAGTCTGGATTCAGTGGTGTGCACGTGCGCATGCTCGGATATTAAAAAAGCATCCTTCAGCGGCTGGGGGTTTAGCCCAGCGGAAGGGCGCCCGCCTGGCGCGCCCAAGGCCCTGGGTTCGGTTCTCAGCCCTGGTTTAAAAAAAAAAAAAAAAAAAAGCATCCTTCAGTGAAATCCCAGGGGTCCTTAGAGGCGGGGCTGAGGCCTCCGGTTTGTCTGTCTTCAGGAGGTGCACTGTCCATGATGAAATGGCCGCAAAGGACAGCAGCCGTGAGGATGCGCCTTCACTCAGCCCAGCAGGCTAGACAGGAGAGGCTGGTGCCGGGCCTAGTGCCAGGAGGACACCGGTGCCTGTGGACTTCCCAGAGGTGCCTGCCATCCCTCCCACTGTGCGTGCGCCAGAAGCCCTGTGTAGACGCACGCACACGTCCATGAGATGGACTCCGCCTCTGCTCTAGAGCCATGGCAGCGCTGGCAGGATGGTGTCTGGAGTGCGTTAGCATCAGTGACCGTCCACCTAGCCTCCCACAATGTCACATGGCTGCCACTGCCAGCAGAGGCCAGAGGGCTGTTTGCTTCTGGAGCTCAGCTGATTCATTAGAAATTCTAAGAGGTAGAATTACTCTGGGGCACTGACAGCCCTGACTTTTGCCCACTAGTGACAATACCCCATCCTCTTGATGACAGCCCCAGTGTCTCCACATTTGCCCAGGGGAGGAGAATGGAAACCCTGACCCACCGTGTTCCCCTCCCCCAGCACGCCAAGCCCCGTCAGCTGAGTCACCATGGCAACTGAAAGCCAAGCACAGGGGAGGATCGTCTCACCACTGTTTTCCCATTAGTCACTCTAGCTAATTAGCAAGTGACAAATGGGACAATAAAGCTCTGAAAATATCCATCCACCTCTTAACATCCTGGCCACAGATAGGGCAGGCTGGGCCTGGCTGGGGGGCAGAGAAATGAGAGGACATTGGGGGGCAGGGCAGTCAGAGCATGGGGCACTGGGAGTGGCAGGCGGTGCATGTGGCTGTGGGCGTGCACCTCTGAGACGTGCGAGGCGTGTGTGTACTTGATGGCTGTGTTCCCTGGATCTGCTCACTGGGAAAAGTGGCTGAGCTTCCCTTCCCAGTGTCCCTGGAAGCACGGGAGGAGTCTGGCCAAGGTGTCCTTTATGCCTGGAGCTGGCTGAGACCCCTGGTGGGGGGAAGTTCATGCGATGTTGGTGATGGCTGCTGTCCCCATCCCTGTGGGTCTCAGGATGGGTGACTTCTGCTGCTAAGATGATACAGACCCTGTGTGAGGTGGGCACCGTGTTCACGCCTGTAACCCTAGGAAGCTTGAGATCTGAGGACTGAGGTTTATTTTTATTTTATTTTATTTTTGTCAGCCGTGGGGCTTAAACTCGGCTTGGGTGCTATCCCTCAGCTCTTCAGCTTAGGGCGAGTGCTCTACCGCTTGAGCCACAGCGCCACTTCCAGTTTTCTAGTGGTTTGTTGGAGAGAGTCTCACAGACTATCGTGCCTGGGCTGGCTTTGAACTATGATCCTCAGATCTCAGCCTCCTGAGTAGCTAGGAGCCACCAGCACCCAGCTCAGGACTAAGTTTAAAGCCAGCCTGAACAGACAGATCTGACTCTTATCTTCAGTTAACCAGCAAAAGGCAATAAGTGGAGGTATGGCTCAAGTGGTAGAGAGCCAGTCTTGGATGAAAGAACAAGACCACAAAGCCCTGAGTTCGTCACAGTACTGCTGTGAACATGCTCACATGTGTACACATGCATGTGCGCACACATATATACGCCTGCGTTAAGACTTCAAACAGTTTCTCTGTCTCTACTAGCAGTGTGCAGACTCAAACTTCCAGCCTTGGAACTATGACTAGTGACTTCTGTCTCCTCTTGTGACATTTGATTAGCTGGAACTAGTGTAGCCATGACTCATAAGGGCAGGGAATCTTTTGTGTGTGTCTGTGTCAGTTTGGGGGCTTGAACTCTGGACCTGAGCACACTGTTCCTTAGCTTTTTTTTCAAGGCTAGTGCTTTACTACTTGAGTCACAGCTCCACTTCCAGTTGTTTTCGGTGGTTAGTCAGAGAAAAGACTCACAGACTTTCCTGCTGGGGTTGGCTTTGAACTGTAATCCTCAGTCTCCTGAGTAGGTAGGGTCTCAGGCGTGAGCCACTAGCACCCAGTGGGAATCACAACCCTTTGTGTACCTGGAAGGGAAAGGAAGCAGGAGCTTGTGCTGATCAGAGCTCTGCAGCCCCCAGCCCCGGCCCCAGGCAGGACTCCACCCTGGCCGAGAGTGGGATCTGTGCAATGGGAATTTGGGGACATTGCTGTCCCAGGGCAGAGGCCCCCAAAGGCAATGGCTTAAAGCCAAACAGTGAGCCTAGAAGGGGGCCCGAAGGCCAAGATCAGGCTCTCTGAAGGTTGGTCCTCCTGGAAGCTCCAGGTGGGGCCCATGTGCTTTCTCAGCTTCAAAAGGCGCCTGGGCCCCTCCCTCCAGTTTCTCATGTCTCCCTGCATCTGTGACCTCTGCTCATGTCCTCATATCCTGTCCTCTGACCCCAGCTCTGTGCCTCCCAGGGCCCTGTGATTATACTGGACACCACATTTTCTGGGGGCTCATCTTCTTGCCTCAGCTCATTGGTTTCCTCCCACCTCTGGGGTTGATTGCCATGCCTGGTAACCTCTCACAGCTTGGGGGGTAGGGTGAGGAAGTCCCTGGAGGCCATTCTTCTGCCCACCCCCTCGGGCTGCCCTTTCCTCCCTCTCCCTGTGCCTGCATTGTTGTTTCCTGCCTGGTGGGTGCCTACCTGGAACTGGGGTGCAGAGCACAGGGACACTGGAGGGAACAACACAGGGTGGTTTGGGGAGCAGACGGTACCCAGACAGTACCCAGCACCCAGGGCCTGAACCTGAACTGGGTTGAGCTTCCTGCTGTCTCTTTCTGAATGTCTCTTTGTGTCCACCCATTCTGATAGTGGCACCCGCTCCCATTCCTGCTGCATTTCTGAGGATGGAGGGTGGCTTCCTCCTGGTCTGGCATGGGGCGGGCCGGGCCTCCAGGAGGCTGGCTGGTCTTGGCCACAGGGTTGTGGGAAATAGGATGGGCGTCATTGCAAAGGCACTGGGCAGTTGGGTGACTGTTTGTACTGGGGGGGGGCATTGGCCCATGGGGCCTTCCTCCTCATGCTCAGGCCAGAAAGCATGGTTGTTCCAGAACACACATTCCAGACAGACCCACCACCCGGGCTGGTGCCAGCCCAGGACAGGCAGCAGCTGTGACGCGCTGCGGCTGTCCCAGCACGGCGGGGGACAAGGCTGCTCTGGCCAGAAGGAGGGAGACCTCTAACTACAGCCTGGAGGTCACCGCTGGGCGAGAGCCCCGGCCTCAGACAGCACCTTCCTGCCCAGCCCTGCCAGGGGCCTGGTGGCTTTTCCCTTTCCTGTGTCCCCACCCCTTGCCAAAAACTGTAGGCAGACTGGCCAAGATTCTTCTTTGGGGTGGAAGAATCAAAGAATGAAGCATGGGCTTTGAACTAGCAAACACGGCACATCTCGGACGAGGGACCACCCTCAGGCCGTGGGCATCTTGCACCCGCATTGCTTAGTGCCAAGCCAAGGAATCTGTGTTTCTAGTGGTCTGTGACGTATGTGCTGCTTGTGCCAGAGTTGCCCATGGAATGGCCCTGTGTTTTCTGTTCCAGGCATTTAGAATAACTATGCTTGTTAAATGTTTATTGATTGTCTTCTTTGCTAAACTCAAATGAGGACAGGGACCTTAGTTCAGAAACAGTGATTCTTAGCAAGTGTATGTTGAGGGGAACCACCTTTTCTTTCAGAATTGCGTTTTACCTGTGTCTAGCAAGCCCCACATGTGTAATTTAGCATCAGGAAAATATTCTCCCTTTTAATAGGCATTTCTATCAATTACTGTGTAGGTGAGCTATGTAAAGCCTGGGGAAGCAGGCACAGGAAGCTTCAGAAAATGCGTCAGGACATACAGTGCATTCACAGAAGATAAATGATAAGTGCGCATAGTGACAAAGTGATGAGCAGTAGATGCGATTGGACAAAGGTAGCAGCTATTCTGCACTTTGCAAAGCTGTGCCCAGGGCAGACATCAGTAATCAATTGCCACTCTTTCCTGCCAAGCCCAGAGTAGCTGCAGGATCCAGGAAGCCATAACCAGGTACTTGAGAAATTTGCAGAATCCCAGAATGACAGAATACCCATGTCTAATTTCATCTTTACCTCCAGGTTCTACTTTCTTGCTTATACCACCACCACTTCTTCTCACTCTCACTCCTCTCTCTTGGTGAAGTCTAGCCTTGAACTCAAGATGCTCCTATCTCTCCCTGTCCAGTGCTGGGACTGCAGGCATGCACCATCATGTCTAGCCTCAGTTACCTCAGTAGGTACCTTTCTTCCCACCCCCTTCTCCCTGGGCAGGCTGCTTTATTCTTCCTTAGGCCTCAGTTCCTCACTAGTGAGGTAGAGATAATTCCAGTATCAGACAAGGCTTGGGGACCCCATCAGCTGTGAGATGTGGCCTTCCATGTCCTCAGCTGGGATGGGGGCGTCCCTGGCCAGCCTTGGCCGTGTTGGGGAACAGGCGGGACCAGTCAGCTCATTTCCCCTTGTGGAAAGCCACAGGAAGGATTTCCGATGCTGTCACGGTTGTGGTAAGTGGTAGGCATCATCTGGGGAGCGGTGACTTGAATGTACGTCACGGAAAACAGATACCCCAGGTTCTTGTTCCCTAGCGCTCCAGGGAAGCCGGGATCGTCCTTCACCTGGGTGGGCACGTTGGCTTCCTCCTGTTGGCAGTCTTTGGACACTGATACCTGGTGACCAGGTGCTGGCACAGGTGTCTTTGCAGGGCTTGGTGATGCTGCCGTTGGGCCCCAGGAGAGCAGGGTCCCTGGCTGATGGTAGAGGAGCCCTTGGGGTCCAGATGGCCCTAATGGGAAGGACCTGCTGGACAGGGAGTAAATGTAGCACAGGCCGAGCTGGTGACAGGCCTGCTGTGACTCACCCGGTCTGTGTGTTGCTTATCAGTGTTGCCTGGGTGGGTATGTTGCCTGGGCTCCTTGCTTCCCCCCCGAGAGCATGATGAAGCCTTTTCCCTCCGTGTTGATTCTCGGGTTCACATTCCTCCAGGGCTTCTCTGCCAAGGCACCTGTGCTGATGTCACCGGGCGTCACTGAAGGAGCAGAGCCCTGCAGTGTAAGTGACCTACCCTGTCCCCTTACATGGAAGGGTGTGGTGCTCGAGAGCGCGCATGCGCGGAGCCACACAACTCTGAGTAATGGTGAGAAGGGGCAGCCGGCAGTGTCCTGAGTGTGGATCCAGAGTGGGGTTGCTGGATGAGCGGCAGTTCACTCGTTAATGTGAAAAACCATTATTTTCTATCATGACAGAAGACATTTTTTAATCCCACCACCAGCGGGGGAGACCCAGGACGAGTCCCGCCCCCCAGGCCCCGCAGTGGCCAGGACAACCCATGTCGTCCACTGGTGAAGTAGAGCTCCCCAGGTGGGGTGAGGGACGGAAGCAGAGATGTGATGTGGGTGGAGAGCTAGGGTGCCACCTGCAGTGTAGCCCGGTGTTCAGTTACCCCCGGAAGCATCTACAACAGCATGGAGCCTGTCCCCAGCCCCTGAACACAGCAGAAGGAAAGGTTCAGAACTGACAACCCTACACACGGTCAGGGATCTGAGGGCCACCCCTGCCATAGTAACTGTCCCCACCCTCCTCACCCTGACCCCAACCAGCCACGGAGGGTCTGCTGTCCGGCCGTCTGGTCCACAGCCCTCCTACTCATAAAGCACAAGGAAAGGCCACTGAACCCCCCACCCAAGAAAGAAGCCCCATGTCGTTTTGGGCCCAAGGAAGTGTGAGGGCTCGGGCTCGGCTCTGGGTATTACCCTGATCAGTCACAACCAGGCATGGCTAGGCTTTCCAGAGGGGCCAGCGGTGCCCGGGGGCCGTTGGAGGAATGACCGTGATGCCCGGCAGGAGCGGAAGCGGGCCTGCTAGGTGCAGCCCACGAGGCCCCCTCTGCCAGCCTTGTGGCGGCATAACTTGCAGTGAAAGGTGCCTTGGTGGTGCCTGGGCCCCGAGCTACCCAGCAGGTACCAGCTCATGGCTTCTGCCCCGTCTTTTTTAGGCAGGTGCTGACCTGTCCACCAGCCCCTGTGGTCACCCAGGGGTGGGGGTGGCCCTCTGCCCCAGGAGTGACACAGGCAGCATCTGCCCACCCCCTGCCCCGCCTCGGGAAGAGACATCGTTTCACATCTGCCTCCTGCACGGAGCACGGGGAGACCTCCTTCAGGAGGCCGGCACCTTCCCCATGTCCCGTGTCACGAGGGGGGCTGCGTGTCACCAGGGAGGCCGTGTCTCTTCGTGCTATCCTTTAGGGCCTGGTCACAGAGCCCTCCCTGGGCCCTCGGCCATCTGGGAAGCAGTCTCGGGATCAATAGTCCTTCTTTGAGGCTGAAGACAGGCGCAGGGGGCCTGGAGGCCATTCACTGCCTGTCATTTGTTTGGACAAGCCAGGCCGCTGCCAGTCCGACAAAGGCGCTTCTGAGCGGAGGCCACCGTTGCCCCACGGAGGAGGGGGCGCCGGTGAGTCTGGACACGCCGGCCTCCGGATAAAATTATGTGCTTGGGGTTCGGGTGGACTTAGGCCTCATTCATGTGTGTGTGTTTGCTCAGCCTGCCAGGCCTGTGTTGGTCCCCAGCCTCCGGGGGACAGGTCGGGGCCTTGCTGTTCCTGAGGGTGAGGGGAGTGCCCCCCCCGCCCCCGTTCTCTCTGTCCTGTCTCGCTCAGCCCGCCCCACTCCCACACTGCTGGGTGAGAGGCTGTGGAGCCGGAGCCACGTACAGCTGCTCTCTGTCCCAGGGCCTTGCTGTGCACTCAGCTTGCTTCTAGACCTGTCTGTTCTTTTGCGGACAGGGAGGCTGAGGTAGCCTGCTGCTAGGCAGTGTGCACGCCTGATGCATCCACTCAGGCAGCTGGGATCTGTAATTCTACTCCTCCTCTCCCAAAAGGCACGGGGAAGGAAGAGAGCAGCCCAGGGCCGTCCCGAGTAGAGCAGGTGAACGGGCAGTGCTTAAACACATGGTGCGATACTGTGGAGTATTCCACAATGTGAAATGGCTCACTCTGGATGATGGAGTAAGACATGTGTGCGTGGAATGGTCCCCGTCACAGAGGAGGGTTAAGGGCCGGCAAAGACGGCCTGTGGGGACAGAGGTCCGAGGGATGATTGCTTCTCAGGGAAGTCACCAGGAAGGGGGCACACAGGGGCCACGTGAGTGCACGTGTCCATCTGTGTGTGTGTGTGTGCGCGCGCGCGCGCGCATGCCTGCGTGCATGCGCACGCACATGCACTTGTGACCGAGTGATTCTGAACCTGTGTTCTCAGAGAGGTTTGTTCAGCCTTAACTGTGCATATCTGCTCAGGTGGGTGCTGAGCTGGGAGGGATCCTGAGACGCCAGGGAGGCCCCTGGGTACTGGGTGACAGTTGAGTGGAGACAGCAGAAGGGAGCTATGTCCCCCACTTTGGCAAGGACCACATTGTCTCTAGGCCGTGTGTCCCCCACTGAGGCGTGGCTGGGGCCCAGGTCAAGGGCACCATGCCTGGGCGGTGAGTCACATGCTCTGTGCCAGGCAGGAGCTCCAGGGGAAAGGGGTGGCCCCATAGAGTGAAGCCCTGGCAGGAGGCACGGCCCTTGGCTGGCCAGGAAGGAGGGAGGGGAGCGGAAACTTTTACATTTGCTTTCTGGCTTTCAAACGAGTTAGCAGGGAGCCACCTCCCAAATCAACAACAGCCCAAACCTTGACTCTTTCTGTTTCTGAAGCTGCCAGGGAAGGGAGGGCTGGGGCTGGTTGTTTAACAAAGTGGCTCTTAAGCACAGAAAAGCAGGCAAACTAGCCTTTCTAAACCCTCCCGAAAGCTGTGTGGTGGCTGACAAGGAAGCCAAAGGAAGTTAAATAGCCTTCATATAGAAAGAGCAGGTAGGAATCAATAAGAAACTGATCGTCTGGGCTGGGAAGGTGGCTCAGTGGTAGAGCGCTTGCCTTGCATGCCTGAGGCCCTGGGTTCAATTCCTCAGCACCACATAAGCAAAAAGAAAGAAGTCAGCAAGTCTTTTAGCTGGGCGCTGGTGGCTCACACCTGTAATCCTAGCTACTCAGGAGGCTGAGATCTGAGGATCGCGGTTCAAAGCCAGCCCGGGCAGGAGAGACCGTGAGACTCCTATCTCCAAAAAACCACCAGAAAACCGGAAGTGGCGCTGTAGCTCAAGTGGTAGAGCGCTCGCCTTGAGCTGAAGAGCTGAGGGACAGCGCCCAGGCCCAGAGTTCAAGCCCCACGACCGACAAAAAAAAAAAAAACAAAAAAAAGAAACTGATCGTCACAGGAAAGATGCAAAACAAGGAGATGCTGTGGGCAGTAGTGATGGGAAGAACATGGAAGAAGCAGCGTGGTACAGGGATTTCCCCAGAAAACCATCCCAGACTTCAGTGCCCATGGTCTTTACAACGGGAGCACCCTGGCCCTCCCTCCCCCCAAATTGATCACCTTTCACGTAGCTCTCCTGGGTGTGTACCCCTCCCTCACACTGGGCTCCCTGAGAACGTTAGGGGACTGCTGTGCTAGCCTTCCCGTAGTCTCTGAGGCAGCTGTTCACTTTGTAGCTGGCTGTGAGGAGTAAGTGGGTATGTGCCGAGTGTCTGCACACAGTAGGTGTTTTGTGTGTAAGCTGCTGTATGCGCACAGCTGTGTCCAGCCCATGGAGCCTTGCTCACCCCTCAGTGCTCCCGTGGCCATCTGTCCATGGCCTGTGTGCGCCAGGCCTGTGCCACCAGCAGCTTCCTCTTTCGCTGCCTTCCTCAGGGCTGAGAGAGGACCGGCCTCGCTACCACATCCTCCTGAGAGGCTTGGCCGGACCCTCGCTTGCTACTGTTTGAGCCGAGGGGAGCCACAGGTCCACAGCCTTCCCCACATTTCCGCTCGCATGGCCTCCCTGCCCCTCATGCCGGTGTGTGGGAGCGTCCTGGTCCTCCATGCTGCCAGGAGAGCCGCAGGCTCTGTGGAGGGCTCTGGGGTTGAGCCCGGCCCAGCCGCCTCCCAGGGCATGCCCAGCAGTGGTGTGCGTGTCTATTTCACGCCGCACATGGCCTCCCAAGTGACGTGAGGGTTGGTTTTGAAGAGGCCAAGGCTGAAATGGTTTTCTGTGGTGACACTCTGCCGCTTCAGCCCCGGGTCTCAGTCCACATCTTCCTTCTTTCTCAGGCTCTGTAGGGCCCTGGGGGAAGGGAGGAGGTGGTGGGGGGCGGGGAGGAGGAGACTCCCTGGCAGCAGCATCGTTGTGTCACATACCGTTCTCTAAAGTTCCCTGGCACCACCAGGACTCAGAGGTCAGTCTCAGGAGGATGACCATTGCCTGTGCCCTCCTCTGGTGCCCATGCCATAACACAGGAGAGGAGCGGTGGGTGTGATGTCTGCAGCAGGAAGGAAGAGGAGGTATCATCTGGACCCCCCACTCCTTGTGGACATGAACAAAGCCTTGGAGGGGTGCGCTGAAGAAGCAGGCACACCAAAAACCAGCATCCATACCCCAAACCCGGCTCTGCCATGGGCTTTCCTTCTGAAGAGCCAAGTAGGGAGAGAGGGGAGGAGAAATGAACAGCTTCGAGGTGGAGCAACCTGAGGGACATGACCTTGGCTGGTGACCAAGGTCAGCGTCAACGACGACAAGCCAGGCAGAGAGCAGGCCCCCCATGAGAGAATGCACTTGACCTCTGGGACCTTCCTCCCCGAGCCTACGCTGCCAGTGTGATGGTGAGGAAGCCCAGGCCCGGGCGGAGGTCAGCCTAAGCGGATCTGAGCGCACTGCTGAACGCTGGCGTGGGGCCCACACAAGGCAGGCCCGAAACTGCCCGGGCGCTGCTGAGCCTGTGGAGGAGACACGGTGCCTGACGAGCGTGAGGTCCTGGAACAGGAAAGGTACATGAGAGGAAAACAGGAAATCCCCACAAAGTGCGGACCGTAGTCATAACAATGCGTTAATTCTATTTCGTTAGCTGTAACAAAAATGCACCACACTCTGACAGAAGATGTAAATAGAGGAGCCTGGGTGTGGGCACATGGATGGGAACTCTCTGTGCTGTCTGCAGTTCTTCTTTTAAGTCTGAAACTGTTGTAAAACATAAAACCGATGGAAGAAAGACCATCCTAAGAGGGGCAGGCTTACACAGCATCTCGCACATAAATGCGCCAAAGGTTCCTTCCTCCCAGCCCAGTGCTCAGCGAGTCCAGCCTGGAAGCCCTAGTGTGCTCACCAGAGCGTCTGTCTGCTCAGGAAACCCAGCTTCTTGCACTACGCAGAGTGGACCTGTGCATAAGTGACCCACCTGGCTCCTCCCCCCTATACCCCCCCCCCCGCCCTTGGCCTTCAGTCTTCTTGCTAGAGGGGGGGCCTCTGGGAAGAGCTAGACCACTGGATTCTTTGTGGACTCCATAACTAATCTAGACTGATGATAGCATTCTCTTCTCCCTGACACTTGGACCATTGCCCTGTTCTCTGCAGGGTGCCCATTTGCATGTTCTTCCCAGGGCTCTGGGAACCTGGCTCACCCCTGGAAAATGCCTTGAAAAATCAGATCTCCTTGGATCTCCAGAGTTCTGATTTCTGGCAATGGCACTTTGGGCTCAGGTTCCCATCTCTGTCCCCAGAATTGCTGGCGCGCATTCCGCACCCCCCCCCCCCCCAACACACACACACTTGGCTCTGGTGTTTGCCCTGGTCTTTCCTGGACCAGCAAGCCCTCTGGCTCTTTCTAGGAATAGGGTTGGGTTAGAAAGAGCCCCTCTCTTGGGCCAGGCTGAGCTGTGGAAATGTTAATTAATGAGATGTTGAGGGCCTTCCTTGCTGGATTCTGGTCTTTGATGTAACAACAAAGATCCCAGGGGAGCTCGTGTTGGGCACCTGTGTGCCAGCTCGTTCTTTCTTGGTTTCTGCCCATTGCATCCCTGGGAGGTAGATCTTACCCTGACCCTTTGCAGATAGCTTAACCACCGGGCCCTGCTGGGAATGCCAGACCATCAGTCATCTTCCAAATCCAGACGACATTGATAGTACTACTACTACTACTACTACTACTACTACTACTACTACTACTACTACTACTACTACTACGTCGTTGTGCAAAGGGGTTTCAACTCAGCAAGTCAGGTTATGTGTATTTTGTGTTCTGAATACTGTCATCCCTTCCATCATTCCCCCAGCTTTCCCTACTCTGAAGTCATGTGGTTCCATTTTCACATATGTGACTGAATATAATGGCTGAATTCTCATGTTCTTCCTCTTTCCATTTGTCTGTCCCTACCTCCCTACGTCTAACGCCAATCTCCTGCAAAACGTATTGGACTCCTTTCTTGAGAGCTCCGCTCGCTTGCCTGGCTGGTGGCCCAGGATTCCAGAATCTGCCGTGGCCAAGGTCCCCGGTGGTAGTTGTGAAATGGACTGTGATTGTCACGGAGCGGGTCGGTGCCGACTTTGCCCTGCGCTGCCCTGTTTGCCTCGGGCTTCCCTGTGCTAGCGCACCCTGGGGAACCAGCGCGACTGGACACCTTCCCTGCCTTATGTCCAAGTCTCTCAGGTTCAGTGAGTTTCAGAAAGGAGAGAAATGCCAATATTAGGTTTGTATTTCTATAAGCAAAACGACCTCTGGTCCCTATTGCTGAAGTCATAGTAATCGGAGAAAACAAAACACCAAATCTTTTCACCAAATAGGAACTAGTAGACTTTTTTTTTTCTTTGCCAGTCCTGGGGTTTGAACTCAGAGCCTGGGCAGTGCCCCTGAGCTTCTTTGGGTTAAGGCTAGCAAATCTACCACTTGAGCCACAGCACTTCTGGCTTTTCTGTTTATGTGGTCCTGAGGAATCAAACCTAGGGCTTCATGCATGCTAGGCAAACACCACTCTATCACTAAGCCGTGTTCCCACCCAGCTCGTAGGCTCTTGAAGCCATAGAGCGGACGTCTGAAAGGAAGGCACATCTCCTCATGCAAGCTCTCTACATCAGGAGTGGAAAGGAGCTTGAACTTCAGCCTGGGGGCAACTTGGAGGGCACCAGAGTTCCAATTTCATCGTTAAAGAGAAGATGTCATTGGTGTTTTTAGAAGCCAGTGCCTTCTGCTTATTCTGTTGGAGATAGTGTTGTGGTTTGGGGTCCTGGGTGGGGGGAGGGAAGGAAGGGGGACCAACCGCGGAGGCAGCACCTACCACGCTGGCGTGGAGCCCATCCAGGCTGCAGGGTGTCCTGTGGGCTGGTGGCGAGCTGCCTGGTGCAGGGCAGGAGTGAGGCTTGGAGGGGGAGGGGAGAAGTCACTCAGTTAAACTGAAGAACAAAACTGAATGGTGAATTCCAGTATTGTTTTTGGCAAAGCCGTTTGTACCTAGGCCAGCCCATCGCTGGCCCCAGGCAGCTCCTTTTCTGTCATCTCGCACCCCTGCTGGGAAGAGAGGAAGGGGAAATGGCCAGCCCTCTGAGGTAGAGGGGGAACATCAGGGCAGGGCTCCGAATGCTCAGACCTTACTTCAGTCCTGTGTCCCTTGAGTGAGCGACTCCTGCTTCTGGAGCCCCGTGCTCCTCATCGGTAAGAGGAGGCTGTGCTCAGGGTGGGCAGGCCAGTTCGTGCCTATAAAACACTCCCAGGGTTTCGACTGTGTAGCCCTGCGTCTGATTGTTGCAAGACTCTGCTAGGATTTCATGTGTTTTCCTCTACCAGCCTCCTGATTCTCTGCTGACTTCCTGTGGTTCAGTTTAACCCCACACTCTGGGCTTTGCCTCTAGAGTGAACCTCAGCTGCATTGCCACTACAGCCGCTTTAGGTTAAAGTCAGGAGACCTTGCGCTCAGTTCCCTGGTGGAACTGGCCACATTTCAGGGCTTCGTAGGCCACCAGTGGCCACTGCATGGGGCCATGGGGCAGCACTGGTCTGGAGGGGTGGCAAGAGCCAGCAGCCCTCCTCACCTTCAGGCCCCACGCCCTCCCTCACACCCTTCCCTGCCCGCCACCTCCCAACCCCTGCTGGGCCAGCTGTAGCCTGCTGAAACTAAAGGCTTTCACAGCCCCAGGAGTCCAGCTGGCTGGCAGGGGGCTGTGGCAGGGTGGCCAGGCCTGGCACCTGGCGCCTGCATCTGAGCAGGACCTCGGAAGCCTGAGGAGGGTTGGAGCAGTGCTAACCAGTGGCTCTGATGTCGGCTGAGACATAGCCCCTCACCTTGGCTCTGTACTCACACCTATCTAAACACGCCACATCCTGTGCTGCTGCTGGCTACAGTGGCCTCTGGGGTCAGGCCCTGTCCCTGCTCTCCAGGTGTCCCAGCCCTGCAGGTCTGTGAGGATCCAGCCAATACAGTACTAGGAGGACCTGTGCAGGTCACGCGCAGGGACCGGGTCCTCCTCAGCAGGCCGAGGTGTGGCTGATGGAGATGTGATTGTGTGCTGAGGCCTGGTCCCTTCCCGTCTCGTTTGGCCCCTGCCTTTTGCTTCTGGAATGTTTTCCAGGGTTGCCTCATGACATCACAACTGAGGCTGGCCGAACGTGCTCTGTATGCCAGCCCCATGCTGAATGCCTGACCGAGATCACTGCATTCACCTTCCCACTAGCATGTGTGTGTGGGACCTTCTGTGACCCTTCCTGTTGCAAGAGGAATCAGAGCCCAGAGTGAGGCCTCCGAGCCTGAGCTTGAATTGTTGCAGTACCCCCCCTCCCCCATGCTGTCAGCGGAGCACTCCCCACCCTCTCTGCAGGCTGCTGGGACCTGAGGAACAGGCAGGAGAAAACATCGCCCCGTACTGAGCTGTGGGTTCTAGTGGGGCCTTCTCACCCGGGAGGGCCGGTCCCATAAGAGGCTGACTTCATCTGTTTGCCGAAGTAAATAGGCTAAGGGGCCCCTGGGGCTGCAGCCGGAGTCCCTTGGCCTCTCCTTGCGCCCCTTACTTACCTCCATGGTGCCTCCAGGGATGTTTGAATCGCTGTCCTTGTGACGCGCGCAATGACGGTGCACCCTGTCCCTGCCATGTGGGCCGTGGTGCCTCAGTGCAGTGTCCCAGGCAGGTAGGGCTTCCTAGCGGAGTGAGCCGTGGGTCTGTGGGCTGTGTGCGTGCAGTGGTGTCTCGGGGCAGGGATGGTTTTCTAATGCAAGGTTGGTCCCTTAACAAATACTTGGAATAAACTTTGTCTCTTGACTAAACGGAAATTTTTCAGACTGAGGGCAGATTCTTATAGATGCTTAATTGTTTAGTGCTGTTCTGAGCACCAAGTGTACCATCTTATCATCTAATCCTGAATCTTGGAGTTGGCGGTGCCCATCAGACCTGAGATGGCTGCAGGTTTCCTTGAAGAAAGGACCCAAAGCAACCAGAGCTTTAGCATCCCCTCAGTTTAGTTTTGTTTTGGAGGTGCCAGTACCAGGCTTACACTCACTGGGGGCTGTCCCTTAGCCTTTTCTGCTCAAGGCTGTTGCTCCACCACTTGAGCCACAGTTCCACTTCTGCCTAGGCTGGCTTAAACCGTGATCCTCAGATCTCAGCCTCATGAGTAGCTAGGATTACAGTCATCAGTGCCCAGCAGTCATCTCAGTTTTAAGGGGAAATTCAGCATCCGTCTTGGAACTGGTGAAAGACAATATTGTTCTATTCCATTTTGTAGGTGATGTCAAGGCACCGAGAGGTGCAGTTAATTGTTCAAATGCACAGTGAGAGGTGGAGCATTAATGTGAACATGAATGCGGTTTCCTGAGCTTGACTTCTTAACAGACTGCTCTGTGGGTGCTGGGCATGGAGTGATCCGGAGCCCCGTTGTCCTGTTTTCCCACGCTGGAGCGTGATTGCTCTTCCTTCCCCTCTGTGACTGGCAGCATCTCCCACCTGCGTTTCCCACGTTCATCCGCTCGGTGCTCCGTGGCTGGGTTATGTCCACTCTTACCTATTGTCAGTACCCTGCTGTGAGCAGTTATTGCTCTGCTTTTCTTTTTCTTTTTCTTTTTTTGTCGGTCTTGGGGCCTGAACTCTGGGTCTGGGCGCTGTCCCTCAGCTCTTCAGCTCAAGGCTAGTGCTCTACCACTTGAGCCATAGCGCCACTTCCGGCCTTTTCTGCTTACGTGGTGCTGAGGAATTGAACCCAGGGCCTCATGCATGCAAGGCAAGCACTCTACCACTGAGCCACCTTCCCCACCCCCCAGCAGTTTACTGTGCTTCTGAGTCTGCCTTCAAGTCTTTAGGACTTGAAGTAACTTCTTGTATCCTCACAGATCCTGAAGTAGACCTGGATGGGGAAACTGAGGCACGGAGTATAGGACCTGCTTGCCTCACATTGGACAACCTAGAGCAGGGACTGGAAGCCAGGGAGTCTGTCCCTGAGACGGTCAGTTCCTGTTCGTTTCCTGCTCCCTTCCCCTTCCCTAGGTGGTCCCTCAGCCTGGAGCCCCTTTGCCTCCTCCCCTGAGCCTGAGCGTGGGCCCAGGCCAGACCTTGGAAGCCATTTATCAGATGGGACTGTGGAAAGGTGGGGACTTGGAAGGGCCCCCCAGGGAATCAAAAGGCTGTCCTAAAGGGCAGTAAACAGCCCTTAATTGCTGCCCTGGGTTTTCAGTTGCAGACAGCTCTGAGTCAGCCGTGGACCTTGTTGCCATAAAGAAAGGAGTGCCCGCCCCGTCCCAAGGCCACCCTTCCAGCCAGCACGGAGTCCCAGGTCCCAGATCCCCAGGGAGATGTTCCCCAGGGTAGTGGCCGCCACTACTGGGCTTTCAGGATTCAGTGAGGCCTCTGTCCCGCCCTGGACACAGCCTTGATGAGTGTGTCGCTTGGGTTTCTGAGTCTGTGACATTAGAAGGAGCCAAGTAGGACAAGGCAGGAGACTTTGATGACCCGGCACGTGGTCCTCGGGGAGCAGGGGAGAGGCCATAGGCACAGCGGGTGGCATGTTGATGCCAAAGCTGCCTTCCATGCCCAGGAGCTCCTGATGGTGGCAGTGTGCGGTAAGGGAGGCTCCAAGTGACGACCGTGTCACCGAGGAAGGAGCAGAAGATAGTCACATGGTTTGCTTGTAAGCAAGGAAAGAGAGGCATTTCTGTCTACAATTATAAAGAATTTCTAAAGGGCTTTGGCACGCACAGGGTAAACTCTGGCTGGCTTTGCCTCTGACCTTGGCTGCCTGACCAGGCAGAGAAAGAGCGGATTGTTCCTGGGGCTGCAGACGGGTTCCTGCCAACATCTGGGCTGCCCAGTCCCTTTGTCTCCCCATTGATGGCAGCAGCACTGGGAAAGTCCTGGGCCTTGGGTCAGTGTGAGCGTCCTGGCATGCCACGCCCCCTGAGGTCAGGTCACGCACTTCTCATCAGCGAAGGCCGGGCGGGGAAAGGAGGCTCCGTTCTTCACCCCTGCGTGAGATGGACCACCCGTCTATTCTTGGTTCTCATTGAGCTACTGTCCAAGGCTAAATCTGATTTCTTTTTCAATCAGTGCCTTGTTTTGCTTTAAAAATAAGGCCATTAGGGTTCTTGTCTCCGGGTGAAGTGAGGGCAGGTGCCTTGATGCCGAGGTGTTCCTCAGTGCCTCGTGCGCATGTGCAGGGGGCAGCGCAGCCCTGAGGTCAGCTCGTTGCTTTAGCACTGGTGCTGGAATTTGAACTTAGAGCCTTCAGCTCTCACTTGGTCTTTTTGTGCAAGGCTGGTGTTCTTCCACTTGAGTCACAGCTCCACTTCCAGCTTTTTGGCAGTTAATTGGAGATAAGGGTTTTATAGACAGAAGTCTGCCCAGGCTGGGGTTCAGTTGAGATTCTCAGATCTCAGCCTTCTGGTAGCCAGGATTGTCAGGCTCAGTCCTCAAGTTTCACCGTCCTCCTTTGCAGTGTCACCCTAGTCCAGGCTTCAGGGTGCTTGTTCTCTTATTTGGGATACTTCTCAAGGGGGCTTTGGGAGAGATCAGAACATCCACCAAACCTTACAGAGGCTGCCGGGCAGGGCTGAGCAGGCAGGAGCATTATCCATAGGCAAAGCAGGGCTGTCTCCCAGTGACTGAGACACCATCACAAGTGGTCATGTTTTCAGTGGAAAGAAGTAGAGAACTTAAAACAGACAGGAGATGCAGACCGGAAGTATCTACAATATTCTAGGGGAAAATAAGTGAGAGGTGGCCAGGCTAGGGGAGAGAGAGAGGACTGAGACGTCCAGGCCACTTGTGGTACGGGGAGCAGCAGGGCTGGCTCCGGGGAAGGCCTCTCTAGGGCTGAGCGCTAGGAGATGTTGAGTCTGCTGGAAAGACATCAGAGCAGGCTGGCTAGCGCTTGCGGGAGCCCTGGGACCAGATCGGGTTCAACTCATGTAGTATCACCAGAAGATGAGCCCCTTTACCGAGCAACCCTGTGAAGGTGGGGGCTTTGCGTGGATTGCACGTATCCCCACCACCGAGAACCTGCTGGCAGTATCTGTGTACCACACAGGAAGCACTCAGTAAATATTTGATGGTGGAGTAAACTATGAGTTTGAAGCTCAGGAAACAGACTCTTAGTCCAGTTTAGATTATTTATTTCCAGCTAAGTATGAGGTAGCATTTGTCTATATGTATGAAGTCATCTTTCTGCTGTCAGAGAGCAAGCCCTGCTTTACCACAGTTTTCTGTGGAAATGGGTTAGGCCATTGGTGGTGGGGGGGGGGGGAGGGTGTGTGTAGTTTTTGTTTGTTTGGTTTTAGGGCCAGTATGAGGGCTTGAACTCAGGGCCTGTTATAGGTGCTTGCTGTTTTTTAGCTTTTACACTCAAGGGTGGTGCTCTACCACATGAGCAACAGTTCTACTTCTGCCTTTTTGATGGTTAACTGAAGATAAGAGTCTCATACACTTTTCTGCCCAGGCAGGCTTCAAACCTCAACTCCCAGATCTTCATCTCCTGAGTAGCTAGGATCACAGGCATGGGCCCGGGCGCCTGGCTAGGAAGCCTTTTGTCCGATGGGTGGGAGCCCTGCGGAGGAGGGCTGAGGTGGATGCGGGTGGGCATCCCTGCTTCACGAACGCCGTGCCCCCAGAGCTGCCAGCACCCAGGCCTTCTCCGCACGAGCCGTGGCAGAGATTAGCCTTGCTCCTGTAAGCCCTTGGCATCACTGAACAACCCATGTCACCAGTGACCAGAGGCAAAGCGGCTTCAGTCATCACCTGTTGGGTAAATTGTGAAGCCAGGCTAGGGATACAGGCCGTATGAGCTGAGCCCACATTTCCTAGAACTTTCTTTTACCCCACCTGGCTTTCTGCTGGAGGCCAGTCTGTTCCTGCGCTGTCCCTGCTCACCCCTACCTTGCAGGAGCCAATTGTTTGGGTGTGTGTACCGAAGCGCATTGGTCCCTCTAGGGCCGGAAGAGACGAGAGGTATCTGCTGCCTCCATCACCACTGGGTCTGAGCAAGAGCCGATGTGTGCAGATTGGATTCCCTTGTCACCCGTCCCGGAAGCTGCCGGAAGCCTGCAGCCCCAGGCAGGACCCAGAGGAGGAGTCCAGGGACTCCCCGTGAAACACATGCCTTCCCCTGCCAGCACTTGCTTTTCCAAGAACTACTGAGAACCATTGTGTTTATTTGTCTTTGAAATTCTATCCTTGCTTGTCTCAGGAGGAGTGAGATTTTACAGATCCCCAGTCACTGGGACCGAGCTCCTGGACCAGCCCCTGCCCCCCCCCCCCTGCCCCCAAGGTTGGCTGTTGAAAGGGAAGCAGTTTACTTTTTAAAAATTTACCCTCCCCCCCCCCCCCAACACACACTGGAGAAAAGCATAGCTCATCTTCTGGGATCTCCATCCTTCTGCTCTCCATGCTTTTTCCCCAGGCCTGTTCAAAAAAACTCTTGAGAAAGTTTGGGTACACATGTCAGTTGCAGCTTACCTCTCCCTCAGAGGGTCTCAGATGGGCTGCCCTCCTGCGGGTCATTCTCATCATGTAGAGAACAAGAGAGCTGTGCAGACCCACCCCCAAGGCCTCAGCTCCCTCCTAAGCCGCCTCACTGCCCTGAGTGGATGAGTGGGATTTGGCTTTGGATACAGATGGGCCTGGGGGATTTTCCTTCAAATGTGTCCCCAGGAAATTTCTGCAGAACTTACCTAATGCTTCTGCAGAATTTAGGGTTCAGGCCAGCTAGAAGTCCCCAGAGGGGCATTGCTAGAGACAGAGGCCCATCCATTCACCCACAGAAGCCCAACCCAACACCTGTGCCAGCTGGCTGTAAGTGTGAAAGGCATCCTTTGTGTACGGTTTCATCCTGTGGTTGCCTGGCCTGTGGCAAGGCAGAATCATGGCAGAGTGTATGGTGGGGGGTGGTCTGCTTCGTGGCGGCCAGGAAGGAGGGATTGTGATTCCAGGACTTCCCCGGAGGGCGTGGCCCTAGTGACCTATCTTCCTCCCGAAGGTTCTGCCACCCCTGACAGAACCACAGGTTGGTGATGAAGCATTTATCACACGTGAGTGTGTAAGAGTCAAATCATGGGAACATTTCTGTGTTCTGTGTTAAAACTCTCCAGAAGGAAAAGCAGAGAGAGAACGTTCTACTCACCTCACATTCATGCATGCACTCATCCTTGCATCACCTTTGTAGTCTCTCTTGAATGCCTTAGATATGGCCAGTTCTGGCCCACCCTTTGTCTTTGTAAATAAAGTTTTATTGTAACACAGCCAGGGTCATTAGTACACTGCCCAGGCCTGCTTTCACACCAGGGGAGTACAGCTCATTAGCCCAGTTAGAAGAGACCATGTGACCCTCAAAGCCTGAAGAACATTCTGGCTCTTGACAGAAGCATTTGCTGACTTCTGGTTTAGAATCCTACTAGGCTCAGAGGGCGGGTTTCACTGGTAGTTAGCAGCCTGGCGTTGAAGTTCTCTTCCCTGGGCCTCAGTTCGTTCAGCTGTGAAATGGGGTCAGAGTAGCACTCCTCTCCTAAGTGTTCTGAAGGAGGTTCTGGGAAGTTGTACAGAGCTTGTCATCACCCCTGGACACAAGCTGAGGCGCTGAATTGAAATGCAGGTGCCTCTTCTTAAGAGTTCTGGGCACCCAAAACAGCTCATACAAGTACAGAGAAAGAACCCAGGATCAGGGTGACCCCAGGCTCACAAGCAGCCAGCGTCAGCGAGCTGTCTTGGACCACTGACAGTGTTTCCCCCAGCCCTGCCTTATCACCAGCTAGCGTGTTTGGGGACCACAGGCTCCGAAAATTCACCACTTGAGGCTGCTCTCCTCATGTTGGAACACGGATGCGCTCCAGCTGACGTGAGGTTGGCATGTGACTTGCAAGTTGGAATGTGGTCGTGTAGAGAGGTGCAGCTGCTGGCCTAGCCTGTGACCCCCGGGTTTCCATGAGGCAGATGCCGTCCCACCCTTTCCTGGGGCTCTGTGTCAGGCTTGCCTCCGCTGCGGGCTGGGAGCTGCCCCTGTCCATCTCAGCGGGGCTTGCCCCTCAACCCAGTCAGCATTCTCTCCTGGGCAGGGGTGGCCCCTGGCTGGACACCATTTTTCATAGTCTTTTGGAATTCTCTGTGAAGATGGGCTTTTTTTTTTTTTTTTTTGGTCCGGTCGTGGGGCTTGAACTCTGGACCTGGGCGCTGTCCCTCAGCTCTTCAGCTCAAGGCTAGTGCTCTACCTTGAGCCACAGCGCCACTTCCGGCTTTTTTCTTTTTGCTTATGTGGTGCTGAGGAATCGAACCCAGGGCCTCAGGCATGCAAGGCAAGTGCTCTACCACTGAGCCACCTTCCCAGCCCCCTGGGCTTTTTGTTAAAAATGAGCATTTTAAACCAAGTGTGGCGGTACATGCCTGCAATCCTTGCATACGGAAGAGGGGGAGAGACGATGAGAAGGAGAACATAACAGAGGTTAGGCCGCGGAGGGCGGGCTCTGCCTCAGGTCCTCCTGAGCCTAACAGCTCTGGTGTCGCAGGCCACAGCTACCACCCAACCCCAGCCCCTGCCCTTGTTTGCTATGCCCAGGATGCCCAGAGCTCCCCTGCAAGACCTAACTCAAAAGGACACCTCAGGGAATTCTCTGGGATGTTTTGGAATGTTCCACCTCTCTGTCTCCCTTGCTCTGTACACGCGTGCGTACCCTCTCGTAACAGTGCTTATCACTCCGGACTGTCGTTACCTTTGTGAACAGCTGAGCCACCCGTGGCACAGCTAGCCGGCACGAGGCTCCGTGCCAGGCTGGGAGGGCCGCAGGGACCTGGTACCATGGATGAACGTGGTGGCCTCAGGCAGCAGCGCCGGCTTTGGTGTGGCCTTTCTGCAGAGCAGCTGTGAGTGGAAGTCCCCTTCTTCCACAGAAGGGGCAACTCCCCTCTTTCCCAGCACTGAGACAGATGGTGCTTGGCCGAGATTTGGTTCTGGAATGTTCTGCATCCAAGCCGGCTGCAGTTGCCCTTAGAGATGACTGTGGACTCTGTCAAAATGGTGCAGGCAAGGGGGGGGGTTACCTTTTGAGTCACTCCAGCTGGTCCAGCTGGTTAAGGCACCCACCCCATAGCATGGGTGCCAGCCACTGTACCCCAGCGACCAGATTCCCAGGCTCCTAAGGCTTCAAGGACTGGAAGGGGCTGGATGTGGGAATATCAGTTCTCTATTATTAAACTTCTTGAGGCCTTTGGCCATAAAAGGGGGCAGCTGCCACAGCTGGACCTGTGATTAATGAGCCCCCAATGCGCCTCCTGACCGTGTCGCGGACGCCTGGATGGCCCCGCATAGGGCTGCCCGGCTGAGCTCCAGGCAGAGGTGGTCCTCGGGATCTTCCTGTTGGCCTGGGGGATGTTGGCGGTAGGCACGAGGAGGTGGTTCAGCCTGCCCAGAGCGGCTCACCGGTCACATTGCTGGCTCGTCCCCATCTCTTGGACCCTTTCTGGAATCATCCACGTTGAAGGAGGAGCTTGAGCAGGGCCCAGTCTTCTCATGAGCAACTGAAAACATTTCCCACCACATACTGAGCTCCTAACAGGCACCCCTACTGCCGGGAGTTGACCTCACGGAGCTCATGAAGGCTCATCCAGGTGAACCTCTGCCTCTCCAGACCCTGCCTGCCGTCTTCCCTGAACCTCTGCTCCACCACACTGTGTCACGCTGTCTTTGGAGGCTGGGGTCGTGGCAGAGCAGCCCTCGCCCAGTGCCGGCCACCTTGCCAGCAAATTACTCTCTGCACGCACCCTTAAGATGGCTTCTTAGCGGGGATGCAATTCCCATACCACAGGATTCCCCATTCCACAGTGTGAAATTTGCTTGTCCTTCCTATTCACGTCTGTTCACTATTCTCATCGAAGCACATTTTTGTCACCCTCAAAGATAGCCCATGTCCATTAGCAGTAATTCCCCGCTTCTCTACCCTCTCCCTCTCCCCCAGCTCCCGGTAACCACTAATCTGTGTCTGTCTCTGAAGATTTGCCTGTCTGGACATTTCCTCCACACAGAGTCAGACAACGCGTGGTCTTTTGTGTCTGGCTTCTTGCAGTCAGCCATGTTAGAGGAACAGCCAGACGCTAAGGGCTCAGGCCTGACATCTCCGTGTGTGTGGCAGATTCACAGAGAGAGGCCGATGAGGGGGCTGGGGCGGCAGGCAGTGACTTGGGGTATCCTTTGGGGTAATGAAAACCTCCCAGGGCTCCCCCTAACCCCTGGATGTCCTACGGGCCTCTGAACTGTGCATTTCTGAGCCGTTCCTGCCTGATTGTACTTCAGTTGGTGGAGGGGCCCAGAGGAGCCCAGGGCCTCCCGTGGCTCAGGGCGAGTGTGGCAATGCCCTGCGGTCACGGTTGTTTGCTCTGGGAGTGTTCCCTGCCATCTGACAGGCAGTGCTCCTCCGGAGCACCGGTTGTCCTGCCAGTGGGATGGTACCCGGGAGCCCACCATGCAGCGCGGTCCCTGGGGCATGACTCAGGACCCTCCCTGTGTGGGGAGGAGACCATTGCTGCCATGGTCTGTCCTGCTCGTTGTCAGGGCTACAAACGCCCTTCACCCTCCATTTTCAACCCCATTCCCTGCTGGCCCAGACCTCTGCCCCTCCTCACGACAGGCTCAGAGGGGCCGACGGAGGGACTTTCCAGCTGGGTTCCTCCTCCCGGGGTCCAAGCCTCTTCCATGGCCTCCCCTCCCCCCCACTGAGAGCCTGCCTTGCGTCAGCCGGAGACTGGTCCTGGGGGCTGTAGACGTCACGATTCATGCTCATCTTCAGAGAAATCCCCATGGAAACCAGCAGACAGGTTTGGACGGGAGCAGCCGCTTCCCTAGAAAGGCAAAGTAGAAGTAGAAAGGCTGAGGCCTGGGCCATGTGGGAGCTGGGTGTGTTGGCCATTCCAGCCTCTGCAGCTGGTAGGAGGACCTTGAAGGTCCCCCAGATTGACCCCCAGGGGTCCTCACAAGGCCTGTCGAGCCCATCTTTGCTGACTCCAGTCCAGGCCGTCACAGCGTTCTGTGCCAAGAGCTCACCGCAGAGCCAAGGAAGGGAATAGCGGCTGGCCAGTCTTGCAAACACAAGATCCTGCACCCTCTGCCCCAGAGCAGAGGGACAGAGAGACAGCTCACTGACCTGTCCCCAGCTCCCGTGGGAGGGCAGCATCCCCAGGACCCCAGGGGGTGACCCCTGCATCTTGCACAGGATGCTTACATGAACCAAACCTGCCTGGTTAGACCGTGGCCAGGCCACCAGCAGCACTCACTCAGCAGAGCCAGTGGCCAAGGACAGCGGCCCCTTAGCCCGGGCCAGGGCTCCCAGCCTCTCCTTAATAAGTCTCTAATGAGGGTAATTTGGCAATGGCGTAAAATATGCTCTTACCCTTTGTCCCAGTAATTCCACTTCTGGGAATCCGGCCTAAAGAAATAATCCTAAATATAGGGTAGAAAAACATGTCTCACAGGGTGTCCGCTAGAATTGTTTAGAGTTCCCAAAGCGAAACAACAGCCCTGGGGGAGACACCCCCCACCCCAGGGGGGAGGGGGGAGCAGAATGTGTTGCAGCCACTAGGACCAGATGGTTCCAAGGTGACCGCTCCTGTGCCGGTGCCTGTATGGGATGTGGTGGGCTGAGGCGTTGTAGAATTACACGGTTTGGGTTCTGTTCAAATCGTCTGCGCCTTTGATGGGGAACGGGGTGCACTGGCGTGCTCCTGGGTGGTCCTCGTGTGGTTTCGTGAAAGGTCGGCTGTTCCTCGCCTTCCCGTGTGCTGCGTTCACGCCTTGTCTTTCTTTTGGCCAGGCTTGGGTTGTGACTGACCTGCAGTGAATTCACCCCTTCTCCTGGGTGGGAGGCAGTCAGCAGCAGCCACTGAAGCGGGCAGCTCCTCCACCTTGGCATCTGCCCACCCAGCCCGGCTCCTGGGCAGCTGCGCGCGTCTGATCCCGTCCCTAGAGTTTTGTTGATGCTAGGCTATCAGTGGAACTAGGTGAGCTTGCGTTCAGGAAACTTGAGGCGCCATGCTCCGGGCCTTCCCTGTGGGCCTGCCTGTTTCCCTGCGGGCGCAGCACGTGCGCTCTCGCTCTCTCGCTCTCTCGCTCTCTCTCTCTCTCTCTCTCTCTCTCTCTCTCTCCTTTCTGTCTCTTTCTCTTTCTCTCTTGCCCTCCCTCCCTCCTCCTTCCCTCCCTTCCTCCTCCCTCTTTTCTTTTTTTAGAAGGTAGCAAGGAATGACTTAGCACCGTAAAACTACACCTTGAGGTGTGAGGCGGGCAGTTTTCAGAGGGCGGCTTCCTGCGGTTGTCAGAGCTTGGTATTTGGCCCGTAGGGTGGGTGAGGTGAGGCGACTCAGGGGGTGTGGCGTTGAGGCCCCAGGCCCTCTGGTGTGCTAGCACGGGGGCTGCGTGTGGGAAGGCACACACCTGTGCGATCCAGAAGGCCAGGCCGGGTGCCAGCAGGTTGGATGCTTTTCTCCTCTCCTCCCCCACTCCCCCCCCCCCAACTTGAAGGCCATCAGTGGAGGGTGACAATGGTCTTTACGCCCCAGGCGGCCTGGCCTTGATCAGGGAGAGAGCCAGTCAGCTCAGTCATTGGCTCAGGGTGTCACCCCGTCCTTTCCTCATTCCTGCTCACCTCTCCCTGCAGGCCTGCCTGCCCTAAGCTGGAGTTCTGTGGGCGCGGCCTGGCCTGGCCACTTCCTGCTGGTGGGGTCCTAGGGTTCTTGGGGACAAGAGTCCTGGGAAGCTGTGGCGGCTGGACGGTGCTGGCTTTAAGAAGGTACCTTTCCGTTGTGGACTAGCAGGACCAGCATTGTCATGAAACGGCCATGGGCCAAAGTGTTCTGCAACCCCGAGGTGACACTTGTAATCAGGTCCCAGTGAGCCCAGGCAGGAGTCAGAGCAGAGGGCCCGGGATCTGTGTGATCCAGCAGTCTGGGTCAAAGGTGAGGTCTGCCCCGACTGGCCTCTCAGGACTGGCCAGGCGTGGCCTTGTTGCACACCAGGTGCCTCTCAGGAGGCACTCCCGTCCTCCGGCCTGAGGAGGTGAATGGCTCAGAGCAAAGACGACGAGAGGAAGATGAGTCAAGAATGCAGAGTTCCCATCTGCTGCAGTTCCCTGGCGGGCGCAAGTCGGGAGTCAGAATTGGAGGCAGGAGCAATGTCTGAGGGCTTGTTCGAACTCCTCCCTCGGGGTTGACTGCTTCTCAGTCTTAAAGGATTAAGATGTTGGCAGTCTGACTTGGTACGTTCCCTGGCCAGGAGTAAGCTAGCACTCAGGAAGGGACACATGGGAGTAGCTGAACTGTATGAGTCAAAAGAACCTAAAGCTAAAAAGCCTAAAACTAGAGACACCATCATCATAGAGCGAATGCAGAAGGAAGTCCGAGTCCAAAGACAGCCAGGTAAATAGTATAGGGAGTAAGTTTGGCCAGGTGCGATGTAACCCTAGTTACTCAAGAGGCTGACACCTTGAGGATCGTGTGTTTGAAGCCAGCCCAGGCAGGAAAATCTGTGAGACTCTTTATCTTTAACCAACAAAAAGCTAGTTGAAAAGCATGAGGCAAGTGGTAGAGTGCCATCTGAAAGCAAGAAAGCAGAGTGAGTGTGCAAGGCCCTGAATTCAAGCACACGCATACACATAGGCATGTACATGCAGTGTGCACGAATATTTAGAGTCCGTGGAAATACTGTTTTTACGCCTCTGCTTACCTAGTAGGGCTTTGCATAGGCTAAGTTGTCTTTCTCTGTCTCCCCGTGGAGGTGTGCATCCGAGGGCTGTTGTCGGTAGCCATGTCTAAGAACCTTTGCTGTTTAACCTCTTGGCTTCAGTTACTTTTGGAAGGGTTGCCACCAGTAACTACGTTTTTGTCGTTGGGGTTTGAGACGTTCTATAGCTCGTGCTCTCCTTGTTTTGGTGAGTCCTGGGCAGATGTTTGGGGGGAGCATCCCTCAGTTGTTTATATGAATTTGGGGGAGGAAGACCCCAAAAATGAAGTTTGGTCTTTTTTCACAGTATGTCCTTTCATGAATCTTTTCACTGTGTTCCTGGTGCTGTGTTGATTAATAAGCCTATGACAAACTCAGCCTCCCTTAATGCTTCCCACAATGCTATTAAGTAAATTCCTGATCTTCTCATTAGAGGAACCCAGCCCAGAGAAGTACATTAATTTGCTTAAGGATACACAGGAAGTGGCTCAAACATGTGTCTCCATGGTTCTAAAGACTGCCTTTGAGCCAGGTACTATTTGAGGCAGTGCAAAAGCAATCTTTACAGCTTCAAAAACATATTTATGCGTAGTCTTTTTGGACAAAGTCTTGCTGGCAACTTCTAACACGCACACGCGCGCTCGCACGTACACACGCACACACCACCCAGACCTGGCCAGGTCATGAGGAGTGGACTCATAGCCAGTTGCTCAGGTAAATGTTGGCCATGTTCAGGACAAGGAACTGTACCCACATGGCCTGGCTTTGGTCTCCAGGAGGATTGTGGGAAATAGAAGCTTCTAGGCTTCCCGTTCAGGTGCTCAGTTGTGCTCAGAAGAGCTGAGGTCTGGATATCGGGCTTGGTCTGCAGTCAGGCCACATGGCAGTACATGGTGGCCAGTCAGAAGCCCGGTGCACCGGCCAGGGGCATGGGCCACCGGGAGCCCCAGAAGGAAGTGGAGTGTGGGGTTTGAGATCTTGACACTCAGCTCTGGGTGCCCAGTGGAGGATGGCATGGACAGCAGAGGGGACCTGATTGATGCTTTGTGGGCCAGAGATGATAATGGTGGCCTGTGCTGAATTCTGGGGACACTCCCCAGTCCTTTTCCTCCGGGGTCCCCCATCTGTCCACACTCCACACCTGTGAGCCGCGATTCCCTCCAGCACCCCTCTCCGCTGGTCTCTGGGACACTCCTGGGACCCGGGTTCTGAGCCTCGGTGCCCAGCCAGCCTGCACATCTGACCTGTGTGTATGTGTCCTTCTTTCTTTCTGCAGCCAACTGGGTACATGGAAAACTCAGTGTCCTACAGCGCCATTGAAGACGTCCAGCTGCTGTCATGGGAGAATGCTCCGAAGTACTGTTTACAGCTCACCATCCCCGGGGGGACCGTCCTGCTGCAGGTAGGAGAAGTTAGCATGCAGCACTTTCCGCCCCTCCTCCCTCCGGAAACTGAGGCATGCAGGCCCAGTTGCTAGGCCTTAGAGGACCATGAGAAGCACATGAACCACACATGCTGCCTGCCTGCCTTCTCATCTGTACAAGGAGGAGGTTTCTTATTCTTGGTTGATTCTGGAACCCAGTGGCCGTACCTCCTGCTCGGAGGAAGAATGTGTGCATTTGTGTATTAGTCCAGGACTTGAAGTTAACAATGTAAACTGGTGAAGCAAAAAGGAAGCTGTAATGCTGTATCTATTGAAACACATGGGAAGTACAGGAGAGGATTTCAGGCATCGCTGGATCCAGGAGTCAGATGATGACATTAATATTCAGCATGCCTCTCCCTTTCTGTCTTCCTCTCCCTCTTTCCTCTTCCTGGCTCTGCTTCTGTGTGTTGCTTCATCGGGAGTCTGACTCTCTCAACATGTGGTGGGAAGAGCAGGTCCTCGGCCACCCGAAGCCACATTCCTACAATCCTTAGAAAAACAAGCCCGTTTCCTTCCCAGTACCTTGCATACGGTCTCCTGGAAGACCTTGGTTGGCTCTGCTGAAGTCCCGTCCCTCAGAAATGCTCTCCTGGTTGCCTGCCCACCGTGACTGATCCACCGGGCCCTCCCCAGACCACAGGAGGTGGAGATGGGGGTGCTCTCAGAAAGGAGAAGTGAAAGGCAGAATGAAGCGGTCACAGCCACATGCCGGCCCCTGTCCTGCAGGCATCAGTTCCAGAGGAACCGAGTCAGAACTTGGCCAGAGAAGTTTCCTCTTCGGCTGGGAGGGGCAGAGCCTTGGCCTCCTTAGGAACATTTCCTTTCTGTCTGTCTGTGAAAACCACCTCTTGCCAGGTAGATGCTCCCTGAAATCTTCTTCAGGTGGCCACTAGGGTAGGAGTATGCAACTCAAAGAGTAGAGGGCTTGCCTAGAAAGTGTGGGGCTCTTGAGTTCAAACCCCACCTAGCACTACCAACATACATACATACATACATACATACATACATACATACATACATACATACATACATACATACATACATACATATAGCCACTAGCTTGGGACAAGTGCCAGGATCTGAAAGGTGCTGGCCCATTCATCATGGCCAACGCATCCTCTGCTGGAGGACACGGAAGACCCTGCCCACCCCGGTCTGTCTTCCTCTAGTCCTGCTCTGCCCGCTGAGGACACGCCCCTCCCTGAGTCCTGTCCCCTCCATCCTGCCTCATGGGCCATTTCCCCCTCCTGCCACTTCCTCCTCCTCCCTCCTTGCCTTCCTGTCCGATGCTGTCAGATGCCGCACAGAGCACCATCCACACCAGGGTGGAGATGCCAACCCCCTTGGGTGGAAGACCATCTGGGCCGCAGTAGCCAAGAGAGGCCGGCAGGCCTGGGAACAGCCCGCCCGCTCCATGGGCTGTCTTTCCTGTGCTGGAGAGGCCGCATGCTTGCAAAGTGCCCGGAGCCTCTAGGGAGGCCGAGCCATAAACAAATAATTGCAGAAGCCGGTGGCTGAAATAGAGGCATGTCCCAGCGGACCAGGGCCCAAGAGGAAAGGAATGACTCAGTCGGCCTTAGGGTGCCAGAGCAGGCTCCCCAGGGATCCAGCATTCGATCTGGGCAAACAGGGTTGAGTAGGAGTGTGCCAGCGTGGTGGTTGGGGGTGTGCAGTCTGGGTAGGGAGCGTGTGAGTGGGGTGTGGAGCTGGCTGTGGCTGTGGCTGGATAGAGGGCTGCATTTGGGGCCTGTGGCTGTGTCCAGAGCACGCAGGTCCCATCCGCCAAAGGAGGAAGTAGCAGCCTGATGAGGGCCAGAGGCAGCCATTGAAAGCTCTTAAAGGATGGAAGGCACCCTAGGTTACAGGTGCAGAGCCGACATGGAAGGGACAGAGGGACACAGGAGGGAGACTAGAAATGCCTGGGCAGGGCAGGGAGGCCCTGACCCCATTCTTCCAGGCTGGAGCTGGCTACTCTGGCATGGGAGGCCCTCTTGGTCTTGGGGCTGGTTGAGGAGGGCCAGAATGCCAGTCACCCTGGGCAGAGGGGCTGCGGGGATGCAGGATGCTGGTCAGGGCCTGGAATGTTCCTTTAACCCGGCCGTGGCCAGGAGCCCAATGGTAATGACTCGCCTGGATGGCTGCAGTAGGCAGGGCTGGTGCGTCAGAGCTCCCGCTATGGGGCCAGAGCTGCGGGCGGGCGGGCCTCTGGCTCCCCCAGCAACCCCCTCGCCTGCCACCCCTACTCGGTGGATGCATAATCAGAGGTAGGAGCGGCAGAGGAGGAGGAGAGGCAGGAGAGAAGAGGGAGGCCGGCAGCTCAAGATCCAGAGCAGATTTAGCTTGGCAGAGAGCGCAGCAGCCTTCCATGGTCCCCGGGGAGCCCAGGTGGGTGCAGCTCTGCCCCTTGCAGGGCACCCCAGCCTGCAGGGCATCCCCAGCGTGGGGCAGTGGCCGCAGGCCAGCTCCTGCCTCCACACTGGTCCCACCCCCTGCCCCCCCCCCCCCCTTGGTGTGTGCAGCTGGCTGGGGATGGGCCGCCCTGTAGTTCCGAGAGGCCCGGTGACACTTGGCTCTTGGGTGCCGGGCACCTTGATCCTGCTCACATTGTGCTTGTAATAGTGGCAAGGCCTGGATTTAGTGATGACACACGGTCACCGAGAACCACCCCAGTGGCCCTGGACAGACCTTCCCTGCTGACCGGAAGGAGGGGCGGAGGGGCCTGCGCACCGTGGTGTGTGCCCTGCTTAGTCTGCCCCAGGGGGTTGCATGTGCTCTTCCTCCATGCAGCTGGGTGCCTGGCGCCCCATGCAGCTGGGTGCCACTGTGGTGGCCTGCGCAGGCCGCTCTGGGGGACACTGGCGAGCTTTGTGCCTGGGGCGTGGCATACTCTTTTCTGTGCGTTCCTCCCAGGAGTGTGGCCTTGTGTGGGCTCTGTATGCTTCCTGTCTTGCTCTGCCCTAGCACGGGGCTTAGCCTCTCCACCTGGGGAGAGAGGGGGTGTCAGGACCCTCTGGGGGTCCCTGTGTCTCCTGCCTACCCTCACTGCTTGCTGGTTTGGGTGTCTCTCTTTCAGGATGCAGCTGTGCCTGTCTGATGTCCTCCATCTCTGATCTTTTCTCTCCGACTCCCTTCCCTCCTTTCCCCTCTCTTCCCCATCTTTTCTTCCTCCCCCCCCCCCCCCCGCTCCCCCACCACACATTCTATTTCTCCTATCTGGTTCTGTCATTCTCTGCCTGCGTCCTTCTTTCTCCTCCTCCTCCTTCCCTTCCCTTCCTCCCTCTTCCTTCCCTTGTCTGTCTTCAAGGGGGTTCCTCACAGGGCCCCTGCTTCACTAGCATTTGAATCTGTGCCACAGGCAGGCAGACCTCAGGAGGCTGCCCTGGTTTCTGGGAAGACTTAAGTGGGCATTTGTGCCATACCCTTCTCCCCAGCCAAGAGACCAAGTAATATGCCTGCAGGCGCCCGCCATCCCGCACGGCCACCGCCACGCTTCTAGATGCTTTGTGGATTCAGCATGAGCTCCCCTAATGCCTTGCTGTTGGCATCTCTGGCTACAGAAAGGACCAATTTATCTTCCTCCTCCCTCAGTGTCCTTTCAGCTGGCGTTGCATTGAAGAGGCCAGCCACACGAGCACATAAACAGTGCGATGCAGGTGTGCTGGGGGCCTCACTGGGCCCGGGTGGGGCACCGGACATCAAGGATCCGGCGGTGCAGACCACCTTTGGCCGGCTCTGCCCCCGTTGGGCTCCCAGCCATCAGTGCAGAGCGGAGACGGTGTCTGCAGCTTTCTGGACCATTTTGCATCTAAACCTGGCTTTTCTCATCAGTGATTCTGAAAGCCCTGCTGGAGGCCAGGCAGCTGTTTACCCCAAGGCTAGCAGCTGGCCGGGACAGGGTGGGTTCCCTTCTTACTGGAAGCCAGAAAGAAAGACCTTTCCGGGCTGAGCACACTGCTGTTTTCCCCCAAAAGTCGGGCCAGGAGCCTGGACTTGGGAACGTTACCCACAGCGCGCTCCCTGGTTTTTCTCACCTCTGAGACAATGTAACAATGAGACAGAACTTGGCAGCTTTCGCAGAGGAAATTGGGCAGAATTCGCCTGGAAGCAGCCCTTGAGAGATTGATCACGGGCGGGCGTGGTGGGAGGCTGCTTGGGCAGGCCCCGTGGCTGAAGGGGGCAGGGGCAGGGGCAGGGGCAGGGGCAGGGCAGGGCAGGGCAGGCTGGGCTCCTTCCTGTGTGTGCTCCAGTGGATTCTCTGAGTGACGCTGGCACCCCCTTGGCCCGGTGGTCCTGCTTCTCTCTGCTGCCAGCCATGTGGCAGGGGTGCTTTGCAGAGGTGACCGACCGGTCCCTGCCAAGGTCCAGCGGGCCTGCTTCCCCGGGCAGGGGCTCAGAGGACGCCAGCAGTTTCTGGCAGAGAGTGGTCCCTCCCACCCTGGACCCAGCCTGCGCCTCCGCAGGGAAGGTGGCCAGTCTATCTGCAGGGTGTGGCCTCTGGCCCAAGTCTCGCCTCCAGCGGGTGCTGGCGCATGGCGCACCCACTGCTCAGGGGGAGGGGGAGGTATCTGTGGGGCAGCCCAGAACTGCTGGGTGACCCAAGGCAGTGGAGAGGGGCCTCCCTGGGCCCCTTACCTGTGAGCTGGAGCCACAGCACGTCTCCTTGGCTTCCACAGGCTCAGTGATGGCCTCTGGACAGCCAGCACTGTATTGGGTCAGCACCGGTGTGGCTGTTTCTAGAGCCACTGTCAGTACCTGCAGGCGAAGGAAGGCTACCAGACCAAAGGGCTCTTTTCAAGTTGTATTTTTTTTGTAAAATGTTGTTGAATGGCTGAATGAGGATAACGATGGACCACTTATCCACCCACCCACCCACCCCTACAGCCACCCGCCTATTCATGCATTTTCACCCATTTACCCACTGTGCGTCCATGTGTCTATACATCCGTCTGCCCACTCACATACCCATCCATTGGATCATCCATCTGCCTGTGCGTGCATACATCCAGCCACCTCCCACCCATCTGTCCATACACACCCACCCACCCATCCGTCTACCCACCCATGCAGGCATGCAGCATCCATCCATGTACCTGCTCATCCATGCGTCTGTTCATGCTTCCTGGCCCAGTGCATGTGCATGCTTCCAACCATTCATTCATTCAGTTCATCAGCCTTCAGCAAACATTTCTCTGGGTTTCAAGGGCACTGTGGTACATGTGTCAAACATGTTTTCTGACCTTGTGGAGCCGCAGCCAATAGAGAAGAGCCAGGCAGGCGGCTGCAGGACAGTGTGAGTCGAGGAGGGAGTCTGGAGAAGTCACTCTGGAGAAGTGGCATTCCAGGTGGGACCTGAGGGGCGCATGGGAGTTAAATCAGGCCCTGTGGGGAAGGTGCGAAGGTAAAGCATTCCTGGCTCGGTGTTCAGGCTGTGTGAAAGGCAGCGCAGACAGAGCAGGCTGGGATTGCTGCGGTAACAAGTAGACCCAATCCCACCTAGCTGGAAGCTGTAGAAGGTTCTTCATCAGCTGTGTTCTATGTCTGCTGTGGGTCTGCTCTAGCGCTGCTGGTGCTCACGTTGCCTGGAACATTTCTGCCACTGGGGCAGGGGCAGGGGGAGGGAGGCTGTGTCTTTTTGTGTTTTTCTTTACAGTTCCACTCCCTCATGTTGCAGTTTGGTATACAGCTGGTTAATAGATCGCACTCGAGACATATTAGGGTCTGATGGCAGAGCCCAGGGCAGGCAGGGTGAGGGCAAGCGTTTAGGCTTGGGATGAGCCAGGCTGGTGACCAGACTCCTCCTGTTCTTGTTACAGGCCGCCAACAGCTACCTGCGAGACCAGTGGTTCCATTCTCTGCAGTGGAAGGTAAGTTGGGACCTAGTGGATGGTGGCTTTGAGCCAGCTTGTCACTCAGAGGCTCTGCCTTCCCGACAGTCCGGGTGGGGGCTTTGCTCTGTGGCATCATCCTTGAAGGCCAAGGAGCTGAATTTTGGCGCTTGAGGAATTGCGTGGAAAGTGACTTTCACGAGGCTAAGCTTGTGTGAGGCTAAGTACGAGCCGTGCTCCTGTGCCCGCTTTCCTTCTATGCCTGGCTCTCTGGTCTCACTCTGTGGGGCATGCCCGCGGTCCTCCAGGCCTGTGCTGGTCCCTTCCAAGGCCAAGGCCAGCTCCCCTGAGGACAGTGCTTCTCTCCTCCTCCCCCCCCAACGCTGTCCTGCCCAGTAGCCTTGGCGGTGGAGCTGGTGGTGGGGCGGAGCGGCGCCCACAGGAGGCTGTTCCTCGCCCTGCCTCTTTGCCTTCTGATCTTGCCTGTAGAACCAGCCGTGATAGGTTTGCTGGAGCGACAGGTGGTGTCACCACTTGTCCTCGTTGTAGGGAGCTGGTCAGCCTTGGAAGCCGGCACATGCAGGAGGTCCAGGGTACTTGGGGTCCCCTGCTCCCTCGGGGGCTCCCCACAGATGGAGGGGAGAGAGACCCAGATCATCACACTCTTGTCTTAGGCACTTTTCTCTTCCATGTCAGCCCGGGTCCTTTTGTTTTATGCCTATGGTGCCAGGCCCTAGAAGCTTTATACAAGGTACCAAATGGAACCTGCATTTATCCTACTGTGTGTGGAGCTGGCCAAGGCTCAGTGAAACGTCTACAAATTGGTGAAGTCTGTCACTGCCACTGCTCCTGCAGTGTGGATGGGGAGGTCGAGGCCCAGTCTGCAGACCGAGATGGAGCCAACGCTTGTGAATCTGAAATATCGTGGGGTCAGAGGGCCCAGGTGGCAGCTGAGAGAGTGAGGTAGTAGTCACTGAAAAGCCACCAAGAATTCGGTTTTCTGTGTGGAGAATGTGCCTGGCGCCGGCTCTCTGTGATCAGGCGCCCGTGTGTCCCTGGCCTCCTAGAAATGCAGTGGAAGAGGGAGGCTCTCTGCGGGGTGGCAGTTACACACTGATCGTCAGGACGGCGTGTGGCCATTTCCACCATCGGGGACCGCGGCTGCCTCGTCTGCACTGCATGTGTCCTCCGTGCTCACCATGGAGGACCCACAGGCCACCTCCAGTGGCAGCCTGCCTTGTTCCTTGGCCCAGGATGGGGAGGAAAGTACCTGGACACCCATAGCCCCCCTGAGGTGGGGAAAAGCACCGTGGCCATCCAAGAGGTGGCCGATGCACGTGGACTGGGTTGCCTGCAGGCGGTGGTTTTGCACTGGGTGCTGCCCCCTCTCCTGCCTGGTCAGCCTGTCCCTTGGCAGCCATTTGCAGGCATTCCATGAAGCTGCTTGAGAGAGCTGTAGGTGGGACATGACTGTGACCAAGGTGGCACAGGAAATGGGCACAAGGAGCCCATCTGGAAGATGGTATAGGAGTTCACCTGGGAACCTCATGTCAAGGATGCAAACAAGGCCAGAACAGGGCCCCTGGGCTCCAGCAGTTCTCCAGAATACCTGGAAGTCTGGACTCAATTGTGGTTGCATTTGGGTCTTTTGGGGGGGGGGGAGGAGGGAGGAGTGGCTTGTCCTAGGGCTTGAACTCTGGGCCTGGGTGCTGTCCCTGAGCCTCTTCTGTTCAAGGCAAGAACTCTACCATGTGAGCTACAGCACCACTTCTGACTTTTTTGAGTAGTTTATTGGACATAAGAGTCTACAGACTCCTCACATTATGATCCTCCTCACACCTGAGCCTCCTGAGTAGCTAGGATTACAGGTGTAATCCTGGGAGCCACCGGTGCTTGGGTCTTTTTGTTTTTTTAAGCATCCAGAAAGTCAAGATTTTCAGAGAACTGGCACCTGCCTGGCACTGTGGCAGTGGTGACCTCTGTTCTCCCTACACAAGCGTGGGCGATGTCTCAAACGCGCCTGAGACACGGGCCGTTCCCCTTTCCCAGTTGCCCCAGTGATTTAGGTATGTCGCCACCAGGTGGCAGTGGCATCTCAGTGGTAGCAGCTTGGCTGAATTCCTGTGGCTCTTGGTTACCTGGATTTGGTGAGGGGTGGGGCAGAGAAGCATTTGGAGTTGTTTGGGCTAACAAAAATGAGCTGGGAGACCTGGATGTGCATGCTGGTTCTGAAGCTTATTGCCCTGGTGCGAGCAGATCCTAGCACCTGTTTCTCTAACTGGGTGAGTGAATGAGTGAGTGAGGGCCTACAGTGCCTGGTGGCTACTTTCTGGTCCATTGTCATGCAGCAAATGAAGGGATCAGGGCTCAGAGAGGTCAGTTGATTTTCTCAGTTACACAGCAACCGGCTTGTCCTGCCTTCGTGATCAGTGCTTTGCTCTGAGCTCAGAACTCATCAGCCCTCTCAGAACATGACCTTCTACTGTAGCCTTTTCGCCCTCCATATTTTCCTTTTTTAAAAAAATTTTTTCTCTTTAATCGCTAGACTATACAAATTGAGGGCATTTAGAAATTGCCCCGTTTCAGCATGAGGTTTTAAAGTTTCTAGATGTTTTTGAACATTGATGCCATGGCTGCAGCATGCGATGTGCAGAACAAGTTCATCTATTCAGAAAGCGTGTGCTCCTCAGAGTCAGGGCCCTGCTTCGCTGTTCTGGGCTTGCACTGGCATCTGGGGGCCCTCTTCCGGGACAGCGGCCCCCAGGACTGACAAGTCTTAGTTATTACAGCAATGGGAGTTTCCGAAACCCAGCCCTGCCCCAGTCCCGTCAGCTCTTTCTCTGCAGTGTTCCATTTCCAGAGCAGGCAGAGGACCGAAGAGCCTGCGGGGACAGCAGTGAAGAGCTGCCCAGGGCTTGGGCTGTGGCGACCTCTGGGGATGAGGGGCAGCATGTGAACACAGTGTCCCTGAGCGCCACACGCGTCTCTGTGGGTTTAGCTCAGGACCTCGTGCACTCCGCTGTCGGGGCCTCCTGCCCTCAGTGCCGAGCACTGATTTGTGTGGGAAACAGTCTCCCCAGATAAGCTCTGTTCATTTGCAAGTGAGGAGGCCGGTGGGCAGAGTGGCCACTTTGAGGTTCTCCTCCTTTCCCCAGGCAACTCAGCTTTGTCCTGCCCTCTGCAAGTCCTGGAGGCCTGGGCCCACAGGAGTTGGGAGTCTTTCCATTCTGGAAAAGGGATGGCTAGCCTGGGCTGGCCAGCGGAGCGGGCAATCTGAGCCCTCCCAGCCCCCTCCAGAGCAGAGCTCATGTCCCACAGGCTCCCTGGGAGGGTGGCTCTGGGGGTTTGGGTGCTGGGCTCCCGAGGCCAGCCCCTGGGAGGGTGGAAATGTACAGTTAGTTGTACATGAGGCCTCCCTTTGATCTCCTGCCCAGGCCCTTGGAGGCCTGGTCCTGGCGAGACAAGCAACCACATGCACGGGCGGGAGGGGGGGAGGGGGGACACAGCCACAGTTGTAAGCTCAGGGCCAGCCTGTGTTCCAGGCTGCGAGGGCATTGCCCTGTCTCTTGGTGTGGGATTTGGAGGATGCCCTGTGGGCACAGGCACGGGGCGCAGACCTGCCTGTGAGCATGCCGCCGGGTGAGCGCACCTGTGCCTGGACCGGGCTCTGAGGGAGCCACCTGTGAGGAGACGCCAGGCGGCCACAGGGACCAGGGCCAGCGGCACCTGCTCTGCTCTGCCCTGCCCAGCGGGGACCCGAGCTGCCTCCAGCCTTTTGCTCCCTGGCAGGCTTCCCCAGGCCGCCACACAGAAGTCTTGGATTCCAGGATGATTTTATCCCCAAGGAGCTGGCTCACTAAGAACAGCCCCAGTCCGGGGTGGGGGTGGGTAGGTGGGTGCTGTGCTAGAGCTGGGGGACAGACTGTGGGTGAGACCGGAGCCACCAGCCCCGGAGCACACTTGGCTGGAGGGAAGTCCCAGGGTCCTTCTGCATGCTCTGTGGCTGGGCCCACCTGCTGCTCCCCAAGCAGGCATGGCCAGCCCCTTGGGCGGTCACTCAGTCAGACCTCTGTGCCCTAGAGGAGGTGGGAAAGAAAAAAAGAAAGTAGGGGTGGAGAGCGCCTGAGGGAGAGCACCATGTGGAGCGTCTCTGGGTTCATGGGCTTCCCTCGTGCCGGCAGCTTGTCACGTCTGCTCCCTCGAGCCTCGTGACAGTTCCTTGTGGCCTTTGTCACTCCCCGGTCTTACAGATGAGGAAACCGAGAGTCTGGGAGGATGAGGGACATTGGTGAGGCCAGGCAGCTTCTTGAGCTGTCGAGCTTCAAATCTCTGAGCTGTTGCTACATGTCAGGGCCCAGCCACTGGCTTCTTTGGCCCTTGCCAAAGGACAGCTACTGTTTGGGTCCCCTGCCCAGGAACCAGGGATGGTTCCTGCGTTCCCTTCCGCCTGTCTGGCTGTGCCTCCCGCATGGGGAGAGGGGAAGGGCCGAAGGCACTACCAGCATGCCTGCCCAGGGAGCAGCGACACAATGGCCGCAAGCCCTTCACTGGTGCCCTGCAAGGCTGAGCTGGTCCTGGGCCCCGGCGGGGCCACTCCAGGGATCCTGTTGCTCTAGCCAGATACCCGCTTCACCAGGCTCCAAACCCCTCCCCAACTATCTAGGAAGGACATGTGCTCCAGAAGGTCCTTCCACACACCTGCCTGGTGTGTCCAGAGTCCTGGCATTTTTTTCTCGGGAGGCCTTTCCAAATGTTGCAGGCATTGGGATTATGCAAAGTAACCCTTGCCTTTCTCACACCTTCCCTCCCCCCAACAACAGCCCAACCACTTTCAGGCCCACCCGCTTCCACCCCAGCCCAGACGCACTGCATTACTGGCTCTCTGGCTTCCTCAGGCTGTCCAGGCTGTTCCATCAGATTTGATGGAACTCCTGGACAGACTGTTTTGGTCGCCGGGGTAGGGTAACGGGCCTCCAGTGAGAAGGAAGGGGCAGCAGGAGAGCAGGACTTGGTCTTAGACTTCCTAGGGGCCCAACCACAGGCCCTGGTCCAGTGGGAGGAATTCTGTCAGATTAATTTCTGGCCCTCAGTCAAAGAGGGTTTTGTGACCACTGAAGAATCAGTGGGCTAGGTGTCGGTGGCTCACATCTATAATCTTAGCTACTCAGGAGACTGAAATCTGAGGATTGCGGTTCAAAGCCAGCCCAGGCAGGAACATCTGTGAAACTCTGATTTCCAATTAACTACCAGAAACCTGGAAGTGGCACTGTAGCTCAAGTGGTAGAGCACTCGCCTTGACCTGAAGAGCTGAGGGACAGCGCCCAGGCCCAGAGTTCAAGCCCCACAACCGACAAAAAAAAAAAGAATCCGAGGGAGTGCGCAGAGCTCTGGAGGGAGGGGCTGTCTCCAGCTCCAGCGCTGCACGAAGGGGTTCCAGGGGTCTCAGTGGAGCTAGGCGGGCTGAGATGGGGAGAGGGGAGACCCTCACCGGTCCAAGTATAACCGGAGGCTTTGTCCACAGGAGTGCTCAACCCAAGGGCAGAGGTCTCAAGAGCTCAGGCTGCCAGTCCCCATGGGAGCACCCGTCGCCAGCATCCCCAGCCCCAGGCCCCTCTCAGTGGGTCCCTGGGGACCCTCTAACCAAAAACAGGGTGCTCTGGGATTGAAACTAACAAGTGGCAGAGGGCTGGACAGCCTTGGGGAGGAGAGTCTTGCCCTCATAGGTATTTGCAATAGAGGAAAAACAATTTATTCATCTCTGGTGTCAGGAGCTATGCTGAGGTTGTCATACCAGGGTATCTGTTGATTTCCCACGCCTGGTGAGGCTGGTATTGAAGGAAGAGATGAGTGAGCAGAGTGGCTGATTGGAGGCCACCCTGCTGGAGTCCAGTCACACTGGGATTGTGTCCCAGGCTAGAGGACCTCCAACTCTGTCTTGTGCCTGGCAGGATGCCTGAGGTACTTCTAGCTTCTTCCACCAGGAGCTGGCAGGATTGTGGGCTTGGTGAGACCAGGGCTAGGGTACAAGGTCCATTAGAGTGCTGTTCAGAACAGAGGTGCACAGATGAAAAGAACACAACCCAGCCAGGCGCTGGTGGCTTGCATCTGTAGTCCTTCCTGCTCGGGAGACTGAGATCTGAGTATCATGGTTCAAAGGCAATCTGGGCAAAAAGTCCGTGAGACTCTTAGCTCCAATTAACTACCAGAAAACTGGAACTCTCAATCACTGGCTGAAAATTAGCTTATCAGACTTACCCGTGCTATTATGTACCCTAACACTTTATTACTCACTGGCTGCTGGGCTGTGTTGTGTTGTTTTGTTTTGGATGGGTTTGTCCAGTGAGTTGCTGAACATCTGGATCACACATGCACATTCCTGCTGTGTGTCCTGGTATCAAACTGTCAGCCATGAGGCAAACTACCAAGCCCTTCAGCTGACATGTTCTCCTGAGTGGCTGTATAAGTTATAGTTCCAATACATCTTAGCACTATGAGAGCCCCAAGATTGGGGCTGTTGAAAATTGCGTATACCTAAAAAACAAAGAGAGAGGACTAAAAAAAAATTAAATTCCCAGCCAGACACTGAAGGCTCACACCTGTAATCCTAGCTACTCAGGCTGAGATCTGATGATCATAGTTCAAAGCCAGCATAGGTAGAAAAGTCTATGAGACTTCTATATCCAGATAAGCACCAAAAAGCTGAAAGTATAAGTATGGCTCAAGTAGTAGAGCAGCACCAGCCTTGAGTAAAAAAGCTAAGTGAGAGAAAGCATGAGGCCCTGAGTTCAAGTCCCTGTGCTTTACATCAAAATATAAAATAAAATCCCCACTTTCCCATTAACCTGTCTTCCATTTTAAACATTCAAGCTGTAATTTATGATAAAATTGCATACATCTTAACTGTTGGGTGTGTGGAGTAACTACCACCCAGATTTCCATCACCCTAGAATATTTTCTTGTGTTCCATCCTACTCAGCTAGATCTGGGCAGTATAGATTTGATTGCACCACTCAATGGCACTTAATTTTTTAAACTTACAGATGGCTTATTTCTATAATTTTCCATTTACTAGTTCATACTATGGTATTAGGGTGTACATCTGAGCTGTTTCCAGAAGGCTCCTTGGCTGCCAGCTGATGGGCTCTGGGAAGGTGGATCAATCCTGAGTCTGACCTACCTAATCGATGTATTGATTCTGTGATGGGTTCGTTACTGGCGTGTGGTGGGAACCCTAGGAGGTAGGGCCCTGCTGGAGTGGCAGGTCAGGGAGGCCTGAGAGATGGAGCATGCCCCTGGCCCCTCCCTAGCTCCTCCCTGCTTTCCGGCCACCTCGAGGTGAGCAGCTCTGCTGAGCTTCCTGCCAGGAAGTTCCATCTCACCACAGCCCAGGAAACAGTGGCACCAGCCAGCTGTGGGCCAATTCAGGAATGAAAATGCTAATGCACACACGGTTGACTCTGTAAATAAAACAGTGGCCAGCCCAGCTGTGTGCGAGGTGGGGGTCCTCGGTTCTGTTCAGGCAAGGGTCAGCCTGGATCTCAGCTCTTTAGCAAAGCACTATGCTCTGCGAGGAGCTCTGTGTCTACCGATGGCACCTTGCTCTCACCCCTAGGTACTCTTGTGACCGTCCCCACTCTAGGACAAGCACCAAGACCGGTAGAATGACGTGGCTCAGGCGGCAAGGCTAGAAAGGAAGAAGCTGGGGCTGTACTATGACCTGGGCCCCCAAGCCTCACCTTGAACTCTCCTGTCGCTGGCCAGGGCTTCCTCCGTCCACCTAGAGTGTCTGCCTTCGACTGCAGGGTCTTAGAACACCCCTTTCCCTCTTCTGTGCGACCGCTCTCCCAGGCCTCAGAAACAGCAATCCCAGCAGCTAGGAGAGAAGTGACATTTGCGGTTGTTTTTCCCAGGCAGGGAGGGAAGGGGAGCAGAGCTCCGGGTGTCACATGTTCCATGCTCTGATGGGGCTGATGACTCGCTGAGCCATGCAAGAGGCTTCTCACATGAAAGCTCTGTGGGCGAACTTGCTTTCTGCCCTTTAAGACAGAGACCCCTCCCTCCCCCTTCTCTCATACTGGGGCTTAATCTCAGAGCCCAGGCACCGTCCCCTCGCTTGGTCAATTAAGGATGGCGCTCCAGCACTTGAGCCATAGCTCTGCTTCAGTGTTTTGTTGGGAGGTGGGTATCTCAGCCTCATTTTACAGGCGATATGAATGTCATGGACTTTCCTACCTGTGCTGGCTTCAAACCACACTCTCAGACTCCTAAGTAAGCTAGGATTACAGGTGTGAGCCGCTGGCACCCAGCTTTGAATTTTTTCAGTGTGCAGATGAGAAACATCTACATAACCAGAAGGTAGTACCTCTGTGGGCCGGACCTCCTGAGGAGGCTGACGGGGCAGCAGGGTCCCCAGCACCGCTGCGCTGCGTTTCCCAGGAGGTTCAGTCTGGGAGGAAACAATGGCCTGCTGTTTTGCTGTTTTGCTCCAAGGCTGCCGGCCTCTCCATCCCCACCCCTTGCCTGTTGGCTTGGAGACAAGGCCAACCACACACTAAAAAGAGCAGCGCCTATCCCCACAGAGGAATTAGACATTTGTCTCAGCCAGAGGTGATCAGAGAGCCCAGCGGGGTGGCAGCTCAGCTCTTAGGAAGGAAGGATTTGGGGAGGGGCTAATTGGCCGAAAGTGAGGTGCCTGCATCACCAGGCCTTGGTGGCCATTGTTTGCATCCTGCTCTCCGGAAGGCCCTGCCAGGACCTCCAGGCAGCTTTGCACAAAGCCTGAGAAAGACCTGCTTTGGGAAACACGATGCCCCTCAGATGGACCTGCTTCCCGTTGGCAGCAGAGTGCCAGGGTGCTGTGTCGCCAGTAGGGTAGAAGAAAAGGAGTGGGAGCTTGCCACACGCTTGGATAAAACCCTGCAGAAGACCAGGCTGAATCTGCCTGCCAGGCTAGAACAGATGTGCAGAAACACGGGAACCTACAGCACCCATGAGCTCCAGGGCCTCTGGACACTGGCCGAGAGCACGCTAGGCTCCTGTGGGCCCCGTTCACGGCCGGCCACTGACGCTTGAGGTCCTTGTCACAGCCTTGAACTCTCCATGGAAGAGGGTCATCCTCTCCGCTCAGTAACTCAGTGGGATTCACAAGGCCCCGGGCCCCACAACCGCTGCCACAGCCTGAAGGGAGTCGGGGGGGGGGGGGAAGTCCAGTGCATGTTTACCGAGTTGACTACCAGTTTTCACCGTCTGTGTCACCTCATCCGTGCTGCACAGTGTCCCCTGGGAGGTGGGTAGCCCTGACCCTCAGAATAAATAATTTACTCACACATCTGAACCAGAATCCACACCCAGGGCCCGATGCCTTCTGTGCTGGCGGACCCTGCTGCGTGGTCCCTGCCAGCCTGCGGCAGTGCGTGAGTGACTGAGCACGTCATCACTTCTGGTCGCCTCCAGGTGTTCTTACCAGGAGCTGTCTGGAACTCAGGCTCCCAGAATGCAGCTGGGTTTCTCTAGGTGTAGAGTTCTCCGTGTGACTGTCTGAGGGTTCCCCCAGGAAGGCTCAGCCCTTTGCTGCCGTGCCCAGGACCCCTCCTGGGAAGGAGCAGTGGGTCTCACCTTTGAAGCCCATCTGAAAGCAGCCAGGGATAGTTAGTTGCTGGATTCTGGGAGCTGGAACTGGATTACGGAACTGGATCCTCTTTCTAGGGCATCCATACATCAGGGCCCTTTGTGGTGGGTGACTCAAGGAGCAGAGGCTTCCAAACCAAGCCGCAAACACACCAGATGTCCTTTGAAGTGTGTGCCCTATTTAAAGTCACTAGTTGAGTAAACTGTGAGGTCCCTGCTGAGGGGCCCTGCCCTGAGACTTCGGGGAGGAAATCCTTGTCTAGGGTCGGGAGGTTTCCCAGTGTCGCCCTGGTTTCCAGGCCTCACCTGAGACTGCCCAGCACAGTCCTTCCACTGATGTGTTAGTAATTAATGAAACACCCCCTGCAGTCTTATGGAAGACCTGGTAGTAATTGGGTTCAAAGACCCCTTTGACCCAGGGCTGGCCCCGGCCAGGAGGAGTGGGTCACGTGACCAGAAGCTGGCGGTGGCGCCAGGAGGACTGTACCACGGCTGAGGTTTGGGTGAAAGGACTTTGAGGGTCTTCATTTCCATATTTCTAAGAGCATCTTGTCTGAGCCTGTGCGTGTGAGGCAGCTTACAAAGCACTGACGGGAAACTGCCCGAAGCTGGTTTGGCTAACGTCCCAGCTGGTGTGCAAAGAGAAAGCCAGATATCTGCCAGCCAGCCGTGTGTGCAGCATGAGGCCATCTCTGGACATAACACAGGGACCCCAAAGCTGACCCCGCTGTGTTGCACCTGCTTCATCCGACTAGAGAAAGAAAAATCAACAGGCTCTCCAGTGACTTTCCACTCCCTCTCTCACTGACTTAGACCTTGGGCCCTGAGCAGTTCGAGATCTGAGGACAGGACTTTGTCACCACTAGAGTCCTAATTTCTGAAACCCCTAGCGATGGGGATGGGTCTTTATTGCTCTTATTTGATTAAGTGTATGGTTATGGGTGCGGCTTCCTGAAGTAATTGAAGCCTTATGGGTGAAGCTGAGCAAGCACACCTCCTACCAGGGCCAGCTACCTCTGCAAAGACAGCTGGCCTGGAGCCTGGGCTCTGTGGGTGCCTAGCTGTGTGTCTGTGGCTCTGTATTTCCCGGTGGATTGTGGTCGTGAGATGGGGTCCTCAGAGCTATCCGCACGCTCCTTCACTTGCTTTTTAACTGTGAGCTGTTACAACCACCATAATTAAGGCATTCCTGTATTGCCAACATTCAGAACTTTCTAGGTACCTTATTTTTTGAGCGTGGCTACTGAACTCAGCTATCATGTATCAACCTGAAATATTAGCTTTAACCCTCTCAGCAGCTCCAGGAGGCAGAGCCCCTAGTAAGCCCATTGTACAGCTAGGAAACTGAGGCTACACAGCTTGTAAGTAGCTGGAGGGAAATCCAAGTTCAATTCTGACGGTAAACCTAAGGCCTTCCCCGAGGCTCCCAGGTCGCTAGGAGTACACCAGGGCTGCAGGCAGCGCACCACACGAGCTGACCCCCACCCCATCCTGCTGGTCTCCTGAGCCCCAGGACAGTCCAGCCATTGGCACCTTGTAGCTCTGGGGGCTTGGGCCTTTTTCATTCTTAGTTCATTCAGGGAGCTGTAGTAAAACAATGGCAGCTGGAGCTTATAAACAAAAGCAGAACGTACCTTACAGGTCTGGACTCCGGGAAGTCAGAGACTGCATGGTTCAGTGTGGTGGTCTTCTCACGGGTGACTGGGCAAGGCACCCTCGTCCACTGGCACCTTTTATCAAGACACTAGGTCTGGACCCACCTCGATGCCCTCCCACCAACCTCTTCGTCCTGGGACACCATTCCACCCCCCACCCCGTGGAGACCCTCCGCTCAGCAAGCTGTCCTGCCCTGGTCAGCCTCCCGCCGGGCCCGCTGAGGGCCTTTCCCCAGGCCTCTCCAGAACGCACAGACTTTAGGGGATGGTCTCATGCACTGCACCCCTGCCTTCAGGGCCCAAGGCAACATGGTTTACCATGTTAACTTTAGTCTTCATTTTTTGGGGTGGGGGGTCAGTACTGGGGATTGAACTTGGGGCCTCCCACATGCTAGGCGAGTGTTCTTGAGCCATGCCTTTCCCCACCTCCTCCATCATGCTACCTTTGCCTAGGCTAGTCTTGAGCTCAGAATCCTCCTGAGTAGTTAGGATTACAGACGTACGTTGCCACGCCCACTAGCCCTGTGTAAGTGAGCTGTTGGTTAAGTACATTCACACTGTTGCATGCCCGTTGCCACCACCCATACCCAGATGTTCCTCGTCGCCCCAAACTGGAGCTCTGTCCTTTTCCCCCGCGCATCACAACCCCTACTCAACCGTGTAAGACCTTAAGGACTTATATGAGGGAAGTCAAGCAAGATTCGTCCCTTTGTGATAGACTTGACAGAACGTCTTCAAGGTTCACCTATGTGGTAGCGTGTGTCTGTGTTTCCTTTTCAAGGCTGTGAAATACTCCATCGGGTAGGTACACTATGCATTATAGTTCCTTACCCCTCCATTATTTGGTGGGCTGCAGTTTTTTCTCCTTTTATGCGTCTGTGAACATGGGCATGCCAGTACACCTATAAATAACAGCTATGCCCAAAAAGGTGCCCATGTCTGGTGCTACCACCCACAGTGCCAGCCTGATGGGTCCAGGTGGGGTTCTGGGGTAGTTGGGGCTTTGTTAAGCCCTGAGGTAGTTCTGATGTGTAGCCAGGCCCTGGCTCAGTGGCTTGAGGTGCTGTTAGCACGGACTGGTGTGGGGGAGGCCGGGATTCCGGGTCAGATGGACAGTAGCTGGTGTTGGTTGGTGTGTTGGGAAAGCACTCAGTGGAACCCCTTTTCCACTCTTCTTTGCCAAGGACCTGTATCATCCCCAGCTGATTCCTCACCTGAATTCTCCTGCAAGTTCTTCCTGCAGCCTCCTGGGTCCCCAGGTGGCTTTGCTGAGGTCACTGATGATGCAGGTGCCCAGCTAGGCAGCCATCATGGCCTTCCCGAGGCAGGGCAGGGGCCAGGGACAGGCGTTCGGGTGAATGCTGGCACTGCTCCCCACCAAGGGACAGGACATCAGGCTGCCCCAGGCCGCAGAGGGAGGGCAGGCTGAGAGCAGAAAGCTGCCACCTGTGGTCCCAGAGGCCCGCTGCCTCCTTGGTGAAGTAGGGGCCGGATGGGGCCGCGGGGACAGCTGCAGCCCAGCTCGGCGTGGAGCAGCCCAGCTCGGCGTGGAGCAGCCCAGCCCGGTGTGGAGCAGCCCAGCCCGGTGTGGAGCAGCCCAGCCAGGCGTGGAGCAGCCCAGCCCAGCCTTGTCAGTACTTTCTGCGTGGGCTTTCTTTCCTGTGGTGACCACCACCAAGTGCCATAAATGAGGGGCTTTGAAAAGGAAGGCTGTGTGCTCTACAGTTTTGGGGGCCAAGTGCCAAGTGAAAGGAGGGCAGGGCCTCTGGAACCCCTGGGAGTTCTTGCCCCACACAGTCCCACTTTTTTTCTTTTTTTCTTTTCTTTTCTTTTTTTTTTTTTTTTTTTTTGCCAGTCGTGGGGTCTGAACTCTGGGCCTGGGCGCTGTCCCTCAGTGCTTCAGCTCCAAGCTAGCACTCTACTACTTGAGCCACAACACCACTTCTGGCTTTTACTGCTTATGTGGTGCCGAGGAATCAAACCTAGGGCCTCAGGCATGCAAGGCAAAGTGCTCTACCACTGAGCCACTTTCCTGGCCCCCACAGTCCCACATTGAGGGCTGGCTGCCTTGGCCCGTGCCCCTGCCTCCAACTTCATATGGCATTCGCTCCCGTGCACGCACGCTCCCATGGGCACCTCTAGTCATCGGCCATACAGCCCCCCCTACTCCAGAGTGACCGCATCCTCATCTGCACAGACCTCCAGACAAGGTCATGTCACGTTCCAGTGGTTCAGACTGGGACATCTTGGGAGGAGGCACAATTCGATCCACATCACCCGCTGTGTAAGCGTGGGCAGGGTACTTGTCGCTCCTTGTCACCAACTCCCTGTGGCAGGGGAGAACACAAGGCGCCCACCGGTGGGAGCGTAACAGCGGGCCTGTGAATTAGAGCCCTCTGCTGAGGCTCAGCTGCATCCATTGTCCGTGTACCTGAACTCTGGGCCCAGCCAGCTCTGTGATTGGAATCTGGGTCCCACACAGACCCTGGAGCATTCCCTGACAGTGGGTTAGAGAATCCAATGCCAGATGCCTTAGCAGGAGCACTTAATTCACATTTGTGGACCCTTCTGGTGGTTTCTCTCTTGTCTGCCTTCTTAAAACTATGGGGAGCACCTTTTCCTGAACCCCGTGTGGCTCCAGGCACTACACAGAACATTGCAGTGGCAGCCAAGGCCTCTTCCCTGCCCCCAAAGAGTTTACCTGTAGCTTATGAGTAAAACAACACATATGGTGTTTAGTGTGCTGAACACCCTCACTGTTGATTGCATGGGGCCTGGGGTGCTGCAGTCTCTGAACATGCAAGTAGGATGTGGTACCCAGACAGGAGCATGACACCAAGGCTGGGTCATCTCATCATCCAGACTCATGGTTACCTAGGCAACCAGCCGATGCCCAGGACGAGTGGAGCAGGACACCCACCTGTGCCTGGTTGTTGCCTTAGCAACAGTAATGGCTGCAAGGAGTCTGCCTCCAGTGGGCACTAAGGAAGCTGAGTACCCAGGTTGCATTCCTCCTTCAAGCAAATCGCATCTCCTTGGAAGCTGGCTTTTTAGGCAGATAGGAGCTGGGTGCCCAGCCTCAGCCAGGCTGCAAATGCCCTGGCCAGCCAGGGAGGGGAAGCTCAGCTTTCCCTGGGACAGGAGGCAGCAGTGTGAATGAAGGCGTGGAGGGCACAAGTCGGGCACCTGTGGTACAGAGCTAGGCCATCCCCGATCTCTCTCACTAGCTGCCTGATGGTTTCTCGTCTATGCAAGAGGCTAATTGTACACTCCCCCCCCCCCGCCCCCCCCGGCTGTTGTCAGGACCATGGAAGCTAACATTCATGAACTGCTTAGCTCGGAGGCCTGGCCTCTGGAGAGTCCCCCCAGGAGGGAGATGGCTTGTGCTCCAGTGTCATTGTCTGTCTTGGCAGCCATTTTATGGCTCTGAGCAGCGTTGTTAGGGTGATCCTCGGCCCGCCTCTCCTGCAGGAGGTGCCCCCACACCCACCTTGACCATCCATGAATGCACTGGGGCTCGGACCAGCAGGCAGCCAACAGTGCGCAACAGTGCAGTAATGGCTGACCCCTGGCAGAAGGTGGCCTGGCATGGGCTCACGGACATGCAGGTGTCCACAGGAAGCAGGGACTTGGACGCGCTGGTTCATGGAGGCAGCCTGAGGCGGGGGGGGGGGGAATCCCGGTCAGAGAGAAAAGATACTCAGAGTCTTAGAAGATGTACAGATCAGAAAGGCCTGTCTGTAACAGAAGCAAGCAGAACAAGCATTTATGACATTTTACAATGAGATCTGCGTATCCAGTGAAGGTGCTTATCTTCTTGGTATTTCAAAGCCTGGGGCTCGGGAATGCCCAAATCTCCCTGGGGCGGGGAGGAACAAAGTTCCTTTGCAGGTGTCAGCTGTACCAAGGCTCACCCAGGAACTGGCCAGAGCCCTCAGGCGGAGTTGGGGACCTGGGATAGGAGTCCGGAGAGACCCAGCGAGTCTGCGCAGTCCAGGGAGGTCAGCTCAGAGGTGAGGAGCTGGTCTTGAAGACCTTGAGACCCAAAGCGCAGAGCAACGTGTGAGAGAGGTACATAGCCTTTGTCAAATCTGAAGCCAAAACGGCATTCTCCATGCCCTGTGGAGGGCTGAGGCGATGGATGGAATCCCCTACCAGTGCCAGGGCGTCTAGAGCGCTGGCTTGGCAGCAGTGATGGATGGCAGCCATAGCCCGTCCCACATCGGGGAAGCCAGGGGGCGGCAGCTTGCCGGGGGAGTAAAGCAGCCTGGGGGCCCCCCACACTAGGGAGGGAAGAGCCTGAGGTGGCATCCCCAGGGGTTGGAAGCAAGCAGGGTCATCTTGTGCACACAGGCTGGCCTGAAGCTTGGGGGAGGGGCAGATGAGCTGAGCCTCGGGCATGGTGGCAGAGGGGACACCAGGACTCTACGACAGCACGCCCAGTAAAGCCATCGTGGTAGAGAAAAATGCTGTCTGTCTGCCATGCAGTGTGGTAGCTACTGGCAGCTGCAGGGTGACAGTGTGACCAAAGCTCTGGATGGCCACTCGGATCCCATTCTGATTAAGTTCAGCCGGCAGCTCTGCTCCACGACCCACCCTAGCGCTGCAAAGCCAGGCTGAATCCTTCTAGCTTGATCATCTCGGTGGGATTCTCCCCGCTCCCTTCCCCCTCTGTGGTGGGGTGGGAGCATGCGTGCTGGCGTCTGTGTGCTTCAGAGCCACAGCTCCCTCCTCCAGAGGTGTGCTTCTAGTACATTTTGAGCCACACCTCTCCTGGCAGGGAGCCCATTTCTGGTGACAGCTTGTTGCTGGTAGAAGAGCCTACAGGCTCTGGCCCCCCGCGGCGCCCCCCCCCCCCATACGCCTGAGATCCCAGCGTCTGTGCCTGCCTCTGCTCAGGAGCAGTTTCCAGAGAGATGGCGGGTGTTGCCCAGGTAACGTCCCTTCACTGACAAGCCAGAGGGTGAGGACAGCCGTGGAGCAGGAGGCTCTACCTGCTGGCTGGCTCTGCTGGCTGGTGGGGCTCCTGCGTGCTCTGGATGTGGGTGATCATCAGTAAGAGTGGCTGTGTAGCCAGGGCCTGGATGAAGAATCTCGTGTGTCTTACTTTGTGGATGCTCACATCAAGCCTTTGACAGTTAGTTTCCTGTTTTGCAGGTGAGAAAATGAAGATGTAAGTAATAGACTAAATTCTGGGAGCACTGGGGTGCTCTGCTTCGCTCACCGTGGCATCCTTAGTACTTACACAGGGCTGAAACAGCCTAGTAGATAGTTCTAAAGTATCTTTGTTGAGTGACTGGATTGATAATGCGTGGGTGGGTGGCTAGATGGATGGGTGGGTAGAGAAGTAGAGGATGGATGGACAGATGGATGGACAGATATGTGTAATAGGTGAATCAGTGCAAGATGTGGGGGTGGCTAGATGGATTAGTGGATGATGGATGAATGGATAGATGGATGGTTGAAGTAGAGCTGGAATTTGAGCTGAAGCCTGCTGATTACAAAGCCTGCACTTTTAACATTTATTTAGCTATACTGCTTTTGGCTTTGTCTGATGACTTGTCCCCTAGGATGGCATTAAAAGGAAGTTTATTTGAGATATAATTTACATGCCATAAAATCCACCCACTGTAGCCAGTGGCTCACACCTGTAATCCTAGCTGCTCAGAAGGCTGATGATATCTGAGGATCAGGATTCAAAGCCAGACCAGGCAGGAAAGTCTGTAAGACACTCCTACTTCTAGTTTAACCAGCAAAAAAATGAGAAGCGGGGCTGGGAATGTGGTTTAGTGGTAGAGCATGCATAAGCCCTGGGTTCAATTCTTCAGTATCATATACACAGAAAAACCAGAAGTGGCACTGTGGCTCAAGTGATAGAGTAAGCCTTGAGCAAAAGAAGCTCAGAGACTGTGCCTAGGCCCTGAGTTCAAGCCCCAGGACTGATAGAAGGGCGGGGTGGGAGGGGCTATGGCTCACAGTCTTGTTTTAGAACATTGCCGTCACTGAGCTTGCTTACAGCCTCATCCCTGTTGCTGTTCCTCAGCCCGGGCAAGGACTGGTCTACTTTCTGTCTGTGAATTTCCTTTTCCATATGTTTTGTATAAAGCGAATCACCAGTGTGTCATCTTGGCATAACAGGTGTGGGTCCACCTGCATTGCCATAGAAAGAATGCTGTCTTTTTCCTTGCTAGATATTCCACCACACCCTGTTTCTCTGTTGATGGATGGGTGCGCACAGGGTGCAGTGCCCAGATCTTTGTATAGAGTACGTTTTTCCTTCTCTTGGACAGATTCAAGGGAAGTTTCTGAGCTGTGAGTTGATGTTTTAGCATTTCAATAAACTGACTCTAGTGTCTAGTGTGGCTCCAGCACAGTCTACCCCCCACCAGCACAAGGCTCCGTTTCTCGCTTCCTTCCCAGCACATGCTGTGGCCTGTCTTTTCCATCCCTGCTGTGCTAGGGATGGTGAGATGGAGCTCAGTAGACAGATTCTTTTGTTGGTGTTTATGCTAGTACTAGGGCTTCAGCTTGGGGCCTGGTCCTTAGCTTTTTTGCTCAAAGCTGGTGCTTTACCACTTTAGCCACAGTTGCACTTCTGGCTTTTGACGGTTAATTGGAGGTAAGCGTCTCAAGTGACTTCCCTGCCCAGGCTGGCTTCAAAGCATGTTTCTCAGATCTCAGCCTCCTGTGTAGCTTGGATTACAGATGTGAGTTGCTGGGCTGGTTCTCTTTTGCTTTCATGCGCATTTCCCTGGCGGTGTAGTGGGGAGGGGCAGTGAGACCTCTCAGTCCGCAGTGAAAATGTAAAAGATAAATTGAATGAAAAGTGCTGATGCGCCAGGACCTCACCTGGAGCTGGGATCCCAGGAAGCAGCCCGAGGGCCGGCCCATAGGGGCTTTGAAGCATTTGGGGTAGGGTGGGGCCAAGGTTTTGCTTGTGGGAAGCAGGGGAATCGAACAAAGGGTGGTGATGGCCCGCTGGGTTAGGGCTCCCATTGCTCAAAAACCAGCAGAAGCAGAGGTACAGAGTTACAGGGTTATGGAGTTACAGAGTTACAATTACAGTTAGTAGCTAAAGTAATGAGTTACCAGGGAAGCCTTATCCACAGCACACTTACATTTATATCTTAAAAATCATTCATTATCCATTTTACACAATCCAAGTCAAATATCATATTCCATCTTTACGTCCTCTACCATGTCAGCGGGGGCTGGGAGTGGGGGTAACAAGATGAGCATCTTTTTTGTATGCTGACCCCCAGGCAGACCGTTGACCTTGTGAGTTGAAACGAGGCAAGCTTTCTCTACGAAGGGCCAGATAGCGACTTTGGAGTCGGGGCCATGTTCAGTTTCTGCTGCTTATTCACACACACACACCCACCCACCAGAGACTTTGGAGTGGGGGCCACGTTCAGTTTCTACTGCTTATTCACACACACACACACACACTCTGTGGGACCATTTTTGGTGTTGTCCTAGCCTGGCCATGTGCTGTAGCATGTCAGCTGCTTTGAGTCAGTGTGTGTCATCAGTATGTGTCCAGCCACAGGCAGTTCCCAGGCTCAAAGGAATGCCAGGGTCTGCAGAGTTCACACCACACACACCACCCAGCCATGCATCCTCCTGGCAGAGGGGGCTTGGCTAGAAGAGCACAGTTCCAGGGCAGAGCTGCAGGGAGCCTGGGATTCGGGGTTCCGGCCACAGTCCAGGCCCAGGCCATCCTGAGGCACCGCCTGCCAGGAGACATGCTCCAGTGTCAGCTGGGAGGGGCCAGGCCCCGTGGCCCTGGACAGGCGCCTCTGTGTGTCCCGGGGTTCAGAGCCTCTTCTGGGATGCCCCACACCTGTGACATCGTGGCCGCCCCTTCACCTGCTGGTCCCACCAGCCCTTCGCTCTGCCCCACGCCGGTCCCTGATGTCTGGCTCTTAGAGCCCGGGGGCTCGTCTCCTGCTGGGCCTGGACGAGTCCCTTGTCCTTTGCAGGGGCGCTGCAGCTGCCCACTACCCCAGCACCACCACTTACTGGCACCAGGACCCCCGAGTGTGTAGGTGTGTGGCTCTGAGGCCAGCTTGACCTGGGCGGTATGCATGCTGAAGCGTAGGGGGAGCCCCGGCCAGTGCCCTGCACCGCACCGCCCTGCTTTGGAACGGTGAACTTGCAGGTGGATCTTCTCTCTGCCCCAGCAGGACTGCGCAGGGGAGCACTACCAGCCGCCCGCGCCATTTGCACTCAGTCCCTTGTCTTAGAGTCTGTTCCCAGGGGGCCTTCATCTGTGGCATGCTGCAGCTCAGAAGTCCTGGCGCCTGGTATGTGCCCAGGGTTCGTTGACAATGCTGAAGCAAGTGCCCCAGCGTGCTCAGAAAGCTGTCACCCTCCCGGACCACAGAGGTGGGTGGCTGGTGAGCACCGAGCTGGGTCAGAGATACCATGTTAGTGTGGGCATTGCTGGTGGGTCCTGCTTTGACTTGTTACCTCTGGTCCTGCAGTTTGGGTTTTCTTGTTTAGAAAGACAGGGTGTCTGTCTGTCTGTCTGTCTGTCTGTCTGTCTGTCTGTCTGTCTGTCTGTCTCTCTCTCTCTCTCTCTCTCTCTCCTTCCCCCACCCCCCACCCCCTTCCTTTGGAACTCAAGATCCTCCTGCCTCATTCTCTTCAGTTGTGGGGTTTCTGAAATGCACCACGATGCCAGTCTACTTTGCAGCATTTAAGTGAGGGCTAGTTTGGAATGATGCTGAGTAAATATTAATGATGGCTATTTCTGGGTTAAGGGCTTTTTTGAGGTCTTTTAAGTCATTCTCCCTTTTATGCTTTTCAATATGGTTTAAATATTTTATAATGAGCATGCATCATCTTCGTAAAAGAATGAAGTCATTCTTCTTTCCAGAGTAAATGACTTAATGCTAACCAGCAGAATGGGCACTAAGAGCGCTGACCACACTCGAGTAGCGTCCTCTGTGGGACCGTCTGGGAGCAGATCCTTGTGCCTTTTTGTTTTGGTTGGTCACAGGGCTTGAACTCGGGCTTGGGCGCTGCCCCTGAGCTTTTGTATTCCAGGCTATAGTGCTCTACCACTTTGAGCCCCAGCAGCACTTCAGGTTTTCTGGTGGTTAATGATAGTCTCATGGACTTTCCTGGCTGGGCTGGCTTCGAACCACAATCCTCAGACCTCAGCCTCCTTGTAGCTTTCTTTGGGACTCACTAGGTATGTATGGTGAGTTGTTTGAAAATTACAAGGCTCTCTGGGTACAGACGAAAGCCCAGCCTCGTTCCCAGGTGCAAGGACTGCTCACATGCTGAGTGCGGGGTGGGGTGGGAGCGCACCTGGGCACCCTGGGCTGTGCCTGCCTGCTGTGATCTCAGGTGAAGGCAGTGGCTCTCTGCTCGCTGCACTGGTGCAGTGTGGCCTCGTTGATAGTAACTTGGAAGGTGCTGGTTACCATTCAGGGATGCCTCTGGGGACCAGGTGTGTCATGTCACCAAGGCAGACGCCCCTCACGTCCTCACTCAGAGCTAGCTGCACTCCTTGCAATCCTTCCAGCCCTGGAAGGGTGGAAATGTTTCCCATTCCCTCCATTCCTACCCCTGACACCTCGGACTTTACCTCAGCAGCCTCTTTTCTCTGCTTTGCAGGGTCTGAGAGGAGCAGGAGACCAAGAGGAAAGAGGTGGACTGGTGACAGGAGAGGGCGGGGCATGGTGGCTCAGGTTGTAAACAATGGCAGAAAGAAAATCCTCTGCGTTTTGTGCCTGGGTGGTTCTTCAGAGACGTTAGTATCAGAGCTTCTTTTCTGTTGGCTGTTGAACCTGGACTGTAGAAGAGAAGATGCAACTCCATCCAGGAAGTGAACTCTGTCCAGGAATCACTTACACGCTGATGGGCTGGGTGTGGCGCTTATACCCAGTTGACAGTTGAGGGACCCCAGGCTTTATGGGAAGTTCCAAGTATGGGCGACTCTAGACTCATCCTCCCGTTCTGCCAGTTACCCATTGAATCTGATATGGAACTTTTCTTCCGGTACTTCCATCTTTAGCTGTGCTTTCTTCAATCACTTCCTGATTCTTAACTCAGAAACGGCTCAGTGGGACTGCGGAGGCCTGCGAGCTTCTGCTCGAGCCTTGGCAGTCAGGGAGCCCTCCCCTCCCCTCCCCCCTCCCCTCCTTCAGACTTAGGCTCAGAGACTGTGCCGTGTCACCCCAGCTGGCTGCTGGGGCTGTCCCCAAGGAGCGGGGTACTTAAGGATGAGTCCATCCAGTTGGCGTGTCCCTGCAGGCCGGGCAGCAGCGGGACAGGCAGCTCCGGAGACGGAGACGGGAGGGAGACTTGCCAGGACCTCCGCCTTCCGACCTCTGTTTCCATGATGTCAGAGAGGCGGAACTTGCCTCGGCCTCAAATCTGAGAGACAGCAGCCCCCACCCCACCACTCTGGCCTTGGAAGCCAGCGGAGGTGCGCATGCTCCTGTCTTCCTTGCCAGGTTTGTGTGGAGAGAGCCCCAGGTTTTCTGGGGCCATCCTGGGCTCGGGCCTGTCCTGGCCCTCATCCTGGCCATCCTGTTGTGTTACTGCTTTCCGGGGGACCGCTGAGAACCTCAGAGGCAGCATCTCCAGCCCGGCCTGCACACCCAGAATACCCCACACCTGCTGCAAAGATTGGCAGAAGAGACGATCGGAAAGAGAATAATTCTTTTCTCTTAAGCCATTGAGATCAGTGCGGAGGTTGCCCTTCTGGTATTAGGAGCTCGGCTGTCTGCACCCTGTGCCTTGGATCACACCGGTCCCTTCTTCACGCGTCTGTTCCTCATGTCATCTCGAGTCTTCTGCCCTCCTTAAGTCGTATCTCCTTGTGTCTCCCACTCAGAAAAAGATTTACAAATACAAGAAAGTCCTGAGCAACCCAAGCCGCTGGGAAGTTGTCTTGAAAGAGATCCGGACGCTCGTGGACATGGCCCTCACGTCTCCCCTTCAGGACGATTCCATCAACCAAGCCCCCCTGGAAATTGTCTCGAAGCTGCTGTCAGAGGTGAGGCCCTCCTCCACTCCACTCTGCCTCTGCTCCCATGCACACACTGTTTTGTGTATGACCTGGGACTGGGGCTTGATCTCAGGGCCTGGGCACTGTCTCTTACTTAAGCTTGAGCCACAGCCCTACATCTGATTTTCTGTTGGTTAATTGCAGGTAAGAGTCTTAAAGGCTTTCTTGCCTAGGTTGGCTTTGAGCCTAGATTCAGATCTCAGCGTCCTGAGTAGCTAGGATTATAGGTGGGAGCCACCAGTTCCCAGTGCATCTCCCCTTTGAAGTTTGCATTTGCATGCAGCCCCTTCCAGCCACAGACGCCAGCGGAGCTCTGCTGGCAGAGGAGGCGGTGGCAATGGAGGCTCTCTTGCTCTGGCTGTCTGAGCTTCACTGCCTAGGTCTTGTCCAGACTCAGAGTCTGGACACCAGCAACAGATGCCAACTCCGGGATCCTCTGGTGATTTGTGCGGGGAGCACACCAGTGACACCCGGCCATAGCCTGGCACAGCTCTACCGGCCGGCCCCTCATCTCCCCACGCAGCCACAGTTGGGCTTTGTGTACCCGACTCAGGATTTAATAAAAGAAAGAAAAAAGTAACAGGAGATTGCACAGCCAAATGGGAACTTCTAGGTTCTCTCACTCTTTTGGGGGGGAAGGGGGGCAGTCGTGGGGCTTGAACTCGGTGACTGGGCACTGTCCTGAGCTTCTGTTCACTCAAGGCTAGCGGTCTACCACTTGAGCCACAGTGCCATTTCAGGCTTTTTCTGCTTATGTGGTGCTAAGGAATTGAATCCAGGTCCTCACGTATGCAAGGCAAGCACTCTACCACTGAGCCACCTTCCCAGCACTCTAGGTTCTCTCTTTAAACAATAAGACATTCAGAAAACTCAGCCACTGTACCCAGCATCAGGCAGCACCATCAGCTCTGCCAGCAGCTCCACATTAGACTTTGCCCTGCATGCCGGGCGCCATTTGCACTGCCTCCCTGGCTGTGTTCTAGTATGGCTGTCTGTCAGCCTTCTACACACATCCCTGCTTGCCTGCCTGGCCCCTGGGGACCCTGAGGGAGATTTAACCGAGTCGCCGTCACATGATGACAGTTGTCGCATGATGACAGTTCCCCAGGTCCCCCCTGCATGCTCTGCTCTTTCTCCCGCACACTCCCTTCTGTCCGTCCTGCAGGCCCAGGCCTGCCCGCCGTCCCTCAGTGCAGGCACCCATTCTGCAGTGCTGATAGACACTCTTGCGCCTGGAGGAGACCGGGCAGAGGGTGCAGAATGGTGGCAGTGGGGACAGGCACAGGCCGTGCCCTCAGGGGAGCTGGCCTCGTTCTGTTCCACAGAGGAGGAAAGCTCAGATACTAAGCTGACTCACACCCCATGTCCAGCGCCCAGTCCCAAGTTCAGGCCTTTCACCTGGAGAAAGGAAATACACCAGTCAGGTGCCAGGGCCCCACGCACAACGCCCCTTCCCATGTTCCCATTCTGTCCACAAGGCAGCTTTGCTGTCTTCATCTCATACATAAGGAAACTGAGGCCAAGGGACACCAAGGGACCTGCCCAGCCCACTGTGTTGGGCTGGGAATTCCACCCCGAGCTGCCTGGCTCTTTCTTCTGCAGACCACATTGTCTGGTCTTCCCTGACACCACCGTCAGGTATAGCAGTGGCCAAGGTGGCCGGTGTGCCTTGTGGCCAGCTGTGGGCAGGCATTGGAGGGCAGGGCCCTGTGTCGTTGGCTGGGCCCTGGCACCAGGCCTGCCTGACACGGAGGCTGTGGAACACATTGTCAGTGTCACAGGAGATGCTCTGATCCGGACCCCGAGCACATCTCTGCCAGGTATCTGGAAAGGAGTGCTAGAAAAGCGCTGAAATGTCAACAAATGTATTCAAACTAATTTTGTTTTTGCAAGTCTATTGCTGGAATTTGAGGTTAGCTGCGACATCTCGGGCCCACTCACGGAACACCAGGGTTCCTTGGGAACCTCTTTTGAGAACCACTGAGGTGGTCCTTGAGGCACCGTGGTAAAACACCACCTGGTGCTACGTGGAGGCTTGTAGAAAGTCCACTCACCCATGTCCCACACACCTGTGTCCCACACACCTGTGTCCCACACTCCTGTGTACTGTGAGTCGGCCTGCTGGCTCCTGGGCAGAGTCCTCACAGAGGGCCGGCCAGGATAGACACCAGCTTCCCCTTTGGCCAGAGTAGAAGCTGAATCTCACCAAAGGCCACACGGCTTAGCCACCGTGCCTGCTATGGCGGAGGGGGGGGTGAGGGGGGGGCAAGGTTCTGAGATCCAGTGGGCCTTTGGAACGCAGACTCTGTTTTCTTGATTGTGTTTTCCTCTTTCTCTGTCCTGCTCTTTAGAACACAAACCTGACCACCCAGGAGCATGAGAACATCATCGTGGTGAGTCCCCCTCTGCCCTGTCTGCCTCCCGGACCCCCAACCCCGCCCAGCCCAGCCAGGCCGGCTCCATGGCCCCTGCTTGGTTCTGTCTCTCAAGCCCCAGTGGATGCGGGGCGGGGGTGGGGGCGCTAGTCAGTCTTCAGGGCTCCTGAGTCGGCTCTGGGAGGAGCTAGTGGCGCTGTCATTTATTTGCAGCGTCACTTGTTTCGGGAAAGGTCACAGGTCGTTTTCTGCCCCAAGCATCTGTCTTCTTCCATCCTAAACAACAGTGAACAGAATTCCCTCTGATATCTAAAGTAGGACATTATTTTCTGGGATTCAGTGATGCACCTCGGGCGCACCCATTTCTGGCAAGCCCTGCTTGAACCTACAGTGACTGAGGCAGACCGCATAGGACATGTCACCTGTTGTAGGAAGACAGATGTAAGAGACAGGCATAATAGAGGGGAGAATGATCTGAAAAAGGAGCCCGAAAGCTCCCCTGAAGCAGCGGCATCTCAGTTGGGTTTTGAAGGATGGACAGAAGTTTGCCAGATAGCAAAATGGAACAAAGGCATCTGGAAAGAGGAAACAAAACTCTGCAAAGATGCAGAGATTTAAAGCAATCTGGTGTCTTCTGGAAGCTTCTCTATTGCTGGAGCATAAAGCATTAGAAAATGAAAAGTTGGGAGTCAGACCTAGAATTGGAAACGTGAGACTGAGCTCTGGGTGCTTGGAGACGATGCACAGTGAGCCTGCCCAGCAGCCTCTACAGGAGCAGTGCGCAGGGCTCAGGCCCCTCGGGCTCTTGGCAGTTGAGGAAGGGTCGTGGGCATCCACCCCTCAGCCTGGTGAGCCCAGCGTCGTACTCTGAGCCTGGCAAGAGGTGACCCTTGGCCTGGGGTCTCCTTCAGGGCAGTGTCAGTGCCCGACACCTAGTGGGTACTCAGCCAGCACTTGCCAGAATTCCTGCACCCCATCATGGCTGCCTGCGCTCTCTTGCCGGAATGGGGAAAGCCGCCCCGGGCCCCCCTCACCTGCTGGCACCTTCTCCAGTGTCTGCCATGGATCAGTTCATGGGACGAACATTTGTTGAGCAGGGTAATCGGCTCTGCCCTGCAGGCTGAGTGCCCACCAGAGACCGGGGGTGGGGGGGGGGGTGGGGGGGCGGGGGGCTGTGCGCCAGGGGCGGTTAAGCAGACCTCAGTGAGCTCTTGGGAGGAGGTAAGGGTGGGCAGGGGTTTCCAGGAGGAGGAGCCTGCCCTGTCGTGAAGGACGGATGAGAACAGCACCCGTGAAGAAGGGCGGGCGGAGGCCCAGCCCGGCTGAGCAGAGTCTGAGCAGAGTCGGGGTAGAGGTGGTAGCCCCTGTCCCCATGAGACCGCCTTGAGGAGAGGGAGGAGCCTCGGAAAAAATTTGTTCTGGAAACCCAGGCTGCAATTACCCAGCTATGGAACGGAGCTGACCCCTTAATGGGGTCAGGCTGGGCGTCCCTGCCCAGCAGGCAGGCCTGGGAGCCGAGGGGAGCTGACATGTCGCCCCTGCCCGCCACACCCCCTTCCTTCAGCATTACTACAGGGCACCATCATGACCTCCTTCCGTCCAGAAAGCACATTATCATATATGACCTATTGGCAGTTAGTTACCCCAGTGGGGCTTGGTGGGTTTCATGTACTGATTTTTCAACTGGAATCTGATTTGGCTTTCTTCATTCTCTTGGCAAGGATCCTAATCAATAGAAACCACCATTGGCTAGCATGGTGTGTCACTGGGCAGCTCAGGCCTGGCATCCAAACCCCAGCCTGGGCCCAGCCACCCGGGGGATGCAGCATGCCAGGAAGGTTCAGGCTCCATGTTAGACATGGGTTCAGTTCAGACCTGACAGTCACCTTAGGTAATTAACAGTTGGAGGTAAAAGTCTCGTGGACTTCCCTGTGGGTTGACTTTGGCTCTCAATCCTCATATCTTAGTGTCTTGAGTTAGCTAGAATTACAGGCGTGAGCGGCTGGCACTCACCCAGCCAAGATCACATTTGTTCCCAGTCTGGTAAGGAAAGTTTGATCCCAGTCTGGGCAGGAAAGTCCATGGGACCTCTTTTTCCCCCCTCCCCCGCTCATGAGATTCTTATCACCAATTAACCAGCAACAAACAACAAAAAAAAAAGCTAGAGGTAGAGCTGGAGCTCAAGTGGTAGAATACCAGCCTTGAGCAAAACAGCTCAGGGACAGCACCTAGGCCCTGAGTTCAAAGCAACAGTACCAGCACACACACACACACACACACACACACACACACACACACACACACACACACACACACACACACACACACACACACACACACACACACACACACACACACACACACACACACACACACACACACACACAATGTAGCCTAGTGCTCACACACACACACACACACACATACACACAGTCAGGTGCTCTGTTCTGAGGGACCTTGGTGGGGACAGCACCTAGGCCCTGAGTTCAAAGCAACAGTACCAGCACACACACACACACACAGACACACACAATGTAGCCTAGTGCTCACACACACACACACACACAGTCAGGTGCTCTGTTCTGAGGGACCTGGGTGGACGCCAGGCGGCCCAGGAAGTTGTGTTCGTCACCATGGGTGTGTGAGGCTGCATTTTCATCTTAAGTTGCCTCCCTCTGCAGACACTGCGCCCCTTCCCGCCCAGCCCCACCATGCCTTTCCTTCTGGCTGATGTCTGTCCATCCGTTGTCTTTCAGGCCATCGCTCCTTTGCTGGAAAACAACCACCCACCACCAGATCTCTGTGAATTCTTTTGCAAGGTATGGTGGTGCCACAGCGGGCCCTATTGCATGAAGCCTCTGCACACACGTGGGGCCAGATGAGGTGGGCGGGGTGGTGTTACACAGCCCAGGCCCAGCAGCCTGGGTCTCAGTCTCAGACACCAGTGGACGGCCTGCGGGCGGCTGTTCTCGCACCACATCCCTCTCTGCCAGACATGTTTAAGAGCAGGGTTGCCACCCAGGGGTCCAGGAGGGGATTGTCGGCTTTTCTTTGGAATATTCCTAGTTGTCTTGGGAGGCAGTTTGCGGCTGATTTTTCTGGGCCCTTGACGTCAGAGCTGGGCTATTCTTAGCAGAGGCTCTCCAAGCACCGGCTGGCCCACAGAGGGGGCCTGGCAGTGGGGCTTTCCCTGGCCAGGAGAAGCTGGCAGAGTGTGCCAGGTCAGCCTCGAGGAGCTGCGGGGCAGGGAAGCGTGCCCAGGGATGCAGCGCCAACCTTTTCAGCAGGGTTTACACACTACATACCCAGCTATGCCAGGAGCGGCATCCCTGGTTCCTAGAGCACAGCTTGGTGTGTCTGTCGCAGAGCAGCAGAGCAGGCATCCGGGAATGGGACCCAGGTGCCCCAAGCCCTGTGGGTGTCAAAGGGAGACAGCCTCCACACACACACACGCACACACACACACACGCATGCACACTCACACACCTGGCCTGAATCAAAAATCTAGAATATTCTAACTTCCAATTGCTGACATGAGTGCACCTGACAGGTCACAGGAAAAAACATGGACAAACTGAAAATAACAGTATAAAAATGCCCTTCAGGCTCTGTGTAAAACTACACCGAAAGTCTCTTCTTTAGACTCAGTTGGGTCTCCAGGACATCTCATTATGTACATGCAGACATCACAGAGCCTCAGAACCATCTGGCCAGCCGAGTCACCAGCGGTTTGCAGAGTACTCGTCTGGCCTAGGGGTGCCGTTCTGAGGGAAGCACAGGATGCAGGGCTCCAGGGGCCCTTGGCTTGGGGAGGTAGGGTGGTGATGGCGCGCAGGATTTGGGGGACATGGAACCCTGCGGCCTGTACTGCTGGTGTGGCTAGCACGTGTCCTTAGACACCTACCAAGGGCAGCCCTGGAAGAAGGACCACAGGGACATGCCGGGTGGGCTTGTCACCTGGGACAAGGGATTCGCACGCCCACTGACTGTAGCCCTCCCTCCCCAGCACTGCAGAGAGCGACCTCGGTCCATGGTGGTCATTGAAGTGTTCACCCCTGTGGTCCAGAGAATCCTCAAGCATAACATGGTGAGTGACCGGCCCCAGGCTGGCTTCAGGCTGTGATCCTCTGATCTCAGCCTCCTGAGTAGCTAGCATGATAGGCGTGAGCTACCGGTGCGTAGCTAAGGTTGCTTCTCCTCTGTCGCCTCCCCCCACCCCCCCACAGTGCTGGGGATTATTAAGACTAGAGTTTCATGTATGTCAAGCAGGTGTGTGTGTGTTCACTGAGCTGAACCCTAGCTGTGGGTCCACTGACAGGGACACAGAGGGTGATTTAGGGGTACCAATGCCTGTGGGCGTCCACATCATTTCCCCACAGTCGGGGAAGATTGAGCCCTGCCTGTCTGCTCATGAGCACCCCCGGTATGTGTGAAGTGCAGGAAAGGCCTGTGCGGCCCTGTTCCCCATTCCTGAGCGTGGAAATGAGCACAGGTGGGCAGGAGTGCAGGCTCTCCTCCCTGCCTTACCTGTGTCTCCTGACCAGCCGAGCCCCCAGCCCCTGGCCAAGCACTCTTGGCACTTGCTTCTCCATGGCCTGCCTGCTGACGTGTGGTCATCGGGGAAGCGGTGAAGACGTCATCGCCAGTTATGCCACTCAGCTGGAGCAGGAGGGGCCCTTTGTCCTTGGCCAGAGCCTCTTAATTCAGCCTCCTCCTCCCAGGCTGGGAGTGCCGCCTTGCTCAGGCTGTGCCGTCGGCCATGTGCTTGTCCTCCCCACAGCTGCAGCCCCTCCTCCCTGCTTCCTGCCGGGGATGACACGGCTGCGTGCCAGTCCTTCCTCCACCCATCCTCCCTGGCCATTTCCTCCACACCCACTTCACGCTTTCTCCCCCCACTCCCGTCACTCACTCACACACACACACACACACACACACACACACACACATCCTCCACACCCACTTCACGCTTTCTCCCCCCACTCCCGTCACTCACTCACACACACACACACACACACACATACACACACACACACACACACACCCTCCACACCCACTTCACGCTTTCTCCCCCCACTCCCGTCACTCACTCACACACACACACACACACACACACACACACACACACACACACACACACACACACCCTCCACACCCACTTCACGCTTTCTCCCCCCACTCCCGACACACACACACACACACACACACACACACACACACACACACACACACACACACACACACACACACACACACACACACACACACACTGGACTTGTCCAGCCGTCCTTTCTTTATCTTGTCTTTCTGCCTTTTTGTGTCTCGTTAGTTTGTTTTGTTTTGCTAGTCCTGGGCACTGTCCCTGAGCTTCTTTTGCTCAAGGCTAGTGCTCTACCACTTGAGCCACAGCCCCACTTTGGGATTTTTCTGTTTTATGTGGTACTGAGGAATTGAACCTAGGGCTTCATGCATGCTAGGCAAGCATTCTACCACTAAGCCACATTCGCAGCCCCAGCCTTTTCAGTTTTTGAGAGAGCCTTGACATGTATCTGATCAAGCTGGCCTGGAACTCAAGATCCTCTTGCCTCAGCTCCCAAGTTATTGGGATACTCAGGCCTGTGTTTGCTGTCCCTCCACAGGTGTGTGTGTGCGTGTGTGTGTGCATGTGTGTGTGTGTGCGTGTGTGTGTGTGAGAGAGAGAGAGAGAGAGAGAGAGAGAGAGAGAGAGAGAGAGAGAGACTGACTAAGACAAACTCAGGGCCAGGGCTCTGTCTAGCAGCTTTTTCACCCAAGACTGGCATTCTGCCACTTGAGCCACAGTTTCACTTTCAGGGTTTGGGGTGGTTAATTTGAGATAAGAGTCTCATTGCCCAGGCTGGTTTTGAACCACAATCCTCAAATCTCAAGCCTCCTGAGCAGCTAGGATTGTAGGCATGAGCCGTCTCAGCCGACTCCCATGTCCCTTTTGAGGGTCGCTTTCTCTGCAGCTGATAACACCTGACATCACATGTTCCTTCCGTTCATGTGGGCTCCCTGACCCGTATGCCTCCCCGCCCCCAGGCACACCCATAGGAAGTCCAGCATCCTTCCTAGGGTGACGGCCTCACACCGGGCTCCTCTGAGCAGCACTGACTGCCCAGACGCTAGCTCACTGGAAGCAAAACCCACAAGTTCTTGGGTGACTGCATAAGAAGTTTCCAGCTTCCCTGGGGTGGACAGGGGCTGAGCTGGACCTGAGCAGGTCTGTGGTTTGTGCTGACCTCTGACCTCCCTAGAAGAGCTTTGAGGTCCAGGCCAACACATCGGACTGCCAGAGGCCGCTAGAGGTGTGGCTGAGACAGTTAACCTTTGAGACAAAACCTCGGTGCGCTTCCTCCCAGCTGTTTCCCCACCTCACACATCGGCTCCAGGCAGAGCTGGGGCCTGCACCCTTCTGGGCCCATAGTGGCCCTGGCCCTGGCCATCCAGCTCACGGCCTCTGCTCTCCCCGCAGGACTTTGGCAAGTGCCCGCGTCTTAGGCTGTTCACTCAGGAGTACATCCTCGCCTTGAACGAGCTCAATGCGGGCATGGAGGTGGTCAAGAAGTTCATCCAGAGGTGGGTCTCCGCTGGGACCCCTCGCTGCCGTGGCCTGAGCGCTTCCCCTACAATGACAGCCCCATGCCTGTGTGACATGAGCAGGCACTGATTCTCTTCCCTTGGCTCTCCCTGCTGGGGCTGCCACGTAAAGGCTGGCACATGAGGATCCCCCAGTGCCCGGTGGCATGAGGGTCTTTCCTGCCTCTGGGTTATGGTCTGCAGTCCTGAGCCGCAGTGACACTGCAGAGAGATCCCCCATGCCAGCCAAACCCGAGTGACCGCCCTAGACCCCACACCTGAGGGTACAACAGGGACCTGTGGCCACCAGGCCCAAGCACCAAGAGTCCAAGGACGCGGCCCCGAGCCTGGGTCTTCAGGTTCTTTGTGTACCCATTGTAGAGGGGACCGCATTAGAGTGGGCAGACGGGGGCTTGCGCGGGCCACCCGGGCACTTGGACCTGCCGCCCACAGCTGGAGCTTTGCCCTCGGCTGTCACCGTCCAGCCAGCATGGCGGGTTCTAAGGCCTCCATTCTGTGCTGGCAGAGTGGGTGCTGCCCCCCCCCGTCCCCCACACCGCCTCTGCACACAGCCTCTCACCACATTCTACTCTCTTCCAGCATGCATGGCCCCACGGGCCACTGCCCTCACCCCCGGGTCCTGCCCAACCTGGTGGCTGTGTGCTTGGCTGCCATCTATTCCTGCTACGAAGAGTTTATCAACAGGTCAGCACCGGGACAGGGGACGGGGGACGGGGTGGGGCTCCCCTGTCACGGGCACACCTGGCCTAGGGGATTGTCTGGGTAGTGTCTGGGCTAGGCTGCTCTCAGGGCGTAGGACTCAGTCCTGAGACATTAAAGAAGACCCTGATGGGCACCAGTAACTACAAGGCTGAACTGCGCCTGAGCCACAGGAACCAGCATCCAATGCTGCAGCTTCCTATAACAGAGAGATAGGAGAACCATGCTGGGGGTGCGTGCAGATGGGCAGGTACGTGCATGCGCACCAGGCAGGGGCACTGGGAATGCAGGGTGTGGCTCGAGGTTCTGCGTGCCGGGTGCAGGCAGCCTGGCTTCAGCCTTGAGGACAGCACACGGGAGACCAGCGCTTGCATGTTTTCCCAAGGCAGTTGCAGAGCAAGCCACTGTGGGAACACGCAAGGTGGGTGAAAGGCTGAGCTCTGGACACCAGTGCCGAGAAGAGGGTGCAGAGGGCTTTGGTCTAGGAGTCATTCCCAAGAGCAAACTCCCAGCCGCCTAAGACCTGGGTGCAATAGCGTCCCTGGCAGCCGCTCCTGCCTGCCGCGGAGGCCCCAGCACGGGTTGGGGCCACTCCTGTGGTGCAGAAGGGTGCCATTGCCAGCAGGGTTGGGGGACTCTGCAGCGACATCTAGCCTCACTGAGTGGCTGTGATCTGTGGGACTCGTAAGGGGACCACACTGTCCAGACATCTCTAGAGCTTCTGTGAGTACACACACACCCATAGATCTGCATGTCCAGCTCCTCACATGCGTCTGACTCGCCCGCGTGCTGGGCTGCTCTGAACACCTCAGGGCCAGGGGTGGGGCAGGGACCGAGGAGAAGCGGCTCCTTCCGCAGCACCCCTCTGCCTGTGCCCAGGGGTGGGGCTCCCCAGGGTCAGGATGCTTGGCTGCACTCTAGAAGGTCAGAGGGGATGAGAACCAGCGCTAGGAGCACTCACTGCTACTCCCACAGGCCGCCATACTGGTCTTCCCCTATCCCTGCTTGCTTAGGTCTCTTCTGGGCCACGTGCTAATGAGCAGTGAAGCTGCAGGCTGCCCCTGCCTTCTGGAGGGGTTGAGGGGGTCGGGGTGAGGCTGGAAAGACCAGGGGCGTGTAGGTGACGTGCTGAGGTGCGGGGTCCCCACGCTGGCTGTGTATTAGAGCCACCTGTGAAAGTTTGAAAAAACCAAGTGGAAAGCTGAACCTGGTGAGCCAGCGTGTCCGCTTCTGTGTGTCTTTTGGTCTGTTTGTCATAAACGTACACACACATGTTTATAGCAGCATTACTTTTAATAGCCCCAAACCAAAACCTTCCGCAAGTCACATGTCCACGGCAGTAGAACAGATAAATAAACTCTACAAAGAGGACACGTGACGTGACGCACACGGAGCCCAGCACCCCTAGCCAGCCAGCCACGAGCTAAAGACACAACACCGAGTAAAACTGGCCAGGCTCAAAGGGTGTCCCCTGTGTCACTTCTGGTAGTGGGGCCGGAACAGGAGCCGTGCTGGTGAGCACCTCTCCGCCTGCCATGCTGCCAGCCCTCCTGTGGAGTTCGTTTCACAGGAAGCTCAAGAGGAGGCAGAAATGAAAAGTGTGGTAACGGAGAGTGGAGGCCAGAGCATTGGTGCCTCTGGCGGGGCTCGGGGGTGGGGCCTCGGGGCCCCTGGTACCCCAGGGAGTTCTTCCAGTCCTCCTTCCGGACACTTGCGGGGTGTCAGTGTTGCAGAGTGCCCTGGCATCGCTGGAGAGCCCCAGACACCAGCAGAGTCCACGCTGATGGCTATGAGGCTAAGGGGTGTGCGCAGTCCACACGCACACCGCCGTCCTGTGTGCACGCGCCTCGTGTGCCTGGCTCCTTGCTATCTTGGGAAGCGCAGCGCTTCCTGCCCCACAGTCAGATAGAGTGCCGGAGGTCAGTGGTGGTGGTGGGCATATTTACGGCAAGAACATTGGCAAGCACCAAAAATCGGGCAGTCTTTGTCCTGGTGACAAAGTTGCTAGATTCTTCCCAGCATACTAGGAAAAAAAAAATATGGCAGGGCTCGCTCCCCTTGCCATTCTGATTGATTGAGGTCACCCTGGCGTGGTAGGGTCGTCGAGTTGAACTCCTGAGGCTGAATGGAGATCGCTTGCTGAGTGGGAGGCGGGGACCTCCTGGCTCTAGGGAGGCCCGAGGCCGGAGGGTGGTCCGGGCAGAGGCAGTTGTACATATAAAGGTGACAGAGTTCTGGTGGACACATTTTTTTTCCACCTGTGGTTCTCAAGTGCCTGGCCTGCCACTTAGAAATCCAGAATCCTCTGAGTTGGACATGGGGCACCCTCCTGTCGTCCTAGCGCGGAGGGAGCTGAGGCATAAAGACAGTGAGCTCAGGCCAGCCGAGCTAGAGAGCAAGACCTTGTCTAAACACAAAGACAAGCAGCGTGCTGGCCTGGGGATCTGCATCCTGCACTCTTCAGGACGTCTGTACAGTGGAGCACGTCTGCAGAGAGGAGCAGAACAAAATCCTGAAGCTGAGAAGAGAAGCATAAGGAGGAGTTGGTGAGGGAGGCGGGCCGAGGCACGGGAGACAGCAGACCGAGCTCCTCAGGCCCCGGCCTCCCAGGGCCCCTAGGGCCGGAGCAGGCTCAGGTTCAGCAAGCCGGGGCTTGCCGCATGGGCGGCATGGGCTGGGGCTAGAGCCACGCGTTGTACAGCCAGGCTGCGCTGTTTCCGTGACAGCATTTTTATTCAGTGAGCATTGAGTTTTCAGGGGGATATTCAGTAGGAAGAGACAGAGGCGGAGCCATTTCCACCCCAGCCCCCCCACCCCCAGCTGCCGCTGGGTGAGGGTGGGCCTCGGGGCAGGCTCGTGGGGGCGGTCGGGTGGAAGAGGGGGGAGCATGGGGTGGACAGGACCAGCCCTTACCACCTGCTACCCAGCCCAGCCTCAGCGCCAGGCTCGGCAGAGCCAGCCCTCAGCTGTTCAGGTCTCAGCTGATAACTGTTCCCTTCTCCTGGCTGCCTCCTAAGAAGCTAGGGGCTGCTGGGGTGTTCCCAGGCTCGGGCCCCCTGTGCTCCATTGGTCAGTACTGCCCAGATAAAGCCACAGTGTCCTCAGCCCTCCGCTGTGCTCGCTGAGAGCACAGCGAGCACACGGTGTACCCACATGCGGAACAGACAGCGTGACCCAGGTTAGTGCGGCTCTCAAGCCCAAACAGCCTTGAACAATCCACTCCCAAACACAGCAATGGCAAACCCAGGGGAATGGAGTGTGGGCGTTTGGGGAGCAAATGAGGTCTGAACTGGAGAGGTTGCAGCCGCCCTGCCCTCCCCCGACCCCCTCCCCAGACCACACACAGCTTGCCGCCCACCAGAGATTCTCCGTATTAGCCAGTGGATTTTTTTCTCCCAGGCGTATTTACAGTATATTTATTCGACTCCTTTGGTGGGCCGGGCCTAGCCCTGGCTGATAGCAGGTGTGGATGAGCTTGACCCTCCCTCTGTGTAGACTCTTGAGTTTTGCACATGGTCCCTGGAGCTGTTGCACAGAGCGCCATTGCATGGCCCGCCCTGCACCCTGGAACATCTGCTGCCCTTCGGGGCACAGGGCACAACGTGGCCTGGGTGAGAAAGACCTAGGTAGGCCGCTGCTTCAGTCACAAGCATGGTGCTCAGGACTGTGTGGAGCTCCAGTCTGAACCTCTGGAAATGGTTCCCATCAGGCCTCACCCAGAGATGCAGAGTGTGTAGGTTCTGGGGTGTTGAGGGGCCCGGTATCCAGGGAGGATGCCAGGGGCAGGAAGAAGAAATCGAAGGGATTTTCTGGGGCATTAGGGGCTTTGGAAGACCCTACGGATGGAAGGGGCTGGGGTTGTGCAGATCTGGCCTGAGCTCAGAGCTGTGGACTTGAGCCCGGGGTTGAGGGCAGGCCCCTTCACCCGGTGCTTCTGTCCCGTCATCTCCCTCAGATGGTGCCTGGTCTCATCTGTGTGGCAGCACAGCACTGCCAGCTGGGGCACAGCCCAGGGAGCCAGGAAACACTTGGTGAAGGAGACACTTTACCAGATCAAGTCTCTGACAAGTCCCACTGTAAAGAAGCCTGATTTCACTGTGTTTCAAACATCGGTGACATTAATGATGCCGAAAGAGCCCTGTCCCCTCTTACCACCCATCTGCCACCAGGGCAAGAACCGCCCCTCCAGCTGCTGGAGGCCATGGGGGGAGGTGCGGGCACCCAGGCCTCCCCGCGTGAGTTGTGTGGTTCGGCCGTGGAAGGCCAGGCTCAGCAAAGTGCATGTGCCCAGCAGGTCTGTGGGCCTGTGGCATCATGGTTGGGAGTAATCTGCTACTCCCAGCCTGGACGCAGGGCGGCCTGAGTGTGGGGTGAGGGAAGCATTCGGCACCCTGGTGCTGTGTGTTCGGAGCACTCAGGAATCATGGTTTTTATTTGCAGGGAGTGTTTTGCGGGTGTTTATTGGGGCTTGAAGCTCAGGGTCTGAGCACTGTCCCTTAGTTTTTTCATTCGAGGCTGGTGGTTTGCCACAGCTCCACATCTAGCTTGCTTAATTGGAAGATAAGAATGTCATGGACTTTCCTGTCTGTGCTGGCTTTGAATCACAGTCCTCAGATCTCAGCCTCCTGAGTAGCTAGGGTTACAGGTGTGAGCCACTGGTGCTGTGCTGTGCTGTGCTGGCCTTTCTGATCACTGAGTGGGACCCATGCTCACCGCCCTCTCCCCCTCTTCCCAGCCGTGACAACTCCCCTAGCCTGAAGGAGATCCGGAACGGCTGCCAGCAGCCGTGTGACCGGAAGCCCACCTTACCTCTGCGCCTGCTGCACCCCAGTCCGGACCTGGTGTCTCAGGAAGCCACGCTGTCCGAGGCGCGGCTCAAGTCGGTGGTCGTGGCCTCCAGCGAGATCCACGTGGAGGTGGAGCGCACCAGCACTGCCAAGCCAGCGCTGACAGCCAGCGCCGGCAACGACAGCGAGCCCAACCTCATCGACTGCCTCATGGTCAGCCCCGCCTGCAGCACCATGAGCATCGAGCTGGGCCCGCAGGCCGACCGCACCCTGGGCTGCTACGTGGAGATCCTCAAGCTGCTGTGAGTACCACCACCCTCCCCAGGCCGGGGCTCGGGGCTGGGCTCTGCTGCCCGGGGCCACCTCACCCGTTGGATTACCACAAGTGGAGGTGGGCATGGTTGAGGTGTGGTGGTGTCTGCGCACTCAAGGTGGGGGTGTGGGGCCAGGCACCAGTAACCAGTCGTGAGGTTCATAGTTCAGAAATCTGTGACACTCTGACCTCCAATGAGCCACTAGAAAACCAGAAGTGATGGTATGTCTCAAAGTGGTAAGAGCTCAGAACAGCACCCAGGCCCAGAATTCAAGCCCCATGACTGACAGAAAAAGAAAAATAAAGAAGTTGGTTGTGTGGAAGTGTGCACAAGTGGGAGCACACAGGGTCGTGCACCGGGTTTGAGGGTCTGGGCATGTGTGCATCTGCCTCTATAAGCATTATATATGCTAGTGTGCACATAGTGTGCACGTGTCTGGGTGTGCAGGAGTCTGTAGATACCCACATGTCTAAGACATTGCCACACAGTGTGCTGTACGTGCGGGTTTGCTCTGAGCTTGGGGTTATGGTGTGCATGGGTGTGAACTGGATGTGGGCATGCACGTGGACTTCTCTGAGAGGCCTGTGGTGGGGGGAGCACATGAGGGTGTGCAGACACCTGCAGGTGTGGTGTGTGTGTGTGTGTGTGTGTGTGTGTATGTGTGTGCATGTGCATGATTTTTGCCACAGAAGTGGAATGTACACAGGTCTCCCTGTGTATGTCTGTGAATCAGTGTACATATTTCTGTTTTATAGGAGTCATGCACACTCGTGTGGTGTGTGACATTTATGTTAAGTGAATTTGTGTACAGGTGCACGTTCTGTCAGTGGAGGGTTCTTTATGCAGGGAGCGTAGAAGTCTGGGCTCTTGTGCATGGCTGTCTGAGGAGTTGTGTGTATACATTGTATTCTAAGAAAAGGATTCCGGTAGACCTTGCCGAGGTCTGGCAGCTCCTCAGAGGCAGGGAGGGGAGTGAGATTATGGTCTGCCCTGGGCAATGCTGTCTCTGAACTCACTGCTATCCCTGCCCAGCCCATGCCTCAGCTGCCTGATGGAAAGCAGGGGTGGGGGCCTCAGACCTGCACTCACATGATTAGATGCAGTCGGCGGCAGCTGCTGGACTCTAAGGAGTCTCAGTAAGGGCTGTGCCTTCCCATCTCCTGACACCACGCTTGCCCACCTCCTGACACAGGGTGCGTGTATGAGGCCAGTCACTCCCCAGAGCCCGCCCCTCATTGTAGTCGGTGTGGGCTGGGGTTCCCTCAAGGCAGGGAGCCGTCCGCTCGTGGGGGAGGTCACAGCCCAGGAACAAGTCCAGGTTCTTGGAGCACAGCGCCTGCACCTTGGGGCCCAGCCCCAGGTGTGCCCAGGTCCTGACTCCCAGGCTCCTCACCGCACAGTTGACACGTTGACACGCTCATGAATGAGGACTCTGTCTGTTCCTCCTGTCACTATACCCACAGGGCCAGGACAGATGGAGCCTGGGACAGTCTGGAAACTACTCGGTCCCTGGCCAGGGTGGGTGGGGTTGGCCCCCTGCTCAAAGCAGCAGTTCACACCCAGCGCCAGGTCTCTGCAAGTGGGTGTGAGCTTCTAGAAGCTTCTTTCATGTACTCAGGCACGTTAGGTGTGAGCAGCAGATGTGGGCTGGGTCTCACTAGGTACATCCCTCCCCCCTCCCCCCCCCGTGGCACATCCTATTTCATGACGTGCAAGCTGATGACTCCCTCTCCCCCCTCCCCCCCCCCCCCCCCCCGTGGCACAGCCTATTTCATGACGTGCAAGCTGATGACTCCCTCTCCCCCCCCGCCCCCCGTGGCACAGCCTATTTCATGACGTGCAAGGTGATGACCCCCCCTTCCCACCTCCCCCCCCCCCGTGGCACATCCTGTTTCATGACATGCAAGGTGATGCGTGTGGCCCCCTGAACACGGGGGTTACAGTGCTGAGGGCAGGCGTGTTTCCTGGCCTAAGAGCATTGAGAGCAAGACGATTTAACAGCAGCATTTGGAACAAGCCACAAAACCAGGATGGCGGCCGCATGCATGTGGATTGCTAGAAGCTTCCATGTGAGTGTGAAGCAGTGGCCATGTTCCTTACCTGCTGAGCAGCTGTAGGCAGCATTCCCAGCTCCTTCCTCGGAGGTCTGCTGTGAGGATTCAGGGATGGGGAGATGCCCGCGTGCGGCTCGGGCTGTCCGTTAGAGTCCTGCAGCGCTGCCTGGGAGTTTACCTAGAAGACGTGACGGAGTGAGGAGCTGCCGTAGCTCAGAGGGCATGTGGAAGGGGACCTCGGGGCCTTGGCCTTGCTTGGCTACCCGCATCCTCTGTTGAGTGGTACTGCGGTCCTGGGAAGTCGATACCAGATTTGAAAGATGCCTCGGTGGGCTCAGGGCCCTGGCCTGGGCGTCTAGCCACCTGTCGCATGGTAAGGCCTGAAGAGCCGGGACTCACAGACAGCACTAGAGCCATGTTAGGTTTTCTGGAATATATGGATCCGTTACAGATAGAAAAAGAAGAGAGCAGATTGTTGGTTCAGTGGGCAAGCTAGCTGTGAAAACAGATGCTAACGACAGGGGCGCACCCCCGAGACTCCTGGGCATAGTCCACAGGCAGCCCCTCCCACTGCCTGCACACGCGCGCGCGCGCGCGCACACACACACACACACACGTCCCGCACCCACTCTCCCCCTCACACACCCAGCGCCTGGCACAGCACATGCTTAGTTGATGTCGGTTTATATCATTCTTGCAACTTATCTCAGGCCACTAGGGTTTCCTGGCAATTCTTTTCCATGCATCCGCCTCTGGGCCTTTCCTCAGAGCCACCTGGAGTTCAGTTGGCCTGAAGACTGCCCTTTCTTGGGGAGGACGGTAGGGTGGGGAGAACCCCTCACTTTGGGGTTATGGCATTGTCCATGACCACGAGCATTTGTCCTGAGGTGGAAAATTACCTTACTTTGTTTCAGTGTAAGCCCCGTTCGATGGATGGCGCGTAGACGGGCAGACTATCCAGCAGTCTGAAAAGTGTGTATGAAGGGCAGATGGAAGTTAGGGAAGATGTCAGGGCGGTTCCTTGGAAGAGGATGGCAGATTGTGACACATGGGATGTAAAGGAGGCTTAGGGTCACAGGAGCAGGAGTCAGCCCTCCGCCCTGCCACTGGGCAGATCTGCCCTGCCCCTGGAGGCAACCCCTGTCCTGCCCAAGCACATGACAGCGGCTGGCTGGCACGCTCTTGCGCTGCGCCTGCATGCTGCCCTGGGCTGTCTCTGGCCCCTGGGCCTTTGGTTCTGCAGCCCTCTCCCCAAGCACCTGCCACCCATCAGGCTGGCGCCCAGCCTAGGGCTGCGCAAACGAGACTGAGCCCCTCCCTGGGCTGCTGCGGGGCAAGATGCGGGGGACTGTTCTGTGACTGTGTGGAGAGGTCCCGGTGGCCATCCCGTCCTCCCCGAGGGTCCTGCGAGGTGCCAGGCTGGGCCAGGGACCAACTACATCTGTATTCCCACTTCAGCCGATGCCCCAAAGCCAGAAAGATGGGGAACCTGTGGAGAGCCTGTCGCGTGGGGTAGGTGCAAGTGTGTGCACCGAAGGCCACCATTCAGATGCACAGCACAAGGCTTCTCCGAGCCAGTGGGGAGGGGCAGAGACGGTGCCGAGGGACTCCCCCAGGCTCTTCCACCATAGGGAGCTGCTAGGCAGCACTCCCTGGATGGCCACCCCTCACCGCCACCCTTTCTCATTCTAGGTCTGACTACGACGACTGGAGACCGTCCCTGGCCAGCTTGCTTCAACCCATTCCATTCCCCAAAGAGTAAGTTCCCCTCCCCCACGGAACAGACCTCCTAGCGGGGGCTGCACTTCAAAAAACACACCAAGTCACTGTGGGGAGACCCCATGACCCACGGACGGGATAGCCTGGCTCTGGGGCCACTCGGAAAAGTAGGGCCACACAGAATGTGGCAGAGTCCCGGGGACGCACTGAGCTCGGGAGGCCTCCAGACCCTCCCCGTCCAGCCACGATGGACACGCAGTTCTGAATATGCCTCAGCAGGGACCAGTAACATTTGCTCCTCTTGTCTCCCAGGAGGACGGTAAAGGAAAAAAAAAAAGGCAAAGATAATGTGTCAGGTAGAGTAGTGCACACTTGTAATCCCAGCATTTGGAAGCCTGCGGCAGGAGGCTATGGAGTTTCCAGGCCAGCCTGAGCTACAGTGCCCCCCCAGAAAACCCATAATGCATGTGGAGTCGTGTTCCATGCTGGGTGGTGAATGCTGGAAGCTTCCCTGCACTCACTACCACCGTTGGTTCGTGTTCCACTTCTGATCTGGCCAGAGACGGCCCCTCTGTCTTCCTCTCACCGGCCTTCACCCCGGTGTTGAGTTTCTCACAGGCGCCAGGCGCAGCAGTGGTGAGTGCTGGCGTGAGGACGGCCTCAGATGCCGCTGGGGCTCTGTTTTGATAGATTGGAAGAAGCCAGGCCCCGGGAGGCGGCCGGGGCTCTCTGCGGAGCCCATTAACAAGCCTCTGTTTATGAAATGCGGCCCCTCCAAGGAGGGCATTACACTCAGTAATTGCCCCATTTGCTGGCCCCGCCAGTTCCCTGGAGGCCCCCGGGACTGGAGACCGGAGAAATCTGACTCCTGAGAGCTGCTCTGTGTCGCAAGGGCCGTGGTATCACAGGCTGCAGCCGCTGTCCCCACAGGCCTGGGCACACTTGACGGGCCCATGATGCAATGCGCCTGGAAGAATGGTCCCTGAGTGCCTGCTGACGTGCACTAGTAATTAGTGTGGCCGTGCCTTAATTGTGGAACAATTAACGAACACACCTGGGTCCCCAGAGCCCACGCGTGTCCCGGGTGCATCACGCGCCGGGTTAGCGCTGCGGGTGTTGACAGGTGTGTCGCGGTGGTGGCTCTGGGGCGTGGGGGGTTCCGTGTGTTTGTATCACTACCACCCTCTCCTCCCACCCAAGGAGATCTTTGTTCGGGAGTTTAGACTAGGCACAAAATGTGAGCATTTCATTCTCAATTTCCCTTTCATTCTTCAAGTCAGACGTAAAGTCTAGACGTCCCTGGAGGACACTGGGCCGGGCTGTGCCAAGGCCTGCTAACGCCTTTTCCCTTTGTTTCTATGCAGAGCCCTCGCGCACGAGAAGTTCACCAAGTGAGTATGCGGGCCGCACCCTCCTCACCCTCTCCCGGTCCTAGTGTCCCCACCGTGAGGTCACCCTCCTTCCAGTCTGTGCTGGGGACCGCCTGCATCGTGGGAGGCCACAGTGGCTCCTTCTGAGTGCTCGCCTGCACCCCCACCTCTACCCCCCCCCCCCAGTCCACGCGTGGCCGGGCATCCCCGGGAAGCACCAAGTACACCTTGGACCGGCCTGGCCCGTGCCTTTGGGTTCTGCCATGCCCAGCCCTGTGACCGCTCTGCCCGCCTCTCTTCCAGGGAGCTGAAGTATGTGATTCAGAGGTTTGCGGAAGACCCGCGACAGGAGGTGAGCCTTGATCTTTTCTCTTTTTTGGTGCAGGCATGGGCTTGAATTCAGGGCCTTACGCTCTCACGTACCTTTTTTACTCAAAGCTGGCCCTTGACCGCCTGAGCCACAGTTCTACTTCTGGCTTTTTGCTAATTAGTTGGAGAGTCTCTTAGATTTGCTTGCTTGGGCTGGCTTCGAACCACGATCCTCAGATCTCAACCTCCTGAGTAGGATCAGAGCCTGGCTTCTGGGGCAGCTTTTGACCTCCGGGTCACGTGGCCACGGGTTCCCCAGGAGCCACACTGCTTTCAGAAGCCGCGCTGATGTGCTCTCCTGGCCTTGCATTTGTTTTGTGTGGGGGTGGGCTTGTTCCCGTAATTCCCTCACGAGAAGCCTGTGAGCAGGTCCTTCCCGGCCGGACCCCCTTTTTCTGTCAAATTGCCCCCCTTTCAGAGTTGAGAAAATGGAGGCTCATCGCCACCCCGAGGTTGCCCAGTGACACGTGGCCCAGGCTGAATGCAAAGCTCACGGGCCTGGCCGCACAGCCCCGTCCTCTTCTCACAGCGCAGTCTGGGGCGCTCGGTGGGCCCCGGGGCGCGCTTGTCAACAACACAGGCTCTGGTCCGTCGCCCCTCACGGTCCAGCCAGGTCACTGGGTCTGTCTGCCCGGCAAGGAGTCTGGGTTTTGAACAAGCATTCTTTATGGTTCTCACGTGGTCTCTAAAGCCACACCGGAAAGCTTGCTTCGAGAAGGATCTAGTTCTAAAACATGGTGTTGCTCACACCAGTTTCAGAAGCAGTGTTGTGTGTGACAGGGAAAGGCATTGGAAGGCTGGGCTCCAGCCATGGTCCTTGCTTTCACCCGAAGTCATTCCTTAGCGCGTGTGAAGAGACAGAGTCTCAGAATTCCAGCACCAGCCAGCCTTGAAGTGGGAAGAACAAAAGTAGGGCCAGCAGCTTCCAGAACAGAGCAGCAGAGGCAGCTTCTGGAAGGGAAATTTCCGAGCCAGGGACACACGCGCGAGTCCTCAGGGGCGGAGCTTTAGGAAGGAGCAGCTGTCCGAGGAAGCACCTGAGCCCGTCCTCCTCCTGGCCCTCCGCCCCTGCCCTGTGAGCCTCTCCTCCCCCTCCCCCTTCTTTCTCCTTAAGTGAAGCTAGAATTGTTACTTTAATTCTCTGCCATATTTGTCGAGTGGCATTTCATAGTCTTTGAGTCCTTACTCCTGTGAGGAAAGTATGTCAGTCAGTATTGACTTGTCTTCCGGCTACCGGGAAGTATAAAAAGCCCACTGCCTAGCCAGGCGCCGGTGGCTCACGTCTGTAATCCTAGCTACTGAGGAGGCTGAGATCTGAGGATCACAGTTCAAAGTTCCGGGCAAGGAAAGTCCTTGAAACTCTTATCTCCAATAAACCACTAGAAAGCCGGAAGTAGCGCCGTGGCTCAAGTGGTAGAGTGCTCACCCTGAGCTGAAGAGCTGAGGGACAGCGCAGACACAGTGGTTCATATGTATAATTCCAGCTACTTGGGAGACACAGATTAGAAGGGTTGTGGTGTGAGACCAACCTGAGACTCAAGCTACTAGCTGGGTGCGGTGTTGCACACAGGGAGGGCCGTGGGGAGGTGGGGGAAGAAAGGAGATGAACAGCCCCACCCAGGGGAGGCCATGGGGCTGAATTTCAAGCAGAGGTTTACCCTGGGTGGCCCTGTCCCGATGAGGCCGCACCACTGCCCCGGGCCTACTACCCAGCGGGGGCCTGGCCTCCATGCTGGGAGCCACCAGTGCCTGCGGGGGGGGGGGGGGTCTTCAGGCTACCCCAAGGGAACTTGGTGGGCTGGAATCCTGCAGCTGAATGAAGTGACACACATTCCTAACTGCCCAGCTGGTGGACATTTTCCCGGGCAGATTTTGGGTCACGGTGTCACCGGGTCGCATCTCTGCCCCACAGGTCCACTCGTGCCTGCTGAGCGTGCGGGCCGGCAAAGATGGCTGGTTCCAGCTGTACAGCCCCGGAGGGGTGGCGTGTGACGATGACGGGGAGCTCTTCGCCAGCATGGTACGCAGCGCGGGCAGCAGCAAGGCAGCAGGGCAGCGCGGGCAGCAGGGCAGCAGGGCAGCGCGGGCAGCTGGGCAACAGGGCAGCGCGGGTCTCGGGACGGCAGCATGCAGCCTCGGCCCACCGCGGCTCCCCGCCAGCCTCCCTCCCCCAGAGCTGCTGCTCACCAAGAACACAGCTGCCAGCCCCGCCTGTCCACCTGACCCTCGGGCCGTGTTCCCACACCCCCGCGCTCCCCCTGCTCCCGGAGCTAGGGCGCTTACTGTCCCCCATCTTATGGACGAGGCCGCGGAAGGCCCGGGCACCGCCCGCCTCAGCCACAGTTCCCTGTCGCGCTCGTGTTTTGTGCAAAGGACTGGGTGTGGCAGCACACGGCTGGATTCCAGAAAGCACTACAGAGACACCAGCGCCATGCATTCTAACAGTGAGGGTCCCTTTAAACTCCTGTGAAAGGAAGTGGGTATTGGCCTTGCCCAGGCTCGGGTCGTAGCCCAGCCGCCCACCAGCTGCTCCCTGGGCAGTCACCTGCCTCCCTGGGCTTCGGCACGGTTGGCCCCTCAAGGGAACCACAGCAGTTTCCCACGGCAGCAGGTAGATTCTGTGCTGCCCATGCGTGGGCTCCCAAGCCCTGGGCCTGATGACCCTTGTCTCCACCACCCCCATCGTGAGTCTAGGGAAGATCTTTGTGCGGCTCCGCCGCTGGGCCCACTCATAGTGGGCTTTCGGGTCCCTTTCCTACCCCCTCAGCACCCCTCACCCGTTTCCACGGGGCTCCTTGCCCAGTGCTCTGTGCACCCCCCAAAATCGCACCCCCCTGAGCACTTGGACCACCTTCCACCAGCTCTGTGGCCTCCCCTCTGATGTCACCGCTTACCATGGCAACGCCCCCGTGCCCCGCCCCTCCGGGTGGGGACTGCTGCAAGCGCCCAGGAGCTGGCAGCCTCCCAGCTTGAGAGATTCCGTTTGTACACCAGAGTTGTTAATGATGGCGTGGAAAGAAATGTCACCAGGGAAGGAAGCAGGCAGCCAGCCGGCTGGAGATGTTGTTTCCATGGAGATGGAGATGTGTTGTTTCCATGGAAATTCACGATGAGGAAGTGGGCCCTGGACCAGACAGCAGGCTTGATATTGTGTGCGGGGGAGGAGGTCTCCCCGGCTCTGATAGCATCTGATGGCAGGTCAGGGTCCCCTTTCCTCAGACTCCCCACCCCCATCCCCAGACACCCCATCCCCAGACAACCCAGGAGGGGGCAGGCTTGCCACGTGCTTGGATTGTGGGGTAAGCAATCTTGGCAGACGCCCTCAGGAGCTCACAGTGCCAGCGTCAGGAGCTCTATGTAACCAGCAAGTTACCATGTTAGCCTCCTGCAAACTCTCAGCTCAGTGACTCCTAGTACAGTGGTAATGTTGTGCAGCAGTCACCACCACCGTCTCTAGAACTTTCCTGGTATCCCAGCTTCACCTCAGAGCCCACCAGGCGCTAACCATCCTCCTGCCCAGCCCCACTGCCATGTCCCGTCTCCTCCCTGCCAGTGCGCCCGTTATGGTCTCCTTGGTCACTCGGCAGAATGTCCTCAAAGCCGTCCATGTGGGGAGGGGTCTCTAAGCAGCCACTGTGGGTCTGGTGGTCGCTGAGGGCCCCACTGTCCACACGGGGTCCGGCCAGGGCTGGCCCCAGGGACCTGTGCCGTGGCTTCCTCCATCCTCACCTGTCCCTTCCTGCCCACAGGTGCACATCCTCATGGGCTCCTGTTACAAGACCAAAAAATTCCTGCTCTCCCTGGCGGAAAACAAGCTGGGCCCGTGCATGCTCCTGGCGCTGCGGGGAAACCAGACCATGGTGGAGGTGAGGGCTGGGCGGGGGGGGGGGGGGGGCAGGCCCAGCCCTCCCCAGCTCGAGAGCACCGCCTCAGTTGTGACTGGCGTGTTGGAGGGAGCGGTGGCAGGCGCTGGGCTCCGTAGTGCTCACTTCTCACTTGGGGTTCAGCTGGCTCACCGGCGGGTGGAGGCAGATGGGTCCTCCCAAAGCCTTCCCGCACCAGTCTGAGGACACCATTGGAACAGCTGAGGCTTCTGGCCTCCATTTTCGTGTGTGACCGAGGGAAGCCACACATGCCCAGAGCATGAGCCCAAGCCCCTCACAGACCACGTGCTGCTCCTCCCCTTCGATTGCCTGCCACACCTTGAGTCCCCAGAGTCCCGGAGAGGGCAGAAGCCCGCTAGCTTAGCCAGGAAGTCAGGTGGCATTGCCACCTTGGCATCATTCTGCCCTTTAGAAGTGAGTCACTAGCCAGGCACCGGCAGCTCATGCCTGTAATCCCTGTAATCCAGCTGCTCAGGAGACAGATCTGAGGATTGTGGTTCAGAGCCAGGCAGGAAAGGTCCTGAGACATATCTGAAAGTGGAGCCACTCTGAAAGTGGAGGTGTGGCTCAAGCAGTAGAGCGCCAGCCTTGAAGGAAAATGTGAAGGGAAAGCAGTCAGGCCCTGAGTTCAAGTACCAAGTCACCAAGCTAGTTGTGTGTGGGAAGACAGCTCTGCCTCAGTTGGGGACAAAGAAACTTCAGGCATGGTGCCGTAAAACAGCATGTTTCCCACGGAAGCAGCCATGAGGTTTGAAGACCAGTCAGTTATCAGGGCAGCGGGATCAGAGCACCTGAGGCACAGAGTCAGCACAGGCCAAGGCCCTGTGGCGAGGAGAAGCTTGTTGGAGGTCAGGGTGGCTGAAACAGTAGATCTGGAAACGAGAGGAGTGGGCTGTGGCTGGATGCGCATTGAGCCCGTCAGTACCAGACCAGAGGTGCTGGATTGGGGTTTACAGCAGGTAGCAGGAGAGAGGAGCCGTGGGGGGCTGGAGTCTCCCCTGGGTGGTCCTGGGGGAAAGTCCCGGCAAAGGATCTGGCCAGCATGTTGACCCAAAGTGACCGCCGCGCCAGGGGACGCGAGGTGGAGGCCGCTAGCCTAGCTCTGCACATCTGTCTGGGGACACCAGTTCCCAGTGAGACCTTGGGGGGCCTGGTGCACACCACACACGGGGCTCGTGTGTGGACCCTCTCGGGCCACGCGTGTGACGTGCGTGTGGCTTGCACAGATCCTCTGCTTGATGCTGGAATACAACATTATTGACAACAAGGACACGCAGCTGCAGATCATCTCCACGCTGGAGAGCACGGATGTGGGGAAGCGCATGTATGAGCAGCTGTGCGACCGCCAGCGGGAGCTCAAGGAGCTGGTGAGCCGCGCCCGGGGAGGGGGACGCTGTGCCACAGGGGCCTGGCCACGCCACCAGTCCCCAACACAAGCCCAGGCTTGCTACTACCCCTGCTTCTCTGCGAAGGGCGTTTGTGCACCTGCCCACTGGCCCGGTGGGGCATCCTAATGTATGGGTGGCCACAGTGTCACTGCTACCTGTATTTCTCAGGATTGCATCTGCATAGAGCAGCCATGAGAGCTGGGGGGGGGGGGCGCAGGGCGGGGGGCCGGGTGGATGGCATCCTAATCCATCTGCTTTCCCTGCAGCAAAGGAAAGGTGGTCCCACCAGGCTAACACTGCCCTCAAAGTCCACGGTGAGTCTTGGGCCTCAGAGGTGGGGTGATGGGGGGGGCAGCTCTGTCAGGGCCAGGTGGGGTACGGGAAGAGAAGCAAGAACCACGAGAGCAAATGGTGAAGCCATCAGTTGGTGCTCTGGGTGGACACCAGCTTAGCACGTATGAGTACCTGGTTCAATGTTCACCACACACACACACACACACACTCACAAACACGCACGTGGACACCAGCTTAGCACGTATGAGGACCTGGTTCAGTGTCCACCACACACACACACACACACACACACACACACACACACACACACACACACACACACACACACACACACAGCCAGTCTTTCTTAGCAATAACGGCTGATAGCAAGTTTGCGCTATTGGATCACTAATCTCTGCCCTGCAGTTTGGTGTTGATTTGGTGTTGACACTGCTGTTTCCAGGGTTTTCAGGGATCTTACAGTCTGCTTCCTTGTGGTCTCTGATGGAAGTGTGGGTTCCAGACAGGGCCAAGACAGTGCACCAGGAGGCCCAGCCAGCAGGAGGGAGTAAGAGGTGGAGGAGAGCGTGCTCTTCCTTCCAGAAGGTTCTAACATCTCCTTGTGCCCACTCAGCAGCTGGGCTGCAGCTGTCGCTCAGGACAGCCAGGTGGCAGCTACACATCCGATTGTGGGGCGCCTGTGGCGCACACCTGCCGCCCCCGCTCCTCGGGTATCTGAGGCTTCCAGTTTGAAGGAGTCGGGAGTGGCTGCCCTCGGGGCGCGGCCGGCGCTGCACGCAGGCTCTGTGGTTTCCTTCATGCTGGGAGCTCAGGGCGCGACCTCCCAGCCGGCCTCCCAGACACGCGCGTGCACACACCGCTGTGACAGGGCAGCGGCCTCACACCAGCCAGACACCTCCGCTGCCTCGCCACACGCGGACCCCCGCACGCCCTGAGCCCCGCTCCTGCCCCTGCAGGACGCTGACCTGGCCCGCCTGCTGAGTTCTGGCTCCTTCGGGAACCTGGAGAACCTGAGCCTGGCCTTCACCAACGTCACCAGTGCCTGCGCCGAGCACCTCATCAAGCTGCCCTCCCTCAAGCAGCTCAACCTGTGGTCCACGCAGGTGCCGCCGCCCCCCACTCCCCTGCCCTGCCCCGCTCCCCACCCCCGCACAGCCCCCCTGCCTCCCCTCCCCCCACCCCCGCACAGCCCCCCCGCCTGTCACGCCTCCTCCGCCCTCCCCAGGGCTGCCCCTGAGCCCGGTGCCGCTCCCCCCAGGCAGCAGGCTGGAGGACATGCTGTGGCCCGTGTCTCAGTGGGGACCGCCGAGGCCTCGGGGAAGGGCACGCGCAGACTCCTGGGTGGGGGAGAGGCGCAGCTAGCGGAGACGCGGGGCCCGCTGCGGGGGGACGCGTGGACGGCCAGGGGTCGTGGGCTGCCGACACCACCTGCCACGCCACTCCCATGTTGGCAGAAGGAAAATTGTGCCCGTCAGCTGGCCCCACCGGAGCCTGGAGGCCCGCCGGGCGCAAGGCCCCTGGACTCTCAGGGAGGCCCGGCCTGTGTTCGGGAGAGCGGCCCTCCCCAAGCTCATGGCCACAGCTCAGCGCCGGGCCCGCCCGCTGCCCTCCCTGCCCAGCCGGGTGCTGGAGAGGCTGAAGGTCTCTGTTTCCCACAGTTTGGCGATGCCGGCCTGCGGCTCCTGTCAGAACACCTCACCATGCTCCAGGTGCTGAACCTGTGCGAGACCCCGGTCACCGATGCCGGGCTGCTGGCCCTCAGCTGTGAGTGCCCGGCCGCACGCCCAGTCCCTGCCAGGGGCCGGGAGCAAAGCAGAGCGGGGTACCTTCCTTGGGGAGCTCCCCGTCTGAGCCAGGCACCAGTGGCTCCCCAGAAACTGAGACCTGATCATGGTGGTTCAAAGCCAGTCAGGGCAGAAAAGTCCGTGAGACCACCGATGAACCACTAAAAAGTCACAGGTGGAGCTGTGGCTCAGGTGGTAGAGCACTAGCCCTGGGTGGAAAGGCTCAAGAACAGAAGCCAGGCCCTGAGTCATGCCAGTGCCAGCATACAAAGGGGGAGAGGCAGCCTAGCGGAAAGGGCCATTGCCCTGTTCTTGGGGGGCTCTAGGGGGAGCGTGGAGGCAGGGGTGGGATTCGGGAGAGCGCGTTCTCTCTAGGTGGGACTGGTCCTGATGCCCAGTGCAGGCTTCGGTGCCCGCCTGGCCCCTCAGGCACCCCAGAACAGACGGGGACGTTTGTCTCAGCCAGCTTAAGAACCAAGCTGGTTCTTGGTTTAGGAAGGGGCGGATCTGAGATGCGGCCCCACCGAGGCGCTGTCCCGCTCCCCACTCAGAGCCCGTGGGGGAGGGGGGCGGCAGGTGTGCGGCGAGGTTTAGCCATCGGAGGGCCCCACAGAGGGCAGGGGGCACAGAGGCCCAGCTCCGGCCACATCGGAGTGAACAGCACCGCAGCCTCCCGCCCGTCCCCACGGGGTGCCGCCGGCCATCCGCCGCAGCTGGCACGCACTCACCGTCCATCTGTCCTTGCACAGCCATGAAGAGTCTCTGCAGCTTAAACATGAACAGCACCAAGCTCTCGGCTGACACCTATGAGGATCTGAAGGTGAGTGCTCCCTCCCGCGGCCACAGCTGTCTGGGGGGTGGAAGAAGAGCCCTGCAGAAGGGAGGGAAGCCCGGGGTCCGGCGGGAGCGGCAGAGGGCCCCGGGCAGCAGGTGGACAGGCTCGTGGGACTTGACCCCGCGTTGCTGGGCATCTCCAGAGCCTGGCGGCGCTTGTGTGTCGGGGTGGCCTTCCACAGGGCAGTCTGGGCGGGGAGGGGTGTGACGAGGTCCCTTCCGGTTCCCCGCAGGCCAAGCTCCCTAACCTGAAGGAGGTGGACGTCCGCTACACCGAAGCCTGGTGAAGGTCCGGCTGCGCGGGATGGCGCCAACCGTGGGACGTTGATTAGCTGTAGAGCAGTGGGTCCTGGGGTCACACCTGGCACCGGCTGCGGGATAGATGGGGGAGTCTCTGAGGGCGAAGGGGGGAGGGGAGGGGGTCCGCAGCGCCCAGTCCCCACCTAGTTCTTTTAGCTTCATAATTGGAACCTCTGACCTGACCGAACGCGGACTTCGCGGCAACAAGAGGGGCTCCGCGGCTCGGGAGGGGAGGCGGGGCCCCTTCGTGGATTTCCTTTGCCTTTGTGTTCAGTGCCGTGTGGGAAGGTCTCGTCACCCCCACACCATCTCAGCCGGGGGGGGGCGGGGGCGCTGGCCTCCCGGAGGCACCAAGCCGAGCTGAGGTCACCCCGCGTCTGGGGACAAAGCCCAGCCCCATCTCCCCCCCGTCCTGCGTCCTCACCATTGCTATGCAACGTGGTTCTTGTTGTACATAAGATTTAAATAATGCACCTATTTAAGAAATGTTGGCAAATTGCAGGTCTGGGACCTGCTGTTATTTATGAAGTCTTTGACACCCCCCTCCCCCCCCAGCCTGTAGTACTGTACGAACCAGTCAGCCGTCGGGTTAGTGCTAGTGTTATTGTTATTTTTTTAAAGGAAACAGACAAAAAAAGAAAAAGGAAAAAAAAAAACACAACAAAAGTCCCTCCTTGGAAAATTAATTGCTTTTCCGTAACGATTCTGTGTGCTGATGCTGGCCGGTGGTCTGTGCGTCACTGCTGCTGTATATTTCTGATTTCTAAATGTTCCCGGCTCCCTCAAATGGTGGCAGTCAGGCTCGGGGTGGGGGGAGGAAATGGGGTTCCATACTGCAACTTGCTCCTCTAAGACCCAAACTCTTCCTCTCCCCCCCCTTTTATCGATTTGGAGGGGTGCTCACCCTCACCCCTGTCCGCCCCCTGTAGAGCTGCCCGCCCCCAGCTCAGTCCCTGCTGGCCTTCCCTGGCCTTGTCCTAACTGAGATTTGTGGCCCTCCGTCATGTGCGCCCCCCCCCGCCCTCACGCATGCCGGCCTCTTGCATGGTCTCGGAGAGGAGAGATTAGCGCCCCACCAGCCTGACCACCGTGTCCCCCGCGCCCTGACAAGCCAACCTCGTGTCCTTTATGAACAGTCGGCTTTTTCTTACCAAGCCCTCTCTGTACAGAACAGCCCCTGGATGGTTTATTTGGGGTCCCCCCCAGCCCCTTTTTTTTTTCTGTTGGTTTAGCACAAGTACTCCCTCCTCCCTTTCCTCTAGCACCTCCCGCTGAACCCACCTTCGATGTAATTGTTTTATAAATATTTAATCTTATTCAATGGAAACCATGCTTTTGTCGTTTTATACTTTGCTAGGTAGACTTTATTACCCCCGATGATGCCCTCATTTTTTTAAAAAAGGAAAAAAAAAACCACCACCAAGAGCAAAATTGGGTTTCAGTCTTAATTCACTTTTACGTGCCAGGTTTTTTCCCCCCCGTGTGGGTGCGTGTGAGTGTGTGCCTGTGCGTGTGTGTGTGCACACGTGTGTGTATGTGTGTGTATGTGTGTGTAGTGTGTTCTGTTTTAGTGTTCTGTTTTCTGTTGTCGTTTTTCTGTTTGGTTTACAACTCTCCCCTTCCCCCAGTTTCGTACTTCACAGCAAGCACCCTGGTGCCGGAAGAAGCAGAAACAAAAAACATTTTTAAAAATTAAAAAAGAAGAAGAAAGAAGAGCCCCTTCCCCGCACTGTTGCTTTTCCTGGTGGTCCCACTACTGTCACGTAGCTGTACAAAGAGATGTGAAATACTTTCAGGCAAAAATAAACTGTAAGTGACTCATCGACGGCTGGTCTCTCTGTGTACTTTGGGGGGTTTGGGGGCCCCTGATCCCAGGCCATGGGCAGGCCCAGCACCCCGCTGAGGTCCCCCAGTGTCCTGTCCACCTCCCCGGCCACATTCCCACCGCCTCCGTGACAAATCCCCACGCCTTGCCTGCCCCCGGCCCTGCTCAGCCTGCCGCCTCCCCGCACACCTGCCCCCTCCCCGCACACCTGCCCCCTCCCCGCACACCTGCCCCCTCCCCGCGGCAGACTCTGCCATCCTGCAGACCCTGACCTACAGGCTGGAACTCTGCGTTTCTTGTTTCTTTTTGTTTTCCTGTTGGTCGCTGGGTTTAGCTTAAAAGTAGTGTTCTATCACTTTGAGCCACGGCAACACTCCTGGTTTTCTGGTGGTTCATTGGAGATAAGCATCTCAAGGATTTTCCTGCCTGGGGCTGGCTTTGAACCCAGATCCTCAGATTTCAGCCTCCTGAATAACTAGGATTGCAGATGTCAGCCACCAGCGCTCAGCTGTGGCTCTGCGTTTCGGACACTTGGGGCCCACAGTCTAGGCCTAACCATCGGCTCCCTTCCCTCTCCCTTCCAGGGTCTCCCCCTTACCCAGTGATGGGCCTGGTATGGCTGCAGTCCCAGCCCCGCCCTCCTGCCCCAGCAACCTCATCTTCTTGCCCGGGCCTCTCGTGAGGACAGGAACATGCCCTTGACTGGCCCTTCCGGCCACCCAGCTCCATGCACCCCATCCCCCCCAACCCCAGCGCAGCCCCGGCACTGCAGGCACGAGCGGAGATGCCAGTGGCTTAGCACCCCCAGTGCAGGGGCCGCAGGAGACAAGGGAGCCTCCCCCGTGGGCCTGGGCTTGGGCAGCATGGCCGTCTGGGCAGCCACACGTCCTGTTTGAGAGCCTTTACTTCATCCTCGCCCCCAGCCCAGAGTAGAAGTCTAAGTGGGACCTGAGAGGGGCCGGTAGTCACCGTGTCTGCATTTCCTGCCCCTCGCTGGCCGGGGGTGGAAGATGGACCGCCACTTTGGAAACATCTGCCAAAGCAAAGCACGTGCAGAACTCGGCTCCTACAGATACCTACACCTAAGGCTCGCGATTGACTGTTTCACATCAGTTGGGGTGGGGGGAGATGTTTTGTTTTCTAAACCAGTCCTGGGGCTTGAACTCAAGGCCTGAGCTTGCTTTTGCTCAAGGCTAGTGCTCGACTGCTTTTGAGTCACAGAGTCATTTCCAGCTTTCTGGTAATTAACTGGAGATGAGTCTCAGACTTTTCTACCCGGGCTGGTTTTGAACTGCAATTCCCTGATCTCAGCCTCCTGAGTAGCTAGATGTCAGGCATGAGCCCCCAGAGTCTGGCCACATCAGAATTTTTGGGTTATGTGGTTTTGTTTTTTTGGTTGGTCATGGGACTTGAACTCTGAGCCTGGGTGCTGTCCAGCTCTTCAGCTCAAGGTGAGTGCTCTACAACCTGAGCCACAGCGCTACTTCCGGGTTTTCTGGTTTATTGGAGATAAAGAGTCTCATATAGATTTCCCTGCCCAGGCTGGCTTTGAAACTTAATCCTTAGATCTCAGCCTCCTGAGTGGCTAGGCTTACAGGTGTGAGCCACAGGTGCCTGGCATCAGAAATAACCCAATCGTCCACCAAGTGATGGTAAATACATGTGAAAAATAGAAAAAAAAGGGATATGATTTGATCATAAAAAAGAATGAGATACTTTTTTTCTGTATCACTAATGAGCCCCAAAATTGTGTTGCGTGAAAGAAGCCCACACACAATATAATTCCATGTATGTGAAATGTCCAAATCCACAATGGGTGAATCCATGGGCACAGGACACAGATCGGTGTTTACCAAAGGTCGGGGGTGAGGGAAAAGGCTCTGTCTGGTGCATTCTGCAGCTAGATAGTGGTCGGGCTGTCCAACACTGAAGATTCTGTATGCCGCCGAGAGGCTGTCCTGGAACGGGTGAGCCTCCTGCCCCAGCCTCCCCAGGGCTGAAATCACAAGCGTGCCAATCACAATACCTAGCCAAGGTGATTTCTCAAAGTGACAAACAAGCTGGCTGCTGTTCCCTGCAGCTGTGTCAGGGCCTGTGCGGGAGGCAGCTGTGCGGCACCGTGTCCTTCCTTAAAATACAATACCCTACTGCCACCTGCTGGAAGGTGTTAGCAGACCCTTGCGTGCCGGGGCCTTGCGCATGCCCAGCCTGCAGCCATGTACCCGGGAGCGGGTGTAACTTTGTTTTGGCTGCCTTTTCTGCCAGCACTCTAGTGATGAAGCCAGAGAGAGAAGGAGGGAGGGAGGGAGGGAGAGAGACCCATTCCAGAACCTTTGTACTCAGATGTGGCCCAGGGATGCTACACAAGGGAGGTGAGGGTTGGAATCGGTCTCCCGCCACCCTGGATTACTGAGTGAGCGGTTTGAGGCCACTGTCCCCAGGCCTTGTCTCCAGGTTGTAATCACCCGGGGAGTGTGAAACCCGGGCAGCCTAGCTGCCCATCCCCCACCCCCAGGTGTGAGTCTGTGGTGGGGCCTTGTAATGCAGCTTTCCAAAGCTTCCAGATGATTCCAGTGGGTAAGCCGTTGTCAACACCACTGGTCTATACATGCCTCATGATGCAGGATCCTGGACCAGCATCCCGGCGGGGGGGACAGGCTTGCCCACATTCCCATGTGCTCTCAACTTGGTGCTGAGTGAGTATGCAGATGCCCTGCTCAGAGCATCATAGCCTGGCATGCCCAAGGTGCATGCTGGGAGCGTCCCTGAGGCCGGTCGGGGCAGCTGTATGCAGAGAGCGGCCCAGAGCCAGCCCCAGACGCAAATCCTGCCCCGGGGCAGGATGGGAAGGCGCTTCTCCCAACTCCTGACCGCCGTTGGCTTTTCCTCCTCTGTAACGGGGGACCATGGATGGGACCAGGGACCAAGGGCCAAGCACCAGGCTGGCTCTCCCAGCATGGCCAGGGAGAAGGGGCAGCAGGCCCCTCCCGCTGAGGGGGCCGGGGAACCAGTTTCCTTGGGAACAGGCCGTCCCTGGTGGGCTCCTGTCTGGTCTCCCACCCTGGATTATGAGGCCAGCGGCTGGGATTCCCGGGGCTGGCAGTGAGCAGCGGGCGCTGTCGACTGAGCATGCGGTGTGGCAGGAACATTTAAAATGATATAGGTGTGATTGTGTGTGTGTGTGTACGTGCACACATGTGTGTATGCTCACAGGACAGAAGTAGGGCCTGAACTCAGAGCCTCTTGCACTTGGCTTTTTTGATTATGGCTGGCACACTACCACTTGAGCTACGCTTCTACTTCTGACTTTTTTCTGATTCATTGGAGAGTAGAGCCTCTTGGATTTGTGTGCCCAGGCTGCCTTTGCACCAAGATCCTCAGCTCTCAGCCTCGAAGTAGCCAGGATTACAGTGAGCCGCGGTGCCTGTCTGGAATGAATTTTGACTCTGTACTCTAGTGGAACCTAGTTAATTAGAACCATGCGTTCCTGTGAGTGAGTGAGTGAATGAATGAATGAATGATTGCGTGGGAAAGGCCAGTGTGACCAGTGGCTTTGTTGGTGGGGTGGTGGACGTCCAACCTCGGGGCTGGACGTGGGGTCTGGATTTTTCTCTGCACCAGGCCCTGCCCACCAGAGTGCTGCCGCCCCTCCCCCCGCCCCAGGGCCCGATCTTCCCCTTAAGCTGCATTTGTCCCGCGTGTCCCTGGGTGGCCAGGCTTCCAGGGGGGCCTCAGAGCTCCCTTCCTCATGGGGGCACAAATGGCCCCGTCGCCCCGGGGGCGCGCCCCCCATCTTCTCACAGCCTGGCCTTCCGCCGCCCGCCACGGCTCTGGCACAGGTGAGGGAGGACGGGGAGTCTACAGAGCCAGGATGGGGGGGATGGCTCCCTGCGGGGAGCGGGGTGAAAGGTCCTCACAGAGCTGGGACACACTGAAACCCTCGGTCGTACACTTGACACGGCGTCCGCGCGCGAGTCAGCCTGAGAGGCTGCGGGGTGACACGGTGACATCGGGAGCCCTGGGTCCTCCCCCAGCACCACACACGCATGCGCGCGCACACACACCTACATGTGCGCACATGCACCACACGCACATGCATGCACACACCACAGGCACACATACGTGCACACCACACATGCCCACACACGTGTCACACACACGTGCACACCTGCCCTGGGCTGGGCACGCTGGGGACACACAAGCCTGGACTTCAGGTGCACACAGCCTGAGGGTGGAGACCGCAGGTCCCCCGCGATCATCTCCAGGCCCCCCAGGCCCTCCAGGCCCCCCAGGACCCCGGCCCTGCGGCAGCCCTAGCCGCCGAGGAGGGAACGGTTTTCCAGGTGGAGGGAGGCGCCTGTGCAGAGGCCCAGGGGCAGAGCCTGGCACTTGGGAGTAACAGATGCCAGGATGGGAGGAGGAAGGGGGGGAAGAGGGGGGAGGAGAGGGGAAGGCTGGGGGGGGGAGAGGAGACGCAGGCCCTGGGGGATGGGACGCTGCTGAGGGCACGGGTGATAATGTGTGTGATAGCCACGTGGGGCAGTGGGAGGGGGAGCAGAGGGGAAAGGGGGCGCAGCCCATCCCGCACGGGCTGGGCAGGGGCTCCTGCCAGTGAGCCCAGAAGCAGGGCCTTAAGCTAACTTCACCCTCGGACCCGGGCCGTCTGTTCACACCTGTTGGCCTGCAGCGGCGGCGGAGGGGACCAGGGGGAGGGCGCTAGCGCCGCCACCCCCATCCCCGCAGGGTCCCAGGGGCTGCAGCAGAGCGGGGGCCGGGCGGGCCGGCCGCTGGGGGTGGAGGCCGCCTTCCCAGCCCAGGCTTTGACGTCAGTGTCGCCATGGAGACCGGCTTCCCTCACCACCGCAGCTGCCGCAGCAGGCCCCCTCCCCCAGCCCCAGAGTGGGGAACTGAGTGAGGCTGGAGACCAGGCCTCCGCTCCTCGCCCCGCGGGGGGGGGGGGGGGCTGTCAAGCCAAGACGGGGCGCCCCACTGCCCCCCCTGTGGCCCAGACGCGGCTCCTTCTGGTGCAGAACCCCGGGGATGAGGCCAAGGCTCCCCCACCTCAGGTCCCAGGACTGTAGAGTCCTACCTGGGCACCCGTGGCTCATACCCACAGTCCTACTACCCCTGAGGCTGGGTCCTGAGGATCGCAGTTCAAAGCCAGATCCGCCCTGGCCAAAGTCCCTGAGATGCTTGTCTCCAATGAACCACCAAAAAGTGGGAAGTGGCGCTGAGGCTCCCATGGGGGTCAGCCCGGGTCCTGCTAGCCCCCTGGGGGGGGGAGAAGAAGGGGGCTGAGCCCCTTGATGAACCACCACTGTGTTTGCAGACAACCCCTTCTTACAGAACAGCTGCTGAGCCCTGCTGCCAGGCCAGGCCCCAGATGCTTTACCCAGTGGGGGAGGGGGCGGGGGCGGGGGAGGGGAAGGGGAGGCCTACGTGGGGACCCGGGAGGGAGGAGAGCCCCGGAGCTCCCCACACCAGGCGTTTCTTTGTGTGGCTTCCCGGCTCTGTCCCAGCTGTAGTGTTGTTTTGTTTTGTTTTGTTTTTTGGTCATGAGTCTTAATCTCAGCCGGCACTGTCCCTGAGCTGTTCTGCTCAGGGCTACTTCGAGCCACAGCTCCACTTCCGGTTTTCTAGTGGTTCATTGGAGGTGAGTCTCATGGACTTTCTTACGTGGGCTGGCTTGGAACCGTGATCCTCAGATCTCAGACTCCTGAGTAACCAGGATTTCCAGGCATGAGTTATGGGCACCTGACTTGTGCTACATTTCAGTGAGACCTGAGGTGTGGCCCCTTGGTTTTCTGCTGAGATTAGGACTGCCGGGAGCCTCTCCCCTCCCGCAGCCCAGAACTGCAGGGTGGATTCGGGGTCTCACACTCCGTAGGCAGGTCCCCTCCCATTTGAGCCATGCCTCCAGCTCTTTTTGCTTTTCATTCTTCAGATGAGGTCTTTCAGCTTTGCTGATGTCTGGCCTTAGACTGCGATCCTTCTGCCTATGACTCCTGTGTAGCAGGATGCAGGTTTGAATGAGCACACCTGGCTTGTTAGTTGAGATGGGGTGGGCTCTGGCTAACTTTTTGCCTGGACTGGCTTTGAACCATGATCTTCCTGATCTCTACCTCTGGAGCGGCTGCTGGGTTTACAGGCTTCAGCTGCCACACCTGTCTTCGATGGGATCTTCAGATCTCAGCCTCCTGAGTAGCTAATGATTACAGGTGTGCGCCGCCCGCTCCTGACTCAAGAGGGCCCCTGTATTTTGAAATCATCCTGACAGACCAACGGCTGGAGTCTCACCTCCTCTCCTGGGGTTCTGGAACCTTTCATGGGCCTCAGAGCAGGGGCTGTCCACAGACCTGCACGTCACATCCACTCAGGACACGCACAGAACAGCTGCGCCGGTGCGTCTTATTAACTGGTCTCAGGAGAGATTTGGACATCGGCATCTTTGTTTGGTAAAATGATCTTAGGACTTTTAGCTGTGAAACGCAGCGTTTACATTCCCGCTGCGATAAAAGTATCTATCACTTCGTTTAAGCCATTCACGTTTCCTTGGCTTTGGGGGCACTACTTGCTTTCCCAGAAGGCAGATTTCCCACAAATTCAGGGCAGAGAAACAGCAGATCCCACAATGAATGGAGACACAGGACCAGAGCTTCTCTGTACCAACGGACTGGGCCCAGTGGCTCCAGCCTGCAGGTGGAGGGATCACAGGTCAAGGACAGCCCAGGCAGATAGAAAGTCTGTGAGACTCCATCTCCAATCAACCAAAAAACACTGCTACCTGGCATCGTCCTGTACACGTGAGGCTCCTCCCAGGGACGGAGGACCAGGGCTTGCGAAGCACTTCCTAGTCTCTGCTTCCCCCTGGTGGCACAGCCTGGCAATGACAGCACCATGGGGCTCTCCTGCAGGTAGGCCTCAAAGGGACCACAATACCCAACCCCTGGGTAGCTGAGAACCCTGGAAGGCTCCACCCCTCTCCCCCATCTTTCCTAGATTAATTACATGGCTCTGAAATTCGAGCAGGGTTGTTTGTTAGAGAGATGCCACAGACTGTGTGACTGTGAAGGAGGCCTTGCATGGTGCCTTAGTTTCCCCCGACAGGGCCCTGAAACTCATGATGTGTTGGCACAGGAAGGCCCCAGGACGTTGTTTCTTACTGTCAGCATGACTGCCACTTTGGGCCAGGTCATTCTCTGCAGTGGGGGCTGGTTGTGGGGGCTGGTTCTGTCCCAGTGGGGTGCTGAGAAGCACTTGACCAGCTGGAGGCCAGCGACACCCCCATTTGAGATGATCAGAACTCCCAGACATGGGCAGATGCCCTCGGATAAAATACACGCTGCCCAGTTAAACGGGAACTTTCACATAAACAATTCATCTGCTTAATACCATTATGTCCCAGTGTTCGCATTTTTATTTGCTGAATCTGGGGCCCCCTATTGGGGGACAGCATGGCCCCTGGGGAGAGTCAGGGTCCCAGGGAGCTTGGGGTGCTTCTTCAGAGAACACAGAATGGGCCTAGAGAGGAAGGCAGCCCCTGAGCCAGAGTCGCACCACCGCCATGTGGCTGTGGCGGAGGGGAACCTGCCTTTAGGCCAGGGTTTGTGATCTGGTCTCTCTACTTCCTGAGAACCAATTCTTTGGGGGCTTCTAGTGTTTTCCAGGCAGGGGGCACATAGAGAGGCTTCACACGAGGGCTAGATCACCTGAGGTCCGGCTGTCCTCCCCCACCCCACCCGACTCTGGGCCAGGGCTGCAGCTCTTGGACATGGGGTAAGGTCTATCTCTTATCTGTCTGATGGCAGTGGGGCAGACTTGGTGCCAAGAAGATGGGGAAGCAAAGGGAGAGAAATGCTGGGATTCTGAAATTAAAATGTCCTAAAATCAACGCGAACATGTCTTGGTTTTTGGATTTTGTTTTGCTTTGTTTTGTTTTTGAGGCAAGGACCTGCGATATAGTCCAGGCTGGCCTTGAACTCACGATGACCCTCCTTGCTACTGGGATTAAAAGCATGCACCCCCATGCTCTGCAGGTCTTGCATCTAGGTCACAGTGGGGCTGCTGGAGGAAGGGAGGCTTTGGCAACACGGGCTGTGGACAGGCTCCCTTCCTCTCTGCAGAGCCCACCCCAGCCTGTCCGGCCTTAAGACTGAATCTTGATTGGTTGAAGACAGTCTGGCCCCTCCTTTTCCTCCCCCTGATTGGATAAAAGTGGCCTGTGACCTAGTACTGACCAATGGGAGCTAAGATGCCTGTGTTGGGGGTTGTTAGGGAGTACCTTGACCATTTCCTTCCTCTTCCAACTTGACTCACTCATTATTTTCAAACAAGCGACTGAGTGGAGACTAAACTCAAAGTACTTAACCCCAGAATGGCACGGACACTGACCGATGAGCAGCAATGCGGATACCAGTGGGGTGTCAACCTCCAGACTTCCTGTGGGTGCACAAACCTAGGTCCCGGGGATCCAGAGGTGAAACTCCACGCAGCTGTTCCCAAGCTAGGCAGGGAGCTTCTAGAAGAGCAAGCAGGCACAGGGTGCTTTCCCCCTGTTAGCCTTTGGCTCTGACCTGGGGAGGGGAGGGGCACAGTCAGCGTACCTGGGATAATGTGGGCAAGAGGGTGTTCTTTTGTTTTTTTGGTCGGTCATGGGGCTTGAACTCTGCGCCTGGGCGCTGTCCCTCAGCTCTTCAGCTCAAGGCGAGCGCTCTACCAATTAAGCCACAGCACCACTTCTGGTTTTCTGGTGGTTCATTGGAGGTAAGAGTCTCGCGGACTTTCCTGCCCGGGCTGGCTTTGAACCACGATCCTTAGATCTCAGCCTCTTGAGTATCTAGGATGACAGGCGTGAGCCACTGGTGCTCGGCTTGGCAGGGTCCGCTCTCAGCTAGAGAGCGCAGCTGGCTCTCACGGCCGCCCGGCCTGCAGCAGGACCACTTGGCCCCCGGCAGGCAGATGGCGGCCCACCAGCCATCACCGTGCTGCGCTCCTTCGGCTGACGGAGGAGGAAGAGGCGGGGTGAGCTGCTGGGTGGGGGACACACACAGGCCCAGGGCCCTGGAGAACCCAGCAGTCAAAGACTCTGCAGGAGTGGAGACGAACCCACAAGTGAGCTCTGGGCGGCGCCCGCCAGGCCGCCAAGGGGCTCCAGGTTGGTGAATTCATAATCCCAATCTCTACCTGGGTGGCTTGGCCTAAGTCCGTGTGGTTTCCACTTACCCAGCATGCATGGAGACTACAACTCCCAGAAGCCACTTGGACCAGAAGTGGAAGTGGGCGGGGGACTCTTTATTCTGGGAAATGTAGTTCATATGTTGCCAGGCTTGGAAAAGACTCGGCGTGGTGCATCCTGGGATGATAGTTTTGTGCAGTCTGAGGGTCAGGCTGTGGGAGCAGATGACCCTAGCCCCTGGGTGGGGGGCAGCAGATTCCCCACTTGGGATCTTCCCCCGTGGGATGGCAAGTCACTGTTGATGGATTATTTCTCTTTCAAACTTGAATAAACCTCCCAGAGCCTCAGCCCCAAGTAATAATAATTCTTACCTTGCAGGCAGATGACATCTACCAATTAGCAAAGTGCCTGCTGTGTCTGTGGTTAGAACTCCTCTTCTTTTAGATCTACAGTGACGGCCAAAGCAAACGGATGTGTTTTGCAACAAACAGGAGTGCTTTGCTCCCAGGGGGTGAGTTTGACTATGGTCACGGGTGAGACCCGGAGCCTCTGGGGTTGCAGGTGAAACCCGGGCTCCGGTGCTCGCGTCTCTGTAGCGATGCCAGCGGGGGCCTCTCTTTGGGGCCTCTCTTTGGGGCCTCTCTTTGGGGCCTCTCTTTGGGGCCTCTCTTTGGGGCCTCTCTTTGGGGCCTCTCTTTGGGGCCGGCTCCAAGCCCTCAGCAGAGCGTCCTCAGCGCTCATGCAGCAGGCATCAGCATCGCCTTCTTTTTTATGACAGCGTACTATTCCACAGTGTAGGCTCTCTGTGTCCTGTGTGTCTGCCACTCTGCCGATGGCCCCTTGGGTTGTTTTTGCATCTTGGCCCCTGAGAGCAGCGTTGCTCACAGCTCCCCCAAACAGCCGTGTGCGGGGCTCTGCAGCATTCTCATAGGTGAACCCCCAGACATGGGGGCATGCAGGTTTTGGGGTGATGGCTCAAGAGTTGTCTGGGTTGGACTTGGTGTGGTCCTGAGGAGGCCAGCAATGGGCAATGTGGAACAGGGAGATACAGGCCGTGGTTCAGGTCTGAGCTCCACCACTTCCCGGCCGTGGGACCTGGGCTGCCCCTCCCCCGAACATGCTGCAGGACAGGCGGCCACGGACGGACAGGCGTCTGCAGGGTGACTGCTGACGGTTGCTCAAGGAGCTCAAGGCTGGGATCGGTTATTATTATTCTGTTTTAAAGATTATTACATAGAAAAAGTAGGTGTCGTTCTAAAACGACCTTTGAGCACCTCCTGTGCCCCACCCCCCACCACAACGCGGGGCGTCGCCCTTGGAGCTGGAGGGATGGTTCACGGCTGGGTTTGCGTCTTCCCCAGAGGCTACCGCAGTGGGAACCGCCCAAGGTGAAGACGCACGCAATCCCTGTGTGTCCCGGGAAAATGCTTCACCTCTCTGAGCCCTTTCCTGATCTGCCACACGGGTCTGGTTGGGGTCAGAGTCAGATGGATCAAAAGATGTCGGTAGCTGGGTGGTGTTTGGCACACACCTGTAATCCTAGCTCCTTCGTAGGCTGAGATCTGAGGATGGAGGTTCGAAGCCAGCTTGGGCAGGAAAAGTCCCCGAGACTCTTACCTCCATTGAATCATCAAAAAGCCAGAAGTGGAGCTGTGGCTCAAGAGGTAATGCATCATCAGTCTTGAGCAAAAAAAAGCTCAGTGCCCAGGCCCTGAGTTCAAGCCCCAGGACTGGTGCATACACGTGTGTGGGGCAGCAATGCCTGTCCCAGGAACTTCAGCTGCCTCTGCAGGGGTCCTGCCCCTCCCCCCCCCCCCCCCCCCCCCCCCGCCACCCAGGAGCTCCGGGCCACCAGAGAGAACATTCCACAAAGTTCACCAGAAGGTCAGGCATTTCCCTCTAGCCTGCAGGTAAGAGTGAGCTCACCTCCAGTAGGACCCATCCATCCAAGCCCTGTTCCGGGCCAATCAGAGCACGCCAGCCGGTTTCCATGGAGATGGGGAGGCCGCCTCCAAGGAGGCCGCCTGGGCCTGGGCAAGGCTCCAGCCTTCCTCCAGCAGGGTAAAGGCCCGGCACGGCTGGGTGGCGCCGCGGGGTGAGGGTGGTACCCTGCCCTCCTGCCCTTCGGCCGGGGCGCGGGGGTTGCAGGCATTGGCTGCCGGCCTGGGTATTTCTCTTACGCTGCTCTGCCCGCCCTGACTTCCGCCATTCATAATATTTATCTCTGCCAATCCCCAAACTTGCCCGTGAGGTCACCTCTGGGAAGGCACCAGGGCTCAAGGTCAGGCAGCAGATACGTGGGGCCTGGTGGGAAGTCAAACTGTGCAGGTGGCCACCGCCGTCAGACTGGCTCAGGCCGGACTGGCTCAGGCTGGAGGAGGAGTCCAGGGCGGGGGAGGGGACAGGGGACCGTCAGCCTCCCATCCAGGTGTCAACCAAGACGCTGGTGTGAAAAGCACAGACACAGGGATGGGGCTTGCATGGGAGGAGAGGTGAAGTTGGCCAAGCTCCAAAGCCCCGTATGTGCCCCCGGGCCGGGCTCCCCAGCCTGTGCGGGCCTGCCTTCCCAGCAGCCTCTTCCCATGCCAATCGACCTTGAGCGCCCCGAGCCTGCAGCCCGGGCCTCGCCACACACACAGGGACCCAGCTGTTCCCCTGTGCTGCCATGGCTTTGGGAGAGAAGAGGGAAGGAGATGCCTGTCCTCAGTGGAAGCGTGTCTATGGGAGCCCAGACACGTTATGACAGAGAAACGTGAGCAGAAAACACACTGGGGTAGTTGTATTTTCCTTACTGTGGGAGTGAGTGGAAGGAAAAAGAGCTCTAGGAGGAGCCACACCAAAAGCTCTGTCCATCTGCTCACCCGTCATCTTCCATTCACCAGCCACCGCCCATCCCCCCAGATCCTTCCACCCACCCAAGTCCTGTCTACCCACCCAGCATCTACATACGTACCTGAAACCATCTATCCATCCACTCATCCTTTACCCACCCACCCATCCATCCAACCATCCAACCATCCAACCAACCATCTATCCATCCAACCGTCTATCCATCTATCCATCCTTCATCTACCTATCCATCCAACCAACCATCTATTTATCTACCTGTCCTTCATCCACCCACCCATCCATCCATCCATCCATCCATCCATCCATCCATCCATCCATCTGTTCACCCATGTATTCAATGATCATTTGCTGAGTACAAATTTCTGTCAGGCCATAGATTAAAGCCATTATTTGACATTTCCCCCTAGTTCTTTCTTTTTTAGTGTTCTGGGGATAGACCCACAGTCTTGCAGGTATGCACCACTGAGCTACCCTACCATACCATCTATTCAATGTTTTTGGTGAAAGTCTTGGGGCTTGAACTCAAGGTCTAGGTACTCTCCCTGAGTTTTTATGCTCAAGGTTATACTCTATCACTTGAGTCACAGTTCTACTTCTGGCTTTTTGGTGGTTAACTGGAGATAAGAGTCTCACAGACTTTCCGGCCTAGGCTGGCTTCCAACTGGGATCCTCTGATCTCAGCCTCCTCAGTAGCTTGGATTACAGGTGTGAGCCACCACTGGGGCCAAGCTGTTTGGGTTATTTTTGAATAGAGTCCCACACTTACGCCCAGGCTGGCCTGGACCATGACCTCCCATTTATGCTTCCGGTGCCCCCCATCTATACTTCCTGTGTTGCTGGGATGACAGGTATGATTTTGTTACAGCTGCCCAAAAGACCCCACAGGCTGGCCAGTGATACCACACAGGGTTCGCTGGGGGCTTCATCCACAGTCCTTGGGGACAGGGCACTCTGTGGATGGGGGTGGCCAGTCCCCTGGGGACCAGAATGCAGTCGGAGTTGGCTCCTGTGGGAGAGAGAAATGAGGGCTCCCCCCCCTTCTCTCTCTCTGCCATGAGACAGTCGTAGGTGCTGACTGGCTAGGGACTTTTTTCTTTTAACTTTGTTTTTTAAATGTGTCAGCCAGGCCTGGGCTGGCGGGGTGCGGTATGCTCTGCGCTGGTGTCTGTCAACACAGCTGTCTATGACGGCTCCTGCTGTAACCTTCAGCTCCTGGAGGAAGCCGGCCAGGCCTGCAGGGACTTAGGTGGCTGCAAGCTTTTCCTGTGGCCCACTGCTCCTCCTCCGCCCTCGGTAGGCCCAAATGTCACCTCCCCCAGGAGGCTGTGACCACCAGGCGTGAATCCTGCCCGTCTCGTCCACGAACGTCACCGGCTTTGTCTGAAGCCAGCAGACCCATCTGGGAGAGTCCAGCTACCCAGGATCACCGCCCACGGTCTGCTTCCATTCCATTCCATTTCATTTCATTTCTTTCTTATTTGTGCGTGTGCGCCAGCCCTGGAGCAGGAACTCAGGGCCTGGGCGCTGTCTCTTAAGCTCTTTTGCTCATGGCTGGTGGTGCTCTACCGTTTAAGCCACAGCTCCACTTGTGACTTTTGGTGGTTCATTGGAGGCGGTAAGAGTCTCACAGACTTTCCTGTCTGGGCTGGCTTTGAACCACAATCCTCAGATCTCAGCCTCCTGAGTAGTTAGGGTGACAGGTGTGAGCCACTGGCACCCCACTAAGTGATGTTTCTTGACTTGACCCCCAGATGTGGGCCTGGCCAGGGCTGGGCAGCTGCGGTTCTGGGCGCAGGGGGTCAGCACGCGGGCTGGCTCTGGGTGGGGTCCTGCTTAACCAGGGCCTGTGCCCAGCACACGCCTGTCCCGCTCCCTCCTTTGCAACAGCCCAGTTCCTGGGGAAGACAGCGTGGCTTTCGGAGGCTGAATGCGCGCAGGGCGCAGGGCGCGCGCCCGACCCGGGGCGGCCTTCCTTCCCGCCTTCCTTCCCCGTCCCTCCAGCGTGACAGCGGTGCACACCTGGGCCCCGGGGTTTGTTGAGTGAATAAACGAGCCTGTTAGCACCCCAGGTCTGAAAGGCCCAAAGAGGCCCGGTTGGACGCAGAGGGCTCCCCAGCAGGCCCCGTCTGCCCCGGAAGGCGCGCGGGGCTGGGGCGGCACTTCCGCGCTCGGAGCCCCGCGGGCAGCGCAGCAGCTGGGCTGTGGCCTCTCCCCGGGGACCGTGCAGGTCTCGGAACAATGCTGGGACAGGAAGCCACGCTCGAAGGCTCTCAGAGCTTTCTGGGCAGTGTTGGCAGCCAGGGGAAGATGGTGGGGTGCCGGGCAGGGTGGCGGCCTGGGCCTGGCTGCCGCCTCCCCACAATGGCCACCGTGCTGCGTGGCTTTGGCTGCTGGCGCAGGCTCAGCGGGCGCGGGGCGCAGACCACCTGGTCCTCCACCCTCCCCACGACCCCCGCGTCCTGTTCACCCGTGGGGTCAGCGAGTTCAGGGAGCTGTGCAGCCACCATGGTCAACTGGAGAGCTTGTTCACCACCCTGAAGAAAGATCTGGAACCCCCTCTGCCCCCCCAACAATGTCCCCACATCCCCTGTTCTCACGAACCCTGGATCTGTCTGCTCTCGGAACGCGCACATGTGTGGGCTCTGCTATCCCATGAGTAGGGGAGGTCTCCTGACGGGAAAGTGGGGTTCAGAGAGGTTGTCACACAGCTAAGGGAGGGCAGGACTGGGCTTGGTCCCCCCCCCCCAAGCCCATGCTTCACTTCCCCCTGCGCTTTCCTCCCGCGCTGAGCGCGGCCCTGGCCTGCGGCTGCCAGGCCCTGACTGCCTCTGACTTTCCCTTCTCGCGTGGATGGCGCTCAGAGGGAGACGGGTTCAGAGAGGCGAACGGACGCCGGGGGCCTGGTGCACACCTGCCACCCCAGCTACTTAAAGGCTCACATCTGAGGGTCGTGGTTCAAAACCAACCCAGGCAGGAAAGTTTGCAAGACTCAGATCTCCCAGAAACCACCCAGACGCAGAGCTGTGGCTTCGGGGGTAGAGTTTGGAGAGCAGGAACTCAGGACAGCACCCAGCACCCTGAGCTCCAGCCCCAGCATCCTGAGTTCCAGACCCCGCCCCCTGAGCTCCAGCCCCCTCCCTACCCTGAGCTCCAGACCCCCCCCCAGTTCCAGCCCCCACCCCCTGAGTTCTAGCCCCCCTGCTGAGCTCCAGCCCCCCCCCCCCCAGCTCTATCCCCAGCACCCTGAGCTCCAGCCCCAGGACTGGCACAAGAAAAATAAAAAGTGAGATCCAGGCAGGGCCAGTTAAGTGTGGCTGTGGTTAAGGGAGAAAAACACTCCTGGTAGAGATGTCAAGCCGGGCGCCAGGGGCTCACACCTGTCATCCTAGCTGCTCAGAAGGCTGAGGTCTGAGGATCTCGGTTCAAAGCCAGCCCGGGCAGGAAAGACCGTGAGACTCTTATCTCCAATAAACCACCAGAAAAACCAGAAGTGGCGCTGTGGCTCAAGCACTGGGGCGCTCGCCTTGAGCAAAAGCAGCTCAGGCACAGCGCCCAGGCCCCGAGTTCAAGCCCAGGACTGGCAGAGAAGAAAGAAGATGGCTCTGAGCCCAGCCGGGGACGGGAGCGCGAGCGGCCGCAGCTCCCGCAGCCCGGCCGGCCGGCCGCCCATTCGGGTCGGGGGCGGGAGGGAGCCCGCGCGGGGCGCCCACAGAGCCCAGGGCGCCCCATTCCCGCCTGCGCCCGGCGAGCGACGGCGCTGCCTCAGTTTCCTCCGGGGCGCGCGGAGGCGGGGCTCCGGGCCTGGGCGGCCCCGGGGTGCAGGAGGGGCCGGGCGGCGCGGCGGGGCCGGCCCCGGGGTCACGTGGCGCGGCCGGGCCCCGCGGTGCAGGGCGTTCGCTGCCGGGGCGCGCGGGCCGGGACGCGGCGGCTGCGCACGGGACGCGGAGCCCAGACCCGGGAGGGGCGGGCGAGCGCGCGGCGGCGCCCGGCGGCTCCTCCAGGTGAGCGGCGGGGCCGGGGTGGGGCGCGCCGTCGGGGCTCCCCGCGCCCGGGGTGGGGGCGGCGCGGTCCGGCCCGGCTGCCGGCCACTTCCTCTCGGGGCGCCGGCGCCGCCTCGCCGGGCCGGGCAGCGGGCGGGCGGCGGGGCGTCGTCGGCCCCGGGCCCGCGTGGGTTCGCGTCCCGCCCCGATCTCCGGCCCCGCGCCCGCCGGCTCCCCCCGGGGCGCTGGGTTTCCCGGGCCCCGCGCGCCCGTGCGCGGCCCCGACCCGGGACCCGGCGCGGAGCCACTTGGGGGACAGACCGCGGGGGGCCCGGAGCCGGAGCCGGGGCGCGAACAGGTGGGCTCGCTGGAGGGCCGTCTGGGGCCGGGGTCCTCCCCGGGGCGCCGCCGCCCCGAGCCGGGGGCCGGGCGGGACCCCCGGCTCCGCGCGGGCCTCGCTTTCAGTTCTGCACGGCGGGTCCCGGGGCCCCGCGGGCCGCGCTCCGCGGCGCTGAGATCGGCCCGCACCCAGGGGACCCGCGGGGCCGCTGCGCGCCCGGGGCAGCGGCGGGGCCGCCGGGAGAAGACGCGGGGAAGAGCCGCGCGCCGCGCCGGGGACCCCGACGCGAAGTGGAGGGCCCCCAACCACCAGCCCCGGCCGCGCCCCCCCACCGGCCCCGGCCTCCTCCTCCCCCCTGACCCCGACCCCAGTCCCGGCCTCCTCCTCCCCCCTGACCCCGACCCCAGTCCCGGCCTCCTCCTCCCCCCTGACCCCGACCCCAGTCCCGGCCCCCCCCCCCCCGCCCCGCCTTCTCCTTCCCCCCCTCCCCTCCGGCCTCGGCCTCCCCATCACCCCCGGCCCCCTCCTCCCTCCTCCCTCTTCCCTCCTCCTCCCCCCTCCTCCCTCCTCCTCCCCCTCTCCTCCCCCACCTCCCCCTGCCCCCTCCCCCCGGGGTCGCCAGCCTTTATGAAAATGGAATTCTGCCGCTCACGCTCACGGGTTTGCCGTTGAAACGCAGCTTTCCACGCAGCTTTCCAGATCCGGTTGCTTAGAAATGTCCCATCCGCCCCTCCACCCAGTTTGGTCTTTCTCACACTCATTCTTCCAGCCGGGGTGTCACTGTGTGCCCCGCTGGTGTTGAACCCTCATCCTCCTGCTGTCTTGGCTGGGCTGAGTACAGCCCCCGTGTGTAAATGGATATGTTGTATATATAATATTTTTGGTCGGTCGTGGGGCCTGAACTCTGGGCCCGGGCGCCGTCCTTCAGCTCTTCCACTCAAGGCAAGCGCTCTACTGCTTGAGCCACAGCGCCACGTCCTGCGTTTTCTGTGTATGGGGTGCTGTGGAATCGAACCCAGGGCTTCATGCATGCTAGGCAAGCACCCTACCGCTGAGCCACCTTCCCAGCCCTATTTTATTTATGTAGCTGTAAAGGAAAAAGTCAGTGAGAATTCATGATCCTTCTGTCTGTCTGGGGCTGAGGCTGGGTGCTGGGTTTGGGGTTCTCTCCCATGGGTGTTCGATCATAAGCACCTGTCTCCAGTGGGTGGGAGGTGCACCTGAGAGCTGGTGCTGGTATCTGAGTTGCTCCAGCAGCTACTAAGTGAGCAGTACTTGGACTCCTGAGGCGGGACGGCACCTTGCCCTGGTGGTTGTTATGAAGGGGCTTTGTGCTCCCCGCTTTGTCCTTGGTTTTGCCCTTGGAACTCAAGAGGCACCTGGCTGGTGCACAGTGAGCGCTTGGGAATGGGGACCGGGTTCAAATCCCGGTGCTTGCGGTGTGACCTTGGCCAAGTCCCTTCACCTCTCTATTTTCCAAAATGACAGAGTTAATGTATCTTCGGTGGTTGGACCTGGGGCTGCCAGGCCCTTGCGCCCGACGGGGCGGAGCTGCGGGCTTCCTTCCTGTCTGGCCGGATTCTGCCACCTGCGGGGTTCTGAGGGGCCAGGGCCTGCTCTGAAGGGGCTCTGGGGCGCCAGGGCTTGGCCCGTGTGTCTTTGATGAAGTGATGCTGTACGAGGGAAGCGGGGTGGCCCCGGGGAGCCAGGCTGGGGGGCTGGTGAGTCTCCCGATGAGCAACCTGTGAATGCCAGCGGGTTCTCGAGACTGGCTGCCGGCCTTCCTGCCACCTGGCAGTGGTGAGATCCAGACACTTCCTCTTCCCAGGTGCGGCCTCTGACCTCTGGACCCCCACCACACCCCAGACACACTCCCCACCTCCCCTCACCATGACACCCGGGGAGGCCTGACTTCTATCCCACGCCTGGGAGGGCCTGGGGTCCCAGGGCTGGGTGGAGGGAGGAGGGCAGAGGGCAGGGCAGGGGTGGAGGGAGGAGGGCAGAGGGCAGGGCCTGGCTTTCTCTGCCTGCTGCACTTGCATTGTAGCCTTGGTTCCCAGAGCCTGGCAGAGAGCGGACCCTGGACCGGTGCCGGCCGGCCGGTAGGTGTGAAGTCAGGGTCTCGCGTGAGGGTCACTTTGGACCCACTTTCCAGGTGAGGGAAGGGATCTAGATTTTGGGCAGTGAGGTGAGAGGCTGGAGGAGGAGGCAGCTGCTATGCTGGTTCTGGTGTTAGAATGGGGTCTCTCTATAGAGCTATTTTGTAACCTTGAAGTTGTTACAGAGTAACACCTGGGAGGGGGGTGGAGCTGTTAAGTGAATTTGGAGAGATGGGGGGGTATAAGTAGGCACAGAACACGGGGAGGGGGGAGGCTTAGGAGCGCTGTCTTTGCAGCCTTGTTGTAAGATCTCAGGTACCTGAGCACAGCTGTGCAGTTCACTTTCTTTTCCACAGCTGGGAATGGAGGCTCATCCCAGGATCCTCTGGGTCCCTCACGGTCGGGGCTGCCCCAGCGCATGCAGTGTCTCTGTCTGTTTGGGGCCAGAATTAAGGGAGCGGTGTGGAGGCGCGCTCCGGCTGCCGCTGCAGGGCTTGGAGCAGGGTAACATTTTTTCCCGGTCTTAGGGCTCCAACTCTGGGCTTGGGCGCTGTCCCTGAGCTCCTTTTTTTGCTCAAGGCTAGTGTTTTACCACTTGAGCCACAGAACCACTTCTGACTTTTTCTGTGATTAATTGGAGATAAAGAGTCTCAGGGACTTTCCTGCCCAGGCTGGGATGGGATTACAGGCGTGAGCCTCAGGTGCCTGGCTGGGTAACGTGGTTTGATTCCTGTCCTGAAGTCTTTCTGTCTGCTGGGTTGAGCATGGCCCCAGGGGTCAGGGCTGATGGGGCACCCCAGGGCAGGTAATCAGAAGGGGGGGGCTGGGACCCCAGGGGAGCCGGCGGAGGAGAGGGTTTGATTCTGGGTTTGCTGCCAGAGTTTGCTTGTGGGTGTGAGAATGCTCAGACAAGGATTTCTCCAGAACTTGGGCCTAAGCGCCTCTCTGATAAGCACCTGCCACCCACGCCCACGCACACGGGCGCTCCGCTGTGGCTTCGCCTTCCAGAATGTTCCAGCTGCCTGCTTAGAAGGGACAGATGGATGGACGGAGGCCTGGCAGGCAGCTCCCCTGGGATTTGACGTTTCCTGCCATTTTGGTTTGCTTTCCAGTCTCTCAGGACTCTACAGACATGTTGGGACGGCTTTTCTTTTTGTCTGTTCCTGGTTTGGGCGTGGGGCGTGGGCAGGTGTTAGCCGTCGCAGGAGGAGAGCGCAGGGTGCTGGAGCCCACGGGGCTGCTTTGCTGATCCCACGCTGGACCGGAGCCGCTGCGTGATTTGGTTATTCAAAGCTGCTCTGCGGGTGCGGCGGGAGGTCAGCGGCCTCCCACAGCTGGATTTCCATTTAGGCCCTGCCATCTGCATGGATTCTCCCAGCAGCCAGCGACTTCCTCTTACTAGAACCTTCTCTTCCTCACAGCCATGACCTGTTAGCTAACTCACCCCACCTGAGCTGATTGAACCCTTTATCCCGCCCCACCAGAGTCCTTGCTTCTGCTGCTCCTGCGGTGACCGACCATGACCACCGTGGGCAACGTGGACACCCTTCCCGAGCATGAGAAGAGTCAGCTCAAGAGGGCTCTGGAGCTGGGCACCGTCATGACCGTGTTTAGTTTCCGCAAGTGCACCCCCGAGCGGAGGACCGTGCAGGTGATCATGGAGACGCGGCAAGTGGCGTGGAGTAAGACGGCGGACAAGATGGAAGGCTTCTGTGAGTACTGGCCGGATGGGCCGCTGCCCGTCGGCCCCCTCCCCTGCTCCCCGCCTCCCCGCCCCCCGCCTGCCTTTGGTGGTTGGTGCTCCGGTGAGTGAGTTTCTACCTTGTCAGTGCACAGAGCTTGCTCTATGGAGAAAGTGCATCCAGGAAAAGTTCTGTGCTGTGACAGACGTGTGGAACTGGCCAGTTTGGAAACTGGCATTGCAACATCGTGGCGGCCTCTGGCGGCTGGGCAGGGTGTCCATCCCCACGGGAGCTCGGTGGTCTCGGCCCGTGGAAACGCCCAGCGTTGTAGCCAAATGCCGGCTGGGGTTTCCTGCGGACCCCAGCAGGGAGAGGCCTTTCTTGGCTCTGTCCAAGCGAGCAAACACATGGCTGAAGGTTCTAGAGCTTTCCAGCACCACTCTGGTTCTGGTGGAGGAGCTGCCTCTCCTCTCCCTCACCTCCTTCCCGATTTGTTAGCGCATCCAAGCTCCACGTGCAGGAGCCGCGCTTGACTTTTGATTCGTTTTTAATCGAAAATTTAAAACACATTCCTTGAATCCCAGCACTCGGGCAGAATCTCTAGTTTGAGGCCAACCTAGGCTGTCTTGAATAACAAAGCAACTCTAGACAACGGGTCAAAGAGTTGGGGTTCAGGTATCTCGTCAGTATGTGTGTCTCGCCAGGTCCTTCACCCCCCCGCGGCTCGCTTGTTACCAATTTCTTTTGTCTTCCAGAAACACTTTATGCTTGTGTAATATGTGTGTGTACGTTTTACACAAATGGGAACTCCTATACAACCCTCTGCACCTTTTCCCCCTCCACTTCATAATCACCTGGGGGTGCTGACTTATCCCCGTTCTTTCCTGGCCTGGACACGTTCTGGGCGTGGCTGCCAGGTGACAGCGCAACGCAGGACGTTTACTGTGGGCTGTTGTAATCATCCTGTGCATTTTTGGTGGTTCATTGACAGTAGAGTCTCATGGACTTTCCTGCCTGGATTGGCTTTGAACCACGATCCTCAGATCTCAGCCTCCTGAGTAGCTGGGATGACAGGCGTGAGCCACCGGCGCCCAGTTTCCATATTTTTTCTTTAACTTGGCATCACGAAGAGGGGTCACCGTTACCTGAGGCAGGTAGCGAGTACATTTGTCTTTGGGCAGTGTCACCCTCCATACAGTTTTAAAGGTATCCAGTTACCCAGCCTGGGGATCAGCCCGGCATCTTACTTGTTTTGGATATTGTGTAGTCTCCTATTTTCCTGTGTCAGCCATCCGTTCTGGGAACACTTTCAGAGCCGACTTGAGGCCCTTTCTTGGTATTTTCCATAGCACGGATCTCTGCAGGAGGACCAGAAGGCCACGCGTGGGGCCGGGGCCCAGTGTGGTCAGTGTGTTCGTCCATCCGCCCCACCTCCATGCCTGCCAGGGTCTGGGCAGGCGCCATTCAGAGCTTGCAAATTGGGCAGCGAAAGCCCAGTCCCACAGGCGTGGCTGTGCTTCCTTCCCTCCTGACGGTGTTTGCTCTGGCTGGGCTGGGAAAACCTCAGCAGCCATCAGGCTTCTCTTGGCCACAGGATCAAGAGTCTGTCCCCGACCGGCACCGCTGCGTGGGTGCGTGCTGAGCCCGGATGAAGGCTGCTGTTCTCCTCCCTCGGCCCCGCCTCCTCCCGTGGAGTGACCAGCCAGGGCTGGCGGCTGGCGCTCGGGGCTGGCGGCTGGCGCTCGGGGCTGGCCGTGCTGACTCTTGCTGGCGTCCGTTTTCCCTCCCATGTTTGAGCCAGGCATGGGGGGGCTCCCGCCTGTCATCCTGGCCACTCAGGAGGCTGAGATCTGAGGATCTAGGTTCAAAGCAACCTCGGGCAGGAAAGTCTGTGAGACATGTATCTCCAAACCAGCAAAAAGCCAGAAGTGGAGATGTGGCTCAAGTGGTAGAGCATAGCCAAGAACAAAGAAGCTCAGGAATAGCATGCAGGCAGTGGGTTCAAGATGCAGTGCTGGCAGGTGGGTGCCCATGCGTGTGCGTACACACGCATACTCACATGAGCACGTGTGTGTACGCGCACCCACATGCGCGTGGATAAGGCTTCAGTGACTTCCAAATTGAAGTGGGTTCCAAAAGTACCTGGCTGTGCAGAGTCCCCAGCAGAATTTTCTCTGGATTGAAAGGACTTGAACTTATTTCAATTCTCTTCCTTTTAGCTTCTGGAAGCTTCCCTCATTGACAGGTGGTGTTGTATAGCTAACCAACACTTCTAACTATCCTTATCAAGAGGAGAGCTGCCATTTTTATTTATTTTTTATCATTTTCACTTTATGAAACAATAGTTCTATTGAAGCCTGCCATAGAATTCATCCATTATGATGTTTAACCTAGTTTGTTTGCTTTTTAGTGTGTTTATGGATCGGTGCCAGTGCAATCAGTCAATATTAAAATGATTTCAAATCCCATACACTTAGCAGTTGCCTCCCCTGCCTCAGTTCCTGGCAGTAATAAATTTGCCCTGCGTATTTGCTGATCCTGGACATTTCACATGAAGCAATCATAATTGTGGCCTTCGCTTCTGACTTCTGATTTAGCATGTTTTGGACTTAATCTTCATTGCAGCATGTGTCAGGACTTTCTTCCTTTCTATTGCTGTGTAATATTCCATTGCCTGGAGAGGTAACTTCTGCCTTGGTGGTCATACATTGCTTCCTCATCTTGGATCAGAGATCCTATTTGCTAAGAGCCATTTTCAGGCATAAAAAGGACCGCTTTCAGCCAGAAGGGCCATGGTTAGCTTCATAGCTGGCTGAGTCTGGCTGGGACAGTGTTATAGAATGCCATCTGAAAGCCAAACCAGAAGCCAAACTTCCATGGTTCAGATGCAGAGCACTTGCCGAGCAAACTCCAGGGCGTGTGTTCAATCTCCAGACTGTGCTAAATTTTTTTTTGTGTGTGTGTCATGGGGCATGAGCTTAGGGCCTAGGCAATGTCCCCAAGCTTTTTCACTCAAGGCTAGAGCTCTACTACTTTCTTCCAGTTTTCTGGCAGTTAATTGGAGGTAAGAGTTTAATGGTCTTTCCTGCCAGGGCTGGCTTTGAACCATGATCCTTAGATCTCAGCTTCCTGAGATCTACAGCTGGTGTGGTGGCCTGAGCCTATCTAGATCCTAGTTATGTTGGAGGCATACAGGAGGCTCTCAGTCCGGCCTAGTGCATACCCTGTCCCCGAACCCCTTTCTCTCATGCCTGGAAAGCCACGATCCCTATGGATCTGCCTCTTTTGAGCATCTCATTCGTGGCAACAGTGTGAGACCTTTGGTGTCTGCTTTCTTTTGTTTACAGTAGTGTTTTTGAGGTTTTCCATGCTGTGTGGAGTAGGCCAGTGCTTCTTTTATATGTCTGAGTAGGATTCCGTTCCATGAATAGACCACACTTGAAAAAAAATCCATTGAATCCAGGTGCTGGTGGCTCACACCTGTAATCCTAGCTACTCAGAAAGCTGAGATCTGAGGATCGAAGTTTGAAGTCAGCCAGGGTAGGAAAAGGCCATGAGGCTCTTTTATCCCTAACAATGCCTCAAAACCAGATGTGGAGCTATGGCTCAAAGTTGTAGAGCACTAGCCTTGAGCATTAAAGCTCAGGGACAGCGCCCACCCCCAGGACTACCACACACACACACACACACACACACACACACACACACACACACACACACACACACACACACACACACACACACACACACACACACACACACACACACACACACACACACACACACACACACACACGTCCTCCATTACTTCATGGACATGGGATTTCTTCCGTCTTTTGGGTGTTAGCACACTGCGTCCCTGTGGATATCCATGCATGGCTTTGGTTTCAGCGTGGGCTTTCGGTTATTTAGGATGTATACCTCGATGTGGGGTTGCTCTGGTTGGTCTGTTGGGGGCGTTACTGGCTCCCTTGGGTGGGGCCACGCCATTTTGTGTTTTCTTTCTGGCTGTTTTGGAGGTGAGCCTCACTGTGCCCCAGGGGGGTTGAACCTGTGATGTCTGCCAGTGAGAATGGCCAGGAGAGTCCTGAGGGGCTGGGGGCCGCCTGGGGCCCCAAACCACCAGCTCAGGGTTGGAGTTCCAGCTCTGTCTCGTGCTGTGTGCAGCCTTGAACCAACATCGGGGCCTTCCCACTGCAGAACAAGGAGAGACGGGGCTCCAGGCAGGCGCCGGGGGCCTGGGCGCCGTGAAAGCTGCCGCAAGGAGGCCGAGGTGGTTTCTGCTTCTCTGGGGGACCCTGGGACGTTTTGTCCCTGATGGGCACCCAGGGATGGGCAGCTGGCGCCTCTAACGTGGCCTTTCTACTCCCTGTGGCCCTGTGGCCTCCGCTAGGCCTCACCTGCGGCCCTGGGCATGCGCGTCATCGCTTCCAAGAGCAGCCTGGCCTTGGCTCTGTCCCGCTGTCCGCGTGGCTTCCGTGGGCATTCCTGCACATCTACATATAAACAAATAAGAGAGAGAGGAGAAGCCCTCAAGGTTTCTGAAGTCTGGGCCCTGGAGCATTCATGATACCACTTTTTGTGTGCCAATACTGGGCCTTGAACTCAGGGCCTGGGTGCCGTCCCTGAGCTCTTTGCTTAAGGCTCATGCTCTACCACTTTGGGTCACAGTACCACTTCCGACTTTCTGGTGGCTCATTGGAGATAAGAGTCGCACGGACTTTCCTTCCTGTGGCTGTCTTGGAACTGTGATCCTCAGATCTCAGCCTCCTGAGTAGCTAGGGTGACAGGCGTGAGCCACCAAGCCCAGCTATCACTCTATCTCAGGTTATTATTGGTCAAAGTGGGTTTCCAGGGCAGGGAGAAGAAACAGACCTGTGTGCTTAGTGGAAAGAGTGTGGGAGGTGTGTCTCATTGTTCTAGAATCTTCCTCACCCTCTGTCATCCTGAGGGACACTGTCTACCCTTTCGTGCAGGTTCCACTGTGTCAGCTGTGTCCTATGTCCCTAAAGCCTTGGTTGATTAAAGCTCTCCCAGGCACCGTGGCTCACACCTGCCATCCTAGCTACTCAGGAGTCTGAAATCTGAGGATGGCGATTTGAAGCCAGCCCAGGCAGGAAAGTGCGTGAGACTCTTTTTTTTTTGGGGGGGGGGTCTGGTTGTGGGGCCTGAACTCTGGGCCTGGGTGCTGTCCCTCAGCTCTTCAGCTCAAGGCTAGCGCTCTACCACTTGAGCCACAGCACCACTTCCGGCTTTTTTCTTTTTGCTTATGTGGTGCTGAGGAATCGAACCCAGGGCCTCATGCATGCAAGGCAAGCACTCTACCACTGAGCCACCTTCCCAGCCCATGCGTGAGACTCTTATCTCCAATTAGCCACCAAAAAGCTGGAAGCAGAGCTGTGGTTCAAGTGGTATAGCTCTAGTCTTAAGTGAAAAGATGCAAACTCAGGAACAGCACCCAGGACCTGTGTTCAAGCCCCAGTACTCTCTCTCTCTCTCTCTCTCTCTGTCTCTCTCTCTCTCTCCCTCTCTCTCTCTCTCTCAAGTTCTCATGCTACATTTGCTATTCAAGGAGACCCAAGTGTGTATGCAGAGTCTCAGAGGGACCCCTGTCAATGTGAAAATGTTGGTCAGTTCAAGGCCAAACAAGCTCTGTGCCCTGCATCTCCAGTGCAGCTCACACCTGCGTCTCCAGTGCAGCTCACACCTGCGTCTCCCATGTAGCTCACACCTGCATCTCTCTCCTGCGTAGCTCACACCTGCGTCTCCCACGTAGCTCACACCTGCATCTCCCACGTAGCTCACACCTGCATCTCCTGTGTAGCTCACACCTGCGTCTCCCATGTAGCTCACACCTGCGTCTCCTGTGTAGCTCACACCTGCATCTCCTGTGTAGATCACACCTGCATCTCCAGTGCAGCTCACACCTGCATCTCCTGCGTAGCTCACACCTGCATCTCCCACGTAGCTCACACCTGCATCTCCTGCGTAGCTCACACCTGCATCTCCCACGTAGCTCACACCTGCATCTCCAGTGCAGCTCACACCTGCATCTCCAGTGCAGCTCACACCTGCATCTCCAGTGCAGCTCACACCTGCATCTCCAGTGCAGCTCACACCTGCATCTCCAGTGCAGCTCACACCTGCGTCTCCTGCGTAGCTCACACCTGCGTCTCCTGCGTAGCTCACACCTGCGTCTCCTGCGTAGCTCACACCTGCGTCTCCAGTGCAGCTCACACCTGCATCTCCAGTGCAGCTCACACCTGCATCTCCCGCGTAGCTCACACCTGCATCTCCAGTGCAGCTCACACCTGCATCTCCAGTGCAGCTCACACCTGCATCTCCTGCGTAGCTCACACCTGCATCTCCAGTGCAGCTCACATCTGCATCTCCCACGTAGCTCACACCTGCATCTCCTGCGTAGATCACACCTGCATCTCCTGTGTAGATCACACCTGCATCTCCAGTGCAGCTCACACCTGCATCTCCTGTGTAGATCACACCTGCATCTCCTGTGTAGATCACACCTGCATCTCCTGTGTAGATCACACCTGCATCCCCCGCGCAGCTCACACCTGCATCGTCAGCACAGCTCACACCTGTTCCTCACACCTGCATCCCCCGCGTAGCTCACACCTGTTCCTCACACCTGCATCCCCCGTGCAGCTCACACCTGCATCCCCCGCACAGCTCACACCTGTTCCTCACACCTGCATCCCCCGTGTAGCTCACACCTGTTCCTCACACCTGCATCCCCCGCACAGCTCACACCTGCATCGTCAGCACAGCTCACACCTGTTCCTCACATCTGCATCCCCTGCACAGCTCACACCTGCATCGTCAGTACAGCTCACACCTGTTCCTCACATCTGCATCCCCCGCACAGCTCACACCTGCATCCCCCGCGTAGCTCACACCTGTTCCTCACACCTGCATCCCCCGCCCAGCTCACACCTGCATCCCCCGCCCAGCTCACACCTGCATCGTCAGCACAGCTCACACCTGTTCCTCACACCTGTGTCTCCTGTCCAGTGTCCGTCTCTCCTTGAGGGAGAAGGAGCTCAGGGAGCACTTTGGGGTGGGAGGAGGGACCTGAAGGGGAAGTCTGACCGGGGCGGGGCCCGGAGCCCGCGCTTGCCGGTTCCTCTGCGCAGGCTCGACACTTCCCCTGTGACAGGGCTGGTCCCTGACCTGTGAGGCCGGGTTGTACCGCGTGCGTGGCGGGCTGCGCGAGGGTGTGGGCGCTGCTGTGCTCAGCCCTCCGTGGCCGCGGCCCTCCTCCCCGAGAGCCTGGGCTCCGTCTGTGCTTGTGGCCACCCTGCTCATTCTCATGTTCCACCAGGCCCGTGCCTGTGCTCTGGGGGCTCTTCCTGCGAGTGCTCATGGCACTGATGCCTCGCTTCTGCCCTTGTGTCATGACCAGCATGCACCAGGTGCATGGTGGCGCGGCGTGGGTGGAGGCCTGTGTGTGTGTGGAGGCCTGTGTGTGGAGGCCTGTGTGTGGAGGCCTGTGTGTGTGTGTGTGTGTGTGTGTGTATAGGCCTCTGTGTGTGTACAGGCCCACGTGGATGGGGGCCTGCATGGGTGGAGGCCTGCATGGGTGGAGGCTGCGTGTTTGTGGAGACCTGCATGGATGGAGGCCCGCATGGGTGGAGACCTGCATGGGTGGAGACCTGCATGGATGGAGGCCTGCATGGGTGGAGGCCTGCATGGATGGAGGCCCGCATGGATGGAGGCCCGCATGGATGGAGGCCCGCATGGGTGGAGGCCCGCATGGGTGGAGGTCTGCATGGGTGGAGGCCCACGTGGGTGGAGGCTGCGTGTTTGTGGAGGCCCGCATGGATGGAGGCCCGCATGGATGGAGGCCCGCATGGATGGAGGCCCGCATGGGTGGAGACCTGCATGGATGGAGGCCTGCATGGGTGGAGGTCTAGGTCTGCATGGGTGGAGGCCCGCGTGGGTGGAGGCTGCGTGTTTGTGGAGGCCTGCGTGGGTGCAGGCCATCCTCCCTGCCGGCCTCAGTGCTGCCCCTTGGTTGCGGCACAGCTGATGGGCATCTGGAGCTTTCGGGTCGTCTGTCCAGCAGCGCCTGTCCTTCTGGAGGCCTCTCTGGCCTGGGCAGGGGCCGGGCAGGGCCGCCGGGGACACCCTTCATCGGATGGATGGAGGGTGGACCGCGTGGTCGGAGAGGCTCACCCGGATCCCCTCTGTCCCGTTTCCATGGAAACCCAGGAGCACGTCACCCTCACCCTGGAAGGAGACGGGAGTGTGGAGGGCAGGCCTCAGGGGGGCAGGCCGCGTGGGGGAAAGCCTGCGTGGAGGGCAGGCCATGTGGGAGTTGATCAGAAAGAGATGATTTTGGTCTTTGTAAGTCTGTAGAAGCTCTTTGGGTTTCAGGGCGCCAGGGGGTCCCTACCATCATAAAAGCATCAGCTTTTTAGTGAGCGCTTAGGGTCTTCGTTTGTTCTTTCTTCTTCCTTTCTTTCTTTTTTCTTTCAGTCAGTCGTGGGGCCTGAACTCTGGGCCTGGGCGCTGTCCCTCAGCTCTTCAGCTCAAGGCGAGCGCTCTACCACCTGAGCCACAGCGCCACTTCCAGTTTTCTGGTGGTTCATTGGAGATAAGAGTCGCATGGACTTTCCTGCCCGGGCTGGCTTTGAACCGCGATCCTCAGATCTCAGCCTCCTGAGAAGCTCGGCTGACAGGCGTGAGCCACCGGCGCCAGGCAGGGTGCTCTTTCTTGGTGTTGCATCTGACTATCATGAGCAGTGCCCTGGTCTGCACGGACCATCCCTAGTACATTCCCACCTCCATTTCCATTTTGTGTTCTGCAGTGTTGGAATCCAGGGCCTCACTCATGCCAGGCAAACACCCAGCCTCAGTTTCCCCTTTTATGCAGTGAGGGGGAAAAAATGTTACTACTGTGGAGTGGGATTTGGTAGGGATTACATGCGTGCCCCCAGCAGGTGTCCACCTCTGTGTGTGTGTGTGTGTGTGTGTGTGTGGACTGAGGCTTCTCCGTTGCACCTGCCCTGGGTGGTAGGGGTGAGGCACGTCTAGCGTGGGCTGCGGTGCGGGGCTGTGAACCACAATGCACATCGGAGCAGCCTCGGCGGCGCAGGCCTTGCTGGCGGCTGCAGGCCTGTGTGTCCTGGTGTAGGCCATCCGGTGCCGCTGCCCCTTTGGGGGCGGGTGGACCCTGGGTGCCCGTCGGCTGTCCCCTGGCCTCGGCGACCGCGCTGGGCCCCGAGTCTGGCGGGCACAGGGCCTGCCTGGGTTGAGCCTCAGGAAGTGGCCACTGTTGAAAACAAGCCCGTGCAGCCGGCGGTGAGCGCCGGGCCCCTGAGCGGATCACTGGAGTGCAGGCGCTGAAAATAGACGCTCTCCGAGAGTCCCCGCCCCGGGACGGTGCTCAGGCTTTGCATAATTTCCTTCCACAGCGTTTTCATTACAAACAACTTTTGGGGACCAAACTTAAAACAAGCAAACAAAAGACAAAACTACGCTCAAAGGTCCAAACTCCTCCCCCCCCCTTTTGTCTCAATAGTATCAAACAAGAGCCAGACACAGGCACAGGTTCAAATCCCAGATCCACCACTTGCAGGCTGAGTGGTTTTAGACAAGCTTCTCAACTTCTCTGTGCCTCTGTGTGTGATGATCACACCAGCCTGTGTGCAAAGAAAAGCAAGCAAGCCTTTGACATGCAACCGGGACAGTGCAGATGCCCATTAACCCCCGTCTCCTCCTCTTCCTCCTCCGCCTGGCCTAGAACTCGTGCTTAGTCCTCGCTGCTTCCAGCCAGTGTGGCAGGCCTGGAGGAGATGATTCCAAGGCTCTTTTGTTGTTAGTGTTTGCGATGCAAGGCTTGACCTCAGGGAGCGGGGCTCAGGCAGGTGCAGGGGATCTGCGCTGGGCCTGGGGGGCGGGGACACCAGGACAGGTGCAGTGCGTGAACCGCGTGGCCCAGCCTGCCGGCAGCGTGGGCCTGCTGGGTTTGCAGGCTGCTTCTGCAGAGCCTCCCTGTGCAAGCGTTCACTTAGCAGACACTCAGACACAGGCTCTCCACTCCGGGCCCCGCTGCAGCCTCCTGGGGCTCCAGCCGGCCTCGGTCGCTCCGTCATCTTGCCGCCATGGCCGGTGTCTTCCTCCGAGTAGGCCGGCCGTAGGGTTGGTTGGCACGGCCGGGGCGTGATGCCACATCCTGGGAGGACACATGGACGCTGTCCTCCAGGGCCTGGGCCGCTGGAGTCAGACAAGGCTGTGGGGTGGTGTGAGGCCTGCCCAAGGTGCTCTGTGCGTTTGAACTCCTTTCCCCTTGACATGGCTTGCTTTTCTTTGAGTTATGGAACTTAAGAAACAATAAAAAAAGGTGGGGGCGAGGGGGGGGACAGGCACTGGTGGCTCACACCTGTAATCCTACTTACTTGGGAGGCTGAGATCTGAGGATGGAGTTGTGAGGCCAGTTCAGGCAGGAAAGCCTGTGAGTCTCTTATCCAATTAGAAAAAAAAAAAAGGCAGGTTGAGCAACAGCAACAAAATGATGCACATGCTTGAGACCCTGAGTTCAGACCCCAGTCCCGGCGCACGGTGCATGTATGCCCAAACGAAACCCCCGGCAAGATGAAGACGTGAGAAGGAAGTGAGAGCAGGTGGCGTTCTGAAGCTCGCGGCTGGAGCTCCTTGTGGTGACCTTGGCCGCCAGCCTCTCCCCTCGCACGCCCCACCGTGGCTTTTTGACTGTGCTGTGCTTGTGTGGACCCGGAGGGGCAGGGAGGCAGGGAGGCACGTGCTAAGCCCCTGTGGTCAAGGAGTGTGTGTTATTCTTTGGGAAAGTGGCTGGAAGTGAGTTTGGGAACTCCACGTGTGGCGATCTTGTCTTGACTGATCTTCCCTTGTACTCTTTTTCTTTTTCTTTTCCTTTTCTGGGACAAGGATTTAAACTTCGCATCTGATGCTTTCGCTCATTAGCTAGATCTTTACCACCTGAGCCATGTGAGCTGAAGAGCTCAGGGACAAACAGCATCCAGGCCCAGAGTTCAAGCCCCACGACTGACAAAAAAGTAATATATTAGATGCTCAGTAAAATAAGAGTGAGTGACTTACAGCTATCATCCACATCCAGATGTGGGCCACCGCTGCCCCTCCCCCACCGCCATCCCCACCGCCTCCCCCTCCAGCCCGCGCCTCGGTTTCCTTGGTAGGTCACCGTTCCCAGGCTTTTGTCTTAGCCTCTCTATAGCCTGGCATTCTGCCCGCTCAGCTGATACAGCTGCTACGGTCAGATATGCCCATTTACTGGAACCACTGTGCGTGTGTGTGTGTGTGTATGTGTGTGTGTGCGTGCGTGCGTGTGCACACACGTGCGCTCAGGCCAGTCCTGGGGTTTGAACTCAGGGCCTGGGTGCTGTCCTTTAGCTTTTCTGCTCTACCACTTGAGCCTCACCCCCATTTCTGGTGTTTTTGCTTTGTTTTTTAACTGGTGAAGTGGAGATAAGAGTCTAGCAGACTTTCCCACGCAGGCCGGCTTCGCATTGGGATCCTCCGATCTCCGCCTCTGGAGAAGCTGGGATTCGGGGCGTGAGCCGCCGGTGCCGGTGTAGAAGCTTCAGTGGTGGCACTCTCTGCTCTGGGTTCCTGCGGCGGGTCTGTTTGGTTGTCTAAGAACGGTGCCAGGCCCCTGGGCCTCGGGTGGCTTAGGGCATCAGCGCCTGTGGGCCATGCGTGGACGTTGTGGGCGGCGCCGTGGGCGGCACGGTGGGCCTCCCTGGTGCTGTGGCCTCCTGTGGAGGCCCAGCCTTTGCTCACCCCGGGGGGGGGGCGAAGGAAGGGGTTCAGGGCAGTGCCCAGGGTGAGACCCGGGGCGGGGATCCCCGGCCCAGGCTGAGGGCTGCAGACCCTTGTGTAGGAGGCGTTCCCTGCCTGGGGACCCCCAGAGGCTGGGCCTGGCCCTGGCCCCCCCCCCCCCCCCCCCCGCCTGGCGCAGGGGAAGGAAGTGTCTCACCTCCTGGCGCGCTACAACAGGAACTGCACGGCCACCGCGCTGCCCCGGCCTGGGGTTTGCAAAACGCCCGGCCCAGTGGGGAAACGCGGGCCGCTAACCACAGCGCGCAGGCCAGGCCCAGCAGCCGCCCCGGCCCTGCGGGCAGCTGCAGGAAGCACTGAGCCCGGTGGTGGTCACCTTGGGGGGGGGCTTGGCCATCGTCCAGCCTCTGGCTTCACCCCCCGAGGGTAGGGGCGGGGCTTGGCCCTCCCCCCCCCCCCGCCCCCCTCAAAGCCTTCACCGCCCGGGGTGACGTGGCCAGGTCGGAGTGGAGATCTCTCCTGGCCTCTGCTCAGGCAGCAGCCATGTTTTAGGAAAGGTCATGGGGTCCAGTCCCAGAGGACCCCCCCAGCTCCCTCCCCCCTCTTGCAGGCGCATGCGCTTCTCTGCCTAACTTCCTGGAGAAGTCAGGTGCTCAGTGGACAGGCGTGTGAGGGCCGGCCCGCCGCCTCGGGGTGGGGTGGGGTGGGGTGGGGTGGGGTGGGGTGGGGTGGGGTGGGGTGGGGTGATGGCCGAGTGTTCAGAGCCAGGTGACTATGGAATAGGCCGGGTGAAGCGCGGGCCCTTCCTGTGGGCCGCGCGGGCGGAGGCCGGGCCAGGGACACGGGCCAGAGTAGTCGCAGGCAGCCATGGCGAGCAAGAAAGGGGAAGTCCTGGGGAGGAAGGGGCTCACACGAGGGGCGTCAGGACCGGGCCTGCAACCGGGGCCTGCTCTCCGTGAGGGCAGCCGCTGCTTCCTGACCCTGGCCTTGGGGAAGTGCTCATGGCATGCTTGGGGTCCTGGGGGGGTCCGAGGGGGGCTCAGGGGCCTGTGGCAAAAGTCCCTTTAAAGAGCTGGAGCTGGCCGGCCGCCCGTGGCTCCCGCCTGTCATCCTGGCTACTCAGGAGGCTGAGATCTGAGGATCGCGGCTTGAAGCCGGCCTGGGTGACAAATCTGAGAGACTTATCTCCAAGTAAGCAGCACAAAGCTAAAAGTGGCTCAAGTGGTAGAGCACCGCTCTTGACAACCGCTAGGACTGATGCACATGTGCGTGCGTGCACGCACACACACACACACACACACACACACACACACACACACACACACACACACACACACACAGAGGTGGAAGGATCACAGCCTGTCCGGGTCATCCCTGGTCATCTGCCGTGCCCGTCTGGGCTCTCTCCAGGGCTTGGCTCTGTCATCAGCCTGAGGGTCTTGAGCTGACATTGTCCGGCCTGGCCTGGCCCTGGGGCTGAGCGGAGACACCTAGAAACTCCCAGCCTCTTCTGTGGTCACTCGCTAAGACTGAGGGCACCCCCCCATCTTATCTGATGATTGACTTTGGCAGTAGGAATCCTGAATGAATACCGTGGCACCTCTCTGTGGCACAGAGACTTAACCTGGCTTTAAAGTCATCAGGAGAGGGGCTGGGAAGGTGGCTCAGTGGTAGAGTGTTTGCCTCTCATGCATGAAGCCCTGGGTTCGATTCCTCAGTACCACATACACAGAAAAAGCTGCAAATGGTGGTGTGGTTCAAGTGGTAGGGTGCTAGCCTTGAGCAAAAGAAGCTCAGGGACAGCGTCCAGGCTCTGAGTTCAAGCCCCAGGACTGGCATAAATAAATAAAGTCTCAAGGAGATTTTGAGCCGGCATTGGACCTGGGGGGGGCGCTGTGGGTGCTGTGGGCATGCGCCCCTGGAAATGGAAGCCACTGGACTCAACCTTTGTCCTGGGCATCAGAAGCCAGCCAGATGGCCCTGGGCTGTCTCCACGTGCCTGAGCCGACTCCTGTCAAGGTGGCTGGGGATGCTCACCATCCTGTCGGGTGTCTCCATCCTGAACTTGACCTCGGCAGGGCCACTGCCGGAGGGCCCCGGAGGGCACTGACCTTGGGGCTCAGACCCCAGCCCCTAGCTCCCCCCCCCCCCAGCCTGGTTATATAAAAGGGAGGCCGAGGCCACTTCCTGGCGCTGCAGAAGGTGTTCGGCCTGTGGTGGGGTACTGAGGCCTCTCCGCGTGGCTGCGGATGCTGGTTGGAGCGTCAGGATTGTGGGTTCGGTTCTGAGCCTCCTCCCCCCGTCGTGGATGGGTCCTGGGTGGATAGAGATGAGCTTTGTTTGTGGCAGAAACGGTGAGGAGCCGGTGGCCAGGCTGCTGCCGTCTGCCCTTGGGCCTGCGCTGGACGCTGGGGAGGGTGACGGAGGGCCTTTGATCACCAGCTTCTGAGGGTGCCATCCTGCTCCGTGGAAAGGCAGAGGGGAAGCCGTCTTCCTGGCACCACGCGTTTGGGGTGCCCGCTCTGCCCTCGGCCGCAGGGCGGTGGGCAGAGCGCTCCCTTTGCTCTGAGGAGCATAGCGACTCCTCCGTCAGAGTAGCGAGAGCGTCACGTGCATCATCGAGCAGAGCCGTGAGGGCCGTGCCCTCGCACCCGTGCCCGCGCGCTCCGAGCCGTTCGCTTGGAGACTTACGCAGAGATGCGTGTCACCGGCCTTGTCACCGGCATCCCGGACTCCCAGCTGAGTTCCTGCATCCGAAGCTCTTTCTCCCCGTGCCGGGGATGGGGGTCTGCGCTGGAGGGGCTGGCTGGGGATGCGGGTCTGCGCTGGAGGGGCTGGCTGGGCCGGGGATGGGGGTCTGCGCTGGAGGGGCTGGCCGGGGATGGGGTCTGTGCTGGAGGGGCTGGCTGGGCCGGGGATGGGGGTCTGCGCTGGAGGGGCTGGCTGGGCCGGGGATGGGGGTCTGCGCTGGAGGGGCTGGCTGGGCCGGGGATGGGGGTCTGCGCTGGAGGGGCTGGGCCGGGGATGGGGGTCTGCGCTGGAGGGGCTGGCCGGGGATGGGGTCTGCGCTGGAGGGGCTGGCTGGGCCGGGGATGGGGGTCTGCGCTGGAGGGGCTGGCCGGGGATGGGGTCTGTGCTGGAGGGGCTGGCTGGGCCGGGGATGGGGGTCTGCGCTGGAGGGGCTGGCCGGGGATGGGGTCTGTGCTGGAGGGGCTGGCTGGGCCGGGGATGGGGGTCTGTGCTGGAGGGGCTGGCTGGGCCGGGGATGGGGGTCTGCGCTGGAGGGGCTGGCCGGGGATGGGGGTCTGCGCTGGAGGTGCTGGCCGGGGATGGGGGTCTGCGCTGGAGGGGCTGGCAAGGCTATGACCCCCCCAACGGTTTCGCACCTGTGCTGGGATCTGCATGCGTGGCTGCTCTTCACCTGGGTGACCGCGTGGCCTCCTCCATCTTTGTGGGGCTGTTCTGTGTCTCCCTGCCCCCCCCCCCTTTAAACATTTCCATCTTCGTGTGTGTGTGGGTCTGCAGATTTGAACACGTGGCCTTGTGCTTGCTAGACAAGTACTCTGGCCACTCCACCCCTCCTGTTCGTAGTCCTCCCCTCCCCAGGTCGTGTCCCCGCTGGGATCTTGCTGCCTCTGTCTCCCAAGTCGCTGGGACGGTGGCGGTGTCCCCACACCCAGCCTTAACGGCCCTCTTCTCACCGGGACTCCAGCCATCTTAACTGTCCCTCTCCAAAGCCCCCATTGCGCAGGTACCAGGACCCCCCCCCTCCCTCTAGCCTTTATCGTTCATCTCCAGGCCCAGAAAGGGCAGGACTAGAACCTTCTTCAGTCCACATCCGAATCGCGTAGTTTTTGTGCCCCGAGGGACTTGTCACCACGGCAGAGCTGGTGACTTCCTGCCTCGTCTTCCCCAACCCAGCGTGTAGAGATAATAAACTCAGCCTTGCAGACGGGCACGGGCGTCTGAGAGCCCTCACTGTGCTGCTGGTGCATGAATGGAGGTTCTGGGAAGGAAGACGGACCAGGGGTTCCTTTAGAAGGTTCTGGAGTCTGTCAGTATTCTCAGAACCCTTCTCTGCCTGTTAAGTACGTGCACGCGTGTGCGAGTACGCACGCGCACACACACGTACTCAAAGCACGGACGGTGTGCAGGGCTGCTGGCCGCTGAGCTGGCGGTGATGGGGGATGGTCCTTAGTGAGGAGCCCGGTCGCCCTTGTGCGCGGTGCGCTTCTGCGGCCAGGCTCGGCTGGCGCCCAGCTGCCTGCCGCAGTGTGTGCCCGGCCCTCCGCAGGTGCTTCCTCTGGGTTGATGCCGGGCTCATCAGGAGGCTGCAAGACCATGTATTTCTGGCCTGGCTAGAAATAGCGGGGCGCTGCCAGGACAGAGGCAGCCGAGGGGTGGGGACGTAGCCGCCGGGGTGTGTGGGGGAAGTGAAGAGGGATTTCTGGGGTTCACCACCGTAGTTCTGCTGTGGGAGCGAACATGGCTTCCAGACAGCACGCAGCCCGGGCTGCGAGCGTGGCTCCTTCCTGACTTTCTTTCTTTTCTTTTCTTTTTTTGTCCATGGTGGGGCTTGAACTCAGGGCCTAGGTACTGTCCTGAGCTCTTTTGCTTAAGGCTAGAGCTTGACCAGTTTGAGCCGCAGCTCCACTTCCGGTTTTTGAGTGGTTAATTAGAGAGAAGAGTCTCATGGGGACTTTTCTTTCCTGGGCTGGCTTCGAACCACGATCCTCAGATCTCAGCCCCCTGAGAAGCTAGGATGACACTTCCGAGCCACCAGCACCTGCCCTCCTGTCTTTCTGATTGGAACAGGAATGTGTGCTTGATATTAAAATGTCTTTTCTCCCTTCTTCTTTTGGGTTTCTTTCTTTCTTTTTTCCCTTTCTTTTGTTGGTTTGCGTGTGTATGTGTATTTGTGTGTGTGTGCTGGGGCTTGAACTCAGGGCCTGGGTGCTGTTCCTGAGCTTTTTTGTCCAAGACTAGCACTCTACCACATGAACCACAGCTGTACTTCTGGCTTTTTTGGTGATTAGTTGGAGATGAGAGTCTCATGGAACTTTCCTCAGATCTCAGCCTCCTGAGTTGCTAGGATGACAAGTGTGAGTCACTAGCGCCAAGCTAAAGGCCAGGTCTTCTAGATTCTTCCAAAGCTGAGAAAGCCTCTGATCACCCCCCGTGCTGGTCATCCCGCTGGAGGAGGTGCAGCTAGCTAAGTGCGCAGAGCCCGGAGCAGTGCAGGGTCCCGGGTCAAGAGGCGGAGCGGAGACCAGTGGTGCTGGCGCCGGGCGTGGTGCTGGGCTGGTTGTGACTTCCTCTGGTGTCACACCAGTGGAGGAGATCGCACCTGAGCAGACCACGAGAAAAGGGAGGGCGGGAGGGGACCTGCCCGGCCCCACTCCCCACCCCCACGCCGGCTGGGAGCAGAGCCTCTGGTTTGCATCTCGGCCTCTGGACTCCAGGATTTCCTTGTGGGCTTTGTCCTCCCTCCCCAGCTGAGCCCCAGGACTTCGCCCGAGCACCGCGGCTGAGCGTGCACACTGGGTCCTGTAATTCTCCTGTGCGCAGACGTGTTGGCTCGCCCGGCCTGCCCTCCCTCCCGGGCTGGAGGGGGGCACCCGGCACCGCCTCAGCCAGTGCTGCGAGGACTGAGTCAGCCAGGAGGATGGGGACCTGGGGGAGAATTCCCAGCGCGCCTTGTTTCCTGTTGTGTGAAGGCCGATGTTGAGGTTGCAGGCATGGACCTCCGCGGGGTTGATGGGGAGAGAAGGGGGATGGGGAGGAGCTGTGTGTGGAGGGCCGGAAGAAGGGGGGGCAGCTCCAGGGGCAGTGGGGGGTGTGGCCAGGCCTGGGGAAGCGTGCGGTGGTGCTGGGCCTCGGGTGCGCTGTGGCCAGGCAAGGCCGTGTCTGTGGCTGTGTTATCTGGCTTCGTCAGGCAGGAAACCCAGCTTCTAAGGCCGCTGTGCTGCAGCTACTGTGAGAAAAAAGTCATCATAGTGACGTGCACACCGGACCCCCATGCCATGGCTGCTATTATGGAATTGGTGGGAATCTCTGGAGACTTTTTTTCATGTGCTTACACACGTGTATGCATGTACAAATACCGGACTGATATGTTCCTGAATATGTGTTGGACAGACACATTTTTTTTGGGGGGGGGGGAGAGCCTATGTTCCAGCATATTCCGTGGATATAAATGCTGGGTTGTCCATGAATCTGAATGCCCGGAGTCCTCAGCACCGCCTAATGCCGTAGAAGGGTCCGGGAGGGCGCGTCTCTCCTGAGAATGGGGCCTCATAACCCCCTAACCTTGCAACCAGGCCAAAGCCCAAAGAGCACCAGAACTAAGGATGAGGCCATTATGTCTGTAAGACCCTCAAGGGCCAGATACAAGCAACAGATGTCTGGCTTGCAGCAAAAGCTTAAAGGGACAGCAGGCGGATGGGCCATGTTCAGGGACAGAGCACCGAGGACGCTAAGAGAGCCGTTCTTCCCGGCTTGACCTAGAGATTCAGCGTAGTCCCAGCCAAAACCTGATAGGGTGTGTGTTTATCTATCCTCAAAAGTTCAATTCTAGCCTGGCGCCGGTGGCTCACGCCTGCAATCCTAGCTACTCAGGAGGCTGAGATCTGAGGATCGCACAGCAGGAAAGTCCATGAGACTCATATCTCCAATCAACTACTCAGGAAAAGCTGGAAGTGGTGCTGTGGCTCAAGTAGTAGAGCACTAGCTTTGAGCAGAAAGAAGCTCAGTGGGGCTGGGAAGGTGGCTCAGTGGTAGAGCACTTGCCTTGCATGCATGAGGCCCTGGGTTCGATTCCTCAGCATCCCATAAACAGAAAAAGCCAGAAGTGGTGCTATGGCTCAAATGGTAGAGTGCTAGCCTTGAGCTGAAGAGCTGAGAGACAGCACACAGGCCCTGAGTTCAAGCCCCAGGATTTGTGGGGGAAAGAAAAAAAGCTCCATCCCCAAACACCTTATCCCTAAGAAAGGAAAAACTCAAAATTCCCTGCTCTGCATTCATCATTCTGTGTGCCCCCAGCACACAGTACCCCAGTGGACGCCAGCTGACTCAGTTCAACTCTGATACCACGTCCCATTCCACAGGCTGTAAGATGATGACCCACACCTCACCAGCCCCAGGCTCCTGACTGAGCAGCTACAAATTGCGGGGGGGGGGGTGTTGCAGGACTGCCTCCCTTAGATTGTGCACATTTGCTAGACTGACTCCCAGAATCCTGGGGAACACTGGCTTATTGGCAAGAACAGCACAGACGATGTGGGTTTGGGGGAGGCCCAGGGCCAGGTGTGGGGGAGGGTACCTGGCTTCTGCCCAGCGGCATGCCCGCCGTCCCCGGGAAACCTCCCTGTGTTGGGTTCCTATGAAGGGTTTGCCTTGTAGGTTGAGGAAAGCACAGGCCAACTCAGCCTCTGCCTTTGTCCCCTCCCTTCAGGGAGGGAGAGGGCTGGGAAGGCTGATGGTGGATTATAGATCTCTGGTTGGATGCTCAAAGGTGTGAGGAGTTGTGTGCTAGGAAATTCCAGTATAGATGTGAGCGGCTCTTTTGCTCACATCTGTGAACCTTAGTTACTCAGGAGGCTGAGACCTGAGGATGGGGATTTGAAGCCAGCTAGGAAAGTCCATGAGACTCGTATCCCCAATGAACCACCAAAAAGCCAGAAGGAGAACTGTGGCTCAAATGGTGGAGCACCATCCTTGAGTGAAAAAAGCTCAGGGACAGAGCTTTTGTGAGTGGAGGTAACAGGTCATCAAGGTCAGGAGGACCTCTCGTGACACTCAGGGGGCCTTGTGGTTCACCTGTTGTCTGGTAGAATCTCCAAGTTCCATTACCAAAGCTTACGGTCCCTGTTTAATGTCTGCATCTCTGGAGAGGAAATTGGGAAATCCCAAGCCCTTTTATCAGCCACCTTTTCACTACTGGGATAAAATGCCCGAGAGAATCAACTTGAAGGAAGAAAAGGTTGATTCTGGCTTAACAGCCCCTGATCACCTGGCTCCACAGCACCATGGCAGAGGGGAGGTGGTGGAACAGAGTTGCTCACCTCATGGTGGCCAGGAAGCAGAGAGAGGAAGGGGCAGGGTCAAAGGCCACACCCCCAGCCACCTCCTTCCTCCAGTGGCCCCGCCCCCTGGAGGCCCCATTCAGTCATGAAGCCATCCTGGAGGAATCCATTGATGAGCTCAGAGCCTTCAGCATGCTGTCACCACTAAAGCATGTAGACACTGGGACCAGCACTGGATCGACCTTCCCCACCCCAGCTCTGGGGACATGCCGTCTGCCTCCAGGGCTGTGGGGGGCTGTGCACCCAGGTGCCACCGCTGCCTTCTGATCCGCCCTCTCCTGCTTGTTTCTTGCAGTGGACATCATGGAGATAAAGGAGATCCGCCCGGGGAAGAACTCCAAGGATTTTGAACGTGCGAAAGCTGTGCGCCACAAGGAGGATTGCTGCTTCACCATTCTGTACGGCACCCAGTTCGTCCTCAGCACGCTCAGCTTGGCAAGTGGGTGCACGTTCATCTGCTCCTCAGGAAGTTCTTCACTGGCCAGTCTCCACCCTGCCCGGCTCCCCCCAGGCCTGGGGTGGGGGTGGGGAGGGGCGGGCGTTCAGTTCTAGCTGCTGTCCAGCTGTGTGGCCTCGGGCAGCAGCTCAGCCTCTGAGCTGCAGGCTGCTTGGAGTGGAAGGGGGGGAGTGGTCATGCCCACCTCACTGGGGAGGTGTGAGGAACATTCCACCTGTCTGCCTTTGGATGTGGAGAGTCGATAGGTGGTAGAAGTGTGCTCACGGCAGGCCGGGCTCTCCAGACACAAATACCAGTTGCAGAGCTTGCCCGGCAAACGCCCATCTGAAGGTACTGCCTTGAGATCTGCATGTGCACACACACACACACACACCCCACATGCACACACAGCGCATTATGAGATCTTGTATGCACACCCATGCACCACCCACATGTGTGCACACAACACATGAGATCTTGTATGTGCACGCACGTGCATACAGCACACATACATACAGCACATGCATGAGATCTTACATGTGCACACAGCACATTATGAGGTCTTATATGCACACAGGCACATATATGCACACAGCACATGCATACAGACACAGAGTATGCAATGCACATGTGCAACATATGTATATGCACAACACAGCACATAACACACATGTTATGCTCCCTGCACACACATGTACACACTACCATGTGTCACACATGCACACACAGCAATAACACACACACCACATACCACACATGTGTACACCGGACACACTGCAACCTAGCACACATACATGCATACACACAACACATGCACACTCATACCACATATGGCAAGTTACATACACATGGCAATACACACATGCACACACAACACAATGTGCACACTAGCAACATACATACAGTACACCACACACAAAGCACATGAATGACACAGCACACGTGCATGTATCACAACACAGTAGTTATACACAGCACAGTATGTGTTACACGCATGCACACACAGCCACACATATACGCAGCACATGTATGTACTTGGCAAGGCTCAGCACACACATGCACGCAGCACACATGTGGACACATGGTGGGTGGGAGGCTGACCTTGCTGGAGAGCAGGTCAGGCAGAGCCCAGAGGTCCCGGGACTCTGGGTGGGGAGCCCAGGGGTGCCCAAGGTCGCGGTCTGAGTGGCTGGCTTCAGTGCACCTCACCTGAGGGTTGCCCTGAGCCCCAGACCTGGACGGAGACCCCAGGCCCCAGGCACTGCTCTGGGCACACTGCGTCTCGGGGCCTGTTTTCTCCACACCCAGTGGCCTTGGCCTGCTGGCTGCAGAGTGAGCTGCCTGTCCCAGAGCAGGGCGCTTCCCTTGGGACAGCGGCGCCTGCTCCCTCCCAGCCCCCTCCCCGTCCACTGGAACCAGAAATCCTGCAGTTCCCTGCAGGATTGCCGTAGGGCCATGAGCTCCACTGCGCAGTGACAGACGGCCACCCGAAGTGTCCCCATCTCCACGCGTGTGGCCTGGGGCCGTGTTTCCCGCTGTAGGGGTGTGGACTGCAGGGGGGAGGGGGGAGGGTCCTCCTGGGCAGATTGTCCTGGATGGGCTGGGGCCTGTGCAGCCACGAGGTGCTTCTCAGAGGACCGTGAGGTGGTACCTCAGACAAGGCGATGAGTGGGGGGGGCGGCAGGCGCGGGCGGTGCGGACGGCGCTGCCCTCACCCAGGCACGGGCTGTGACCCGGTGGTGGTCAGGGGTCAGCGGCGCGGCTCCACGCTGTGAGTCGGGCACTCCCTGGGGAGCGTTTCCTGTGGCCTCGGCACTTGCGGGTGGGGTGAAGGCGTGGAGTGTGAATCCCCGGAGGGGTCAGGCAGGGGTACCCGGCGCGGAGCCCAGCGCCGGTGGACGGTGGGCGTTGGTTTGGAATCTCGGTCCACTCTGGCGGCCAGCGCACACAGCGCAGCCTCCGCTCGGGGACGCGCTGGAGGCCGGCAGGGCCAGGCGGTGGGGCGGGCGCCGTGGGTTCTGGGGACTCCCCCCTCGAATGCCGTCACGCGGGGTTGTGGGGGTGTGGGGGCCTCGGCCTCCGGCCACGGGTGGCTGAGGGTGGACTTTTGGGAACTCCAAGCCCGAGAGGGGCCCAGATGGCCCCAGGAGCTCACCCCTCCCCGCCGGCTCCCCGCCCCTCTGCAGCCGACTCCAAGGAAGAAGCGGTGAAGTGGCTGTCTGGCCTGAAAATCCTACACCAAGAAGCGCTGAGCGCATCGACCCCAAGCATGATCGAGAGGTACCTGCGTGCTCCCCGCCCTGCCGCCTTGGGGGACACAGACGGGGTGGGGGGGATGTGTAAACAGGGGGCTTCGCATCTTTGAGGCCCTTCGAGTATCTGGTATACCGTGGTGCTCAGTAGCGGTGGTAGATTCTCCTGCTGTGCTCCCTGGGAGAGAGAGAGAGAGAGTGTGTGTGTGTGGGGGGGTGGGAAGGGATTGGGGTGAACTCAGGGAGTTAGGACTTGATGAAATCTCCCCCCCCCCTTTTTTTGTCGGTCTTGGGGCCTGAACTCTGGGCCTGGGCTCTGTCCCTCAGCTCTTCAGCTCAAGGCGAGCGCTCTACCACTTGAGCCACAGCGCCACTTCTGGCTTTTTCTGCTTATGTGGTGCTGAGGAATGGAACCCAGGACCTCATGCATGCGAGGCAAGTGCTCTACCACTGAGCCACCTTCCCAGCCCCAAATCTTGCCTTTTTGTTGTTGGTGGTGGTTACGGGGATTGAACTCAGGGCCTGCGTGCTGTTCCAGAGTTCTTTTTTTTTTTCCCTCCAGATTTCTTTTGCTCAAGGCTAGCACTCTATCATTTTGAGCCACAGCTCCACTTCCAGTTTTCTGGTGATTCATTGGAGATTAGAGTCTCACGGATTTTTCTGCCCGGCCTGGCTTTAAACCACAGTTCTCAGATCTCAGCCTCCTGAGTAGCTGGGATGACAGGTGTGAGCCACCAGTGCCCAGCCTGAAATGACTTCTTTTTTTTTTTGCAAGGAGCATACTGGGACTTGCACCGGTTTCTAATATTCTTTCTCTTTTGGTCTCCAATCTCTTCCTAGTTGGCTGAGAAAACAGGTTTATTCTGTGGATCAAACCAGAAGAAACAGGTAAGAATCCTTCACAAAATTTCAGTTTGCTTTAGACTTACAAGTTATTATGTTTTGGTTGCCGGTACTGGGGCTTGAACTCAGGGCCTCCCGCCTTCTCTGAGCTTTTTTTGCTCAAGGCTAGACCTCTACTCCTTGAGCCACAGCACCATGTCGGGCTTTTTGGCGGTTTTGTGGAGACAAGGGTCTCACGAACTTTCCTGCCTGGGCTGGCTTTGAACTTCAGTCCTCATCTCAGCCTCCTGAGTGGCTGGGGTTCCAGGTGTGAGCCGCGGTGCCTGGCTTTGGGGCTCAGTGTGGGTCCTGTCCAGGGCTGGGCTGAGGTAAGGTGGGGTTGCTCCAGACCTCACTCTCATTTCTTTAACAAATGTGTGGCCTGGGTGGATGCTGTGCATTCCTAGCAATCATCTCTGTGTCGAGGCCTACACGATCAATCCTTCTCCGTTGGGTGTGGGCCGGTGAAAGATGAGGGTGCAAACCTCTGTGTAAACTTGTGTGCAGACGTCTGCATCCGGTCACGGGTCGGGGCCTCCCAGGCTGCCGACTTTGACGGCTTACGTTTGCTTAAATTTGCATTTCTTTCTTTCTGGCCACGCCCACTCTTCTTTTGCTTTTGGTGTGTTGGTTCTGGGTTTGTTTTGGAGATGGGTTCTTGTGCTTTGGCCTGGTGGACAGTCGCAGGGGGGGACCTCAGACTGTGCTCTTCCTCCTGCATAGCGGGAATTACAGGCGTAGGCTGCGGTGGCTGGCTTGGTCGGAAGATGAGGTCTTGCTGACTCTTTGACCCCAGCCAGTTCAGACCACGATCCTCCCGTCTCTGTCTCCCGAGTTTACTAGGATTGCAGCCGTGTGTCACCACACCTGGAACAAAACCCCATTTATTATGCACTTTGCATGCCGGACTTTGGGCCATTCAGTCTCTGGAGAGAGTCTCTCCGTCTGTGCCTGTACTGGGACTTGCACTGCATGCTGACTTTTTTTCTTCTACTCAAGGCTAGCACTTTGCCACGAGAGCCTCAGCTGCCCTTGGGCTTTCTGCTTGTTAGAGATAAGAGCCTCTGGTCTGGAACCTTGCTCCTCAGACCTCAGCCTCCCGCGTCGCTGGGATCTCAGGTGTGAGCCACGGTCCCCTCCGCAGGGAGGAAGCGGGCTTCTGGGTGTCACCTCCCTGCAGCTCTGTCAACACATGGAAAAGCCCCACCTTTCCTGAGGCCCACAGGGAGCGCCTCGCCTCACAAGCCACAGTGTCCCAGGCGCCGTGAACACGCGGCCGCTCCCCCCTTTCCTGTCGCCCACGGGGAGGAATCGGCTCATGGTTTCCTGAAGGAGAACCAGGGGACCTGAGGCCAGGGCAGGGCTCCAGGCGGCAGGGGCCGAGCCCGGGTCCCAGGTGCTTTGCTTGGCCTGGGCTTCCGCGTGGCTTCTCATCTCCACTGGCACAGTGCTGGCAGTTTGTGGAGAATGCGCGGGGCAGGAGCTCCCGCTGGGCATTCTCGGCCCAGAGAGGCCGAGTCACGTGCCTGAAGCAGCTCAGCTTGGTGTGGACTGTGCCAGGGTAGACTATTCCGGGACGGCTTTTTCTTTAAAATTTTCCTCTTGAAAAGCTAGCGCGAGACAGAAATCTGTCCTTCCTGATGAGGAAAACCAATGAAGTTAATGTCTACCGTGAAAGCTGTAGTTCTATATGTACTATATAATCACCCGCACCCGCACACAGAGCACGTGTTTGCCCATTTTGAGGCTGGCACAGCCGCATCCGTGTCCAGCACAGCTGGAAGGCTGGCAGGGGCCTCCAGGGTCTGGCTTACCCCACGAGTCTGCTGGGATAGCCTTCCCCTTAAAAGCTGAGCAGGACTCCCTGCATCTGTAGACATTCCTATCTTGTGCTTCCGGCAGTGGGGATTGAACCCAGGAACCTCAGCTTGCTCTGCAAGCCCTCTACTCGTTAAGCAATGTTCTCAGCCCTTTGGTTTGCACGCACGAATTGCCAGCCTGGCCTGAGATTCAATCCCCCGCTTTCCATCTCTGCCTGCCAGGTTGCTCGGATTACATGCTTGAACCACCTCACCTCTCTGGGGATTTTTCTCTTGAGGTGGAGTCTCACTTTGTCCTGGCTGGCTTTGAATTTGTGATTCCCGCCCCCCCCCCCCCCCCCCCCCCCGCCTCTGCCGTCTCCTGAGTAGCCGGGATTATAGGCCTGCGGCACCATGCTTGACTTACAGGTGATATGGTGGGTGTCCGTCCATCGCTGAAGGATGCTTGGGCTGCCCCTCCTTGTCCGCTGCTGTGGCTAATGCTCCCCGCCTCTGCTTCCCGCTCTGGGCCCCGTAGACTGTCCTGGCCCTCTTCGTAACAGCGTGAAGCCCTGTGGCGCTGTTTTATGCACAAGGCCGTTCACGCCGGGCACACGGGCTTCCATTTTCTCAGCATCCTCCCCTCCCCACGGCCCTGCGGCAGATAAGACCTTTGCGGACGCAGTGTCGGCTTCCTCCGTCCTGCGGGCTGTGCGGCTGCGCTGGGGAAGGTGGCAGCGGAGACAGGCGTGGCCCCGAGCAGCTCCCTGTGTGCCGATGGCTTGCGTGTGGTTAAGAGGCTCCGAGCTGGGCACGCCCGGCATCCTCTGGGCACCGGGAATGGAACAATCCAACTATATAGTTTCACAGTGAAGCCGGGGGCCCGCGAGCTTGGTGAGTCCCCGGCAGTGCCGCCCAGGTTCCTGGATGGCCGAGCCCTGCCCGGACGGCCGCTGACCGTGTCCCAAGAATGGAAGTTCCGTGCCATAGAATGAGGAGTGGCAGCGCGCGGCCGGCGGCCATTTGAGCCCCCGCGGGTCAGCACAGATGCTGGCCGTTTCCACTCCCTGGAGAGTCCTGTCCAGCAGAGGTGTAAAAGCTCACCCTCACACCTGCTGCTGCGTGAGTGGTGGTTGGCCGTTTCATGTCCCCGGGCCGCCGTGTCCTCAGCTTAGAAGGGTCATCCCTACCTCACACCTTGGGCATTGGCCTGGCAGGGAAGGGGTGTGTGTGTGTGTGTGTGTGTGTGTGTGTGTGTGTGTGTGTGTGTGTGTGTGTGTGTGTGTGTGTGTGTGTGTGTGTGTGTGTGTGTGTGTGTGTGTGTGTGTGTACCAGCTTTGCCCGATTGGTAATGGCTGTCCCAGGTGCAGTGTGGACTGGATCCTGGCCCTTGGCCAGGCTGGCGCTGGAGACTGAGAAGAGCACGGCGATGGTTTAGTAATGTCTGCTGTGGAGGAGGCGGAGGCTGAGACGGTGCTGGTTGGTGTGCTGACACTGGGGGCTTGTTTGGGCAAGGCAGCTGATGTGGGGAGCCGCTGGGCAGTGGGCCTCTCGTGCTGGTTCGGGGTTCACGACCGCCCTGCTGGGGTCGGCCAGACCACGGTGTGCTGTGGACCCCGGTGCAATCTGTCCTGAGATTCTCTGTTCTGGCCGGCCTCCAGAACTGTCTCTGGTGGTGGGCACGGCCCCGCTCCTGGCACAGCGCTGCGAGGTGCATCTGCGCCCCGAGAGCTACGCCCACGGCCGCGCACACTCTCCACCGCTGCCTTGAGGTTGATGGTTGATGAGCTGCGCTCTCTCTCTCTCTCTCTCTCTCTCTCCTCTGTCTCTCCCTCCCTCCCTCCCTCCCTCCGTTCGTCCTCCCCACTCAGCATTGGCCTCCGAGAGATGAAGGCCATTCTGCCCACGGTGAACTTCAAGGTGAACAGCGTGAAACTCCTCAAGGACAAGTTCATGGTGAGTCTCGCAGCCCTGCAGCTCCGTCCTGCTCAGCGGGTCGCAGGCCTGCCGGGCGGCCTGCCGCGCTGGGGAATGGAGTTCTAGAAAGGTCTCTGCCCTGCAGAGGTGTAGTCTGTGGTGACTGTGATGTCTGTATCAGATCTCAGCCCTGCCTCCCCCACCACCCTTCCCCGGACAGTAGTCCCCCATTTCCTTCCCGGGAATATGAACACGTGTGTCATGCATGTGTGCCTGTGTGTGCATGCGCATGTGCAGGTATGTGGGCACACACACATACGCGCTGTATTGGGGCTTGAACTCCAGATCTTGTGCTCTTGCTTAACTTTTTCACTCAAGGCTGGTGCTCTACCACTTGATCCACAGCTCCACTTTTGGCTTTCTGGTGGTTAACTGGAGATAAGAATCTCATAGACTTTTCTGCTTGGGCTGGCCTGGAACCTTGATCCTCCTGTCTCAGCCCCCTGGGTAGCGAGATTGTAGGTGTGAACCACCAGCAATCCAGCTTCTTCAATTACTGAGCTCCTAGAACTGCTGGCCACGCCTTCCTCTGACCTCTCTGGAACGTTCCTTAGGAACTCACAGAGAACACAGATGGGTGGAGCAGAGGAAGGGGAAAATGTGGTTTCTTGGAGGCCCTGGGGGTGGGGCTGGGAGGACTGACGGCCTTCCATGTTACAGATGAAGGCACTGAGTGTCTTCCAGTGGTGTGAAAATTAAATTTCCCAGAGCCATGAAGCCGTCTGGAGTCAGGCTTAAAGAAAAGCATTATGCTTTAAAGTATAAATTATATGTAGATATTTATAAAAGCATCAGGATCGGGAAGTCCACAGTTTGTTTTGTTTCTAGTTTTCTTTTTTGTTGGTTGTGGGCTTGAACTCTGGGCCTGGGCGCTGTCCCTCAGCTCTTAAGCTCAAGGCGAGTGCTCTACTGCTTGAGCCACAGCGCCACTTCCGGTTTTCTGGTGGTTCATTAGAGATCAGAGTCCCACAGACGTTCTTGCCCAGGCTGGCTTTGAACCGCCATCCTCAGATCCCAGCCTCCTGAGTAGCTGGGATGACAGGCGTGAGCCGCCGGCGCCGGCTCTTCCACAGTTTCTTTGCCCTCCTGCAGGAGGAGTTCTCTGCAGCTTTTGGAAACCGGGCTGAGACTCTCGCAGGGGTTTTGGGGTACGCTGCCCGGGTCCCCGTGTTTTCACGGGCAAACAGGCTAGGAGCCCGAAGACAGTGTTGGTTAAGATGGATTCTAGCCACGTGCTTTCCGCTGAGGGCGGAGGCCGGCTTTGAGCAGCTTCTGACGCGCGGTGATGGCATGCGCTTGCTGTTGACAGGAAATCAGCGCCCACAAAGATGAGCTCAGCTTCGAACAGCTGCATCTCTTCTACAAAAAGCTGATGTTCGAACAGCAGAAATCGGTAAGAGGGTTCGCAGAGTCCCGCCTGCACCGGGAATCCCAGGCAGGAGCTGCTCCTCTCCCGCCTGGCCAAGGAGCCACCGTACCATACAGTTTGCCTTTATTTTGGTGTGTGTAGATGAGCGGGTACTAGGACTTGAACTCAGGACCTGGGCATGGTCCCTGAGCTCTTGTGCTCCAGACTGGCGCTCTACCACTTGAGCCACAGCACCACTTCTGGCTTTGTAGTGATTCCTTGGCGATAAGAGTCTCCCGGCCTTGCCTGTGGGAGCTGGCCTCCAACTGTGATCCTCCGATCTCAGCCTCCTGAGCAGCTAGGGCGACAGGCAGGCTGCATAACTCGCCTAACATCCTCGTTCTCTGCGTGTTCCCATTGCAGATACTTGATGAATTCAAGAAGGATTCCTCCGTGTTCATTCTGGGGTGAGGAGCTTCCCGCCTGACTCTGGCACTCGGGGCGCTGTGTCCTCTGCCCCGCTGACCTCTGGGACGGCCGTCGTGGGGGAGGTGGGGGGGTGCTGACCATCCCAAGACTGTCGCAGGAGTAGCAATGCATGGTGGGGGAGCGGGGAGAGTCCAGCGCATTCTGGAAAGAGGCCTGAAGGCCTCGGGTCTGCTTCTTGCAGTGTCCTGCGTGGGATCCCACAAGTGAACCCTTGTCTTGTTTGTCTTTTGTTTCAAATCAAACCTGAAACTCTTAATGGGTCAAAGTCGTAGCTGGTTCATGAGACCCGGGCTCAGTGAGAGCGAGTTGACACGTGGACATGGCTTCGCGTGGCGCTTGACATGTCTCAGACACGAAGGACACGTGTGCCCTTAGAGTCCCGCTGCGGGACTTGTCAGGGCCTTCCCTAACAGTGCTCACAAGTCCCACAAGTGTCCCGTGTGTCCCGCGCCTTTCTGACCAGGAGATGTGTTTGCATGGAGCTGGGGACCCCTGGACGGTGGCTGGGGTCTCGGGCTCGAGTCCTCATGGCCGAATGAATGCCTTACCTCTCATCACCGTCCAAATCTGACCCTGTCCACGGCAGAGCACATGCCAGACCGGTGTGCAATCTTTGTGTGTGTGTCTGCACACGCGCGCGCCAGTAGTGGAGCTTGAACTCAGGGCCTGGGTGCTTTCCATTAGGTGTTTTTTTTTTTTTTTTTTGCCAGTCCTGGGACTTGAACTCAGGGCCTGTTCGTGAGCTTCTTTTGCGCAAGGCTAGCACTCTACCACTTGAGCCACAGCGCCACTTGTGTCTTTTTCTGTGTGTGTGGTGCTGAGGACTGGAACCCAGGGCTTCAGGCATGCTAGGCCAGCGCTCTACCACGGAGCCACCTCCCCAGCCCTCGTTAGTTTTTTTGCTCCGTGTTGGTGCTCTGCCACCTGAGCCACAGCTTCACTTCAGCTTTTTCCTGGTTCTTGGAGATCAGAGTCTCACCGACTTTCCTGCCCAGGCTGGCTTTGAACTGCGATCCTCAGATCTCAGCCTCCTGAGCAGCTCCGGGCCTGGCGCTCCTTCCCCGCCGTGGCTGAGCCCTGGTCTCCTAGCCCCGGCGCATCTGTTCTAGCAGCCGCTCGGCCTCCAGAACGGGGGCAGAGGCCCTGGGGCGTCCCCACCTGCCCTGTCCCTGCTTCTCCGTGGGGACCGTGTGCTCGTGGGGCCTGGCACGGGGGCGCTGGCTGCCCGTGAAGGCCCCATCCTCCCTCTCTCCCCGGGGCAGGAACACGGACCGGCTGGAGGCCTCTGTGGTGTACCTGCAGGACTTCCAGAGGTTCCTCCTGCACGAACAGCAGGTGAGGAGCGCGGAGCTGGGGCCCCCACATCGCAGCCTCACCCGTGCCCGGGCTGAAGGCGGGTGCCACACAGCACGGCCGGCCTCGCGGCTGGGTCCCGCGGGCCTGCATGGAGGAGGAACGCCCCGGGGAGGGGCTGGGTCGGGCGGGGTGGCTGCACCCCGGGGCTTCGGCTGGGAGCTGGGCTGCGCGTGGGCTCTGGGGCCTGGCACGGCCTCAGGAGTGCTGATTCCCACGGGAGGTGGCATGTGCCCCGGAAGATGTGGCCAGGGCCTGCGGACGTTGTTGGGTGCCACAGTGGGAGATGCAGCTGGATGTGGGGGGGGATGCGGAGGCCACGGATGCTTCTGGACACCCCGTGGCACCCGGGGCCCCCTCCAAAGGGAACACAGTCCCCAAGACGGCAGGGCTGGGGCTGAGACACGGGCATGGCAGTAAGGTAAACCTGGGTCCTCTCACTGGCTGTGTGGCCTCAGGCAGGTGTCTTAGTCTTTCTGTGCCTCAGTTCCCTTCTCTCTAAATGGGGAGGAGAGCCACCACCCCCACCTCTGCCAACTGAGGGACAAGAAAACGGCCATAGTATGAGCACATGCGTGGGTGTCCTGAGTTTACAGTTCCTCTTTATATCCGTCATTGACGGATCAGTGACCCGGCCACCTCTCCCTTTCTTACCCTCCCTCCCTCCCTCCCTTATTTCTTTCCTCATGCTCTCCCATCTAGTCTTTCTCTTTTAGAGTACTTTTTAGGGTCACAGCACAATTAATTTACCAGGCACCGGTGGCTCACCCCTGTCATCCTAGCTACTCAGGAGGCTGAGATCTGAGGATCGGGGTTCAAAACCAGCCCCGGCAGGAAAGTCCTTGAGACTCTTATTCTTTGATGAAGCACCAAAAAGTTGGAAGTGGTGCTGTGGCTCCAAGTGGTCGAGTGCTAACCTACCACTCCAAAAGCTCAGAGACAGCGCCCAGGCCCTGAGTTCAAGCCCCAGGACCAGCAAAATAACAACAAAGCAAGAAACAAAAACAGACAAGAGAACACACCCGAACCCCAGTCTTGCTGAACAGTTCAGCGACTACTGAGCCCACTACTGTGTAGATCGTCCGTGATCTTGCCTTTGCCTCCTCCTGCAACCTGCCCCGCCCCCCCCCCCCCCCCCCCCCCCCCGGCTGGAGAAGGCCGGTGTTGCGCACGGAACGGGGCCTACTTGACAAGCCACGATCCTGTGTCACGTTCCCGTGCGCGTCAGGTGACGAGACCCGCGGCCCCCAACGAGGCCTGGGCGGGACGGCTGCCCGAGTGCCAGGCGCTGTGCCCCGCCCCCCCCGGGTAGAGATGAGTGAATGGGGGGCGGGGAGCAGCTCTGGCGCAGCCTGAGGCCGGGTCGGGGTTAGCCGCGGGGCACAGAGGGGTTTATCCGGCCGCTGTGACACTTAGCTGTCTTTCTGAGCTGTTTTATTGGCCGGTGTGACGCTGCTGAACCATGCCGCCAGCCTTGTATTTTGCTGGTGGCCTTCGAGATCCCCTCCCCCCCCCCCCCCCACGGCGGTCACTCGGGGTGGGCTGGGCCTCCCAGCCCTTTGCACTGAGAGCATTCTGGGAAAGAACTCGTGCCGGGCCTTAGAGCTGCTGTGGAGCAGCAGGCCTAGCGCCACCTGGTGGCCACTGACGCCATTTCCCCTGCAATAGAGTGAATGACTGGACTGTCATGAGTGAGGGCGGGAGGGCCAGGTGACCCGGAGAGGAGTGAGTGAGCCTGCAGGATTAGAACCCAGCACCCCTAAGCAGCCTGTGCGTTTGGGGGATGGCTACCCTGCATGCCTCCTTGGCCCTTGGGGCGAAAGTGATTACGACTCTTCTAGCAAGCACGTTGGCTGCGTGCGGTTTAGAATGAAAACCCGACTTATTTATGCATTTGCTTATTTGTTTGTTTTTGAGACAGATCCACTCGGCCCGTGCTGGCCTTGGCTGAGGTAGATCCTCCTCCCTCAGCCTTTCCGTGCTGGGATTACAGGCATGTGCCACCATACCTGCCTCAAAAACTTAAGATAGGAAAAGAGATACTAAATAGTCCCTGTCCTCGGTACTGATCCTGGTATGTAATGGCAGCGTTGTAATCAGGATGGAAACGTGGACTGTCTGAATCTCCACCGATGGCAGATTAACATAACTCAGGGGGGAGGAAGAGGAGGAGGAGGAAAAGGAAGAGGAGGGTGTGTGTGTGTGTGTGTGTGTGTGTGTGTGTGTGTGTGTAAGAGTGGGGTTAAAGGTCAGCCCCCAGAGCTGATTGGGCCTGCCTGGGCACTATCTCAGTCAACTTGTGTGCTGATAGAGGCCTCAGTTTCCCCATTTATACAGCACAGAGAATAGCATGTGCTTCCCGAGGTTGTGTTCGGTAGAAGGTAAAGTGGTCATTTGTCTTTGAGTGTGTGCCAGTATTTGAACTCAGAACCGCTCACTCTTACCTGGCGTTTTTGCTCCAGGCCAGTGCTCCACCACGCGAGCCACCGTTCCACGGCCGGTGTTCTATTTTTCCATGTGTTGTATTGTATTTTTTGCTGGTTAATTGGATTTGAACTGTGATCCTCAGACCTCAGCCTCCTGAGTGTCTGGGGTCACAGGCGTGAGCCTGTGATCAGTGGGAGGGAAGATCGTCCAGTCCGTGCGCGGGGTTGCTTGCGCCGGGGCTTTAGTTGTGTATTTATTTTTATTGCTGTGCTGTGTCACAGTGCTGAGGCATTTTGGGCCTCTTCTGGCAGAGGTCACACAGAGGTCATACAGCTGCTGGCGCCCAGGCCTTTTAACACAGCCGAGAGCTCGTTCTGGAGGGAGGTGGACGCCGGGCGCCCTCCTGAGCCGTCCCGCACTCTGACGTGTGGACTGCGGTGGCCGCGGCGCCGAGCGCCGTCTCTGCAGCCTCCTGGCGCTCCTGCCCAGGGAGATTGGCAAGAGCCGCCCGCAGGCGGGGGATGGTTTGACACCTTGTGCCAGCCAGGCGGGGCTCTGCGACCCCATTACATCTGTCTCTGTCCCCCCTCACATCCGCCCTTCCCATCCACCATAGGGCCTGGGGCACATTTGCCCTCCCTCCCTCCCTCCTTCCCTTCCTTTTTTCCCTTCCTTCCTGCCTTTTTTTGTGTCTGTCCTGGGACTTGAGCTCAGGGCCTGAGTCCTTGTTCAAGATTAACACTCTACCCTTTGAGCCACAGCTCCACTTCTGGCTCTTTTAGTGCTCACTCAGAGATAAAAGTCTCATGGACTTTCCTGCCTGGGCTGGCTTTGAACCGTGAACCTCAGATCTCAACCTCCTGAGTAGCTGGGATCACAGATGTGAGCTGCTGGCCTTTCTTCTCTGTAAGAGCAGAGGATGTAAAACGTGGCAAAGCGGAGGGGGTTAGCGCAGGCAGCAGCAGTGTGCTTCCGGCCCAGTTCTATCTTTTCTGCCCGTGACCGCCGGGTGTCGGGGTGTGGGGGGGTAAAGGCGGTAGTGGGGCAGTTTGCACCCTGACACTGCAGAAGCGATTACGGAGCTGGCCGCCTAGAGTTCAGACACCACTAGCCTCTGGTCCGGGCAGCGCACGACCTCACAGGACTGCATTCTGCAGCAGTTTTCCAGTTTGCCTGGAACGTGGACGGCTGCTTCCCAGCTCTGTGAACTGCCATCTCTAGGTGATCGCTCTGGGCCTCTCTGTCCTTGCCTCTCAAGTGGCAGTGACGTCCGGAGTGTTAAGGACTAAATCTGTGCCAAGAGCTAGTCAGGGCAGACGCAGGTCACTTGTTTTTGTCAATAAAGTTTTATTGGAACACAGCTGTGCTCCCTCGGCCTTTGTCACGCGTTGCCAAGGCGGAGTTGAGTGGGGCACCAGACGACCCTGCGTGGCCCATGGACTCGGACCCACGTCCCTTCTGCTCAAGGCCTGCGCGGCGGGAGGCCTGGGCGGATGCGCGGCCCCTGGGGCAGGCCACTCAGAGCTGGCTGAGGTTCCGTCTTGGGCCTGAGCGATGAGGGCCTTGTCACCTGCATTTGTGATGATTTCTCGTTTGTCCTCCTTGCCCTTGAAGGAGCCCTGGGCTCAGGATATAAACAAAGTCCGGGAGCGGATGACCAGGTTCATCGATGACACCATGAGAGAGACTGTGGAGCCCTTCCTGTTTGTGGATGAGGTATGGGGGCCGGGCGTGTGTGAGCGCGTGCGTGCGTGCGTGTGTATGGGCCTGGTGTGTGTGTGTGTGTGTTGTGTGTGTGGGTAGGGGTGTGTGTGGGGGGGGGGCAGGTGTGTGCGTGTGTGTGTGAGGGGGGCGGGTATGTGTGGGCCTGGTGTGTGTGTGTGCGCGTGTGTGGGGGCAGGTGTGTGTGTAGAGGCTGGGTGTGTGTGCGTGTGGGGGGGGCCTGGTGTGTGTGGGCCTGGTGTGTGTGTGTGTATGTGTGGGCAGGTGTGTGTGTGCATGTGTGTGTGTGCGTGCGTGTGTGTGTGTGCGTGGGGGGGCAGGGTGTGTGTGGGCAGGTGTGTGTGTAGAGGCTGGGTGTGCGTGTTTGTGTGTGCGTGCGTGTGTGTGTGTGGGTGTATGTGTGGGCAGGGTGTGTGTGGGCATGTGTGTGCGCGCGTGTGTGTGTGCAGGTGTGTGTGTGCACGTGGGGGGGCAGGGTGTGTGTGGGCAGGTGTGTAGAGGCTGGGTGTGCGTGTGTGTGTGTGCGTATATGTGTGTGTGCGTGTGCATGTGTGTGTGGGTGTATGTGTGGGCAGGTGTGTGTGTGCATGTGTGTGTGTGTGTATGTGTGGGCAGGTGTGTGTGTGTGTGTGTGGGCAGGTATGTGTGGGTCGTGTGTGTGCGCGTGTGTGTGCGTGTGTGGGGGCAGGGTGTGTGTGGGCAGGTGTGTGTGTAGAGGCTGGGTGTGTGTGTGTGTGGGGGGGGGCCGGGTATGTGTGGGCTGTGTGTGTGTGTATGTGTGGGCAGGTGTGTGTGTGCGTGTGTGTGGGCCAGGTATATGTGGGTCAGGTGTGTGGGTGTGGGTGTATGTGTGGGCAGGTGTGTCTGTGCGTGTGTGCGTGTGTGTGCGTGTGGAGGGGCCGGGTGTGTGTGGGCCGGGTATGTGTGTGTGTGTGGGGGCAGGGTGTGTGTGTGTGTGTGAGGGGGGGTGGGCAGGGTGTGTGTGTGTGTGCGCGTGTGTGTGCGCGTGTGGGCAGGTGTGTGTATGTGTATGTGTGTGTGTGTGTGCGTGTGTGTGCATGTGTGTGTGGGCAGGTGTGTGCGCGTGTGTGTGTGTGTGGGCAGGTGTGTGCGCGTGTGTGGGCAGGTGTGTGTGTGGGCAGGTGTGTGTGTGGGCAGGTGTGTGTGTGGGCAGGTGTGTGTGTGGGCAGGTGTGTGCGCGTGTGTGGGCAGGTGTGTGTGTGGGCCGGGTGTGTGTGTGCAGACAAGTGTGAGTTTGGCTCGCACCTGTGTCTGCTGAGGTTTGCTTCCTTTCTCACCTGTTTAAGGGAAATTGCCATTAGAAGCTCCCGGTCCAGCAATGTCCAGACTGTATTTTTTTTTTCCAGTTTCTAGAACATTCCCAACCCTTCATCTCCTTCACCCCTTTTAGCTATCTACTGCGTGGTGTTCTATTGATTCGGCCACCAGAGGGCGCCAGCCACCAGCGGGAGCGGTGGTTCGGACCAAGTGCCGAGCTTTCTGGAGGGTGGGTGGGGGGTGGGAGGCGTGGGAGGGAGGGTGGGGGGTGGGAGGGGGGGTGAATGCGGTCGGGAAGCTCCCGCCCCTGCTGCTCTTTTTCAAGGACCAGGAGTTAGGCTAAGACATCGCCCGCCCTCTTGGTGTTCTGAACGGCCTTGTGTGGCCTACCCACAAATGTTCACTATTGCCCGTCGAGCTTCTGTCCGAAGCCGGGCACTGGTGGCTCACGCCTGTAATCCCAGTGCTCCACAAGGCTGAGACGGGAGGATCGCTGTCAGAGCCAGTCCATGGGACTCTTTATCTCCCAAGTAACCATCAGAAAGAACCAGAAGTGGAGCTGTGGCTCAAGTGTTAGAGCACCAGCCTTGAGCAAAAGGAAAGAGAAACAGAAAAGCTCAGGGACAGCACCCAGGCTCTGAGTTCAAGCCCCAGTACCGGCACACACACACACACACACACAGTGTGCGCACGCACACACACACCCGCCCCCGTGCCGGAAGCATGTGCTCTCGCAGTATCCAGTAGTTTGGGCTGAGCACTGGGTCCCTGCGCATGCACACGTGCGGGCCCGTGTCGTCCGTCTGTCTGTCCTGGGATCTGGGCGCGGCCGGGGCCTGCGCCGGCTTCTGCCCTCGGGGGTGCAGCGCGGAAGCCTCCGGGCTCTGCCCGGCGCCACGTGTGACCCGCGTCCGTGGCTCTTGCAGTTCCTCACCTACCTGTTCTCCCGGGAGAACAGCATCTGGGACGACAAGTACGACGCGGTGGACATGCAGGACATGAACAACCCCCTGTCCCATTACTGGATCTCCTCCTCCCACAACACGTGAGCCCACACTACCCAGGGCCTGCTCGGCCCGCGGGGGGGTTAGGGGGGGTACAGGTCTGCCCGGCCCGCGGGGGGGGGGTGCGGGGAGCTGGAGGCAGGATTACACTGAACAAGGCAGGGAGGAGAGTTTCACCAGGAGAGTGAATGTGCAAAGGGCCTGGGGCAGGAACAACAGAGCTTAGCGTTTGGGAGGGCAGCTCAGGAGAAGAGTAAGGCCAGCCTGATTGCCAATCACGTTAAAGGCAGCGGGGGCCAGAGGTGGCTATTAAGCAGAGAATCACGTGCTTACACCCGCCTCTTCGGGTGATGGGCAGTGCCAGAAGAGAGAGTAGCTTAGAGGGGTCCCCGTCTTTAATCCGTGAAGCGGGGCGGGGAAAGTCCTTGCTCACTGTAGACTGATGCCTTCCCACGCGTCTCCAGGCTGGGGGCTGAGAAGTTTAGGTGAACTCTTTTGGGAGGCAAATTGCCTTCGAAGTTCAGCCTCCCAGGCTTTACCCCTTGGTTTACAAATTGGTGCCTTAACGCCGTAATCGCACCCACTCAGGAGGCTGAGATCTAAGGATCACGGTTCAAAGCCAAAACCCCAGGCGGAAAAAGGCAGTGAGATCCTTGTGTCCAATTAAACGGCAAAATGCCGGACAGCAGGTGTGGTTCAGGTGGCAGAGCCCCAGCTGTTGAGTGAAAAAGGCAAACAGAAGTGCAGGGCCCCCAAGTTCCAGCCCTGGCGCGCGTGCACGCGTGCGCGCGCGCGCGCACACACACACACACACACACACACACACACACACACGCACACTGAATTAAGTCTCCCAATGTCTGCATGGCCTTTGTTCGAATCCTGCCAGCGGCGCATGTCCGAGGCCCACCGTGTGAGTCTGGGAGTCTGGCCCAGATCCCCAGGCTGAGGTGCCGTCCCCCCACGGTGCCCCCCCCCCGCAGGTACCTCACCGGGGACCAGCTTCGCAGCGAGTCGTCCACCGAGGCCTACGTGCGCTGCCTGCGTCTGGGCTGCCGCTGCATCGAGCGTGAGTGTCAGCGGGTCCCAGCCCCCGCCTTCGGGGTGTCCCAGGGCCTGGGCCCCTCGGAGGAGGCTGGCTGGGCCCCGGTAGCCCCGCGGCTGGGTGCGGGGTGTGGCTGGCCAGGGGCAGCGTCTGGGGCCTGGCCGGGCCGCCCGCATCTGCAGCACACGCGTGTCCCGTCCAGCCGGTTTTAGCTGTGGCCCTGGGTGTGCCAGGCGCCTCGCAGCCCCTGCTTGGGAGGGGGGGAGGCTAGTCAGATGGTGTCCTGGCTGAGCCGATGGCAGAGGCTCGTTGCTGGTCACTGTGCGGCCTTGTCCTCCCTTTATTCTGTCTCAGGCTGGGGCGTGGCCGGGCCAGCACCCTGAACTTCCAGTGTTCAAAGGCGTTTTTGGCCCGCTGCTCTGCACGGGCAGGGCAGTCATTGCTTTGGGCTCCTGAAGAGAAAGAGGAGGGGCTGCGGTCCCCCGAGCCCTTTAACGATCGATGCCCCAATGACTTAAAGACCTCCCACAAGCTCCTGCCTGGTCACGGGCCGCCTCCCAGGACAAGCACCCCACACACGGGAGACTCAAAGCAGGGCGGTGCATTTGGCTAGATGCCGGCCACGTTCAGGGCTCGCTAAACACTCCCATGCCGTCAGGGGTGAGGGCCAGTTGCTCCGCAGACTCCCTGGTGTGTCTGCCCGCTGCCTGTCCCGGGATCTGGGCTGCCCCCCCCCCCCCGCCTTGGTGGACCCGAGGCCGCTCCTCCTCCCACAGTGGACTGCTGGGACGGGCCCGACGGGAAGCCCATCATCTACCACGGCTGGACCAGGACCACCAAGATCAAGTTCGAGGACGTCGTGCAGGCCATCAGGGACCACGCCTTTGTGGCATCCAGGTCAGTGGGCTTGTTTGCCAGGAAGGCAGCTAGACGGACGGACGGACGGACGGACGGACGCACACTGCCCACCCCCTTCTGGCTGGCACCGGTGAGTCTTCCTGTGGTCTCCGCCGTGGTCATTGGGGGTGTGTGGAATAGCACCCCGAGAATGGGCTCTGGCACCTCCACACCTTGTTTCGTGTGTTTATTTTTTGTGCCAGTCCCGGGGCTGGAACTCGGGGCCTAGGCGCAGCCCCCGCGCTTTTGGGCTCAGGTCCTGCGCACGGCCATCTGAGCCAGACCTCCGCTTCTGGCTTTTTTTTTTTTTTTTTTTTGCTGGTGAATTGGAAATCTGAGTCTTGTGGACATTTCTTCTCAAGCTGGCTTTGAACCTGGGTCCGCAGATCTCAGCCTCCTGAGTAGCGAGGATGACAGGCGTGAGCCACCGGCACCTGGCTGAGGGGTGTCCTTGGTTGGGCCCCCTGCTGGGTGGGCCTGCTCTCCTTCCCCTGCCCCCCATGCCTTTCTGGCCTGGACACGGTGGGTGGAGGGCGGTCCCGCTGGCCCCTGCTCCGAGCCCCTGAGTCGGGCCTGGCCCCTGCTCCGTGCCCCTGAGGCGGGCCTGGCCCCTGCTCCGTGCCCCTGAGCCGGGCCTGGCCCCTGCTCCGTGCCCCTGAGCCGGGCCTGGCCCCTGCTCCATGCCCCCGAGTGGGGCCTGGCCCCTGCTCCGTGCCCCTGAGGCGGGCCTGGCCCCTGCTCCGAGCCCCTGAGCCGGGCCTGGCCCCTGCTCCGTGCCCCTGAGCTGGGCCTGGCCCCTGCTCCGTGCCCCTGAGCTGGGCTTGGCCCCTGCTCCGTGCCCCTGAGGCGGGCCTGGCCCCTGCTCCGAGCCCCTGAGCCGGGCCTGGCCCCTGCTCCGAGCCCCTGAGCCGGGCCTGGCCCCTGCTCCGAGCCCCTGAGTCGGGCCTGGCCCCTGCTCCATGCCCCCGAGTGGGGCCTGGCCCCTGCTCCGTGCCCCTGAGGCGGGCCTGGCCCCTGCTCCGTGCCCCTGAGCCGGGCCTGGCCCCTGCTCCGTGCCCCTGAGCCGGGCTTGGCCCCTGCTCCGTGCCCCTGAGCTGGGCCTGGCCCCTGCTCCGTGCCCCTGAGCCGGGCCTGGCCCCTGCTCCGTGCCCCTGAGCCGGGCCTGGCCCCTGCTCCGTGCCCCTGAGCCGGGCCTGGCCCCTGCTCCGTGCCCCTGAGCTGGGCTGGGCCCCTCCGCCGCCCGCAGCTTCCCGGTGATCCTGTCCATTGAGGAGCACTGCAGTGTGGAGCAGCAGCGCCACATGGCCAAGGTGTTCAAGGAGGTGCTGGGTGACCTGCTGCTGACCCGGCCCACGGAGGTCAGTGCCGACCAGCTGCCCTCGCCCAGCCAGCTGCGGGAGAAGATCATCATCAAGGTAGGTGTGCGGGGACGGCCAGCCAGCCACTGGGCCGCCGCGATCCCGGGGCCCGGTGCAGTGCTGGCTCTCCTTCCACACGCCCTGACCCGGCCACGGTCATTCAGCTTCTCAGTGGGTGCCCCCGAGTCTTCTCCCATGTTGGGGGGCTGATACAGAACCCATCTCCACTTCCGGCTTTTTGCTGGTTAATTAGAGATAAGAGTTTCTCAAGGTTGGGTGCCAGTGGCTCACACCTGTCATCCTAGCTACTCAGGAGGCTGAGATCTGAGGATCCAGGTTCAAAGCCAGCCCGGGCAGGAAAAGTCTGAGACTCTGATCTCAAGTGAACCGCCAGAAAACCGGAAGTGGTGCCGTGGCTCAAGTGGTAGAGTGCTGACCTTGAGCTGAAAAGCTCAGAAATGCTTCCCAGGCTCTGAGTTCAAACCCCCTGACTGACAAAAAATAATCAAAAATCAAAAGGAGTTTCTCAGATTTGTCTGCCCGAGCTGGTTTCGAACCAGGATCCTCAAATCTCAGCCTCCTGAGTAGCTGGGATCACACTGACGGCCAGCCCCACATTCACCTTGAGGGCCAGGACGCGTGTGCAGGATAGGTCACACTCGGGGGGTAGGTCACACTCGGGGGGATAGGTCACACTCGGGGGGATAGGTCACACTCGGGGGGATAGGTCACACTCGGGGGGATAGGTCACACTCGGGGGATAGGTCACACTTGGGGGGATAGGTCACACTCGGGGGGATAGGTCACACTCGAGGGGATAGGTCACACTCGGGGGATAGGTCACACTTGGGGGGATAGGTCACACTCGGGGGGATAGGTCACACTCGGGGGGATAGGTCACACTCGGGGGGTAGGTCACACTCGGGGGGTAGGTCACACTCGGGGGGATTGGTCACACTCGGGGGGATAGGTCACACTTGGGGGGATAGGTCACACTCGGGGGATAGGTCACACTCGGGGGGTAGATCACACTCGGGGGGTAGATCACACTCGGGGGATAGGTCACACTCGGGGGATAGGTCACACTCGGGGGATAGGTCACACTCAGGGGGATAGGTCACACTCGGGGGGATTGGTCACACTCGGGGGATAGGTCACACTCAGGGGATAGGTCACACTCAGGGGGATAGGTCACACTCGGGGGGTAGATCACACTCGGGGGGATAGGTCACACTCGGGGGGTAGATCACACTCGGGGGGTAGATCACACTCGGGGGGTAGGTCACACTCGGGGGGTAGGTCACACTCGGGGGGTAGGTCACACTCGGGGGGTAGGTCACACTCGGGGGGATAGGTCACACTCGGGGGGTAGATCACACTCGGGGGGTAGATCACACTCGGGGGGTAGATCACACTCGGGGGATAGGTCACACTCGGGGGATAGGTCACACTCAGGGGGATAGGTCACACTCGGGGGATAGGTCACACTCAGGGGGATAGGTCACACTCGGGGGGATTGGTCACACTCGGGGGGATAGATCACACTCAGGGGATAGGTCACACTCGGGGGGGTAGATCACACTCGGGGGGTAGATCACACTCGGGGGATAGGTCACACTCGGGGGATAGGTCACACTCGGGGGGATAGGTCACACTCAGGGGATAGGTCACACTCAGGGGGATAGGTCACACTCGGGGGGATAGGTCACACTCGGGGGGTAGGTCACACATGTGAGTATGGGGGGTAGGTCACACATGTGAGTATGGGGGGTCAGTAAGCTGATCTCGTGGGGAGATAGGTGGTGACAGAGAAACCACCGGGAGCGGGGGGCTCCGGCTGAGCCCACGGGGCAGGGAGCGCTGCTCTGCGGCGCTGAGGCCGAGGCTGGGCCGGCAGCCTGGACGCGGCGCCCTGGCTGGGCCGTGTCTCGGAGGGGGACGCTCCAGCGCCCCCTGGCCGCCCTGTGTACTTTTTCTCCGCAGCATAAGAAGCTGGGTCCCCGAGGGGACGTCGATGTCAATGTGGAGGACAAGAAGGACGAGCACCGGCAGCAGGGGGAGCTGTGCATGTGGGACTCCATTGACCAGGTGGGCCGGCCTCCACCCGGGCCAGGCCCTCCTCCCACCTCGAGCCTCCTCCCCTCCTCCTCCTCCTCCTCCTCCTCCTCCCACCTCGAGCCTCCTCCTCCTTCTCCTCCTCCTCCTCCTCCTCCTCCTCCTCCTCCCACCTCTAGCCTCCTCCTCCTCCTCCTCCTCCTCCTCCTCCTCCTCCTCCCACCACCTCCTCCTCCTCCTCCTCCTCCTCCTCCTCCTCCTCCCACCTCTAGCCTCCTCCCCTCCTCCTCCTCCTCCCCTCCTCCCACCTCTAGCCTCCTCCTCCTCCTCCCACCTCGAGCCTCCTCCCCTCCTCCTCCTCCTCCTCCTCCTCCTCCTCCTCCTCCTCCCACCTCTAGCCTCCTACTCCTCCTCCTCCTCCTCCTCCTCCCACCACCTCCTCCTCCTCCTCCTCCTCCTTCTCCTCCTCCTCCTCCTCCTCCCACCTCTAGCCTCCTCCCCTCCTCCTCCTCCTCCTCCTCCTCTCCTCCTCCTCCTCCTCTTCCCCCCTCCTCCCCTCCTCCTCCTCTCCTCCTCACTTCCTCCTCCTCCTTCTCCTCTTTTTACCTCTTCTTGTTCTTCTTGGTCTTGTTCTCTTCCTCCTCCCCCTCCCCTCTTCCCCCTCCCTGTCCCCTCCCCCTTCTCCTCCTCCCTCTCCCCTCCCTCTCCCTCTCCCCTCCCTCTCCCTCTCCCCCTCCCTCTCCCCCTCCCTCTCCCCCTCCCCCCCTCCCTCTCTCTCTGCCCATGCACACATGTGCACACTGGTCTTAGGGCTTGAACTCTGGGCACTGTGCCTGATCTTCTTTTGCTCAAAGCTAGTTCTCTACCACTTAAGCCTCAATGCTACTTCTGGCTTTTTCTGAGTAGTTAATTGGAAATAAGAGTTTCACAAACTTTTCTGCCTGGGCTGGCTTTGAGCCATGATCCTCAGATCTCCTCAGCCACCAGCGCCTGTGTGTGTGTGTGTGTGTGTGTGTGTGTGTGTGTGTGTGTGTGTGTGTGTGCGCGCGCGCGCACGTGCATGCGCATGTTAGTGTGACTCCTGACCACAAAAAGGGCATTAGTGGATACAATCGACTGAATGCAAGAATATACACGTACATTGGCCGGGTGCTAATTTTGGAAAGTTATTTTTTAGCCAGGCACTGGTAGCTCATGCCTGTAATCCTAGCTTCTCAGGAGGCTGAGCTCTGAGGATTGGAATTTGAAGCCAGCAAAAAGTCTGTGAAACTTGTATCCTCCAATTGACCACCAAAAAGCCCAAAGTGGAGCTGTGGGTTCAAGTGGTGGAGTGCTAGCCTTGAGCAAAAAAAAAGCTAAAGGATAGCTCCCAGGCCCTGAGTTCAAGACCCAGCACCTGCACACACACACAAAATTAAATAACTGAAATCATGATTAAATGCTGTAGAAAAAGTCTTCAGATCAACAAGCAGGAAAAGCCAAAAAGTAGAAGGTAGCCATAAAGACTCCTAAGACCACGTGCCCCTTACGAAAGGCTAACCGTGGAACTCGCAGGAGAATGTGATATTCACACAGTCCTAAAAGCGATCAAAGAAACCAAAGTAGAAGTCTTATTTATACAACAATGTCTCACTGAAGAGCCAATCCGTGTCAGAAACATGGAAGAGGAGGCAGTTCCCGGTTCGTGGTGGGGTGCCCAGGTCCCAGGGCACGGGGAGACTGAGAGGAGGCAGTCCCCGGTTCGTGGTGGGGTGCTGTCTGTGGGGTGCCCGGGTCCCAGGGCACGGGGAGACTGAGAGGAGGCAGTCCCCGGTTCGTGGTGGGGTGCTGTCTGTGGGGTGCCCGGGTCCCAGGGCACGGGGAGACTGAGGCCCCCTGTGCCCTTAGAAGTGGACTCGCCACTACTGTGCCATCGCCGACGCCAAACTGTCCTTCAGCGATGACATCGAACAGAACGTGGAGGAGGAGCCACCCCAGGTACTTCGCCGGGTCTCTGCCCGCCCCGAGGTTGGCTGGCAGGTGTGTGTGTGTGTGTGTGTGTGTGTGTGTGTGTGTGTGTATTCTGGGTCCTATTGAGTTACCACTAGGGTACCTGAGCCTAGCTGACTCTTTTCTGATTGGCTAATTCAACCCTGGTGATCAACCAATAAGATCCTCTTTCTGACTCTTTGCAGGGCCTGATTGGCCCTTAGGAGGGGAGGACACTGGCCTCTACCTCTACCCCGTGCTGGTCCCTAGTTTTCTGCCCAGGTCCCTTCAGCCGCTGGCTATCTTCGGATTGGTGTGTGTGTGTGTGTGTGTGTGTGTGTGTGTGTGTGTGTGTGTGTGTGTGTGTGTGTGTGTGTGTGTGTGTGTGTGTGTGTGTGTGTGTGTGTGTGTGTGTGTGTGTGTGTGTATTTCAGCACTGGGCTTGAACTCAGGGCCTTATGCTTTTGCTTGTCTGTGTTTTGCTCAAGGCTGGCATTTTACCACTTGAGCTACCGCTCCACGTCCAGCCTTTTGCTGGTTCACTGGAGATTGGAGTCTGGTGGACTCTTCTGCCTGGGCTGGCTTTGAACTCTGATCTCAGCCTCCTGAGTAGCTGGGATTACAGGTGTGAGCCACCGGCACCCGGCTTCTCAGCCTTCTTGTAGAACGGAACGGAGGGCTTTCCTGTGGACCTCTGCCCCTGTGTCTGACTCGGGAGGCGGCAGGCAGGGGGAGGCGGGGGGGGGGGCTCCTCCACCGCCCCTCGTCTCTGCCACCCAGGATACTCCCCCCACGGAGCTGCACCTGGGGGAAAAATGGTTCCACAAGAAGGTGGAGAAGAGGACGAGCGCGGAGAAGCTGATGCAGGAGTACTGCCTGGAGACGGGGGCCAAGGACGGCACCTTCCTGGTGCGGGAGAGCGAGACCTACCCCGACAACTACACGCTGTCCTTCTGGTGCTGCGCCCGGGCCGGCGGGGGGCGGGTGAGGTTGGGCCGGGCTGTGGAGGGGGGCACCCGTGCTGACCCCCCCTTCCCCCGCCCCCCAGGCGCTCAGGCCGCGTGCAGCACTGCCTCATCCGCTCCACCGTGGAGGGCGGGGCCAAGAAGTACTACCTGACCGACAACCTCACCTTCCCCAGCATCTACGCGCTGGTCCAGCACTACCGCGAGGCGCACCTGCGCTGCGCAGAGTTCGAGCTGAGGCTCACGGACGCCGTGCCCAACCCCAACCCACACGAGTCCAAGCCGTAGGTCCCGGCCGTGGGGGGCAGGGGGGGCTCGAGCCCGGCTCCCTGAGCGGCCACGGGGCTGGGGCCCAGTGCTGCTAGTTGTCACCTTTGCCTTGAGCTTCACCCCTTCCCTTTCCTCCCCTCCCCTCCCCTCCCCCTGCCCTCCTCCTCCCCTCCCTCCCTCCTTCTTTGCCCTCCGCCTCCTCCCAAGGTCCTAGGCCTTGAGGTCTGTTGTCTGGAGTCGTCTGCGGCTGCCGGGGTCCGCTGGGACTTCGGGGTGCAGCTGCACGTGTCCCCGGGCCCCCCGGGCGGTGGCCAGGCTGACGCCCCCGTCCCCCCACCCCGCTGCAGGTGGTACTACGGCCAGCTGAGCCGGGGCGAGGCCGAGGACATGCTCATGCGAGTGCCCCGCGACGGGGCCTTCCTCATCCGGCGGCGGGAGGGGACCGACTCCTACGCCATCACCTTCAGGTAGCCGTGGCCGAGGCCTGCGAAGGGCGGGGGAGCACGGGCCCACGCTTGGGGTGCAGGCCGGCCCTTTGGTGGCCTCTCTGCAGCATGAACGTTGGGGTTTAGCAGCTTGTCAAAAGACACAGATAGTGGAGCTGGGACTGGAGCCTGGGATGCCCAGATCCGACGCCATAGATCTGACGCCACAGTCATGACGTCACAGGTCTGATGTCATAGATCCGACACCACAGGTCTGACGTCACAGATCTGACATCATAGACCTAATGCCACAGATTGGATGTCACAGGTCTCATGTCACGATGCCATAGATCAGATGCCACAGACCTGACACCATAGATCTGATGTCACAGATCTGACGTCATAGACGTGACATCATAGACCTGACGACATACACCTGAGCTCCCCCCACCAGTGCTGGCACCCAGGCATCTCTAGGACTGAGGTCCCTCGCACCCCAAACACCACGCTCCCCGTTCCCCTCTCGTCACCCCCTCCCGTGCATTCTGCAAATAGCAATAGCCTACCATATATTGAGTTCCTAACCCAAGCTGATCGCACGCTTAGCCATAGCCTGGGAAAGGCAGCCCCGTTTATTGCAGGTGGGAGACGTGGAGGCCCAGAGAGGTTTAGGGACATTTCAGGCATCACACAGCCTTACAGCTTTGAGTCAGGATTTCTGCCCGACGCCACAGCTTGTGCTCATTGCTCCAAAGTCTCCAGCGGGAAGAAGGGCAGCCGGTTTGTCCGCTCCAGCCCTTTAAGGGTGGACCAGCGCCCCGGGGCGGCTGGTGGGGCTGCCATCGTGGTGGTTGGGCCTGGGCGCCCCCCACCCCCCGTGTGCCAACCCCCTAGTTCTGCCCTCCAGGGCCCGGGGCAAGGTGAAGCACTGTCGTATCAGCCGGGACGGCCGGCACTTCGTGCTGGGCACCTCCGCCTACTTCGAGAGCCTGGTGGAGCTGGTCAGCTACTACGAGAAGCACGCGCTGTACCGCAAGATGAGGCTGCGCTACCCCGTGACGCCCGAGCTGCTGGAGCGCTACAGCGTGGTAGGCACAGCCCCGGCCCGGCCCCGGGGGCCTCCGCGGGTCCCCCATCCCCCCAGGTGGACGGGGGTCCAGGCTGACGTGCGCTCAGCAAAGGCAAGGCGCTCCCTGGCGACTGTGGCCTGTCTAGCTCAGACGAGGCAGCAGCAACGAGGGAGACACACAGAGCAGGGTGCCCGAGTAGCCTGCTGCAGAGATCAAGAACGGGGAAGGTGGGGAGGGCAGGTAGAGGTGGGGAGGGCAGGTAGAGGTGGGGAGGGCAGGTAGAGGTGGGGAGGGCAGGTAGAGGTGGGGAGGGCAGGTAGAGGTGGGGAGGGCAGGTAGAGGTGGGGAGGGCAGGTAGAGGTGGGGAGGGCAGGTAGAGGTGTGGTGGGTGGCAGTTTTCCAGGGCTCTGAGGATTGAGCCGCTGTTGCTGCTGCGTAGTGAAGTCGGCAGGCCCTTGGTGTCGATGCGCTCCGCGCTTGCGCGTGGGCTGGGTGGAGCTTGTGGGTGGCCCCACCGCGCTCGGCTTCTGCAGTTCTGGGGGGGGGGCGGGGGGGGGTGGGGAGGTTCCGCTCCGCGCATGTGCAGTGACACCGCCGGGCCCGCGTGGGCTGCCTGAGGGGCCTCTACCGCGAGGCACTTGGTGGGTTTTGGTGCCCTTCCCTGTCTTCGTGCCACCCTTCCCTGCGCCGGCGGCCTCGCCGGCCCGGGCCAGGCCAGGGGCCAGCACGGCGCTCTGCCTTCTCTTCATTGTCCTTGCAGGAGAGAGACGTGAACTCCCTCTATGACGTCAGCCGCATGTACGTGGACCCCAGCGAGATCAGCCCCTCCATGGTAGGTGCTGGGCTTCGTTCTCTGTGGATGGAGGCGATTCTGGGGTTCTGCCCCTCGCCCCACGGCAGACGGAACAATCTGGAAAACCCCACCAATACTAAATTAAACAACGATTGTCTTTGATCGTTCGGGGCTTTGAACTCAGGACCTTCAGGCACTCTGCCATTTGAACCACACCCCTGCTCCATTTTGCTTTAGTTACTTTTAGAATAGAGCCTTACATGGTCACCTCTCCTCTCCCTGTCGTGGGCTGGTCTGGACCTTGGTTCTTCTATCTCTCTGCCTCTCACAGAGCTGAGATTGTAGATAGATGCATCTCACCGTGTCTGGCTTACTGGTTGAGATGGAGTCTCACTATCCTCAAACCGCAGTCCTCCTTACTTCCTTACCTCCCTTTCCTGGGTGAATGGGATTATAGGCATGAGCCATGGTGTCTGGTCTAAGTGTGTGTGTGTGTGTGTGTGTTAAGAAGTGATGTTTGACAGTGTAGCAGGTAATGTCAGGGGAAAAATTAATAGAATTCTTCCAAATGAGGCTCTAGCTATGCTAAAGCCCTTGAGGTCTGATGAACACCTTTGGGCTAAATGGCTTCTAATTAAAAATCTTCCTAATGTCTCTGTGCATGCTGAGGAAGCCCGTGGTGTTTATAAATTCGGTCAGCTTTGCGGGCTGGCCTACTTTGCACGCCAGCACTATCTCGGATGCCCACCCGGCCTCTGCCTGCATTGTAGGGTCGGATTCTGCTTTCAGCCCCCAGCCCCTTCTTCACGCCCAGCTTCTGTCTCCAGTGTAGCTCGAGCTGGTTGAGCAAGAGCCATCGCAGATGCCGTGTGTGTGTGTGTGTGTGTGTGTGTGTGTGTGTATGTGTGTGTGTGTGTATGTGTGTGTGTGTGTGTATGTGTGTGTATGTGTGTGTGTGTGTGCGTGCGTGTGTGTGTGTGTGACGGTCTCACACGCATAGTGCACAGCTCTCACCTATGAAGGGGTCCCGCTGGAGGTGGAGGTGGAAGTACGCACATGATTTTCCTTCTTGTCTGTATCATCCTCGGCCAGTGAAACTCTTCAGCAAGAAAGGCAGTCGTGAGAGGTGGCGTGCGCAGACACATTAGCTAAGAGCAACAACTTTTCTCAGTATGGAGGAATGTTTTGGTGATGAGAATGAGCTTGTTTGTGACAAGCCTCAGTCCTCCAACCTCCTTCCCGTGGCTTCTTACTTACCTGGGACGATAGGTTTGAAGCACTGTGCCTAGCTTATTCGTTGAGATGGAGTCTTGCTAACTTCTGTCTGGGTTGGCCTGGAACCGTGATCCTCCCCTGCCTCCAGAGAAGCTGGCGTGCTCTGGTACACCAGTGGGACAATGGTCCTCCTATCTCTGCCTCTGGAGAAGCTGGGAGGGCAGGCGCGCTCTGATACACTCGGGGGAAACATTCCAGTCTTCTGACTTTGCCACAGCAGTGACAGAGCAGTGCAGGCTTGGTGGTGAACGCAGCTGGCGCGGGGTCAGCTGGATGGCAGGGGTGATGGCCACACGCACTCCTACCTTCTCCCCATCACCCGGCCTGCAGGGAAGCCAGAACGTTCCCCATCAGCGCTTTCTTGCTGGGTGGATATTCATTTTGTCCTGCTGTGCAGGCAAGTTCTTTGGAGGGAATTTTGATTCCCAGTTTAGGTCTTGCTTTTCTTATCCCTGCCGACGCGGAGGACTCTGGGCTGGCCCCGCAGAGGGCAGGGTTGCAAGGTGGGAGGTGGGGGGGGGGAGGGGACGGCCCAGTGCGGCTGGACGAGTTGTTTGGGATTTCAGGGGTGGTGGTTGTGTACCCCCCAAACTCATCCTGTCTGTGTTAGGAAAAGACTCCCCGGTGTCCTTGATTCTGACCTTGATCTCAACCTCCAACCTGAGTCCTTTTTTTTTGTCAGCTGCAATTCCAGACAGTCGCCAGCAGATGGCGCTGTGCCCTCCAGGTCCCTAAGAGAAGATGCCAATGGGGGTGCAGGCCTTGATCTGATCTGCTCCTGACCTTGTCCTTGTCCTTCCTGTCCCTCCCCCCCCCCGAAAAGCCCCAGAGGACCGTGAAGGCTCTCTACGACTACAAGGCCAAGCGCGCTGATGAGCTGACCTTCTGCCGGGGCGCCCTCATCCACAACGTCTGCAAGGAGCCGGGGGGCTGGTAAGGCCGGGGAAGTGGGGGGGGGCGGAAGGGGCTCTGGGACAGCACCCGGGTGCCACCTGTGCTCGCCTGCCTGCTGAGTCCTGTGACGTAGCATCACACACCTCCCTTCGCCCCCCCCCCCCCAAGCCGATGGCGTTCCTGCAGCAGATCTTCATGCAGTGAGTGGCCCGGAGTTACCGCCATGTGCTCCTTGCAAAGCAAATTCGTAGGCTGTTGCTTAGTCCTGTGTGTCGCACGGGTTGTTCCCACAGTGCTGTGGGGTTGGTTACCGAGGGCAGAAGAGTCACTACGCAGACGAGTGCAGGCTCTGGTGCAGGGTCCCACCGCGGCCCCCCCCCACGCCTGCCCACCGCAGTCTCCCGTGGGGGACTCCGTCCCACCCGGGGACCTCAAAGGTGGTTTAGAATCAGAACTCTCTCCCTCCAGGCCGGTGCTGGCTGGATCCCCGCTGTGCTCCCATTCTTGTTGTCCCCCGTCTGTGGGGGAGCCTGAGGCACACAGCACGCACCATGGGGGGTCTGGAGTTTGAGTCCAGGCCTCCTGGGTCTAGAACTTTCTCCATACACCCCTGTGTTGAAACTCACGAGCCTTCCTTCAAATGGGGTGGGCACTCTCCCGCTTGAGCCATGTCCCAAGTTCTTATTTGTCTCTGTTACTTTCATGTCAGGCCTTGCTTTTGGCCTCGGTGGCTTTGGAACTGCAATCCTCTTTCTTATTTCTCCCTGGAGCTGGGACTGCAGGCCTGGGCCACCGCGCTTGGTTTGTTGGTGGCATTGGAGCCAGGAGCTTCCACATCTCCACCCCTGGTATTGGGGGTTACAGGTGTGCGCCACCATGCCCTGTCTACCATTTCATTTGAACAGGGAAACGGTTCCCTGGTGGTTAAAAAACAAGAAGTCAGGCTGGGAAGGTGGCTCAGTGGTAGAGCGCTTGCCTTGCATGCCTGAGGCCCTGGGTTCGATTCTTCAGCACCACATAAGCAAAAAAGAAAAAAGCCGGAAGTGGCGCTGTGGCTCTAGTGGTAGAGCGCTAGCCTTGAGCTGAAGAGCTGAGGGACGGTGCCCAGCCCAGAGTTCAGGCCCCACGACCGGACCCAAAAAAAAAAAAAACCAAGAAGTCAGAGGCTCCCTTTCCAGTGCTCTGTGGCGGCAGAGGCAGCCCTCGGCGGGCCACGTGGGCTAGCCTGGCCTCTCCTGTGAGCGCGAACCCAGGAGCAGTAGAGTATGGATGGAGTATGGATGGATTGTGCATTGGATGAGCATGGCCCGGTGCAGACCCCCCCATGCCTTGCTCTTTGGCACAGGTGGAAGGGGGACTACGGGACCCGAGTCCAGCAGTACTTCCCGTCCAACTACGTGGAGGACGTCTCGGCCGGTGACCCCGAGGGCCTGGAGAAGCAGGTGAATCGCCCTGGTCCCCGGTCATGGTGGGACCTGCCTGTGCTGGGGGGGGCCCTGGGGTGCGGGGGTGGGCACCGCTGGCTGCTGGATGCGGGGCTTTGTCCCGTGCTCAGTGCAGTTGCACACGCAGCATGGTTGGTCTGGAAGCCAGATGCGTGGAGTGCCTGCTGGGAGGGGTGCTTGCCGGGAGGGGAGGGGTGCTTGCCAGGCACCCTGACCCGAAGCTCTCAGGAGGCCTCTCTTCCCTTCCCAACCGCCTTTACCCAGAAGGCTGGCTTCCCTGCGCCAGCACCACGCCGAGGGCCCAGGCTTATGATGAGGACTGGAGATCTCTTTCCATCCCAGAGCACTAATTTCACACGGGAGGCAGGGCCAGTCCGGGAGGGCTCCCTGGAGGAAGCGTGCCTGAGCCTTAAAAAATCAAAATCAAGTTAGAGCTCAGTAGTGAGAGATTCGCGGGAAGGAAACGGTGTGTGAGTGTGACTGTGAGAGTGTGAGTGTGTGTGAGTGTGTGTGAGTGTGTGAGAGTGAGTGTGAGTGAGACTGTGTGTGTGTGAGTGTGTGAGCGTGTGTGAATGGTGAGTTAGTGTGTGTGAGTGTATGTGAGTGTGTGTGTGTGTGTGAGTGTGAGTGAGAGTGTGTGTGTGAGTGTGTGAGCGTGTGTGAATGGTGAGTTAGTGTGTGTGAGTGTGTGTGTGTGTGTGTGAGTGTGTGAGCGTGTGTGAATGGTGAGTTAGTGTGTGAGTGTATGTGAGTGTGTGTTTGCGTGTGTGTGGTGGGAGTGTAGTCGGAGCCACAGAATGTGAGGTGTCCTACATGCCTAGTTTTACAGGCCACAGTGTTTGCAGAATTTGCTGCAATCCAGCCGCAGTATATGTCTGGTGGGGAGGGGTGGGGCTGGGGGCTTCTCAGGGCTCAGAAGGCCCCAAAACACGCATGACTGGACGAACCATTGTTTCCACAGGACAAGAGGAGCCGCAGAAGGGCTTCCTTCCTTCCTTCCTTCCTTCTTTCCTTCCTTCCTTCCTTCCTCCCTTCCTTCCTTCCCTCTCTCCCTCTCTCCTTCCTTCTCTCTCCCTCTCTTTCTCTCTGTCTCCCTCCCTCCCTCCCTCCCTTCCTTTTCTTTTCTTTTCTTTTCTTTCCCTAGGGCTTGAACTCAGGACCTGGCCACTGCCCCTGAGCTTTTCTGCTCAAGGCTAGCACTCTACCACTTTGAGCCACAGCATTATTTCTAGTTGGTTGTTTTTTTTTTGGGGGGGGGTAGGTAATGGGAGATCAGAGTCTCACGGACGTTCCTGCCTGGGCTGGCTTTCAACTAGGATCCTCAGATCTCAGCCTCCTGAGTAGCAAGGGTGACAGGCATGAGCTGCCAGCACTTGGCCCCAGAAGGTTCCCGAGCTGTGAAGTAGTTGTCCAGAGCGCCCCATTCCATAGTGGTGCCAGAGAAGGGGGCTAGGGTGTTCTGGAATCCACTAGGCACATTTTTGTGAATTTAGAAGATGAAGCGCAGAGCCTACGGGCGCCTGTTCGTGTCTGGGTCCATCCTCTTTCTGCGCTTCATTCTTTAGCTGCCCCCGGAGAGACGCTGTAATGAGGTCATGCTCTCACAGCCCCGCAGTCTCTCTCGGATGGACGCAGGGCTGTGGGGACCGGCTGGCTTTTCATCGCTCCTGTTATGACGACCGACTAACGCCATGTTTCTTCACAGATTATGGAAGATAACCCCCTAGGATCTCTCTGCAGAGGGATCCTGGACCTGAATAACTACAACGTGGGTAGGTGCTAGCAGAGGCGTGGCTAGAGGCTGACGAACTGGGAGGGCTACCTGGAGGAGGCGCTTATGAGGCTTAGCACTTGAGCTGGAGCTTGATGACACCTGTAAGCTGCCGCCCCGAGCAGCCCTGTCTGCCAGGGTTGGGGTGCCAGGTGGATGATGAAGCGCAGATCGCACAGCCTACCTAGTTCTGTTTGGCTGAGTATAGGAGGACTCGAGGACATTTCTCCTCAATTCTCTTGCAATTGAGACAAGATCGGAATCCAAGCTATGTAGGAATGCCACAGGTTCCAAGACAGCGTGGGAAAAGTTACGAGGCCATATCTCAGCATGAAATAGAAACGGCTTCTGGGGCGGGCGGCCTGGGCAGGAGCGGCCCGGCGGGGCAGGCCGGGCAGTCCCACAGCCCCCGTGGCCTCTGCTGCGCCCCACAGTAAAAGCCCCGCATGGAAAGAACCAGAAACCTTTCGTCTTCATCCTGGAGCCCAAGAAGCAGGGGGACCCCCCCGTGGAGTTCGCCGCGGACAGCGTGGAGGAGCTCTTCGAGTGGTTCCAGAGCATTCGACAGATCACCTGGAAGATCGACACCAAGGTAGGGCTGGGCCCGGGAGGGCACCGCGGCACTGTGTGGAGGCCGGCAGCGGGAGGCACAGGCCGGAGGGCTGCACAGGGCTCAGGAGGGAGGCTGGGCCGGCCCTTTCCTTAGAAAGCAGAGGGGACCGCAGGGGACCCTGGAACGTGACCAGCAGGATCAGAGTGTGGGGTGGTGCTTGGTGCTCAGTTGCCCTCTGGCTCTTAGCCAAGCTGGGCTGGCCCTGTGTGCGCGCTGTCCTGCGTGAACGAGGCCCGAGCAGCCGGGATCCATCCCCCACAGCGCCCCGCGGGGCTCGATCCCCGCCCCGAGCGGCCTTCCGGCCTTGGCCTGAGGCCAGCACTTGTGTCCAGCCGCTGGGTTTTGAGACCGTGGGGTTGGGGTTTGGAGAACCCGTAGTGTGCGGCCGGCGGAGCAGACGCGGGGTGTGGACCCTCGGGAAGAGCCCGATCCTGACCTGAGCGGCTGCCGGGGGGAGGCGTGCGTGGTGGGGAATGCGCTGTCACCTTGTCACCGTGCGGTGGCGTGGCAGGTGCCGTCCCCAGGCTGTCTGTGGGCCCACCACCCCTCCCCCAAAGGGTGAGCGTCACTTCCTGCAAGCCGCTTCCTCTGGCCAGCCTGGGGCCCCCCGGGGGGGGCGCACCCCCCTTTTCCTTCCCTGGTGGGGACGTGTCGTGTTTCGAAGGCTTTGTGCTGAGCCCCATCGCGCGGCCGGCCGTCTGCCCTGCTGTGGCCTGCCCTCCCCATCGCCCCTCTGGCCCCGAATCGAACCAGAGGCCCACAGATGGCTCTAGATTCTTCTGTTCTTTTTTTTTTTTCGTTTTTCTGTTTCCTGGTGATACTTGTGTTTGACTCGGGGTCCTGCGCTGGCTAGGCAGGTGCTCTGTGCTCTGTCTCCTGGGGCTCACCTCTAGCCTCCCCCCCCTTTTTCTTCTTTTCGGTATTGATTCTTTGCAGGGTAGGGACTTGGTGTATTTTGTTTTTGTTTTGTGCCAGTCCTGGGGTTGAACTCAGGGCCTGGTCTCTGTCCCTGAGCTTCTTTTGCTCAAGGCTAGTGTGCTCTACCGCTTGAGCCACAGCTCCACTTCTGGCTTTTTGGGTGGTTTAGTAGAGACGAGTCTCTCTCTCTCTCTCTCTCTCTCTCTCTCTCTCTTTCTTTCTTTCTTTCCTTCCTTCCCTCCCTCCCTCCCTCCCTCCCTCCCTCCCTTCCTTCCTTCTTTCCTTTCTTTCTTTCTTTCTCTTTTTTTGTTGGTTGTGGGGCTTGAACTCTGGGCCTGGACGCTATCCTTAAGCACTTCAGCTCAAGGCTAGTGCTCTACCACTTGAGCCACAGCACCACTTCCAGCTTTTTCAGCTTATGTGGTGCTGAGGAATCGAACCCAGGGTCTCATGCATGCAAGGCAAGCTCTCTACCACTGAGCCACCTTCCCAGCCCCCTCTCACTGACTTTCTTGCTCAGGCCGGCTTTGAACCACGATCCTCAGATCTCAGCCTCCTGAGTGCTGGGATTACAGGCATACACCACAGCTTCTCCACTTGTCTGAATCAAGAAACACATGTGATTTCACTAGAAGGTTCTCTCACTTTCTTCATCTCTGGCTGCTGCATGGTTGGTGAAGCTAAATTCAAGGCTGCTCTGCTCTGTCTGATCTACATTTCTCCTTAATTGGTTTTGATGTTGGCTAAGAGTTCATGAGACTAGTTTCTAAAGTCTCATTATTAGAAGGTTAACAAAACCCAACAACACCCCACCAGGAATCAGAACTGAGTCTTTGCTCTGAGCTGGGCCTCCTGAGAGTCGGGGAGGGCGTGGGGAGGAGGGAGGTGGGGACGCGGGGCGCGGGGTGAGCTGCGGGAGCTGGCGCTGGCGCAGGCGCTGGCTGGAAGCTGTCGCTGGAGGTGACGGGTCTCCAACAGGAGAACAACATGAAGTACTGGGAGAAGAACCAGTCCATCGCCATTGAGCTCTCCGACTTGGTTGTCTACTGCAAGCCGACCAGCAAAACCAAGGACAATCTAGGTAAGCCTCCCCGGACCCCGCCTCTGGCTGAGGGAGGATGTCAGAGGGCGGAGGCACTGGCCGCTTCCTTCTGGCTCTGAAGTCCAGGATGCAGGCACCTCCACTCCTTGGAACACTTCGGCCGTTCTGTAGCAGGAGCAGATCTGTTCCCCCTGCTGCAGATGGCCGCAGACCTGGTGGCTAGACATGCCGCACACTGAGTCTCCGCCCTGGGGGACAGAAAGCAGTCCGGGAGTGAGCTGGGCCCGTTCCTTGTGAGCTTCTCCCGGCTCCGGGAAGCGGCTTGCAGCTCCTGGCTTGTGGCCCCCTCACTCGAGTCTCTGGTCACCGTCTGTGGTCACCAGGCTGCCTTCATGTGAGATCGCAGCCGGCCCCCACGGGGTCGCCCAGGAAAACCTTCCGGGTCAGACTCTGCACACACATGACACAGCCATGACGCTGGGGCTGAGGACCGGGGTCCTCATTGTGAGGGAGGGGCTAGACATCGCACCCTCTCCCAAATTCACCCCAAAGTAGCAAGACCTTTGATGATGTCATCACCCAGGCTCGGGCCTTCTGAGCGACTCCTCTGTCGGCTGGGATTTCAGAACAGGAGACTAGAGAGCTAGTGGCCAGCCCCAGAATGGACCCAGGGAAGATGCTGGCGCTCAGGGTGGACTGCAGGCGGGCTCTGCGTGTCCACTGCTTCGCGGTCCACCCCCCCCAGCTGGACGGGGCGGGGGGAGCAGAGGAAGCGCAGCCACACCTGAACACCCCTTCCTGTCGCCCACGCCCCGTGCGACTCCCCTTCCGCCCCGTGGCTCTCGTCTCCCCAGAGCGCTGGGCGCCGGGTCCCTGGTCCTGCATCTGCAGCCTCCGCACTGCGGAAGCCCTCTCCTCAGCCCCGTTCTCTGTGTCTTCCATCCACTACCTGCGCCCCCAACCTCCCGCTTCTGTCTGAGACCTCCCCTCCGGGCCTTTCCCTACCTACCGCTCCTGTGCCTTCTTGTTCAAGGAGATCGGTCGCTTTAAACAGCAGGTAAACTGCGGCCTGTCTAGACTGAGAAGCTATGGGAGAACCAGGAGCCCCCCTGGCCCAACACCTTTAGACATGGGTGCCCCCCCCGCTCTGGTGCAGAGAACCCCGACTTCCGAGAGATCCGCTCCTTTGTGGAGACCAAGGCGGACAGCATGGTGCGGCAGAAGCCCCGGGAGCTGCTGCGGTACAACCAGAAGGGCCTGACGCGCGTCTACCCCAAAGGACAGCGCGTGGACTCCTCCAACTACGACCCGTTCCGCCTGTGGCTGTGCGGCGCCCAGATGGTGGCCCTCAACTTCCAGACCGCAGGTGGGAGGGGCGGGGGGGGCGCAGGGCCTGGGAGGAACGGTTCCACCTGAGCCCTCACCAGCGGGGTGGGGGGGACTGGGGACATGGGGACGAGGCAGGCCGTGTGACATCCGGGCGGTCTGCTTCACCTAGGAGCTGATCTGGGGCTTCAGGCGGGGCTGGATCCAGGTGCCTCAGACTTCATGCATAGAACTTCTTCCAGAGACGGGGTTCATGGGGGGTGGGGGTGGGGAATGCAGAGTGACCTTCAGGATGGAGTCCACGGTTCTGAGGCCCCAGGGGGCTTGGCTGAAGGGGTCCCCCGCAGCTGGCAGCTTCTCTCTCTCTCCTTCCAGACAAATACATGCAGATGAACCATGCGCTGTTCTCGCTCAATGGCCGGACAGGCTACGTCCTGCAGCCCGAGAGCATGCGCGGGGAGAAGTACGACCCGCTACCGCCCGAGTCACAGAGGAGGGTCGTGATGACGCTCACTGTCAAGGTGCGGTGCCCCAGCGTCCCCCCCCCCCGGGCACACGCGCCATCACACGTGCTCAGCAGTGACCACGCGCCCAGCGCACCCCAAGATCACTGTGGGGGAGGGAGAGGACGTCCCTGAGCCCAGCCTGGCACTTCCCCAGGTTCTTTGCGGGGTGACATTGTGAGTCTGTCTCTTGGGGGTTCCTGCGAAGCCAGCCTCCCGGCAGGAAGAAAAGGAGATGGGGGTCCTGGGTCTCAGAAGAGGGAGGGCCGTCTTCCCTTCGTTAGTGGCAGGGCCAAGGCTCCCCAATACCATCTTCAGAGGTTTCGGGGTGATAATTTAAATAATGTCATTTCTCACAAGATTAAGGAAGATAAAATGCAGCACACATGGGCCCTGGTCTGGGGAATTGGGAGCCCAGGAGCCCCGCCCCGTGTGTGTGTGTGTGTGTGTGTGTGTGTGTGTGTGTGTGTGCCTGTGTGCCTGTGTGTGTGTGCCTGTGTGCCTGTGCCTGTGTGCCTGTGTGTGTGTGCCTGTGTGCCTGTGTGTGTGTGCCTGTGTGTGTGTGTGTGTGTGTGTGCCTGTGTGTGCCTGTGTGCCTGTGTGCCTGTGTGCCTGTGTGTGTGTGTGTGCCTGTGTGTGTGTGTGTGTGCCTGTGTGTGTGTGTGTGTGTGGCTTGTGCCTGTCATCCTGCCCAGATTACACCCCCGCTGAGGGGGGCAGCCTGGGGTTTGGGGGGGCCACCTGTGGACAGTCGCTCCCCGTCCACACTCCAGACCTGGCGTGGGTGAACTCCAATCAAACGATGCTTGGCTTGTTGCAGGGGGGAGGGGTGTGGGTGGGGAGGGGTGGGGAGGGGAGCAAGTTCAGCTTCTGCCGGCAGGGGCTGCATTCCTGACTTCGCTGTCTTAGGTCCTTGGCGCTCGCCACCTCCCCAAGCTCGGCCGAAGTATTGCTTGCCCCTTCGTGGAGGTGGAGATCTGTGGGGCGGAGTACGACAACAATAAGTTTAAGACAACGGTCGTGAGTGAGTAGCCTGCTCTTTCTCTTCACCTTTGAGCCAGTGATTCATCCATCAGATGATGATCCTTGGGGTTGGGAAATGTTTTTGTTGGCCCCGTGAGTGATGGAACTCGGGGTCGTGAACTAGCTGGGCAGGTGCCCAGCCGCTTGGGCCACACCTCCAGTCCTTTCATTTGTTTAGTTTGTTTTTCAGATAGAGAGGTCATGATCCAAGGCCAGCCTGGGAAAAAGCCTGGGTCCTTACTTCTCAGGTAGCTGGGATTACAGGAGTGTGCCGCCACACCCACCCATCTGTTGTGCAGATATTGTCCTTCCTCTCCCTGCCGACTTGGTTCAGTAGGCCATTTGACTGAGTCACTGACCTGGTGCCCAGTGCTGTGTGTGGCTGCTGATTAGTGAGGACTCAATGAGGTCGAGACTTTAGGGCAAGCTCCTCTGACTCACGCTCGGACCCGGTGAACCTGCTGGGTTCAAAGCAGACACATTAGGGGGTGGGGAAGCGGCCAGCCTGACCAGATGATGCAGCCTTTGCCCCCAGAGAGAGGTCACCCAAGGGGGGCAGGCGAGGGCTGGGGGTAAGGGTGTGCCTTTGTCACCCCTGCGCCTTCAGGACGGATCGCAGTCCAAGGCTAGCCCAGGCAGAGCGAGACTCTAACTGAAAAACAAACTGAAAGCAAAGATGGGCCGGAGATGTGGCTGGAGGGCTGAGGCCCTGAGCTCAGTCCCCGAGCCTCCCCTTTGTGCTTGCTTTGCTAGGACATGAGGCCAAGGCAGGGCCAGGAAACAGTGGGTCTTTAAGACCCAGCATTCCTTCCGGCCTAGGGCCCAAGCTGAGATGCCGAGCGGCTAAAAGCGGGCTTCTGAGAGGGGTCACCTCTAACGAGCTTCAGTGTCCCACAGATGACAATGGGCTCAGCCCTGTGTGGGCTCCCACTCAGGAGAAGGTGACCTTTGAGATTTATGACCCCAGCCTGGCCTTCCTGCGCTTCGTGGTCTACGAGGAAGACATGTTCAGCGACCCCAACTTCCTGGCCCACGCCACCTACCCCATCAAAGGCATCAAGTCAGGTAAGGGGCACCTGGATGAAGAGACCCAAGCGAGCTCATCGTCTTTCTTTGGTCTGTGCTGCTGGCTTTAAAAAAAAAAAGAAAAAGCTGGGCCCTGGTGGCTCACGCCTGCCATCCCAGCTACTCGGGAGGCCGAGATCTGAAGATCAGGGTTCAAGGCAGGAAAGTTCCCATCAGGTTCCCATCTCCAGTGAACCACCAGAAAACTGGAAGTGGTGCCGTGGCTCAAAATGGGAGAGCACCAGCCTTGGGCAAAAGAGCTCAGGGGCAGTGCTCAGGCCCTGAGTTCAAGCCCCGCGACTGACCAGAAAAAGAAAGGTGACAAGCAGTTTGATCTTGAATTTCCATCCTTAGTATTTTTCTGAGGTGTGCCATATTCAGGCCACAGATCTTTCTGGATTCCTCAGGGGGCCCCCGTTCCCTTGCTTTTCTAAGATTTATTTTTTCAAGAGCAAGAGGTGATCGTTTTAGTCATTTAATAAAGCCAATCCTTTGGACTTGTTGGGGGAGCTCGGGGTCCCGTGCAGCGCGGAACTGGGTCTTCTTGGAAAGCTTGGAGCATGCCGGGCATCCCCTCAGCTTCTCCCTGTCTGTAACCTGACCGTGGCACGATGCCCTGCCCTGGGCTTCGGGCTAGAACGCAGATTCCCAGGCCCTCCGTGCATGGGCTCACGCAGCTCCAGTAGAGGACAGACAGCAGACGGGTCTCTCCGTCTTTTCGGTGTTGGGGTAGGCGTTGGTTTCCTTGGTGGGTGTTGGGGTAGGCGTTGGTTTCCTTGGTGGGTGTTGGGGTAGGCGTTGGTTTCCTTGGTGGGTGTTGGGGTAGGCGTTGGTTTCCTTGGTGGGTGTTGGTGTAGGCGTTGGTTTCCTTGGTGGGTGTTGGTGTAGGCGTTGGTTTCCTTGGTGGGTGTTGGTGTAGGCGTTGGTTTCCTTGGTGGGTGTTGGTGTAGGCGTTGGTTTCCTTGGTGGGTGTTGGTGTAGGCGTTGGTTTCCTTGGTGGGTAGGCTAAGCAAGAGTTAGGGAGAACACTGCAACTCCTGGGGTGGTTAGAAATGCCCATTTGTAAGCCGTGAGGCCTGACATTTGGCAACGCTTCTGGGTTAACTTGCCAACACGACCAACTACTTTAGCACGGCACTCAAGCTGTGCTTCTCTAATTTGCCACATGCTTTGTTTGAATTAGCTCAGCGAATAAAGCACCACTGTCCCAGGCCCACAAGTCTTCAGAGTCCTCACCTTACCACGGCGCCAGGGTGGCTTTTCTCTTCTTTTTATTTTGTTTTATGCTCTCGCTTGGCTTTTCTGCTCAAGGCTGATGGAAGTAGAGCCATAGCTCTACTTCTAGCTTCTAGCTGTTTGGAGATCAGAGTCTCACGGACTTGCCTGCTTCAGCTGGATTGGAACTTCTAGCCTCAGATCTCAGCGTCCTGAGTAGTAGCTAGGATTACAGGTGTCAGCCACCTGTGAAGTCTGGTGGGATTCCTTCCTTCCTTCCTTCCTTCCTTCCTTCCTTCCTTCCTTCCTTCCTTCCTTCCTTCCTCTCTTCCTTTCTTTCTTTGGTCATGGGGCCTGGACACTGGAAATGGGAGTCCAGTGGACTTTCCTACCTGGGCTGACCTTGAATTGCCATTGTCTGGAGCAGCTAGGATTACAGGTGTGAGTTAGCCCCCTGCACCCAGCTAAGATACCTTCAAACGTGCTTGATTCAGAGATTCTATGTTCCAAGAGCATACTTTGGTGAAGACAAGGACACATTTAACTAACCAAGACATCCACAGGGAAGTTCAGTACAAAGATGGTGTAGGAGCAGGGAGTCATTTATCAACCTCTGTACATGGATTACATTGTGGACAAACGATATCAGAAGGAGGATCGCATACTGAGCTTGCTTAGTGAGTTGCCTGGGTATCTTGGCGAAAGTGTGTTTATCCCTTCGCCCTGCTCTGCATGATTAAGAAGATGGACAGATAGCAAAGTGATGAAATAGAGTGAAAGGGCAGGGGTGAGGCGGGAGCCGGGCATGCTCCTTACAGTATCCGCCACTGAGCGATCTGTTTGAGACTTTCTCTAATAAAAGTCATCAGAGTATAGCCAGCCCTCCCGCTCTCTGTGGGAGAATTATGGTCATAAGATGGGGTGCAGTGTTTCACACGCTGCTGGTATGGAATCTGCTCAGTCCTCAGCACTGCGCACCTATTGTGCAAAACATTCTCTGAGGAAAACTAGCTAAAAAGCTGGAGGTGGCATCCAGGAAATGGAGAAGAGTGTCTCTAGTTAGTGCATTGTGTGCCCTGGAGAATCAGCAGCTACAATGTCAACAAGGAGTCTTCTTTGTTCTTGTTTTTTGTTTTGGTCAGTCGTGGGACTTGAACTCTGGGCCTGGGTGCTGTTCCTCAGCTCTTCAGCTCAAGGCTAGCGCTCTATCCCAGGAGCCATAGTGCCACTTCTGGTTTTCTGAGTGGTTTATTGGAGATAAGAGTTTTATGGACTTTCCTGCCTGGCCTGGCTTTGAACAGTGATCCTCAGATCTCAGCCTCGTGAGTAGCTAGGATTACAGGCGTGAGGCACCGGCACCTGGCTTCAATAAGGAGTTTTTTTTAAGACACCTGTGATAAACTAGGTGATGAAGATGCAAAACTCATTGGTGCCATGCTTTTAAATGACTCCTCCTCCTCCTCTTCTTCTTCTTCCTTCTCCTCTTCCTCCTCTTCCTCCTCCTCTTCCTTTCCTCTTCCTCCTTGTCCTCCTCTCCCCCCTCTCTTCTTCAAGCTGGTACTCATACTTGAACTCAGGCCTCAAGCCCTGGCTTGACTTTTTAGTTCAAGGGTGGTGCTCTGTCACTTGAGCCACAGTAACCGGGCCCTGATTGTAAATAGGGGATGGCTTTCAGAGGTGGATAAACAGCTCCTCAGAAATGGCCCCAGGAGAAGCAGATTGTAAATCTTTTCAGATGAACACACTCTTTGGTCCCATTAGGGGTAAAGGGCAGGAAATGGGTGTGAGAATTCATGACCCGCTGGGGTCTCGACCTCAGGAGTGCTTAAGGACGTGAACCACAGCTGCAGTCACTCTCAATTCCATGTGGAACGTTCGGTGGGTTTCTATGTCTTCTGCATGAATCGGTTTCATTGCTAGATGGCAGAGGTTTTTTCTTTAGCTTTGCCCTGGAGTGAGCCAGTCTGTGCAGGATGCTGGTCTCTCCCTTGACCTCCAGGATAGACCTCTGGCTTCCAGAATGCCAGCCCCAAGCATGGCACACTGCCTTCGCCACGTCTCCGAGGGGGCACATGATCTCCAGGCACCCCAGGAAAGCGGAGATCCGTGTTAACGGCCACCTTGGCACCTTCTCCCGTTCCGCTGCAGGGTTCAGATCCGTGCCTCTGAAGAATGGGCACAGCGAGGACATCGAGCTGGCTTCCCTCCTGGTTTTCTGTGAGATGCGGCCCGTCTTGGTGAGTGGGTGGAGGGCTGGGACTGGGCGGTGGCACTGTGGGCTGAGGGGCTTAAAAACCCCTTGAGGGCCGACCAGCCCAAGGATGAGACATCAGAAAAGAAGAAGGCTTTGTTGCTGGTTGTGCAGCGCCTGCTCTGCCCCGAGAGTGCCGCGTGGCATGCCGGGCGGCGCGAAGCCCGCACGCTTTGCTCGCACTGACAGCCAGGCAGCGCGGGACGCTCTTCCCTCCTGTTGGCCTTGGAAGGCCCTGCGTGCTGAAGCGGGCGCACTCTCTGCTGCCAGCGGAGCCTGCCTTCCTTCTAGTCTTGTTGGTTCCCCCAAGGCCTTGAGGATTTTTTGTTTTTTGTTTTGTTGGTTGTGGGGCTTGAACTCTGGGCCTGGGCACTGTCCCTCAGCTCTTCAGCTCGAGGCGAGCGCTCTACCGCTTGAGCCACAGCACCACTTCAGGTTTTTTATGGGAGATAAGAGTCTCTCGGACTTTCCTGCCCAGGATGGCTTTGAACCGTGATCCTCAGATCTCAGCTTCCTGAGTAGCTAGGATGACAGGCGTGAGCCACCGGCGCCTGACTTGAAGATTTTTAATTCCCCTCCACCCCTTCTTGTGTGTAGCAAGACAAGGTCGCATGATGTGGCCTCTTGGTATTGGGGTTTAAGCTTAGGGCTTGGTGCACTTACTCAGCTGGTGCTCTACCACTTGAGCCATGCCTTTTTACTATTTTTTTTGTTGGTCGTGGGACTTGAATTCCGGGCTTGGGCATCATCCCTGCACTCTTCAGCTCAAGGTGAGCGCTCTACCACTTGAGCTACAGAGCCACTTCCAGTTTTCTAGTGGTTTATTGGAGATAAGAGTCTCATGGAGCCGGGCGCTGGTGGCTCACGCCTGTAATCCTAGCTACTCAGGAGGCTGAGATCTGAGGATCACGGTTCAAAGCCAGCCCGGGCAGGAGAGACCATGAGACTCCTATCTCCAATAAACCACCAGAAAACCGGAAGTGGCGCTGTAGCTCAAGTGGTAGAGCGCTCGCCTTGAGCTGAAAAGCTGAGGGACAGCGCCCAGGCCCAGAGTTCAAGCCCCATGACCAAAAAAAAAAAAAAAAAAAAAAAAGTCTCATGGACTTTCCTGCCTGGGCTGGCTTTGAGCCATGATCCTAAGATCTCAGCCTCCTGAGTAGCTAGGATGATAGGAGTAGACCACTGGTACCTGGCTTTACTGGTTATTTTGGAGATAGAATCTCAGGAACTTTTCTGCCCGGGCTGGCTTTGAACTGTGATCTTGTGAATCTCACTTCTCTGAGTAGCTAAGTGCAAACTACCATCACCTGGCTGTTACAAGGTTTGAAAGAGCCAGGTGATGGATGGCCTTGTGCTCCAGGGTCGTGCCTCTCGGTGCCCTTCTTGCTTTCTCCTCCTGGTTACTTTCTGTGTAAGGAATTCATAGCCTGTGCCAGTGTTCTTTTGGCTGTTAAGGAGTAAACACCGAATTGGAAATTGCTCCTCTGACAGCTTCCAGGACGCAGCTGAGAAGCTGCAGATGAGAGGGAGGGGCAGAGGGGCGGATGCCTTGGAATAGCTGTAGCGATCGTCGGTGTGGTAGAAATTCACGGACTCCACTCAGAGGAGACAGCCTGACGTGTTTCCAAGAGCTGTTGCCTTGCATTCACTTTTCACAGTCATGGTCGTTTTCTGCTCCAAAGCACTTTGGAAGCATCGAGATAAGATGGAAGAGGATGTGCAGTAGGAAGCAGAGACATAAAGGTCCATACTTAGTGGCCAAAGAACCTTAGACAGCCAAGGTATCCCTTGTGTCTCGATGCCTAGGCGCTGGTAGATCCTGCCTGTCATCCCAGCTACTCAGGAGGCTGAGATCTGAAGATCATGGTTCAAAACCAGCCCAGGCAGGAAGGTCCATGAGACTCTTATCTCCAGTGAACCACAAAAAGCCAGAAGTGTAGATATGTGGCTCAAGTGGTAGAGCGCTGGCTTTGAGCACAAAAGCTCATTCGTGGCAAGCAGCTGCCACTCACATGATCCAGACTGGTGGCTTCCCAGAGTTCCTGGAAAGGCCAACTTGTGTTGTTGGCCAAAGTTCAGCTAAGCAGGTGTGTGCATCTCTTTGAAGAAGACCCCACCCCACATTCTAGAAGCCTGGGGATAGGGAACAATACTCATGAGTTGTCATAGTTGTTTTGTTTTTTTAATTTTAAGAATTGTTTTTGCCAGGCGCCGGTGGCGTACACCTGTCATCCTAGCTACTCAGGATGCTGAGATCTGAGGATCACGGTTCAAAGCCAGCCCAGGCAGGAAAGTCCATGAGACTCTTATCTCCAATGAACCATCAGAAAACCGGAAGTGGTGCTGTGGCTCAAACAGTAGCACTCTCGCTTGAGTTGAGGAGCTGAGGGACAGTGCCCAGGCCCAGAGTTCAAGCTCTTGACTGACAAAAAAAAAAAAAAAAAGTTGTTATAAAAGTGATTTACAGGGGCTGGGAAGGTGACTCTGTGGTAGAGCGCTTGCCTTGCATGCCTGAGGCCCTGAGTTCGATTTCTCAGCACCATATAAGCAAAAAGAAAAAAGCTGGAGTGGCTCTGTGGCTCAAGTGGTAGAGTGCTAGCCTTGAGCTGAAGAGCTGAGGGACAGCGCCCAGGCCCAGAGTTCAGGCCCCACAACGGACCCCCCCCCCCAAAAAAAAGTGATTTACAGGGGGGTTATAGTTACCTAAGTCGGGTAATGAGTGCATTTCTTTTTGGACATTGTCACCCCTTCCCTTGCTCTCTTGCAGTTTTGGGCCTAGTTTTTGAGGTTAAAAATGATTTTCTTCCAGGCACGTGCCAGTATCTCACGCCTGTAATCCTAGCTTCTCTGGAGGCTGAGATCTGAGGATCACAGTTTAAAGCCAGCCTAGGAAGAAAAGTTTGTCAGACTCTTATCTCCAACCAACCTATTATTTATTTATTTATTTAGTTTGTTTATTTTTGTGGCATTGGAGCTTGAACTCAAGACCTTGTGCTGGTTGGGCAAACACTTGAACCATCCCCTAGTCCATGTAGTTTGTTTTTCAGACTGTGCCTCAGGCTTTCTGCTCGGCTTGGCCCTGTCTCTGATCCTCCTACCTCTGCCTTGGTAGTTGGGATTACAGGCATGCAGTGCCATATTTATTTGCTTTTTGAGATAAGTTCTTTCTAGCCCCCTGCCCCCTTCCCCGCCCTCCCCGCAATCCTGCACTGGCCCCAAACTGCCACCTTCCTCTCCTCCATCATATCCTAAATTCTCCACCTCCTCCCTGCCTCTCTCATCACACTGAGCTGTTTCCCTGCACTCTTTGCGGTGTTAGAAAGGGGGGGACAGTTATGAAGGGGGACAGTTTTCCGAAGCCCTGGCTTCCCTGTGTGGTCAAAGCTCGGCCCCTGGGCCCGTCCAGCACCGAATGCTCACGCCGTTCTCTCCCCTGCTTTCCAGGAGTGTGAGGAGGAGCTGTATTCCTCCTGTCGCCAGCTGCGAAGGAGGCAGGAAGAACTCAACAACCAGCTCTTCTTGTACGACACACACCAGAACCTGCGTAATGCCAACCGAGATGCTCTGGTGAAGGAGTTCAACGTCAACGAAAACCAGCTCCAGCTGTACCAGGACAGGTGCAACCGGAGGTGCGTGGGCCTCGCCCGGGGCCGGGCGCCTTCACAACTCTTTAGGACTAAGTGCCCGCCCCTTCCCCAAGTAGAACTCTCTTCTCTAGAAGGACGTTGCAGTGGAATCATGAAAATTAACCACGATCCCTGACTTTATGTCCTTTGCGGTGGTGAGGATGGAACCCAGGGCCTCATACATGCGAGGCATACACTCCAGCCCGAATGACCACTAACTTTTTTTTTTCCTTTGTGTTGGTCCTGGGGCTTGAACTCTAGGCCTGAGCACTGTCCCTGGGCTTAGTTTTTACTCAAGGCTAGCACTCTATTACTGAGCCACTGCTCTACTCCCAGCTTTTTTGGAGTAGTGTATTAGAGACAAGAGTCACACTAGCTGGACACTGGTGGCTCCCGTCTGTAATCCAAACTACTCAGGAGGCTGAGAGCTGAGGATCATGGTTTGAAGCCAGCCCAGGCAGGAAAGTCTGTGAGACTCTTCAATAACCACCAGAAAACCTGAAGTGGAGATGTGACTTGAAGTGGTAGAGTGCTAGCTTTGAGCACAAAAGCTCAGGGACAGCACTCAGGCCTTGAGTTTCAGCCCCACAACTGACAAAAAAGAAACAAGAGTTTCAGGGACTTTCCTGTCCTGGCTAGCTTCGAACCATGATCCTCAGCTTTAAGCCTTCTGAGTAGCTAAGATTACAGGTGTGAGCCACCAGTGCCCAGCTGACCATTAACTTCTTTAAAATTTTTTTATTGTCTGTCTTGGAGCTTGAACTCTGGGCCTGGGCACTGCCCTGAGCTCTTCAGCTCAAGGCTAGCACTCTGCCACTTGAGCCTCAGTGCCCACTTCTGGCTTTTTCTGTGCATGTGGTACTGAGGAATCAAACCCAGGGCCTCATGCATGTGAGGCAAGCACTCCAGCACTGAGCCACCTTCCCAGCCCCCTGACTATTAACTTTTAAGGAGTCTTTATTAAATCCCCAAGAATGGGCTAGTTTAGCAGATCAAGATCAGGACAGAAACTTCCCCCTTCCAGGTTGTACCCCAGGTATGACGGGAGAAGATGCAGCCAGGGCCCTGTGTGCCTTACAAGGTACCAGTAGGTTCCAAACAACCAACCTGATACTGACAGTCATATCTCAGCCTAAGTCAGCATAACCTCTATTTTACCCAGGAAGAGGTTGAACCTCTGGGAGACTCTCTTACCAAGACCTGAGAGCTCTCCTGAGCACCCGCCTCTCAGTCCTGTACCGTCCAGCCATCAGTTGCCCACCAGTGTGTAGCTGGGAATGGGTAGCTAGGACAGAGCCTGTATCTCACACCCTGCTGATGGTGTTCAATCTGCTTCGATTTCAGGCTGCGAGAGAAGAGGGTCAGCAACAGCAAGTTTTACTCATAGAAGCGGAGGTGCGCGTGTGAGGCGGATGGGTGTGTGTGCGGATGGGCGAATGTGCTGTTCAGCCTCGGGGATGAGGCGTCTGCAGTGCTACCTTCCACCTGTGATGCCAACAGGACCATATGACCAAGGAACTGGGGTGATTGCCTGGTATTTTTTCCACCTTGGACTTTTTTTTTGGTAACTTATGTTCTTTATAGAGGATCCCTAAACTGTGTCTGTCATGGTGTGTGACCTCTCGCGTTCCAACCTCATTGAATAAAGCACAGGCAGTCTCGGTCAGTTCAGTCTTCTCTGCGTCACCTAGACAATGAGTTCTTTTCTAATTGGCAAGATTCTGCAACAACCTAGGCGATTGACTTCCTCCGCAGAGGAGCCAGAGATGTAAGAAATGATTCTGAAAAGCATTGTAACTAAAAAGGCGCATGCTGCTACTATGAAGGCCATTGGATTCCACAGAAGCCATCAGAGGACGCGGCTCGCTGCGTGAGCTGCCACCCGGGGGCTGGCTGGCTAGACTGACCTGCCTGGACCTGCAGACCACAAGAAACGCTCAGAGAAAGCGGTGGGCTGTCCGTTGGGGCAGTTTTATCGTAAGTGGTAGAGGCTGGCTTGTGACTTGATAGTGGGCTTGCTGGGTGGAAATCTTGGGGGCCTCTGTGTTACAAAGCCAGTCGGAGCAGGGAGCGGCTGACGATGCAGCCGCTGTCCCGGCTTGCCGTGGCTCTGCCTGCCCCCGTTCATCTCACGACAGCCCAACGGAGCTGGCCGGAGGCTGCTGCGGAGGCCTTAGCTCCACAGCCCGGAGTCCGTTGCTGGTTTAACAGGCTAGATGAAAGGTAGGTTGACTGGGGGATTTCTGTAGGTTATGCAGTTCTCTGGGGCAGCAGACTGAGCTTTAGTGGCATAAGTCTTGGGGTGTTATGGCAAATGCCAGAAGCAGTCCTTCCCGGAGGGCCCAGCCCCCCTCCCCTCCCCGTTCATGATTATTTAGTAGTTGGATGAGGCTCTGACACTTCTACCATTCAGTGATTTAAAAAGTTCTCCAAAATGCTGGGATTGGCCCATGTGTACTGCCAGGGAGCCAATGAGAGCAAATTAAGCTCTGCCTGGCTGAAAGGCTCCATCTTTCATCCCACAAAAAAGTGCTGAGTTAGGAGCTGGGAAGGTGGCTCAGTGGTAGAGTGTTTGCCTTGCATGCATGAGGCCCTGAGTTCGATTCCTTAGTACCCCATAAGCAGAAAAAAAAGGACGTGGCACTGTGGCTCAAGTGGTAGAGCGCTCACCTTGAGCTGAAGAGCTGAGGGACAGCGCCCAGGCCCAGAGTTCAGGCCTTACAACTGGCCAAAAACAAAAGCAAAAACAAAAATATTCTGAGTCCCTATTGCCATAGGCCAAGTGTGTGTCGAGGTGTTTGGACCAGGAGGAAAGGCCCCCTGTATCCATGGCCCACTCTAGCTACAGAGCCAGGACTAAGGTGACAGATCGGACGATGTTACTTTCCTTTTCTCATCAGGAGTTACTGCTCCATTTAGCAGCCAGCAGCCAAGAAGAGTGTCCTAGTAACCAGTGTGCAAAGGTCCCTTCGAGAAGGGTTGGCTGGAAAGGCACCACACAGAAGGCTGGAGAAAAAGAAGTGTAGCCGGTGCTCTATTGGCCGGGGGCCAGGTAGTGACCAGAGCCTATCCCACACATGGCAATGTAGGCTGGAGGCATGGCTCAGTGGCAGAGTTTAAGCAAAACAAAACTAAAGGATGTTGCTGAGCCCGGTGCCTGTAATCCTAGCTACTTGAGAGGCTGAGATATGAAGATTGAAGTTGGAAGCCAACCTGGGCAGACAAATCTGAGAAACTATCTCCAATTAACCAGGCAAAATCCTGCAAGTGGAGGTGTGTCTCCAGTAGAAAAGGCCCATCTTTTTTTTTTTTTTTTTGGTTGGTCATGGGGCTTGAACTCTGGGCTTTGGTGCTGTCTCTGCGCTCTACCGCTTGAGCCACAGCACCACTTCTGGTTTTCTAGTGGTTTATTGGAGATAAGAGTTTCACGGACTTTCCTGCCCGGGCTGGCTTTGAACCATGATCCTCAGATCTCAGCCTCCTGAGTGGCTAGGATTACAGGTGTGAACCACCAGTGCCTAGCGAAAAGCTCCATCTTTGAGTGAAAAAGCCAAGTGAGAGCTCAAGGCTGAGTTGAAGCTGTAGAACCAGCTGGAAGGAGAAGAGGAATAGGAAGAGGAGAAAAAAATGTATGTAAAAATACAATATCAACAGCAACCCCCCTTTTTGCTTTTGCATTTATTTACCATGAAACATTTTTGGTATTAGTTTTAGAGATGTACACAGGGCTACACAGTTTTCACATAAGGAGGTATCTAAATGTAATTGTTTAAGATCACGGATCTAGGGGTCACCAAAGGAAGAATTATTTGAAAGCCAGAATGGCTACAAGGAGTCTCAGTCCTTTTCACCTTAAAGAAATATAACACCTTTAGCTTATGTGACATTTAGCTTTTTGAGGGCAACCTTAAAAGCCCTATTTGAATCCATAATTAGATTCAGAAATAAGAGAATCATGAATTTGGCTTTTAAGAATGATGCAGTGATTTGTCCTAGGTTTCTCTTTATCTTCCTGTTGCTTGTCAACTTGCAGTTCTGGGATCACAATGAGGGCCTTCTGCACCCTAGACAAGGATCCGTCCCCAACCCTTTGACCTGGGTTGGTAATTTTCAGATAGTCCTTCGAAGAGCCACATTTGAAATCTCCATATTTCTTATTGGCTGTAGACCTTGAAAATCCATATTTGTAAACTCCTGTTTAGTTATTAAAGCTTAATTTATATAAATAGTGTTTGTGTGTACATAGAAAATTAAATAGTTGTATCACACTTAAAAATATAATAAGAGGGGCTGGGGATGTGGCTCAGTGGTAGAGTGCTTGCCTTGCATGCCTGAGGCCCTGGGTTCGATTCCTCAGCACCACATAAGCAAAAAGAAAAAAGCCGGAAGTGGTGCTGTGGTTCAAGTGGTAGAGCGCTAGCCTTGAGCTGAAGAGCTGAGGGACAGTGCCCAGGCCCAGAATTCAGGCCCCACGACTGGACCCCCCCAAAAAAAAATATATAATAAGAGTGCTCTGTATGAGCAGCCAGTATTCTGCCCAGAATTAAAAAAAAAAAAACACCTGATCCTAGATCCTAGATGAAACAAAGAAGTAATTCAGCCATGAGATGAGTGTCTCTGTATATCATGCTTACAGATCTCCACTTTTTTATGTATATTTTTTATTGTAAAGATACTGTACAAAGGGGTTACAGTGATGTCAGTAAGGTAATGAGTACATTTCCTATCGAGCATTGTTATCCCTCCTTTGTTTTGCCCTTACTGTCCCTTCCTTCCCCACCTCCCCAATTCCCCCCGCCACCTGAATCTGTAAAGTTCATTTTCAGCATTCTGTCTTGTACATTTCATTGTTACAATGGTTCAACCTGTATCCTTATTTCAGCATTTTGTTATTTCCCTTCCTCTCCCCACATTAGAAATATATATATATATATACATACACACACACACACACACACACACACACACATATATATATATATATATATATATATATATATATATATATATAAATTCAAGAGAGAGAGAAAGAGAGAGAGAACATGTCTTTCTCAGTCTGGCTTATTTTACTTAACATGATCTCCATTTCTATCCATTCTCCTACAAACCACATAATTGCATTCATTCTTCAGGACTAAATAATACTCCATTGTGTATATATATGTCACAATTGCTTTATCCATTCATTGATTGATGAGCCCCTAGGCTGCCCTACATTCTGACTGTTAGGAATATTGCTCCTATAAACACATGTGCACGGACCTCCCCCTACAAGGATTTCACAGTTACTTTAGACAAATGCCCAGGTAGGAATAACAGCATCCAATGGTAGTTCGTGTCAGCCAGCAGACTAGTGTGCAGAGTTCAGGCCTCTTTCCTATTGGGCCATATGCTTTTGACAGATAGACTGCCTGTGTCTATGCAGGGTATTTTGGGGGGATTCTATCACCTCCCCCTTGCCAGGAGCCTCTCCCACCCCCACCTGTGGAGCAGGGTGGTGGCAGGTGACACGTTTTGTTTTTCTATGACACTGTTGCCCAGCTCTCTGAATTTTGCAAGGTTCCCATCTTTCTGTTGTGTCCCAGTATCAGTCCCCATCATTTCCCTTGCGTGCAGCCGTGCACGTACCGTTTGGTTGTTTTTGAGGAAGAGCGTGCCCGTGCTGGAGCCGCTGTGGGGCCATCTTGCTTCTCTCCCCACCTGGGGCTCATGCGTGGGGGGTGAGGGAAGGGTCGGAATTCAAGTCCACTGGTGATCCCAATGTGAATAACCACACCGACAGCAAAGCTAGCGATGAAGTCCCAAGTTAAGGCTGGCCTGCCGACTCTCCACAGGCCAGTCTGTGTACGGACAGGAATCCTTTGAGTCCCTCCCGCAGCAACCGGAGCATAGGCCCCCGGAGGTCAGGGGCTCTGGGCGGCCCTGGCTGTGTCTGTCTTCTTTGGAATTTGTCTTGGAACCAGTTGCGACATTTTGTTGGCCCGTTAATGAGTTCGATGGAATTCTCCACACGTTCCTGTTGTAGTGTGGAGTTACAGCTGTAACCATTGTGTTTTAATGATCACTTATCAGCTCTCGTTTCCTCTGGCTTTTCCTGACTCCTTGTGTACCTTGTAAGTCAGAGGTGTGTCCTGCGCGGCCCTGTGGTGACTCATGGGTGTTGAGGTGAACACCGGCTCAGGGCCTGGCTTTCTAGGAACCCTCTGGGAAAAGGCAGCGAGTGGCAGGCGGTGTGTCCCATCAGTCCTGAGAAGGACAGTCGCTAGCAACAGCATGCTTCTCCCAGCCCAAACATCCTTCCAAATGGTGATGGACTGATTAATTTTATAACTATGGGTTTCTACGTAGTAAACTCTTGTTTAAACAAAAAAAAAAGTGGAGAAAAGAAACATAGGTCCCATGGTTTCCCTTATTTGCAATAATTCGTATATGTCTAAGACAAGCAGAGAAGGTCAAAAGCTATGTACCCATAACCACACAAGATGATGCTGAGCAAAATGAACCCCATGATAGGGACACAAAAGGTTTTATCTTTGTTGGTGTTGTTTTTAATGTACTATGTGATTCTTTTTTGTTTCTTTTTGCATGTTCTTCCCCCATGGTATAACTCATTTTCACCTTTCTGTGGGAGATTTAACAGCTTGCCAAGCTGAAGTTTGTGTTTTTATTATGTGCGTTTTTTCTTAGGTGTGTGCTCTGTGTCCAGAGTTCTGTAGGTCTGCTGAAAGTTAATGCCAATCAACAGTGAAAGACAAGCTTTGCTCTCAAGATACCGGTTTAGACATGCGCAGTGTGTCAGTATGTGGTTGGGTGCAGAAGACGGTCCTCTTGGGAGGATGCTGTCTGGCCGATTAATTGGGGCTCTACTAAGTCCTTTGCCCTATTGACTGCCCTGCCCTAGGGACCCACATGGTAAAATCATGCTTTGATCGTGGCTGTCATATGAGTTCCTTTTTACAGTTACTATCTTTTGCAACAACCAAAAATAGTTTAATTGCCAGTGCAGTTTATGTGCATCATGCTGAGGTCATAACGCCCTCTTAAACACGACTAAAGGGTTTGAGCTCTGTATTCAAGTACGCTTGGCTTGCATCTAAGTACCGGTTACTTGGTAGGGTATCTCTGTGTGTGTGCATGCCCACACACTACAGTACTGGAGCTTGAACCCAAGGCCTGAGTACTGCCCCTGAGCTATTTGCCTCTGCTCCACGTCTGGCTTTTTGCTGGTTAATTGTAGATAGGAGCCTCATGGACTTTCCTTCCTGGGCTGGCTTTGAACTGGGAGCCTCAGATGTCAGCCTCCTGAGTAGCTAGGATTATGGGTGTGAACACCAGCGCCCAGCTAGTGGGTAACATGGAGCAAGGCACTCACCTCCCCAAGGCTCAGTTGTGTACTTGGTAAACAGGAAATAAAAAATATCTGCTTCTTTTGTGTGTGTGTGTGTGTGTGTGTGTGACTTTAAGCTGGCGGCTAGATTTCCATGCTCAAGGGAACCAAGTTGTTGAGAATCTGGTGGTGTCCCTCCTTCTGGCTTGCACAGGATGACCTTCTTGCTGGATCTTCACAGGATGAGCTGAGGAGCAAGCTCTCCAGTCTTTTCCTGTAAAGGCACCAAGCTGATCATCAGGGTGAAGATACCTCATGGCCTCATTGAAATGCAATCAATTCTCAGAGTCTCTCCTGTCTTATACCAGCACATTAGATATTAGGGAACACATTGAAATGTGAGTGCGAGGACATGAGCCAATTGTATAGGCAAAACAGAACTTGCAAGCTATGGACGTAAACAGACAGAAAAATGTGAAATGTACATCAGAAACTGGCTGCTTTCCTGCCCAGTGGCTCCAGATCCCCAATATCTCTCAGTTGTTATATCCTAACCCTCATTTACAATTGATGTCAGAAAATCCTAGAGGGAAAACAACATTTGTCCAAAACATATGCTCATTTAAAATATAATATGCATATCTGCTTCTTAAAGCCCTAAATGGGCCCAAGACATAGACAGGATGTCACACAGAGTAAGTGCTCAACAAGCAGCAGCGATTAATGACTAAGAATGTTCATTTGAGTCATTTAGTTAACTGAGGTGACAGGTTAATACCTATCATTATTCCCATGTTGAGGAAAATCCTCCATGTTGATAACACAGTGGGGTTTGCTGGATTTGCCCCAGCAACACAGCGAACAGTTCTTTTTAAAAGCTGGAAAGCAAAGCTGAGAAGTTGGCTCAGTGGCAAAGTGCTTGCCTCTCATGCATGAAGCCCTGGGTTCAATTCCTCAGCATTACATAAGAAAAAAAACATCACGCAAAAGCTGGAAAGTATTTCAAAATGTCCCAGGCTAGCTACTCAATGCACTGGTTCCTAGGGAATGTAAGGAGCACAGGAAGACTCCTTCTCTATTTATAACATCATATACACACACATATATAATATAGTGTATGTAATATATAACATACAAAAATATTTATAAATATATAAGATATACAAATATATAAAATAATATATAAGTATAAAATATATAGAACAGACTAGATAACATATATCCATATACATGTACATATGTGCATATAAATACATATACATATATATGTATACATATATGATACATATACATATACAAGAAACAAATACATATGTGCCTTCATACATACGTGCATGCATGTATGGATGTATGTAAGATATATTTTACTTTTAGACCTATCACAAGGTCGCATTGAAAAATGGAAGAAAATGATACCTATACTATTTGTCAGTATTTTTAAAAATTTTATTTGTGAACATACTGTACAGAGGGGTTACAATTACATGGGCAGGAAAATGCATACATTTCTTACCAAGCATTGCAGGCTCCTCCTTTGTTAACCCTTCACCTCCCTTCCCAGCCTCCCCCCTCCCCCCACCCAATCCTCCCCCCCCACACCGACATTGTAAAGCTCATTTTTGATGACAATTTGTACTTCTCATTGTTGCAACAGGTCCACCTGAATCCTTAAACGACTTGTTTTTCCCCATCTCCTCCACAAGTTATACTGACATCAAATATAGTGAAAGCGGGGTTATACTGTGGGGGAGGGACATACAAAGCAGCAAAGAGATAATCTTATAAATGCGTTAGAAACACATGCATGAAAGAAAAAAAACATTAAAATACATATCATTTTCCTAACATCACATTATCTGACCTTTTCCGCTTGACTCATACATATACTAGATATTGCAAATAAGGGAAACCATGGGACCTGTGTTTCTTTGGGCCTGGCTTACTTCACTTAATATAATTTTTTCCAAGTTTTTCCATTTCCTAACAAATGGGGCAATGTCATTCTTTCTGATGGAGGCATAGAATTCCATTGTGTATATATACCACATTTTCTCGATCCATTCATCTACTGAGGGGCATCTGGGTTGGTTCCATATCTTAGCTATGGTAAATAATGCTGCAATAAACATAGTTGTGCTGGTAGCTTTAGTGTGGTCTTGTTTGTAAACATTTGGGTAAATGCCCAAAAGTGGGATTGCTGGGTCATAGGGGAGCTCTATGTGAAGTCTTTTGAGGAACCTCCATACTGCTTTCTAAAGTGGTTTAAAACCCAACATAGTAATGGAAATTGTTTTTGTCACTGTCATGTTTCCACCAGCTTTGTTGAAAAATATCCAACATGTCAATTTCCACACAGATCTAACATGTCAATTTCCACAAACAGATCCTTCAATGATCCTTTTCTCAGATCTTGCTGGATGTAATTTCTCTTTGGGAGGTTAGATTGTCCTTAGCTGTGAAGTATTTGGAGCCTAAGACAAAGTTATTTTTTTCCTGGCATCTACGGGCTCTAAAATATAGCAGGTGATGTTGTATAAATCTGCACAGCCTAGAGACACCATGGTTGAAGCCGTGTCGGTTAGATGTTAATCAGTGCACAGCTGCTTGTTGTAAGATGAGGTCACAAGGCCCAACAAGATGGATTTGCAGAAGAAGCCTTTAGGCCAAGGCAAGGAGTCTGTAAGATGGCCAGAGAAGTCAGAAGTCAACCGTGGAATGCGGCATGTTTGCAGGTAACATGGTGCAAGCAGCCTGTGCACAGAGGAGGCGGCAGGTCACTGGGATAAGGCCCTTGAGCGCACCTCCTCTTCTAGGTCTCACACTCAGCAATGTACTGAGCATGTGCGGTAGCCAGACACTGGAAGAAAACAAGCATGGAGAATACAGGAGCCTCTCAGTACTTGCAAAGGAGCACGTGTTTGGTGTCTGGCTACATTTTCTGCCTTGCTATTGGAAGATAAAACACACCTGTGTAGATTCCCATCCAGCACAGGCTTTCTGAGTTAGAGCTGCCAGGGGAAGAAATGTTTAGAGACTGCGTATTTCCTTTTTCTTTCTTTTCTTTTCTAATAGTGAAGTACACATAGTAGAAAGCATTCTGAAAGCATTGGTTTTGGTTGTTCCCCGCTTCCCAAATGTCCTCAGTTTCCTGGTTGTTTCCTGTCCAGAGCTTCCCGTTCTGTTTTGTATGATAGCACTTGGAGTTGCATTTTTAACCTGGACCGTGAGTGTTTTTATTAGGTGAAGTTGAGAGGTCTTGGACTTATGGGAAGGAATAATTAGGAAATTGGCTGTCAGACCACCTGGTTGAGAGATGAATCCACTAAGCCTTTTTTGGCCACACAAAGAATGGATCTGTGCTCCCTAGAAATAAAAGTAGACAAATAGACATGGCTTCTGCCCCAATGTGGTGGCTATGTCTGGGAAAGAAATCACTTGGCCAATTTTCTTGTAGAGCAAGAGTTTGAACTAGACTATTTAAAGTGCTGTTGAGCCCAAATACATACATACATACATACATACATACATACATACATGCATGCATGCATACACAAATATACACACTGTTTGGATAAACACAACTCCAATGAACTTGATTCTGAAAGAAAATCCAAGCAAATGTGCGGTAACTCAGAAGTCAAAATAAAAAATAACACCACTACTGCCACTACCTCATATTTCTTTTGCAGTTTATATATTAAAAGTACTTTTTTTTTTTGTCAGTCCTGGGGCTTGAACTTAGTGCATTGTCCCTGAGCTTTTTTTTTTTTTTCTGTTGGTCGTGGGGCTTGAACTCTGGGCCTGGGTGCTGTTCCTCAGCTCTTCAGCTCAAGGCGAGCGCTCTATCACTTGAGCCACAGTGCCACTTCCAGTTTTCTGGTGGTTTATTGGAGATAAGGGTCTCAGGAATCTTGCTGCCTGGGCTGGCTTTGAACTGTGATCCTCAGATCTCAGCCTCCTGAGTAGCTAGGCGTGAGCCACCGGTGCCTGGCATCCCTGAGCTTCTTTTGCTCAAGGCTAGCATTCAACCACTTGAGCCACAGTGCCACTTTCAGCTTTTTCGGTATATGGGGGTACCGAAGAATCGAACCCAGGGCTTCATGCATGCTAGGCAAGCACTCTACCACTAAGCCACCTTCCCAGCCTGAGTACTTTTTTTTTTTTTTTAAACATATCCTGTTTTATGCTTGACACAACACCAGAGTGAGGTGAGTCTACAGGTGCGAATGCAGCCCCTGCCATCTCTCCCAGATGAGGAAGTCAGGTTCTAGAGAGCCTCTGGGTACTTGGCTAAAGCCACACGAAGCATTTGTGCTATAGATTTTCTGACACCAAGTTCAGAGCTGCATTCCAAGACATCTGAGCAGGGGCAGCAGGTTCTGTTCATCTATTTGCATTCTCCAATAGCAATCACTGCCCACAGCCCTCTATCCTGTCCTGCTTCTGTACCGTCCTTCCTGTGCATGAAATCCTGCCAGTGGCATGACAAAGACCCTGTCTTCTTGCCACGCTGGTTTCTAGGCAACTGTGTCACTTGAATGACCACCTCCCCGAGCTGTCCTCAGGGGTGGCTGGACAAGCCTGTCATTGTGACTCATTGTAAGTGCTCTTCAGAGCCCAAATTCCCCCCGGTAAGCAAGTCACTGTATTACGAGTTCTGTGACATTTTCAAATGTAAAAAAAAAAAATCACTGCTTGGGTCACTACTTTCCTTAATCATCAGATCGAGTGTTTTCTACCACAGCAAACACCAGAGACATTGGGCGTGGACACATTCCCCAAAGCTTCAATACTAGCAGCCCCTCTCAGGGGAGAACTGAGCAGGAGAGCCCTCTAAGAGAAATGCAGAAAGACAGCACTGACAATGGTGACATGTGTGTTCAGCAGGCTTTTAGGCGTCTTGCCTAATTTAGTTACCAAAAGAACCCCGTGAGGCAGGGTAAGGTGTGTTTGCTTAAATATCACACAGGAGATAAAGCTCGTTCCCCAAACATGCACCGGGCCAGCGAGTGCTGTGATTGACAGGCCGCGCGCCACACGGGCTCAGAGTAGTGGTTTCTGTATCTTCAAGCCTGTCTGTGGTGGCCATTTCCTGGTCACTCTGAGTCTCAGTCCGTTTTTTGTACTGGTTTCTGAGATATTTATACAAAAGAACTAGGCCCCTTCAGAGCTCCAGAATGACTTTCTACCATGGAAGACACAAGGACACAGAAGTGAAGTCTGGAACTTACCTTTGTCTCTTCTTTTCTCTCAACAGGGAGGCGTTTAGGAGGAAAGAAAGAAGAGAAAGAACCTATGTCGTTTTTCTCGCTCTCTTGTTGGTATTGGGTTAGAATTGAGGGCTTACCACTTGAGCCATCCCTTCAGACCAATGAAACTGTTTTTTATGTTTAATTTTTAATCATATTTAGAAGCAAGTATTTGTTGCACGAGGGGTTCATTGCAACCTTTTTCCAGACACGCATCAGTCAAATGCATCCCCCATCCCGCTCCCTCATCTGCCATCTTTATTTCCTCTTCCCAATTTGCTTTATTGTTGTTTTAAAGGTGATACACAGCAGGGTTCCATTTAGACGTAGGTAACAAGTGCATGTCTTTCGCAGGGTGTCACCTGCGCCTCATTCTCTCCCGCTCCCCCCCATCTCCACCCATGAGTAGCATAGCTTCCTCCCGTGTCCAGTGTACCCCACTGCTGAACTTTGCACCCCTTTCCCCTCAGATTCGTTGTCCTCTCCCTACCCTCCACAGATATGCACATGTATACACTGTATAGAAGATAAAGAATACAGAATCATCAGGAAAAAAAAAACTAAGAAAAAAGTCTTTTGTGTCCATATCTTGGAATTTGTTTCAGTATGTGAATTATTTTCTGTCCATATGAAGAGGTGCTTGGGTATCGCACCTTTGTGATTCTCTCCTAAGACTATCCTCTTCTGGTAAGCTTCTAGAATCCTGTGTAATTTGTGATATCTCAGCGTGTTTTAGATCTGACTGTCGTATATCAGGGAGAATATGGGCCGTTTGTCTCTGATCTTGGCTTACCTCACTTAACACAATTTGTTCTAATTCCATCTATATCCCTGCAAGTGACATTGTTTTATTCTTACTAATCTGCCCTCCTTCTTTAAACCATTTCAGCAGGTTTCATTGCTCTGTTTTAAAGTATGTATATAAAGCATCTCACCTACTTTATTCTCCCACTAGGAACCATCTAGGAATAATATACATGCTATTTAGTCAGCAAAAAGCTGGAAGTAGAAGCATAGCTCAAGGGTAGAGGGCAAAAGTGTGAGGCCCTGAGTAGGTGGATTAGAGGTATGAGCCACCGGTGCTTAGCTCTGTCATTCGTTGGGTATTAATTGTTCAAAGGCGTTTTTCATACCATGTGTATTTCATACCATTGTCCTTTAATCAAAGTAACCCTTTCTAGTGCTCTGTCTTTCCCCTATTATTCAACAAGCTCCCATGAGCTTTGTTATGTCACCAGAAGAATCTATTCTTAAGTGGTTACTTAGGGCTGTTAAACTGGAGTGAGTGGATCCATTTCTGTTCCTAACTTGGCCTTCACACTGACAGACCCGCAGAAGACAGCCAGGTGAGAAGCGACATGACCAAGAGGAGGACCAGCAGCCCATCCCAAAGAAGGTACCGCAGGCCTTCATGCTCAGAGTTTTTGCCGTGGCCGTGGGCTCTGAACCATTCTACCATTTCCTGCAGATCATATGGCTGAGCCTCATAGCCTAGCTCTCTCTTGGCTTTTTCTAAGCTGAAGTAGTGCGTGATACCTGTTTTATAAACCTCAGTGCGAGTGAGGAAGGGCTGGAAGTTGTACAGTCTGCCCAGAATGAAGTAGGTTAACTCTGTCAGGATAGCGAAGTACAAGATGAGGGCCAGCGGGAGGCGGATGGATGGGAACGTGTAGCCCAGGCCCTCAACCAGTGGCCGGAAGAACTCAAAGTTGTTCACAGGCTTGCCGTCGGAGACGAAGTAGGGCTGCCCAGAGGCCACGTAGCCTTTGTCAGCTTTCAGAGCCGCGGCGGCCAGAATGTGAGCGTGTACCAGGTTGTCCACGTGGATGAACTCAACCAGGCTCTCAGGATCGCCAAACACGAACTTGAACAGGCCCTTCTCCAGGTAGCTCACTATCCGGGGAAAGTGCCTTTGTTCACCGGGCCCGTAGATGCCGGCTGGCCTCAGGGCACAAGTTCTTAAGATGCCCTTGCCTTGTTCCAGGGCTGAGCCATTGGCCTCCAGCACGTTCTTCTCAGCGATCATCTTGGTCCGAGAGTAGTGGTCTGGGTACAGGTGCAGAGGCAGGTAAGGCAGAGACTCATCCCCGTTCTTGATGACCTGGCCTCCGAAGATGACGTTGAAGGTGCTGGTGTACACGAGCCTGGGCACCCCTCTCTGCTGGCAGGCCCGGATGATATTGTCTGTGCCGTCCACGTTCACCTCCTTGATGAGCTTTGGCTTGAGCTGCTCCCGCCCGGACATCCCATAGGAGGCCACGTGGAACACGCAGGCCACCTCGGCATCCTGGAAGGCGGCCTCCACCTCGCAGAAGCGGCGGATGTCTCCCTGGACGAACTTGATCCCTTCCGGAATGGCTTGCGCAGGGCTGCAGATGTCAAACAGAATCACACGGACTCCCTTTTGGAGCAGCGCACAGCCGAGGCTGAAATGAGAAAGATGGAACGCGCCATCGCGTCACTCTTGGGCCGTACCAGGAAAAGCGTGAAAAATAACTGGGGCAGATCCGAGCCTCCTTGACTCATCCTGAATCCTCCATCTGTATATATCCATTGCTACCAGCATTATCTATTCCAGTTTGAGAAACAAGAACACTCTCTTCTACGTAAGTAGAAATGAAATCACTGTGAATGAATAGTTCTTATTGTAAATGATCTTTGGATGCATGAATAATTACCACACCCCCCACTTACAAGTGTTTATCAGGAATTTTTCTTAAGGCAGAATGTTTCTGTGCTTCTCAATTTCAGCATCAGGGTCATGGACAACACTGTTTATTTTTGGTTTAACAACATACAAGCCAGTAAAATTACACTACTCAAGTGTCAAAACTGGAAGGTACCCTTTTGCCAAACTAGTAAAAAATCCCAGGGGCTTATTTTTGTGGAGGTACTGACCGGAAACCAAAGTAGCCACTTCCTCCAGTAATGAGGACAGTTTCCTTGGGAAATCGTGGGGAATCCATGCTATAGACAAGGAGTAACTGGACCTTGAAGAAAAAAATAAAAAATGCAGCAATATTATCATCTAAATGCAAATGTGCTCATCCCAAGAATGAAAAGAGGGCTGAAGATGTACCTCGAAGATGGAATGCTTGCCTAGCATGCACAAGGCCTTGGGTTCAGTCCCCAACACTGAACAAAAAAATAAACAAGACTGGGAAAGAGCAAAAATTCAATATTCTCTAATAGCACACATGCTCAGACCTGGGTTCTAGTCAGAGCAGTGTGACATTAGCTCCCTGATCACCCTTTGACCTTCAAATGTCTTCATATGTTATATGAGGGTTAGAATATCTACTGTGCTTGACAAGATCAACTAGAAGGGTCAATAAAATCATGTGTTTGTGGGCACTTGGAAACCAGGGGGTATTTTATTCTTTTCTTGTCTTTTTTGAAATAAAGCATGCACAAATTGCATATATATTATATAATGTATGTTATACATTATATAATATATACTGTATGATATATTATATATTACATAATATCTTATATTCCCATCCATGCACAAAATGTACACTATCACCCTCACCCCTTCATCCTCTCCCTCATCCATGCCCTTCTTAAAACCATTTCAACAGGTTTCCTTGTTCTATGTTCATACATAAGGTACTTTGCTCTTTCTGTTCACACTCCCCTCCCCCATGGAGCCTCTCTTACTTTTCTGTCACTTTTTTTTAAAGCCCATATTAGTTGTACAGAGGGGTTTCATCATGGTATTTCCTATATGCACCTTAGTTATTTTAGTTGGATTAACCCCCTCTACTGCTCACGCCATACTTTCAAATACAGGGTATTACTGTGGGTTCTTGGCCAACACTTTTAATTTCTGTGTGTGTGTGTGTGTGTGTGTGTGTGTGTGTGTGTGTGTGTGTGTGTGTGTGTGTGTGTGTGTGTGTGTGTGTGTGTGTGTGTGTGTGTGTGTGTTGTGGGGCTTGAACTTGGGGTGTGGATGCTGTCCCTAAGCTTTTTTTTTTTTTTTGGCTCAAGGCTGGTGTTTTACCACTTGAGCCACAGCGCCACTTCCGATTTTCTGGTATTTAACTGGAGATAAAAGTCTCACAGACTTTCCTGCCTGGGCTGGCTTAGAACTGTGATCCTCAGATCTCAACCTCCTGAGTAGCTAGGATTTCAGGCGTGAGCCACTAGTGCCTGGCTGATATTTCACTTCTTTAGAACTCATTTTTCTAAGTTGTGAGCCTACGGCAGCAACTCAACAAATAGCTGGCAGACTTACGAAGATGACGGATAGGCACTCCATAGACCCCGCTTCTCTGGTCTCCTTTCTTTCAGGCACTAAGGTCTGGGGATTTGTTATTCTGTTACCTTTCCAAAAGCTAGGATTAGACTTTGCAAAGGCGCTGGGTTAGAGGGTGCACAGATGGACTGGGAGGTTGATCAGATCATTGGTGAAGAATTCAGTAGGTATGACATCTGGAGACAAGGTTCAGTGGCTTCTGGTGTGAGGACACAAAGGGAACTGAGCAAAACAGCATGGAGGGCTGCAGACCACCGTGCTTACAGGGATATTTATGAAGAACAACTCACTGGGGTGCGCCAAGAGTCCAGTTAAAGAAATGCAACAAGCCGGATGCTGGTAGCTTATGCCTGTAATCCTAGCTACTCAGGGGGCTGAGATCTGAGGATTGCAGTTCAAAGCCAGCCCAGGCAGGAAAGTCTGTGAGACTCTCATCTCCAACTAACCACCAGAAAACAAGAAGTGGCGCTGTGGCTCAAGTGGTAGATTGTTTACCTTGAGCCAAAGAGCTGAGGGATAGTGCCCAGGCCCAGAGTTCAAGCCCCACGACTTTAAAAAAAAGAAAAAAAATAACAGAAATATTTCTAATTCTTCTCCATTTTTCTTCTTTTTTAAGTTCATTTTTATATCTTTTGTTGTTTTTCTTTTAGATTACTTATTCCACAAGACCAAAGATTAGTTAGGACTGTGTATGCATTAGCTGAGCCAGGAATGTGCAATAAGAGGCAATCAAAACTTACCAGTCCTGGAAGTGGCGCTGTAGCTCAAGTGGTAGAGCGCTCGCCTTGAGCTGAAGAGCTGAGGGACAGCGCTCAGGCCCAGAGTTCAAGCCCCACGACCGACAAAAAAAAAAAAAAAAAAAAAACTTACCAGTCCTACTGATGCTCTTCCCCATTACCTTCCAAGTATGACCAGAGGTAAGAACTGGCGTAACTGACTTCACCGGGAAAGTCAGAAGAGAAAGCTAAGGAAAACTTTAATTTAGCAAGACAAACAGCCATGGAAGAAGGTTGGTAAAACCTTTAAAAACAATCAGCCATTAAAGAGCCTGGTCTCCGACAGCAACAATCACATTAAAACAAAAATCTCAGCAAACATAGAAGACATGAATGATAAGCCAGAAAGAGAAAGAGTACATATGGATTTTCTCCAAGTGGTTGCCTAATTTTCATCTCCCTTAATCTATTTATCTACTAATTGCTTGCATCTGATCCTCTCACAGTATGCACTCAGATTTGAAATTAAAAAAACAAACAAAACAAAACAACTAGCTGGGCGCTGGTGGCTCTTGCCTGTAATCTTAGCTGCTAAAGATGCTGAGATCTGAGGATCACAGTTCAAAGCCAGCCTGGGCAGGAAAGTCTATGAGACTCTTATCTCCAATTAAACACCAGAAAACTAGAAGTAGAGCTCTGGCTGAAGCAGTTAGAGCGCTTGCCTTAAGCTGAAGAGCTCAGGCACCGTGCCCAGGCCTAAAGTTCAAGCCTCATGACTGACCCAAAAAAATAAATAAAAATCTTAGGTCACAGACTTGGCTCTTGTACCAGTTTCTGGTGTGACCTAGGGCAACTCACAAAATCTCTCTGATCCTGCCTCTTCCTCCCTAAAATCAAAATAACAGCAATGGAGGCGATTGTGGGTGAGGTGCTTAACAGGTTTCTTATTTACACCTCAGGACAATTGAGACAGTTTCTAGAATGGTTAGCTTTGTAGAGAGAAAGACAAGGGCTCAGGCACTAAGATCCTGGCTTGCCAATCCCAGAGGTCTTCAGTGGCTGAGCTGGATCTAGAACTCAGAGCTGAGTTGTCTTCCTCCTTCCACCGCCTCCCCAGCCTCCAGCGGGGATGGCGCAGAGTCCTAAGCCCTTGGATGGCTTATCATCAGATCTTCACAACGAATGTCATTCCTGGCCCCTGGTTCCAAGGACTCAGCCGCTAGGTCTTTATTTTTCAACTTAACCCTAATGATGACAATTTTACCATCATGAATTCATGCTCAATGGGAACTTCACATGACCTCTCCAAACGAGCCGTCCCAAGCACTGTCGCAGAGGGAAGGCAACCTTTTCTCCAAAATGCCCTGGAAAAAGAAGGCTGTGAGAGCACACGCCTGGCTAGGCAGGGCTGTGGGAAGCTCGGCTCGGGTTTGTTGGCAGTAAAAGACCCTTAAATAGAAAGCAAGAGAAGGAGTGTGGAGAGGCGCCTCGCCTTGTCGTCGCCTTGTCGTCTAGAGCCGGGCTGAGCTGCGCCCGGGGCGCAGGTGCAGGGGCGCGGTCCCCAGCCAGGCGCGCCCCGCTCCCCCCCCACCCCGGGCGCAGGTGCAGGGGCGCGGTCCCCAGCCAGGCGCGCCCCCCGCTCCCCCCCACCCCGGGCGCAGGTGCAGGGGCGCGGTCCCCAGCCAGGCGCGCCCCGCTCCCCCCCCACCCCGGGCGCAGGTGCAGGGGCGCGGTCCCCAGCCAGGCGCGCCCCCCCCCCCCCGCTCCCCCCACCCCGGGCGCAGGTGCAGGGGCGCGGTCCCCAGCCAGGCGCCCCCTCCCCGCCCCCCCCACCCCGGGCGCAGGTGCAGGGGCGCGGTCCCCAGCCAGGCGCGCCCCGCTCCGGTCCCTGCTGGGCACGGTCACCTGTCATCCTCAGGTCCCTCCCCTGCGCCTTCCCGGCCCGGTCCCCGGCCACAGCCCTCCCAGGCCCAGTGCACTCACAGCGACAGGAAGCCACGCGCGCTCGCGGCCCGGCCAGGTCCTTCTTTAGTACCCACTGCCCAGCTTGCTCGGGAGCCGCAGCCGTTGGACCGGCTCCTCCGGGTGCCACCCCCACCCCCGGGCCTCTCTAGGAAGCCGGGAGTTCTGGCATCTCTACGGTACATAGGCGGCTGCTTCACCTTCATCTCTGCTTGGCCATCTTCAGCCCTCCTCCCCCGCTCCCCCACCGGCAGGAGCCCTTTCAGGGTCACTTTCGCTGCCTCTGTCCACACGACTGCCCCCCACCCCCCTCGTGTAACTGAGCACACTGAGACTGAGACTGATGTAAGAGAGTGCTCAGCCCCACCTGTGGCTTTCATGGACGGACATACAGATGGATGGACAGATGGTTGGATGGATGGGCAGCTGACTGGGTGGTAGATGGGGAATGGAAGGATGGATGAGTGGATGGGTGGATGGGTGAAGCATGAGGGTCCTCAGATGACTGAGTTTTCACTCTAGTATCTTTTTTATTTTAATCTACTATCTGAGTTTCTGTATCTGTGTGACCAAATTTTCCTACCACTCTGATTCCTGACTCCATGTATTCTGGTCACTGAACAGACAGTTGGTGAAGGGATCAAGGATTTAAAAGCTGCATAGAAAGAAAGCCGGGCGCTGGTGGCTCACACCTGTCATCCTAGCTACTCAGGAGGCTGAGATCTGAGGATCACAGCTCAAAGCCAGCCCTAGCAGGAAAGTCCGTGAGACTCTTATCTCCCGTAAACCACCAGAAAACCGGAAGTGACGCTGTGGCTGAAGTGGTAGAGGGCTAGCCTTGAGCAGAAGAGCTGAGGGACAGCGCCCAGGCCCAGAGTTCAAGCCCCATGACTGACCAAAAAAGAAAGAAAGAAAGAAAGGCTGACGATCTCATTCAAAGGTCTCCAGGATAGACTCATTCTTTTCATCCTTCTCCTTAAGAAAAGCTCCATGAAAAGCTGGACACTTGTGTGCACATACCTAGATGCACACATGCCTTAGAATGGACCCTTGGCACAGGAAAGACCCCATTTGGTAACTCAAAGGGAGGTTTTGGCTTTATGTGCTATTCATGCCAACAGAACTGAGGTTCAAAGCGGCTCATATGAATTATGATAGTCTCTTCTTTCACTAAGAACACAAAGTCACAAGGGCAAACTCAAACTGTGAGAGACAAACATGAATGACTGCTAGGTGAGGATAGCCAAGTCCCTAGCATTGACCTGTCTCAGAGAGGACCCTGGTTTTCCTGCCTGAGAGAGAACGGCGCAAGTTCTGCTAATGGACAGCTTTGCGGTGGCTGTTCATGATACATAAAACATAGAAGAGAAGAGGAAGGGCCCCAGGGGGTGGAAGGCCAGCTCTACACTTCTGAGACCAGCAGCCAGGGAAGAAGTGGCTCTCTGTGGATATGTGTCGAGACAGATTTCCCTTGATGATTCCAGGATCCTCTGAGAAATAGCTGGATGGCGTGTGTGCTGATAAGCATGAGATGTGGTTAATTTAAATGTTCCTATTCCTCTGCCACTGAGGACTCATTCCAAACAGAAACACATGTCTTCAAGGAAAATTGCAAACTTTTATAATTACTTCCTAAGTTTCCACTGCAATTTAGTGAGTTGATTAAAAAATAGTCTAAACAAGAAATCGGAGAGAGAAATGACCAGAGAACAAAATTGATCTCAGTAGGAATTTATATATCAGTGTTTATTTTGTTCGGATTTTTCCTCAATAGTAAATCCAGGCAGAGGGTACATTTCAGGAAGATTAATTCATGGTCAGTCTTCTTCATAGGTGTATAACACTTTTAAACACGTTATGAAGCACTTTCATGCTTATTAATTCATCAAATGCTCATCAACACCAGGGTTTTGAGTAGACAAAGAATGTCCAGCCAGCATTAACTTAAACTGATAATTTTTAGAATCTCCAAAAGAGTGGAACACTATATATATGTACACTGAGCATCGCTAGCTTTTTACAATAGCCCTGCAATCTCAGTGATTTTTCAGCCACTAAAGTAAATTTCCTACTTTCATTACAGTGTAATTCAGCCTACAGGAAGGAGGTAGTGCTCTGCTCTACACACTAACTCAAAGACCCAGGCTCTCTTACTTTCTAAGCATCATCTTCAACCCCTGTGGTCTCTTCAGCAGGGAAGAGCTTATTTGAAGACCCTTCCAACTCCTATTAGAAGTCTTGAAACTCTTCCACCATTCATTCCCGGCAGTTAGCCTGTCTGAAATTAGCTTGCCTTATTACATTCCCTGAATCAAATCTCTGCGAGAGGAGAGCCTCTTTCTGTTTGATAGTGTCTCCACTGTAATGAAGTGTCTGGCATAGAAATAGATGTGTTCAAATTGCTGTATGATCAAGCATGTGAATAAATGGTCCCTGTTCAAAACTGCAGGTTGTGTGTGTGTGTGTGTGTGTGTGTGTGTGTGTGTGTGTGTGTGTGTGTGTGTGTGTGTGTGACAGTACTGAGGTTTGAACTCAGGGCCTCATACTTGCTAGGCTAGTACTCTACCACCTGAGCCATGCTCTCAGCAGGTGAGATGTTGTTTTGGATCACCTTGGGTCCAAAGTCACCTCTATCATCATCAGCTCCACAAGGGGAACAAGAGCAGCCATTAGTGCATCACTGCTACAAATCAGGATGGTTTCTAAAGCACTCGTGAACTTGGGAGACATTCCAAAAAGCAGTCCTAGCCCAAAATGTGGACCACTGACATCAAAATCTGACTGAGATTAGACCTATCCAGTAAATTGACAATATCTGTATGTTTAACACAATCCACAGGTAATTCCTACACACATGAAGGCCTAGATGCATTTTCCTGGGCGTGTTATGATCCAGTAGAAGTACTTCAGATTTCTGAGGAAAGCAGGAATTCTTTGACCATCTCCCATGACTCTTGGACACCAAGTAAGGGTAAGGTACTGGGCAAACACCACAGAACTAAAAAAGAACAGGGCTCAGGTTGAAAGCCAGACTTCTGCCTGCAAATCCCTCATCACCACTTGCTCTCTGCTGCTCTGCCTCCCGGATAAAAACAATTAAGAAGGAGGAATAAATAGAAAATTTCAAGCTACATTTAAATAGTGGTTAATGATTTCAAGAATTGATTTGTTTTGGAAAAGGAAACAAGCATTTATTACTTACAGTGCATTTGATAAAATGTTTTTTTCCGTTACGTATTAAAGAACTCTCTAAGCAACATAATGAATGTTTATATTTCATTTATTTAGCAATTAAGCATCCTAATGTTCTTTTAGAAGCATTTACAGCACTTATTAAGAATTATCAAGCATCCTATTTGGGTCAGTGGTTGTTTCTTTTCCTCAATTTTTTTGAAATGTCTCATTATTAGTACCTATGTCTTTCTTAGTACTGATTAAATTAAGTGTCTAAACAGTGTTATTAAAACTCTATGTTAGGGCTAAGGTTGTAGTTCAGTGGTAGAACACTTGCCTAGTGTGTGCAAGGCTCTGATTCCCAAGATCACAGAAAGAAAAAAAAAATCGAACAGACAAACAAAATCTCATTCTGAGTGTCCTGACCAAAAGCCATTTTATCTTCTAGCTCCAGTGATTGACTAAGAGATGGTCACATGACCATTACTATCCAATAGGGTTCTACGTTAAGACTTTTTCCTGAACTAGTAGAAAAAACTGTCCAAAGGATCTAAGAAATAAGAGTTCCTTCCTTTCCCTTCTTTCCCTCCCCTCCTCCTCCTCCTCCTCTTCCTCCTCCTCCTCCTCCTCCTTCTCCTCCTCTCTTCTTCCTTCCCCTCCCCTACTTTTTACCTCCAATCTCACTTCCTGCCTTCTTCCCTTCCTCCCTCCTTCCCTCCCTTCCTTTTTTCCTTCCTTCCTTCCTAGCTCAGTTTGATCTTTACACTCATACAAATAGTAAAGCAGCATGTTCCAAAAAGAAGAATGTATCCAAAGTCAGAGATTCTTTGAGCTGCAAAGAATCTATTAATGATGGTCAGGCTGCATTGGAATCTGCTACCAGGCTACTCTCAGTATAGTAATACATTTGAAGTAACAAATGACTTACCATTTTAGCCTCTAAATGTGGAGTAACTAAAAAAAAATTTGAATCACAGACTTTGGAATCAGCAGTGTGTGTGTGTGTGTGTGTGTGTGTGTGTGTGTGTGTGTGTGTGTGTGTGTGTGTGTGTGTGTGTGTGTGTGTGTGTGTGTGTGTGGTTGGTTGGTTGGTTGGTTGGCATCTGGTCCCCGGACACTGGAATCCTGAAGGAGGCTGTGAGATGGGGTCTGGGCCCTGCGGGACACACCGGTGCAGTGTGAGTGGCACATCTTACAGACCAGGTGCCATTTCACATTCATAATGTTTGCAAGGAACACCCATGGGAGCATTATTGGCAACAGTGCCAAAGGGAGAACAAGCCAAAGGTCTACTGACTGGTGAAGAAATAGATCCATACAATGGAATATGATTCAGCCATAAAATAGTAATGAAATAGTGGTGTTTGTCATATGGATGAACCATAAAAACCCACGATTTATTAATCGCCTACAGAAGCCAGACACAAAGGCCACAAAGCTCATGAGCTCATTGACAGGAAATGTCCACTGCAAGCAAATCCATTGAAATAGAAATCAGATTGGTGGTGGCTGGAGCAGGAGTGGATAGGGACTGTTGGGAGCCATTGCTAAGGGATATCGGGTTTCTTTGGGTGTGTGTGATGAATGCAGTGTGGATTGCACAGCTCTGAACATGGCAGCACTGACTCAAGTATTTTGAGAGGATGACTTGCATAGTGTATGGATTGGATTTCAATAAAGCTGTCCCCAAAGGCCATGCCTACAAGAATGACTTTCTCAGTTAACTGGAAAGTTGTGATGGGGAGAGGAGAGGATGACCCATCCCCCGGACACATCCATAGAAGTGTGTCACGTGAGGTAGTGTGTCACTTGGGAAGAATTTAGGAGCCATCACCTTAGAAAAACGAGCTGGGGGGGTGGGGAGGGGGGGAGGATGGGAAGGGATGGGAAGGGGAAACAAAGGAGGAGGTAACAATGCTTGATAAGAAATGTACTCATTATCTTGCCCATGTAATTGTAACCCCTCTATACAGTATTTTCACAAATAAAAAAAATATATTGATGCAAAAAAAAGAAAAGAAAAGAAAACCAAGCTGGTTTATCTTCCCGGGCTATCTCCACTCACTGTCCTTATTCTCAGAGAAAGGAGGGAGAAAAAGTACAGAGCAGGAGGCAATCTGAGCTTTGAATAATAACTGCTTTCCAATTAGCCGCATTGAAAATTGAGAGTAGACTGGTATTAATTTTCATGATCAAATTACTTCATTTTGCCGCTCTTCTTATTGCGAGGATAATTTTATGCCAGGATTGTTTTAGTCATTCGAATTATGCATGCATCAGTGTTTAGTGGGTGTTTACCTAACCTGCAGCCTACCCAAGTGTTTTTGCTTCCTTGGAGCTCATGGCTAGTGCAATAGAATATTAATAGGCAGTACGTAGTGCAGAGATGAAATTCCTCTCGTTTCTTCATCCATGCTCAGAAGGCATGTTCAGGTGATAAGTCTTGGGAAACAGTATGAATACTATTCAGATGTATCTGCAGAAGTGCATGTGAGCACTGGGGTCTCATTATGTGAACTTGCTGTGTTTCCAGAGCAGATGTTTCATTAAGGATTCGGTTATGGGAGACAAATGAAAACCTACCATTTACTTAGATTTTCTGTGTGGTAGAGAAACTTCCCTCTGTCCCGTATTTGGGTTTCTAGGTCACTGATGGGACGGGGGAACCAGTTTGCCTGTGGAATCCTTTTTCTTTAACCACGATCTGCCTCTTAACGTTGTTCTGTCATCTGCTTCTCTTCCTCCTTTGCCTCATCTTCTCTCTCTTCTTACCCATTTCCTTGCATTGTCTCTTTTGCCAGTTCTTAGTCTGTTAAAACCCAAGAATCAATCCTTGCCCTTTTTTTTTTCTTGGTCTGTCGTGGGGCCTGAACTCTGGGCCTGGGCGCTGTCCCTCAGCTCTTCAGTGGTAGGCTAGCTCTCTATCACCTGAGCCACAGTGCCACTTCTGGCTTTTTCTGCTTATGTGGTGTTGAGAAATTGAACCCAGGGCCTCATGCATGCAAGGCAAGCACTCTACCACTGAGCCACCCTAGCCCCAATCCTTATCCCTTTTTTCCCACTCTCCTCTCCTATATCTGCACCTTTTCCTTCAAAGAACCGTTCGATTCCCTTGGATTCTGTCAACTGTGACCCTCAGCTGGGGATTGCCAGATGTATGTGAGTGCATCTGTGGAAAGCGTTCTTGGAGATGGCCCGCTTTATTTCCACCTCATGCCCACACGTGGGGTATTCCCCCCATCAGCACTTGGCATTGGCTGTGCCATTTTGACACCCTGTTCTCCCTTTAATTCTCAGATTATTTAATTTTGCTCTGCAAAAATCTCTCGAATTCACTCTTCCTTCCATGACTTCTATATTAACTAGAATGGCATCCCAGAGTGGGACCAAGTTCCTCTTGGCAGTCTACATAGGGTTTAGCCCTTCTTAGAAAACCCGTCCAGAGGATGGACCACAGGGCTGCCTTCTTCCTTTCCTTCTTCCATTTCCAGGCTCCAGAGACTTGTGGCCCCTGCACCATTCTCCCTCATCCTATGGGATAAGATGAAGCCGAGAGCTAGGGGAAGAGAGTAGGAAAAAAAAGGATGGATAGGAGGCAATAAGGACTCAAGGGGCAAGCTGGACCTTGGGGCCCTGTGAATGTAGAAGGTAAAAGGGAAAACACCATTGAAAAGTCTTCCTGTCTAGCAGCAGTGCGGCTGGTGGGGCAGCTGGAGAGCACAAGGGTACCATGGCCGGTGGAGAGTAGGGCAGGGAGGAGCTGAGTGATAGAGGACTGGCCTTCTAGAATGTCTCTCACTCTGCAAATGCCAAGACTTAGTTGCATGGCACCCATATCGAGGTTTTATAAATTCATCTGGATTCCATAGAAGTCTCAGACCATATTCCCCCCTCTCCCATGTCTGGCTGGTTCATTGCTCTTGTTGTTGAATTAAGGAAGGTAGCTCCGTAAGCTGCGGCCCATGACTAAGTCGATAGGGTATGTCAGGCTGTTTGGAGGTAGAATTTTCAGCTCCTTATTGCACCCAAGGGACTCGAGATCCTGAGAGTTCTTGCCAATTAACAAAAGGTCTTATAGTACCAGGATGATTTACATTTTATGCTGTCAAGCAGAGATACACAAAACTTCTGATTCATGGAGAGTAAAACTGAGCAACCTCATTACACAAGTACAGATAATCCCCAACCATGGCACATAATGGCTTAGTTGACCAGAGTTCATGCAGACTGCAACAGAGGAGGTGACTAAAATGGGAGTATTAGCTCATTAGTTAATTCGCCTATTCATATATTCAATAAGCTGCCTGTTTGGGCCAGGCCACCATCTTGGCACTATAGAAGATGATGAAGATGATGATGTATGATATTGTATGTCTTCAGAGTTCAGAAGTCAGTGCTCAGTAAATAAGCAGTTGCATAGCAATAACATTTCTCAAGATGTTTTATTCATGATACCTCTTGCAACAATCACTTAGGGTGTGTCTTACACATGAATTTCCTGCACCCCATCCTACTATACTGAGACCAGGAGCCAGAAAGTGTAGCAAATGACCCAAATAAGTTGTTTTCACCTTGTGTTTCTGGAACTGCAGTACTGTACATAGAGCGTGTTTCTAATGGAGAGAACCTCAGTGTGGGGACTGAGAATTGAAACATTGATTCTTCCTCCTTGGTGGGAATTGTGGGGGGGACAGTAGTAGGCTAACTCTTGGAGATGGTATCTAAATGGAGTCCAAGAGGACCAAAGAGTTTAGCAGAAGAGATGGAGTGGTGGAGCCCAAAGAGGTGTGAGGTGGCCCATTGGGAGCATTTCTATGGGGTTGGGCACAGAGGAGAATGATTTGGATCAAGAGAGAATGAGGTCTTTGGTGACACTGAGGACCAAGGGACACTGGGGGTCCCCAGTTGCTATGGCCATTAGCCCTGCACAACCCAGGCCAATTTAATTGGTATGCTGGGCAAGTTTGATGAACGCTGCTGCCTTGTTACCTCCTTGGAGTGACAAGCCAGGCTTGAATGACAAACAGGAGAGGGAGGCTGCGTCTCACACTGATGTCAGAATGGTAGAGAAAGGAGCTGTTGCCAAGAGACAGATAAATGCTGGGAAGACAGCTGTTTGGGACCTTGAAGAAAGCCCTGAGATGGGGAATGCCAACTAATCTTGCCTAGATCTCAAAGTTTTGTTGGTTCTAGGTGGTATCTGGCTCATAATAACATAAAATATGATGATACCACCCACACTACGTTGTATCCTACTTTTCTGGCTTAAAAATATTGTGAACATTTTCCCATGCCATTAAATATTCTATAACAACACAATTTTTAAAGGCCATCTAGCAGTCCATCAAAGGAAAGTATCATAATTTATACAACACATCCTTTCTAATAAACATTTTTGGGATGTTTTTACACTTTACATAAGATAAATATCACCAAAATGAATAACCCTCTTTATAAATCATTATGCACATTTTTGATTATTTTCAAATGGGCTCATTTTAAATAACCATGAACCATGTATTGCTATTTTGTGATAGCATTTTCTATTCATTGTTTCCTTTATGAACTAAAACTTTTCCTTCAGGCTAAAAAAAATGGAAAGGAAGTTCTTGGAACATCTGGCTTATGGTGTCATTTACTTTTGATATTCAGCTGTACACCCTGATTTTGAAATGTCTCTTTTCTAATAGTCTCATCCCAGGTTTAATTTCCCTTCTGGAGATACAGATGCAAGTGTGTTTCCCTCTGTGAACCTTTGGCCTCGAGCCATGACTGTGGGAGCAAAACAATGCTGAAGTTGTAATTCCTTGCTGAAAATGATCATCTCTCTATTTGTAAGGCCCAAGGAGGAGGGGGAGAAAACTAGAAAGGAGTGCAGTGCAGGAGTGCATATTAGACCCCCCAAAGACTCTGCTCCCATCGAAAATAGTGAGGTATTGGGCCATTCACCCAGACAATCAGACAAAATCTGAGAGTTACGTACTATTAGTTTGATGATCGATGAGCAGGCCTAGAAGAAGGAAGGTCACACTGTCAATTAAGTCACAGAGTTAGAATTATAACCCAGGACGAACCAAACCCACTGTGATGTGTCAGGGGAAGCTCTCAGAGCTCTGCTTTGCTAGTATTCCAAACTGAAATTTGGTGAATGGTGTAGATGTGTCAGCTTTGATTGCCAGGCCAAGGTGTCAGGGCAGCGACAGTGACTGCCCAGCACTCTCTCCCACCTGGATTTCATCCTCTGGAAGTTATTTTCTTGCCTAAAAGAAGAGGGGATTTCTGAGCTCTGAAGACAGTCCATCTGATAAAATGATCTTATGGAAATGCAGGTCCTTATCTGTACTGATGTTCGTCATCTCTCTGCGACAGAGGAAGTGGACATCATCCCTGGACTGACTTCTAGAGGCCGCGCTGCCATCATCCTCTGGAAAAATGCTTGCTCTGCCTTGGTTGACCAACACAGAGGGAGCTGCAAGGCCTCTTTTCTGCCACAGGAAGGAGCTAGAAGGATGCCTATGCCATCCCCATCCTCTCTACATGGCCTTTCAGTTGAGGAGGAAAGGAATTGGAGACAGCACATGTGAAATCCAGGAAAACTGAGAGGTGGGGTGGGGGAGGAGAGAATGATGTAGATGGAGACATGGAAAGATTTTTATGCATGTGATTCTTGTAGTGTATTCATGAGAAGTAGGACTCTATTAAATAGAGAGCCCTTGTCAGTCTCTAAGAGGATGAGTCAATATAGAGCTCAGAGGTCCTTCAAACTGGCTTAAAAAAATACCTTTGTTCTGATTCACAGGGTATGAGAGGCAAAGAACAATGTATACAAGAACATGCACACTCCCTCTCACACACTTGAGCAAAGCAAGGCCAGTGATTGTGGAATTACTGGCCTATAACGAGCTCTTAATAAATATTTGATGAGCGAGGCAATGGACTAGAAGCCAATTTAACACCAGCGGATTGCCTTGTAACCCCCCCCCCCCCCTTTTGCGTACTTCATGGATTTATGGACACAAGTAGTTCATAAAGCCAGGCTGACTGGTGGATTATCTACACAGATGGAAAAGTCACTGGCCAGGCAATGAGGGAACAAGTCAGGACAGTTTTGCATGGGCTCCTGGCTTATCTGGAAGGGTAAAGTTCCTGAAGTTAAACATTATCCAATGAGAAGCCTGGGCTGGACCACATACTAAATACTTGGGTGCCACTAACACTTCATGAACACGAGGGAGAAATTCCAAGGTTGCAAAGCAATGGACCTGACACCAGCCCTGCGCAACCCCCCTCCAGCCACCGCTTGTGAGCAAGAGGAGGTCTTGCTGGAGACAGACCCACTGGTTGACTCCACATGTGTGTGTATGAACACAGCACACACACCCCTGTACACAGATACAGGACGATACCTACCCCTATCTGTATATGCATATACACATGTATGTACCCAGAGACACACATATACACACCTTACACATCTATGCCTATATGTATATACACATGCATGCATACTCATGTGTACCTAGAGATAATCTCCCTTACCCCTACTCATACCACACAGACACCTATAGATACACATCTACACTTATGTGCAAATGTACACAAAATACAGACACCTACACATCTGTGTGTATACACACACACCTACACATACACACACTCACTCATCCCTTCCCTCCCCTACTGTCCCCCTTCCCTCCCCTTCCCCCCTCCCCTTCTCTTCCTGGCATAAGCCACCAGTGCTTGACACAATATTTCAATAACAGAACTTGATTTAACTCCGAATTCGAATTGCCTTCTCCTTTTTTGCCCCTCACTGTAAGAAAAAAAGTTATAAAATATATAATATTTGTATTCTTACCACTGAATGCTTAAAATATTAGTTATTATTCTAATGTTCAAAAAGCATAACATGCAATCCTGGGAAAAAGCGATACTGCCTCAGCTTTCCTGAAATCATGACATGACCTGTGCTAACCTGTCCATCCCTTGGACTTTGGGTCATCATAACATCCATGCCTGGCAATTCTTCACTTGCTGAATCATTCTGTCACTATGTTACACTCAACATAATATTTTGCAGTTATTACCATAGCATGATTTCACTAATGTTTTAACTCCCAAATGTGTCACTGATTCAGGAACTTAGCACCAGATCAAACATTCCGTTGTGTGCCAGTGATGTCCAAGAGAAAGAAGGCCAGACTAGAGAGCATTCCTCATGTATCTGAGAGCAGGAGGGGCTGACATGTTCTGTGTGGTTCCAACTGGGAAAGCAAGACCAATGCCAAGGCCACGTTCATGGGGAAGACAATGCTGAGCTCTGCTGACCAAAAAGCCACGTGTCAGGGCCAGCGACAGGCCCATTCTCAGAGGCCCTCTGGCAATATCATGATGACTCCTGGGGATGAGTCCCAGACAACTCCCAGGTTGTAGGTGGAACATTCCTTCTTTGGCTTCCAGTCTAAATGCAAGATTCTAAGAAAGTTCTTTGGAAGAGTCTTAGCTTTTTTTTTTTTTTTTTTTTTTAATGACTGCAAAGTCTCCTTTGTTAAAACATCTTGGCTTTAGAAGGAATCTTTGAAAGGCACCTGTCCTGGCAGAAGGACATGGCATAACACTGACCCACTTCCAATGGATCCAATTGTCCCTTTCCTCTTGAGTGGCTGAGAGAAAGCTCACCAGACACGGAGGCCTGCCCCAGCAAGGCTGTTCTCAACGACTGCTCTAGCACAGAAGAAGAAGAGATGATTCCATCAGTCGCTGGAAGGAAGACCTCGTTCAGAAGTAGGCTTCCGATAAGAGGAATTTGGATCTCAGAAGAGGTGGAAGATCTCCTTGCCTGGACAGTCTGTAATTCTAGGTGCTCCTCACTTGGCAAAAAAGCCTTTCTTTTCTGGGTGGTTGCCTTGGCAGATCAGAAACTAGACCCATCTTCATCCCTATGGAATCTCTCCATGTCTGGCGCAGAGCTAGGCACAAGACACTGCTTAGCCACACGCTCCTTCCTGAATCCACTGCCCAAGTATGAATTCAGAGTGTTAGGCAGGGTCTGGGGCCAACAGGGAAAGAAAATGGACAACCGTGATCACAGCAAATGGATACGAAATTCGCCCCTCTGTTCCACAGTCTAGTAGGAGACACAAAGTGTTCTCCAAAAGAACAACTTTTATCCGTGAACGGAGCTGAGGACAATGAAGGAATGCACTAGGTGTGGTGGCTGAAGATATTCAGGGTTGGGTGGTAAGGCGATGACATTTAAAGCTCACACCTGAAGGCTGGAGGAAGCCTTGGGGGAAGAGCTAAGTGGAGAATAAGCCAAGGGGAAGGAGTCTGGTGGGGACCTGCCCGCTGCCCAGGGGAAAAGGACTCAGAGGCAACGAGAGCCCCAGCAACGAGGCCCGCTTCCCTTCCCTCTCAGCGCCAGGCACCGTGCAAACAAACCACGGGCCAGGGCGTACCCCCCCTTTATTGTGGGGGAAACTAAGGCTCAGGATAGGCAGGTAACTTGCCCACTGCCTCATGGTGATTAAGCAGTAGGCTTCTAACTCGGTTGAACACGTGTGAGACTGGAAAGACCAAGTCCTTCCTATTGTCTACCCTTCTGTCTGGACTTTGACCTTGCTTGGGAGCCTTCAGCTTGGGATCCCCGAGAGCCAGGGGCTCTAGGCAAGGCCCCCTGAGCTGGGAAGCAGCTTCGCGTGTTACCTTCAACAGAAGACTTGCCTGGTCTCAGGTGAGCACGCACTTGTCAGGAAACCCACATCTGGATCCCCGATGTGGAAGCCATCTCTCCACTCCCCTTCAAAGACCCACAACAAACTAACTGCTTCTAAACCATCCTTGCAAGGGACGCCCTTTATCCACTGGGGGTGGCCGCAGCGGTCACTGCTGATGGAGCCACAAGATTGGCAAGAGGTCCCCCTGCCCCTACCCCTCCGGTGGCTGTGTGCATGGCTGGCCAGCAGGAAGGACTGAGGCTGGTCAGTGGGGACCGAGGGAAAGTTTGAGGCTTACACCCCTAAGCTTCCTGGTCTGGGGCCAGCCCCATCTCCATACCTCAGAGGAGGATGAGGCTGGAGGGGCAGGTCTAACCTGCTGTCACCCCACGAGAGTCCTTTGTGCGAATTCTCCCCCACCCTACCCCTCCCACAGTGCTGGGTCATCACAAGTTGCTGCTTCAACCCAGTCTTGCTTGGGTCTTGAGCTAGCCCCAGTCTAGGAGGGTCCCGTTCCAACTACGAAGTTGGACCAGAGTCAGAAGGTTGCTGAGCCAGAAGCAACTTTCCTGATGCCTGTCCCAGCCCTCTTACCCACGCCTGCCCTGTTCTCCGGTATGGTCCTGCGCCTCAGCCTGTACTGACTAAAGCGTGGATGTTGAGAGAGGTCCATATGCCATGGGATATTTACTCTATCCTACTCCCTCATGTGTGTGTATGTGTCCTGGGGCTTGAACTCACGGCCTGGGTGCTGTCCCTGAGTTTTGCTCAAGGCTAAAACTCTATCACTTGAGTCACAGCTCCACTTCTGACCTTTTGGTGCTTAATGGAGATAAGAGTCTCTTGAACTTTTCTACCCTGGCTGGCTTCAAACCTTGATCTTCAGATCTCAGCTTCCTGAGTTGTTAGGATTAGAGGCACGAACCTCTGGTGCTCCTCTTAATTTTTTTTTAAAGCAGACACAAAACCACAAGTCAGCAGCTTTTCTGGTGTCGTAGGCAGAGTACACTGCTTTTATTGTTTTGGCAACCCTGGTGTTTGATCTTTAGGCTTCATGCTTGCCTAAAGTTTGCACTTTAGGCAGGAGTGGCTTTACCACTTGAGCCAAGCCTCTAGCCCTGCTTGTCTGCTGGTTGTCTTGAAGATGAAAACTAGTGAATTTTTCTGCTCTGCCTAGCCTTCAACTGCAATCTTCCAGAGCTCAGCTTCCTGAGTAGCTAGGATTCTAGGTGTGAGCCATCCACATCTGGCTTAAAAAAGACATTAAATACCTAAAAAGAAAACACATCAAGAGAAGTGAAGTTATTCAGGCAAGACCAACTCTTAAAGCAACTGGTGGTGCTGCACTGGATTTACACATGGGAATCTTCATGCAAAGGGAGCTTTAGGCTTTGCCAACATCTGGCCTTCATTGGCATTCTGGATTCTTCTCAGGAAGATGGCAGCAGGCAGTGGCTGATCTGCTAAGCTTTTGGAGTTGGTGATCCACATATCGCTTCCTCCTTCCTTCGATCCCTCCCTTCCTCCCTTCCTCCCTTCCTCCCTCTTTCTTTCATTCATTCTTTCTTTCTTTTTTCCTTCCTTCCTTTCTTTCTTTTTCTTTTCTTTCCTTCCTTTCTTCCTTCCTTCCTACCTTCCTCCCTTCCTTCTTTCCTTCCATCCTTCTTCCCTCCCTCCCTCCCTCCCTTCTTTCTTTCTTTTTTCTTTCTTCCTTTCTTCCTTCCTTCTTCCTTCCTTCCTTCCTTCCTTCCTCCCTCCCTCCCTCCCTCCCTTCCTCCCTCCCTCTCTTCCTTCCTTCCTTCCTTCCTTCCTTCCTTCCTTCCTTCCTTCCTTCCTTCCTTCCTTCCTTCCTTTCTGTCTCTCTCTTTGTGTGTGCCAGTTCTGGGGCTTGGACTCGGGACATAGGCACTACCCCTTAACTTTGTCACTCAAAGGTGGCATTCTACCATTTGAGACATACCTCCACTTCTGGCTTTTTTTTTTTTTTTTGCTGGTTAATTGGAGATAAGAGTCTCATGGACTTGTCTGCCTGGGCTGGCTTCGAATTGGGGGTCCTTAGATCTCAGCTACCAGAGGAGCTAAGATTAAAGACATGTCTGTAATGGGTGCCTGGCTAAGATGGCTTCTAAGCAGGGCAAGTCACTGGTGGAGTTGGATTCCCGGCGATGAATAGGTAAGTGCAACTTTGCTGTTCCTGGCTGGAGTTTTCCTCTGTGATAATTGCTACTCCACAGGATTTCTAAAGGTGCAAATGAGATTTAAAAAAAAAAAAGTAGGGAAGGGCTAGCATGCAATAGACTATGTTTACATGGTTTACATTAAGCAGCCACTAGAGTAGTTAAGGTAGTAAATCCCAGAATCTGGGTGTGGTGGCTCTAGCCTGCAATCCCAGCTTTTTTGGGCAGCAGAGGTTGGGAGATCAGCCCAGGCCAAAAGAAGTTTTGAAACTGCATCTCAGCCAATGGCCGAGAGCTGGTGTCTATCATCACCAGCCGCACCCGGCGGCCTGCGCTCAAGTCAGAGGTGCCAGGGTTGGTTTCTTTCCCTCCCTTTCTGCCTCTAACCAGTGTGGCTCAAGCAGCACAGGTCCTGCCTAGCAAGGATGAGGCCCCGCCTTTAACCTTCAGTGCTGCCCTCCACCAAAATAAAAGACTGGCCCCACTGGCGTGCAATGTGGAGTGAGTCTCTTCATCGCTTGGGTCTCCTCTCCCATGCACTGTTTCTTTTATTTCTGTATCTCATAAGGAATTGGTATTCATAGAGGCTGAGCAGGGGGACTGCTGAGCTGGACGCGGAGCTTGACGGAGAGAGAACAGTGAGAAGTGGAACACAGCTCCTGTCTCAGGAAAGTGCGGGTGTCAGCCGGTCAGAGCTCTGGTGTCATAGTTGTCAGCTCCTCCCGGGCTGTCTCCCTTCTGGGAAGATCAGCATCCTTTTTGTTAAAAAAAAAAAAAATTCAGTGCCTATACTCTGTCCTTTAGCCTTTTTGCTCAAGGCTAGCACTCTGCCACTTGGGCTATATCTTCAATTCTGGCTTTTTGCTGGTTAATTGGAGATTAAGAGTCCCATGGATTTCCCTGCATGGGCTGGCTTTGAACTGTGATCCTCAGATCTCAACCTCCTGGGCAGCTAGAATAACAGGCGTGGGCCAGTGGTACCTGGCAAAGGCACATTTCCTGGGCTAAGGATTATCTTTCTTTTGGTTCAGGATCCTTCTTAAGCCCAGGAATTTAGCCTGTCTGGTGGGGGGGGGGGGCAGGAGCGGTGTGTCAGCAACCTGTGGACACCGGCCAGATTGGGGATCTAGGTAGGTAGATTCTAGACTGATAGCCCAGATTTACCCTCTTCCTCCCTCCCTCCCTCCCTCCCTCCCTTCCTCCCTCCCTCTCTCTCTCTCTCCACACACACACACACACACACACACACACACACACACGCATGCACGCACGCACACACACTGTCTCTCTCACACACATATCAGGAAACAGGCAGACACTCTGAAGAGGGGGTCCAAAGGCAAAGACTGTCCTCTTACAATTTCCTTTCTGTCATTTATCCAACTCATGAGTGATGAAAAGACGCACACATGCAAGCTGGACTTGTGGGCGAGTCCCAGTGTGTGCTGTGTGTGCAGGGTGGTGGGAGGAGGAATGAGCAACTAGGAAGTGCTCTGGTGTTTATATTGCAGTGTGCACTGTTTAAATCACCCACTGGGAATAGGTGTCTGTGTGATTATCCTTAATCCATGCTCATTCAAAGGGTGTCAGGGCTGCTTTTGTTCCCTCCCCTCCCACCTCTCCATTCATACAAACTCCGCTGCCTCCAACTAGCCTTTGCCCACTCCATTCCCCGAGCAAGAGAGTGTACACAAGTCGTGGAGAATGAGCATGCTTTCCTCTGAAGCTGTGTGTCTCTGTCTGTCTGGCACCGCAGTGCTGGGTTGCTTAGTGCTTTGCAGATGCAAGTATTCAAGGCCTTTGCAGAGCTGGATGCTGTGCCTGGCTGGCATCTGGGGAGGGGCTTGCCTGCTCAGCCTCCCCTTCTTCTGGAGTTTGATCCTCTTCTCCTTGTCCTGCTTTCTTCTGCACACCTGCACAGCTGACGAAGAGCTGCTACCCGCGGATGGAAAGGCCGTGCTGGTGACAGGTAAGCAGACAGGGTTACAGCGAGCCCACAGGACGGGATTTGCTGTTCTCTTTGCTTCAGCACGACTCTGTCAGGTTCGCCTTGAACATCAAAAAAAAAAAAAAAAAAAGTTAGCATGGAGAAAATGAAAGCACGTAGCCACAGCATTTCTTCGGGTATTGCTTTGGTGTGATCTTTTTATTTTTATTTTTGGGTGGAGGGAGAGGACTGTCTTTAGGGTAAGAGGCAAAGTATAAGGTAAGCTGCCAATTTCTTAGGAATAAATATGAATAGCACGTGTTTTATTACACCTGGGAGCACTCCACCCATGTCTTTAGGTTTAAGTGCAGCTTTGGTGAGAGATTCAATGTCTGATCGGATTCTCAATCTGGCCATCTCCTGTAGGTCTAAAAGAAAGCTCGCAGGACCCAGTCTCTCTGTGCCTCTCTGGGTTTCTGGGTCTCATCTGTGCGGCAGCCTTTGCCTGCTGGCTGCAAGGAGCCTGTGCCCTGTCGGAACCTTTTCTGTCCAAGTGTTGTCCTGACATATTACTCTTAATTAGATCAAGTTGTCAGCGTGGCCAGCAATTGAGTTGCTCATTAGCTAAGCTGCCAATTTTTTTTCTCCCTTCTTTTGTGTTTCATTCCACGGAAAGTGTGAAGCCAAATTAAATTCCTTTGAGTTGTAAAACAGGTTTGTTTAGTTGAGGAGTTTGAACTTGGAGAGGGCTTTAATGAGAATTACACAGAGTTGTCTGTGACCCAGAATGGTCTGGTGAGATGATGAATTTCAGACTTCAGCAGAATCTTTTGCTGGGAGGTTTTCCCGCTTTTGACCGTGACCTTGGGGAATGAAGGAGGCATTAGGTGTGGTTGGAAGAAAATCAGGAATCGTGACAATTCACAGAGGAAGATGATTTTTGTATGTTTTTGACCTTTTTGCTCTAATCCAATAACAAAATTCTTTCATGAAATGAAATACAAGTTGGTGCTTGCTGGAGTTTTGAAAAGCTGCAGATGATGAGCTCCTTTAAATTAAAAAAAAAAGTAGACAATTCAATCCCTGGGACATTTATCTGCATGAATGGCTGGTCTCATGCACCCAGATTCTTGCTTCTGGGAGCTTGGCTGCGTCTTTTACGGGGTCCCTACAATCCTGATGATCTCTCAGAGCATCTGAAGTGCAGATATAATGGCTGTGTGTGGCCGGTAGCAAGCACACAAGAATTTCAGAGTCTTTCTAGGTCTGACTCAGTTTTTGTACTTTTTCAGTAGCATGGAAGAAAACAGAACAATTCAGCATTTCTCCAAAAAGAAAAATTAGCCATGCCATGATGGAGACTCGGGGTCTCCCGGAGGTCTAGTTACTCTTAGAAAACCAGTTCCAGGGCTCAGCGCTTCTATAGCTAATTAATGAGCATACTTAATCTCAGGATAAACTCAGACAAACCTTGGGGTTTGCAGGAATCCACACTTGCTTGCTTATCTCGTCAGTGCTCTTTACCCTCTGTGCTTGAAGCTGGAACTATGTATTTAGACTTATAAAATATACACCCAGCTCAGAGAACCCACGCAGTCTTTGTGACTTTTGACTGTGTCTAAAATCTAAGATAACCGACTTAGTTAGGCAACTCAAGCCCTGTGACTAATCCTGAAATGAAATGCTTAGCAATTAGGAACACTGAGAATGAAGACAAGAAGTACAAATAGTTGAGGGTGACTGGAATGTTACCCCTAGCTTTTGCTGTCATCTTCACCCGGGGAAAACAAGGCTCAATATTCTCCTGAAGTTTCCAGACCTTTGTGAATAAATTCCTTCAATGAGACTAGAAACTTGTTTAAAACAAGAACCAAGCAGAAAAGAGAAGAAGCCGCTTGGAATTTGGAAAGCTTCCTTTCCTTTTGGCATGTGCTACATACATTGGTACACATTTTGGTAGGGCAAGGGTAGGCAAATAAACATGAACGTGCGTAGAAAAAGTGAGTTTTGCCAGGTGCTGGTAGTTCATGCCTGTAATCCCCAGCTACTCAGGAGACTAAGATCTGAGGATCATGATTCAAAGCCAGGCTGGGCTGGAAAGTCTGTGTGACTCTCATGTCCAATTAACCACCAGATAGCCAGAAGTGAAGCTGTAGTTCAAGTGGTAGATTGCTAGCCTTGAGCAAAAAAGCGCAGGGACAGCGCCCGAGCTGTGAGTTCAAGCCCCAGGACCAGGGAACACTCATACCCATTGTGCAAATTGCTAGGAGGTTAAGGGAAGAGTTTGGAAACAGATAAACAAAAGGAAGGAAATTGTTTATAAAGGAAGTAGTTTGTGAATAATTGAAGTAGAATACGTGGATGTTTTTCTGCCCCTTGATTTCTATTTTCTGCAATGTCATTGTATAATTTATATCATACACACACTTAAAAGAGAGTTAAAATTTAATGGATTGAGTTGGTTTTAGTTTCTATTTAACCATGGACTCAGGTGAAGGACAATTTATAAATATAAGTAAAAAAAAAAACAACCAACTCAACTTTTGTCCTTTGAGTCTTTTTTTCATTTTGAGAAGGTGTTCAAAGCTCGTTTGCCTCCAAGACAATATAATTATAGTATTCATGTGCAGAGTGTTTGAACATGTGTTTGTCTCCAAGGTTCTGGAGGCTAAAGTGGCTGTTTGATACATTAAAAAAAAAGACTGCGAAATTAACTGACATGATCGCACGAAACATTTCAAGCTTAATACCGAGAGAAAAGCCTTGATAGTCTGGCAGGTGTGGGTTTGGATCTCAAATGTTCCCTGCCTGGGGTGTGTGTGGGGTCCCCCGAGGCTGAATGAGATCAAGACTGGGGTCACAGAGATGTATTAGGAGGGTTTCCCAGCCAAATGGACAGGGAACAGGGAGGCCAAGTAAGGACCTCAAGGGAAGTCCTGGGGGGGGGTCACCTGGGCAGATTGGGAGGTAAGGTGTATAATCTTGAGGACATCGCATCTGTCAATCACCAGTTAAGGGCATCACAGCTGTCAATCATTAGTTAAGGTCAGCCTCATCCCCTTTCTATGCCCCCTGGTGGTGGGAGGGAGGAGAGGACCCTCAGCCTCCATAAACACTTCAGCCTCCCTCTGGTGGTGGTTCCAGAGATTAGTGGGTGGATCTCGAGGGTCAGTGCACAGAAAAGATGGTTGAGGGATCCAGGAACCATCTCTGTGTACCTAACGCTAGACGTACGGTCGTTGGTACTAGCTTGGAGCTTTTTTTTTTTTTTTGTATGTCGGTCGTGGGGCTTGAACTCTGGGCCTGGGCGCTGTCCCTCAGCTCTTCAGCTCAAGGTGAGCGCTCTACCACTTGAGCCACAGCGCCACTTCCAAGCTTGGAGCTTTTGGGTTTGTTTTCTCCTCTGTACACTGGAGGAGGCATTGGCAGTAAACACTAACTGGGGATGCAGTATGTGCCACTTACCTTCTAGAAGCAATAGGAGCAAGTGATCGAAGCAGAAGCCCTCTTTCCTAGGACTCATGTTCACTGGGGCTGGACCCCCTTTATCTGAGATTACATAGGATCTGTCCTTCTCGCCCCCTCTAAACATTTTGGGAGGGGCGCAGGCCACTGTACTTTTCCACTCACTCTGGCCCTCCCGGGGCTTTCTCAGCTGTGATGTGATAACTGCTGATTTGTTGACCATAAAGCTGGAAGCTTCAAAATTCAGCGGGGAGGACACACCCGACTCAGGCCGTGTGTGTGTTGGGGGGGGGGCAGGAGGCTCTGGGGGTGGGGGAGAGACTCTTTCACTGTTTTCCAGCCAAAGTGGGTGTGCTGGGAGAAGGGTCTCCTTAAAAATTAGTTTTCTAGAAAAAAAATAAGAGGAAGGTACTCCAGGCTTGTCAGTTAAGCATCTACCATGCCACACCTAGCTTATGACATCAGCGACTTTTTAATGGAAAATTTCACAACAGGATACAACTGATACAGAAAAGCAAAGTGTTTTTTGTTGTTGGTGGTGGTCCTGGGGCTTGAACTCTGGGCCTGGGCACTGTCCTTCAGCTCTTCAGCTCAAGGCATTTGCTCTACTACTTGAGCCACAGCACCACTTCTGGTTTTTGGAGTGGTTTATTGGAGATAAGAGTCGCATGGAGTTTCCTGCCTGGGCTGGCTTTGAACTACGATCCTCAGATCTCAGCCTCCTGAGTATCTAGGATGACAGGCGTGAGCCACCACACCCGGCAGAAATGGAAAACGTTTTAAGTAAAGGTCTTTTATTTATTATGCTCTCAATGAGGAGTAAAAGGAGGATAGCGCCTCCTGAGAATCATTCCTTAGTCCTTTCAAGGCTCTAAGAGTTGGGATGCCTCTGGCATCGTCTTGAGATTTGAACTCCTTTGACAATAACATTAGAGTAGTAAATGACATTGACAGTAGACTAAGAGAAATAACCTTTCTGTGCTCAGCACGTGTGTGTGTGTGTGTGTGTGTGTGTGTGTGTGTGTGTGTGTGTGGCTGGTGACCAAGTCAGAGTCTCTCATTGAGAAACACCAAACCCTTTCCACGCATTTCACATGTGGTTCTCACAACCTTGATAGTTTCCCATTTTGTGAACTGATGGATGTGACCCACTAGGTAGCAGAGGTGAGATGCCCCTGCCACCCGAAAACGTCCTTCTAACCATCAGCAGCAGCAACGTTGTAGCTGCAGTCAGTACTGGACCACAAAGTCTCCCAAGATAACACGTCTCTACTCAGTCGGCAAGGAGGTACTGGGCATCTGTTAGGGACACATGGCTCTGCTTGGTGCAGCCTTGGGCAAGTGGCTGGATATAAGGGAGTCATACTAGGAGCAATGAAAGGAGAGCATCACGGCCAGGAATAGGGCCTTGTGAAGAGGTTGATGATTTGAGAGATGCCATATGCTAGATTTGACCTCAGAATTGCATTCGAAAGCCACGGAAGGTGATTCAAGTAGACTGTCATTTGTAGTTGGAAATACAGAAGTAAAAATGATTGAACAGAGTCCTCGATACTGCAAGGGGGGGGGGATGGCTGCGACATTGAGTCAGGACTGCGCCCTCCCTGCCCCCTCCCTCTCCCCTCCCCTCTCCCTTCCTCCACGTCTGTAACCCAGTCTGTCAGGGTTTTTGTTTGTTTGTTTGATAGTGCTGGGGAATTGAATCCCAAGCCTTGAACATACTAGCCACACCTCTCAGTCTTATCAGATTTTGTTTTTAATAAACACATACTCCTTTTTTTTTTTATCATGAAGCTTATGCTTTCTCTTAACTCTCCATAAGAAAGCATGAAAGGGTATTGTTGAACCTAGGCAGTTCTGTGAGTGTGAATGGTGATTTTATTGGGAGTTGTAGGTGCACCGTTTGATTGGAATGGAAACTTGCCCAGCTGTGTTATGAGCAGCCTGAGGGCAGGGGCAAGGTCACTTCTGTGAGCTTGGCATTCTTCTTAGGTTGAAGCAGGTTATACCCAATACAATGAGAATTAGTGAATTATGAATGTATGAATGATGTTGGTGAAATGTCCTACCTTTCCCCCCTGCCTACTAATTGGATACAACAAATTGTCCAGCTGCCCACTTACTTAATCCTTGTCTCTGCCGTCTTTTTGTGATGGTCACCTGCAACTCCAGGCCTTAGCTGCCATCTCTGGGTTTTCCTATCTCTGAGCAGGCATTGTCCGGGGTCCATGTCTTTGGCTCTATGTTGTATGTGTCCTCGGCTCTTTCCCCAAGAGTGCTCCATGTGACTGTCCTCGCCGCTTGCATTTTTCCTCCCTGTGTCTTCTCAGTCCTGACCCTTATTGTGAGTTGTCATTGCAGTTTTTCTGCTAGAGAGACAATCCAGGAGGCACTGGATTTGGAACCTTTGCTTTAGGTAAAATGTTCAGAGGTTTTCTTTTCCTTTTTGCCAGTCCTGGGGCTTGAACTCAGGGCCTGGGCAATGTCCCTGAGCTTCTTTTTGCTCAAGACTAACACTCTACTACTTAAGCCACAGGGCTACTTCCAGCTCTTTCTGTGTATGTGGTACTGAGGAATCAAACCCAGGGCTTCATGCATGCTAGGCAAGCACTCTACCACGGAGCCATATTCCCAGCCTGTTCAGATGTTTTCTTTCTTCCTGAGCCCCTCTTACCCTACAGGGTTGGAGGAGGGCAGGCCATGCTGTTGATGGTTTAATGTCTTATAGTGCTAGGGAATAAAATAACATACGGGCATCTCTACCTTATTATTCAGAACCTGGCATAAGGTTGTGGTGAAATTTGGGGAAGGTAGCTCTTGCCTAGGAGGGTTAAAAAAAAAAAGAACTGATAGTGTGGAAAGAAGATTCATGATTTCACCGATATTGATCGGGCACTCTGTGCCAGCTGTTGGAAACAGAGACAAATAGCATGTGTCCATTACCTCTAATAGATGTAGAATGCAGTGTGGGAGATAGATAAGAAACAAGGATATGACAAGGAAATGCAAGATCTGAGAGGGGAGAAGTGGGCAGAAGTGAGAGGAGGGAGGAGCATGGGAGACTGGGCGCAGGTCATGAATTGGAAATGCAAATCACCACTTAGAAGAACGTCTTGATGGACGATTCACATGAACTTCTGATCATTTGAGTGTGATGGGAGGGTCTTCGTACTCCAGTGTCTGTCTTCTTTTCCCCTGACTCCACCAATGACCCAGCAAAGAACAGCTCACCCCACCCAACTGCTGTTTTGCTGCAGAGCCTACTGCACCCAGGGCCTCCTGAGCAGAACTCTCACCAGCCCCTCATTTTGACTGTCTGGCTTGCGAAGCTAGAGGGGGCTGGGTGTCCCCAGCATAAAGCTTGGTGTCCACACGGGTGTCCACACAGGCTCCCTGTGTGGAGCAACTGTTTCAAGAGAGGAATAATGTCTCGGTGCAGAGGTCCATGTTTGTAATCCCAGCTACTTAGGAGACAAAAACAGAAGGATTGAGAGTTAGAATTCAACCTGAATCGATTTAGTTTCTCAAAATAATAATGATGGTGATGATAAAGAAGAAAAATAAATAATAACAATAATAATATAATAATAACAAGTTGGAGATATAATGTAAGTGGTAATGTATTTGCTTAGCATGTTAAAGGTTCTGAGTTCAATCAAAATAAAAAAAGCAGCGAAGGCTATGGAGAATGAATCCTAGGATGTGAAAATGGCTATTACTACTCAGAGAAACCGTAGATCTTAAGAAATTGAAAAGGATCTGACTTTGAGAACAAGATAATATTTTTGCTTGAGACGTGTTGAACCCAACAGGCCAGCCTTGGATCCAGATGCCCAGGTAAAGTGAAGAGAGGCTAACGTTCAAGAAAGAGCTTAAGAGTAGAGGAAAAAATAGGCAATTTGTCCACATAGGCAGGGAGGACAAAGCTCTGGAAGTTGAGAAGGCATCTGAGAGGAGAGTGTAGGCAGAGATCAGGGTGAGGAACTGGACTGTGGCCTGTGTCGGGAGGTGGAAGGTGGTACAGGGTTTCACGGAAGAGCCTTATAAACACCTGACTTGGAGAAGAGATTGAGTGGAATGAGGGGAGATGGGTGGATGCCGTTCCATGGGGTGCTGATTAGAGAGAAGTGCTTTAGGGAAGGGAATGGGATGGAACATCAAGGCAAAGTCACAGTCAGTGAAGTTATCAGGACACTCTGAAGTTTCGAGAATGCTATGCAGAAAGGAAGGAGCAAGCTGGGAAGTTATCTCTAGGCAACAGTAAGATCAAAAGAAGCCATTTTGGGGAGAAGAGAAATTTGGGCGTGGCTTAGACATTAAAAGCAGTGATTGACTGTGAGAAAATGATTATGCTAATTAATGAAGTAGGAGCAAAACTAGAAGCTGCAAGTATCTCATCTCTTGCTCTAGTTAGTGTAGGGGACAAAGGCATTGGGAGGGGATGGGAGGGAAAAACAGAGAGGGGGAGGGAAGGGGAGGGAGACATGGCTCACAAAGAGCTGTACTCTGACTCATGTAACTGTAATCCCTCACTACAATAGCAATAAAATAATAAAAACAGAAAGGCAGTCTGCTTATCAGTGGCTTGAAGAGGTAATTGCACATTGAACTCTTATCTTGAAGGCCCTGCCAAGTTCAATTAGATCTGGCCAGCTGTGTCCCTTTCATGACCTTTATCAACATTCCCTATGAATAAGGGTTGGTCTAGTGCCATCTTTGCCCTTGACAATGGTTCTTCACTGGGGATAAGTTCTCCTAAGAGAATATCTGGCAATGTCTGGAGATAATTTAAGTTGTCATAGTTGGGGTGGCTACACCTACTGATGAGGCTAGGTTGTTGCCTAAACCTCTGAACATGTACATGGCAGTCCCTACCTTGAGAATTTCCTGACTTTAGTGGCCAGTGGCTCAGAGTTGAGGCACCTGGACTTATCCCATGAACTCCCTAGACTGGAAGCCATTCATGTTTTGACAGAGAATTCAGTCGACCACTGAAGCAATGGAGATAGAATTTCCCACAGACACAGAATAGAGAGAGCTCATTGGGTAAAGCAGGAAGGTGAAGCTTGGTTGTGGACACTGTGTGTCCAGGGATTTTCTCCACTTGGAGGTAGTTCTTCAAGTCTCATTCAGCCCACCCACAGAGGCCTGGGCACCCCATGCTAGAGCTCAGACTTGCTCGTTTGATGTAAGGCGTGTACCTGGTGTTTCTTTGGAAAGCCCTCATACAGGTGAAGCTAACACGCAGGCCTACACTGCAAATAAACCACTGCTCCAAACGTTGTATAAGCAATTGTTTTCTCCAGTGCTGTGTGTCTGCAATTGCAATGGTGTGCTAGGCATGCAGGTCTGACTTAGAGGGCTGAGCTCTTAAGCTGGGGCCATTTCCCCTCTGGGTCTTCCATCTTGGTAGGCTGTACCATTTACTTCTAGACAGAGACTAGAATCCCAAGAATTACCTTTAGTCTCGGTTTCCTATTCATCTGTTACTTTCAGAGTACATCTGAATACATCTTCTGCTCTCTCTGTCTCCTGCCTCTCATCTAGCCAAATTTGCCTTTGCTTCTTCCCCAAGCTGGCCTCTGGGATTCCACTTTTAGCTATTTAATCCATTCTCTAGGGAGCATCCTGAGTGTCTACGTCCCTTCAAGTGTCTAAGACCCTTCAGAGCATTTTACTCTTGAGAATAGAAATCCAAACTTCTGCTGGAGACCAGAAGGCCCTGCAAGATCTGGACCTCTGCATGTATATGCTGTTTCTTTCACCTGGAACATGTCCCGCCCCCATCCTTTCATAGGGCTGACCTTTTCACCTTCAAATTTTCACCTACATCAGAGTTTCTTACTCTGGGGGCTATTGCCATTTGGATTGGGAAGGTATTCTGGGCATTGTAGGGTGCTTAGCAGTCACCTTCACCTCTATTCTAGAATGCCAGGAGGACATCATTCCCCAGTTAGGATGATAGGAAGGTCTCCAAAAAAATGTCAAAGGTTCCCCACACCCATACCATCACATGTGAGTGAAAACGACTTAAGTAGTGCTTTGATCGTCACGTGTTTAAGTCTCCGGCGAGTTTTCTCAATCCCCAGATCCTGCTTGTTACAGCCATAGAACTCCCCCTCCACCCCCTTGAAATGACCTATGCAATTATCTGGTGAATGTCAGGGCTTTTATCACCCCCCCCACACCACCTCTGATTTCATTACCTTGGCTATTTCACTCAGTTCTGGCATACAATAGTGCCATGCAATAGAACAATAGTACCATGTCATTGTGCTGGCCGGCGGTGATACTCAGAGCCAGGTGGTGCTCAATAATTATAGCTGTGCACGCCTGAAGGCCAGCAGGCTGCGGCCGGCTGCCCAGGTGAGAGTGGGGAACTAGCTCGGCGGAGAGGAGATGAAGTTGGGAGGCACCGCTGGACCCGGGAGCCGTGTGGCCTGGGAGAGCGGAGGGAACCTTGTAGAGCTTTTACTCCACAATATGCCGAGTGGCAATACGAACTGCGGAGGGTTTCACTGGCTGTGTAGTCTCTCCTGCCCGCTCCCAGACCCAGGGTGGTTTTGGCTGCTCTTCCAGTGGGCTCTTGGCTCCTGGCACTCATCTCCTGCTGGGCTCCGTCACTGCCAAGAACAGGTGCACATTATACTCTCAAGTGGAAAGTGCCAAGCACATCATTAAAAAAATTGCAGGAAATGATCTTGCTGTAGTATGACCAGGGGTCAAGTTTAGTTATAATTCAACAATATGGTAGCATGAAGTCAGATAAAGCAATTCTCTGAGGGCAGTTTTCCTTGGGGAAAGAGGCCACGACATGCCCTTCCGTGGTGGATTATGGGACCAGGGAGGCTAGGGTCCCCTTTGCTCTTTTTTTTTTTTTTGTCAGTCGTGGGGCTTGAACTCTGGGTCTGGGTGCTGTCCTTGAGCTCTTCGGCTCAAGATGAACACTCTACCACTTGAGCCACAGAGCCACTTCCAGTTTTCTGGAGGTTCATCGGAGATAAGAGTCTCCTGGACTTTCCTGCCCAGGCTGGTTTTGAACCGTGATCCTCAGAACTCAGCCTCCCGAGTTGTTAGGATAACAGGCATCAGCCACTGGTACCTGGCCAAAGTCTCCATCTTGAAAGGATATCTAGGTAGAAAAACCATCAAGAAATCTCAGAGGAGGTTGGAGAGATTGGAAGAAATCTTTCTTCTGGTTGTGGGATATTGGAAGATATGTCCATCTTGCAGGTCTGCATCAAAGAATGACTCGTAGACTTATCAATTAAGAGCAAAGAGCAAAGAGTCAGGAGGACCCAGGAGGACCAAAAGACCCAACTAAAAGTGTTTGGAGAAAGCTGAGCTTGTTTAGAGGCGTTCCTATCTCCCATCTTTATAATATAAGCTAAGCATGCTTGGACTATTCCCAACTGCCAGTCTAACCTTTCAAACACACACTTCTCCATCTCAGGCTAACCTTGCCCCTGTGTCTGCTGTCCTGTATTTTCTCAAATGATAACCTGAAATTAAATATGCTTAGGAATGTGCTTGACCCTCTATATTTATGTTGGTGCTTTCCTATATAACTATGCATGGTTTTCCCAAACAAAATCCCCATTCCTCCTTTGGGTAAAGAAGGTGCTGCTCTGGAAATAACTCCTGTACTCACCTTACCTACTACAGCTAACACAGCTTTCCTCACCCTTAAGGGAAACTCCGAGGAGCCTGATGTCATAGTGTTTAGTCACCTTTGTGCCTTCAAGAGGCCTACTTTCCTCCTCCGAAGATTACAGTGCAGTCTTTCTGGATTCTTCCTTTTCTTCCCCCTGTAGGGCTTGGAAACAGATCCTGACAACCTGCCTGCAGGTATCCACTCTTGATCCCTCTCACATTCATTATTAAACATTCTAATCGCATTTGTATGTGTGTGGGTGAACTTGAACTCAGAGCCTGGGCACTGTCCCTGAGCTTTTGTGCTGAAGGTTAATGCTCTACCACTTAAGCTACAGATGTACTTCTGGCTTTTTGCTGGTTAATTGGAGATAGAAGTTCAGAGACTTTCCTGCCCAGAGTTGGTTCTTCTACTTTGATCTTTAGATCTCAGTCTCCTGAGTAGCTGGGATTATAGGCATGAGCCACCAGACTGGGCTTTGCATTTTCTTTACAACAATGACACAGCAGCAGAAACAAGTCTACTACACTTGGAGAAAGTGTTCATTCTACTGCTATTTCCTGGTCACATAAATATTTTGCTCATGCTTGGTTTGCTGGGTCGTGGTCATGATTTCTAGGTCTCATCATTCCATTGGTACTGAGACTAATCATAACTCATTGATTAAAAATGGTTGCTCAGAGCCGGGCACGGGTAGCTCATACCTGTAATCCTAGCTACTCATTAGAGTGAATCTGAGGATCATGGTTTGAAGTCAACCTGTGCTGAAAAGTCCCCGTGAGACTCTTACCTCCAATTACTCAAAAAAACATGGCTCAAAGTGGTAGAGCACTTGCCTTGAGCAAAAATGCTTAGGGATAGTGCCTAGGCTCTGAGTTCAAGGATAAGTGACCTGAAATGCAAAGAAAAGACACCAAACTTCGTAGTATTTGAAGCCGGGAAGGTCTGGAGGAGGCTCATGTACCAAACAGACTAAGGTGCACTCTAGAGAAAAGAGGAAATAAGTGAAGTGTTACCAATTTTCCCTCAATGAAGAACAGAGATGGAAAATCAAGACAAGAAATACCAACAGAACCAATGATGAATTTAGCTTGATTTGGGAACATCGGTAGGCGAGGACTGGACTGGGAGCTCCCACTGGCAGTAAACCCCCTGAGGGCGGGAAGTTGGTCCATCTTAGTAGTTATTTTTACCCTCAGCCTGGAGCCCCATGGGGAAGAGAGAAGCTGAATGACTAATGAGTGGCTACGGCTAGGGTCTAAAGGTGTTGTAAACAAACCGTGAGACCGTGCACAGAGGAAGCTTGACTTGGGAAGAAAGCTTTGTCTCAGGTTGCTGGGAACTAATACAATACTAGGTTACTAGGTGTACATATACCGTGTGTGTGTGTGTGTGTGTGTGTGTGTGTGTGTGTGTGTGTGTGTGTGTGTGTGTATACCATCCCCTTTTTCAGCTCAGAAAGAACTCTGTGCAGAAGTAACACAGGAAGGAGCTTGAATGGAAGGAGCTTAACCTCCAGGGGATATAAATGGAGAATGGATTCCAGGAAATGGAAATAAGAATTTTTGGTCTTGTTTGTTCATCTTTGGTTGTATAGGGTTTGTTCTGTCTTTGGTTGTATGGGGTTGGGGGGAAGGAGGCGCACAGAAATGTAGAGATAAAGGGTGAACAAATGCAGCAGTGGTACTCACTAGACACTATAGCAGGGATTGGAGGGAAAATCTGGAGAGAGTGGAAGAAAAGGTGACATTGTCCACCATGAAATGTACTCAGTACGTGACTTAGGAGATGGTAACACCTCTGTTCATCACCTTTATAATTACAATAAAAAATTCTAAAAAAAGAAGTGGGGAATGGAATGCGATTAAGCAAAGGCGAGACACTTCCCAGCAGGCTCTTGAGAAGCACCTTTTCAAGGTTAATCTCAGAATCAAGTTAACCTTGAAACTTAAAAACAAGAGTGAAGATTGGCAACGTGTACAACAAGTCCTTAAATGCTTCATCTAGACTATTATTCTTTCTGAGCGTTGTCCCCATAGGTGGAAATTCTTCTCCTGGGAATGGGCCATGAAGCACAGATTTGTTCAGACTGGTAGTTTGGGCAACAGACAATGAGACTCACTCACTTCTCTTGTCTGGAGTAGGGACTGACCCGTAGAGCTTCATTCAACAACAAAATACAGGGCTGTCCCAGTAGATGGCAGGCATTGTGTTGTGGGCTAAGGATTCAGGAGCTAAAGCAAGATTCTTGCCCTCACTAACTTGCATTCTGGTGAACAGGCAACTTTAGCAATGCATAGGCCAACAGTGAAAGAAATCCCGAGGTATCCTAGACAAAGCATTGAGGATAATGTCTCATATATCACAAGTACTCAGGAAATGGTGGCCTTTAGTATAGTTTTTATTACCCAAGTTATGATTTGCTGCCCAGATGATCCCTTTAAAAATCTTTGTTCAGAACTTCCTGGTTACATGTCATGACTTGAAAGCCATATGTGAACTGGCCTTGCACCAACTCTTCTGCTTTACCTCTATTTAATCTCTTCTTTATTTATTCTACTCTGTCTGAAACACCCTCCTAAGCTCTCTCTGATAATTATGTTCCTGCTTACGACTTCTGGAGCACCTATCTGGTGTTGACAGTGTTTGATTACCTGTATGATTTTTCTTTTTCATGACCAGAAGCTACTCAGGTTTCTACATTATTCTTTCTTCTTGCAAGGGACTCTATTTGTTTCTACCAGCACATACCCTCCACAGCCCAGCCACATGTCTACAGGCTGAGTGCATTTCATTCAAGAGACCTGGTCCAAAAAAATTAAAAAAGCACACCCAAATTTGCATTATTCACAACCTGCCTAATTAAAGACTTGCCCCAACAAATCATGGGGAATGCTTCTGCTCAGCAGTTAAATAATTTAACTTGTTAAATTATTTAAAAGTCCCTATGTGGCAGTAGCATAAATACACTCTGAAACTATATCATTCTTAACTCTTAAAAATTTATGGTAGTTTCCCTTTCCACTTCACATATCAGTCAGGACTGCACTTGTATTTGTACAATTAAGTGTGATTTCAGATTCACTGCAGACTTGCACAAATGGGATACTAGTACCCGTGCTCGCTCTACATGGGTGGGTTTCTTGGCCAGTAGAAGCAGAATGATCTTAAAGGGCATTGCTTAAAGCAACTTGGTATTTACCCAACATCTGTTGGGATAGGCGTTTAGTTCCACAAGCGTATGTTGGGATGTATCTATGTCTAAATCATTTGTCTTTATCCCTATCATTTCTATATAATCCCTATCAGTTATATCTACATGGATATTGGTCTCGGGTGAAACATCCGTTTTGGTACTGGGGTTAGAACTCACAGACCTGAGCCTGCTTGCCTGGTGCCTTACCACTTGAGCCATGCTTTGCTTGTTATGTTGGAGATGGAGTCTCATGAACTTTTTGCCTGGGGCTGGACTTGAATCGTAATCCTTCTGCTCGCAACCTCCCAAGTAGCTAGCATTACAGGCACGAACCACTGTTAGCCAGTTGTACTCTAAATCTGGAGCACTCTAAATCTTCTAACACCCTTCCCTGTTCTAAAGACACTCATATTCCTGAGCCCTCCTAAATGCCTGTTCATTTAACACATGGTACCTGGGCCTTGTTCTCAAAAGTAGTATTTCATCTCCTATATATATGTATATATATGTGTATCTATGTATATATATATATGCATATATATGTATACCTATGTATATATACATATATATGTGTATACTTTATAAATTCATTGCCAATTTCAGTGCCAGTACCGGGGCTTGAATTCAGATCTCAGATCTCAGATCTCAGCCTCCTGAGTAGCTAGGATTACAGACGTGGACCCCTGGTACCTGGCTGGACTCCAGCTATTTGTACCACATCCATGTCTAGGTCAAGATGACTCTGTAATGCCCTAGCTGTGAGACTGAACCTTCTGTGCCTCCATTTCCTCCCCTGCAACCTGAAGAGAATAAAATTACCTGCACCTCTCCCTACCCTTCAGTGGCTGGGTAGGGAGTCTGGCTGACATTGTGTGCTTACACATTTGAGGCTCGTCCACTGATAGTGATGCCTGTGAACTCCTCTGGCCTCTTAAGAGGCCCCAGCCTTTTCTCTAGGTTCCTGGAGTACACAAAGGTTCTCTGACGCCAACAGGGGTTGGCTCCCAAGCCTCGTGCTTTCTCCAGGCCCCTGACCCTGCACAGGCCAGTGCCAGGATGACTGCTCATCTTTCAAGTTGGTGTCAGCGTTAGCGCCAGCATTCTGTCGCAGTCACTTACTACCTGCAGGGCCTCGTGTGAAACACTCTGTCTTGGCAACTGCCCCAGCAGCATAAGAGGAGAGTAGGATCCGAACCCGACTTCTGGGCTAAAGACATGCTCAAGTGATACAGTGCCTGCCCAGAAAGTACCAGGCTAAAAACAAACAAACTCTAAACTTTTCACACAAGGAAGTAGCAGCTGCAGCCAGTTCTGCATACTTTTCCCGAGCTTGTAAGCAGCCAAAAGGCAGGCAAGCAGCCTGATTCTTTCTGTTTTTGTCAGTGCTGGGACTTGAACTCAGGGCCTGGGCACTATCCTTTTTGCTCAAGGCCAGCACTCTTCCACTTGAGTCACAGCACCACTTCCGGCTTTTTTCGCCATACTGAGGAATCAAACCCAGGGCTCTATGCATGCTAGGAAAACACTCTACCACTGAGCCACAGCAGCCCCATTCTTAACCAAGATGCCCAGCAGCCTGGCATTAGGGGCGAACTCTTTGTCTATTGTTATGCTACATATAGTGTCAGTTATAGAAAGAGCCCTCAAGTCAGCACGTGAAACAACTTCACTAAGCACCACACAGACATTAACCCATTCCATAAGCCCATTCCACAGACCTGGAGTCTGAGCAGAGAGGCAGGCTGGCCAGGCAGGAACACAGAATCAGGCTCAAGTGCAGGCCTCTCACCGTTGAACACAAAGCAGATGGTTTCTTGTAAGCTTTGGCTTTATAAATTCATTGCCAATTCCAAAACAACCTTCTTAATATGGATGGTGTGCTAGCCAGGATCTGCTGGGAGGAGAGAATCCTCACCAAAGTTAGGATAATAAAATATGTTTATTGAAATTGACCAGAAGGATAAAAAAGTTCAACTAGTCATTTGTAAAGAGTAAAGGAAGGGTTTGGACACGCCGGGTCCAGCCTTCTTGTAAGGTGGGACCCAAGGCATCTATCTGTGAGTCTCATCTAAATCCTATGGGAACAGGGATTCCTTGCATCAAACCATTACCTACAAGACAAGACAAGACAAGACAAGGTGGGAGGATTTCTTCACTTTTACTCCTTTCTAAGATTACAGGGCTTCTGTAGAGTTCATGTGGTCTCTGCTCAGTTTCCTTCTCTTGCCTCCATTGTGCCGGGCTATTCCCAAGAACTTTCCTAAGATGGGAAGATCCAAGATTTCACAAAACTGTTCAAGGTGCTGCCTTTCAAAACATCTGTGAGGTCATTCTATAGTTATGACTGAAACATTGCTTCCTTGCTCTTGTTCCTTTATCTGCCACCCTGGCTTTCTGCACATAGCGCCATGTTTAGGAAGGTTCATTCATGTTGTTAGTATCACTATTTCATTTATCTTTATTGATCAGTAATTCATCTTTATGGCTAGAACACATTTTGTATATACAATCTGCAGTTGATGGACATTTGGTTAATTTCTTTTATTTTCTCCCTTCCTTCTTTTCTCTTTCTTTCTCCCTCCCTCCTCCCTTCCTCCTTCTTTCCTCCTCCCTCTTCCCTCTGCCTGCCTGCCTGCCTGCCTGTCTTCCTTGCTTCTTTCCTTTCTTCCTTCCATGTTTCCTTGCTTTCTTCCTTCCTTCCTTCCTTCCTTCCTTCCCTCCCTCCCTCTTTCTCTCTCTCTTTCTCTCTCTCTTTCTCTCTCTCTTTCTTTCTTTCTTTCTCTCTCTTTCTTTCTTTTCTTTCTTTCTTTCTTTCTTTCTTTCTTTCTTTCTTTCTTTCTTTCTTTCTTTCTTTCTTTCTTTCTTTCTTTTCTTTCTTTCTTTCTTTCTTTCTTTCTTTCTTTCTTTCTTTCTTTCTTTCTTTCTTCCTTGTGCCAGTATTGAGCCTTGAACTAAGGGCCTTACCTTTTTCACTCAAGGCTGGTACTCAGCCACTTGAGCCACACTTCCAGCTTTATTGGATGGTTAATTGAAGAGAAAAATCTCACTGGTGTTGCCTGCCTTTGAACTGTGAGCCTCAGACCTCAGCCTCCTGAGAAGCTAGGATTATAAGCATGAGTAACCACTACCAAGCTTCAGCATGGCTATTAGAAAAACAAATTGTACAAGACAAACAAGTAGTTTCTTAGAGTGTAGGTGGAAAATGTTACGCTGTGGTGTTGTTGGTTTTTCTCTACGCTCTCTAGGTGCCAGCCACCCCTGGATTGGATCAGCAATCTCCCTCAGCTCTGCTCTTCTCACTCATTCCTTCTGACCACCCCCATTACCCACCCAAGTCTATCCCATTCGCCTTTCTTTACATAGAGAAAGTTGTCAGTCTCGGCTTCTCTTGGCCTTTTGCAGGCTCTGACACGGGGTTTGGCCATGGTTTGGCCAAGCATCTGGACAAGCTGGGCTTCACAGTATTCGCTGGAGTTCTGGATAAGAAGAGTGCCGGAGCCAAAGAATTGCAAAAATCCTGCTCTTCACGTCTCTCCGTGCTGCAGATGGACATCACCAAGCCAGAGCAGATAAAAGATGCTTACAGCAAAGTCGTGGAAAAGATGCAGGACAAAGGTACTGCCTTGGCTACCTGTGCCCTCGAGAGCCTTTCTCCCTGTTTACCAGTGCTGGACTCTAAGTCTGGGCTCTCTGATGACCATCCTCTCTCCATGCACCAGCAGCTACCAGAGCTGAGCCCCAAGCACAGGCAAGAGCTCTGCAGACAAATGCGGCTCTGTGCTTCTGAACCTTGCAGAGTGCCCTGCCCCATTCTCTGTGTGTCATCCCCCATGAATTATTCTCCCATGAATCTCATCCTTGCTGGCTTCCTCCAGCAATACCCACACACATTAGACCTTCCCAGATTAGGAATGAAATAGGCTTATAATTATGGGCCTCCATTACCCACCGTCCTTTCTCTTTCCCTTCCCTAGTGGCCATGCTTTCTGAGGCCATGTCAGCCTCCATCTCTTACCTCTTTATAAGTCAAGTAGATGCTGGCTCTAGCCATGCCTTCCTAACTGGCCTGGCAAAGTTGTCAGCATTCACCTGAAGACTAAGACTTCACCTCTCCATGGTAAACTCACACTCTACTCGTTGGTTTTGGGATCTCCAGATTTCCTGTTTTCTCCTCCTAGCTCACTGATCATTCTCTGTGGTTCCAGGATAGGTCTCTTTCTTTATCCTTTATCCATAGGTAAACCAACAAATTACAGCTCCTGTACCAGGGCCAGCCACTGGCCTGTGCTCCCACACAGCATACTATTCACATATTTTTTATTAATCAATATTAATTATTATTAAACTATTTTATCCAGCCCTTATTGGACTTATTGGCAAGCTAAGAATCCTCTCGCAGGTGAGCCTGTACAAAGCACAATTGCACAGTGGCAATAAGTTCTGCTCCACAGTACAGTGGAATGCAATATTTCACAACCACATATTGCATATTTAATAACAATCGAGAAGAGAAGAGTTCACATATCAAGACATGAAAAGTATGTGATCGAGGTCTGTCACCTGTTTTCTTGTGGCCTGTGAGCATGAATGGTTTTCTTTTCTTTTTTTACACTTTTGAACAGTTCAAAAGAAACCAGAGGAGGAATAGTTCTGACAGGTGAAATCTGCACAGCACTTAAATGCCAACGTAAGCAGGATTTCCCCAGAGCTTCCCCTTCCCCCCCCCCCCCCCCCCCCGCCCCCGCCCTGTTCACTGGCTGTCCTGGCTCATGCTATGAGCTCACAGAGTTTGCAAAGCTAAATATTGATCAGGTGACCTTTTTTTCTGATAACCCCAGGATGTTCTCAAGCTGTACACTTTCCACCAGAGGCTCTTGTTCTTGGGGACTGGGGGCTGGTGGGGGTGGGGTGGGGGTTGACCTGGAGTAGAGATCAGTGACCTAGGTGAAGCAGAAGGAATAGGACTTTTTTTTTCTAGTTTATGCATAAAAGAGGACCCAGATCATTCCACATTATTGTAAACATGGAGTAAGGTCCTTACACACTCTTTTGTGAGAAAACAGGAAGAAACATTTGAAACTTCAACACCAGACACAGACTTCTTACTACCTTCTATGTGCTGCACCATCCTTTCCCACAGACCACCAAGACCCTACTTCCCTGATGGAGGTGAGGGCTGAGAGCTATTCCTTTTGGTCCCTAGGGATGTGGGCTGTCATCAACAATGCTGGAATCATCGGCTTCCCCATAGACGGCGAGCTCATTCCCATGAACGATTACAAAAGATGCATGGCTGTGAACTTCTTTGGCTCTGTGGAAGTCACGAAGACATTTTTGCCTCTGCTTAGGAAATCCAAGGGCAGGCTGGTGGCTATCAGCAGTATGGGAGGTGAGTCACCATTGTCGCACATGGTTGGTCGGTCAGTCATGGAGTGACAGTCACAAGATTAGGTGCTTACGTTCTTGGTGGGCTGGACAGGAAAGCTAGGGCATGCAAAGGCAAGGCTGGGTCACTCTTGGCTTGCGTCTCCTCTATGGCCCTTATGAATCTTTTCATACGCAAACTCTTATCTGCTGTCTAAATGCATGTTTTCAAAACTCTCTGAACCCTGCTCTTTGCTCTTTACCCTAAGCAAGGCAGGCAAATATCGCTCCCTGTTTACACTGCGGAAACCCCATGAGTCCTTCTCTGTTGTGTTACCAAGGATCGTTCCCTGTGATGGGCAACCTCAGTACCACAGGTCAGGATGTAATATTTGCTGACTTACGTTGCCCTACTTCAAAAGAACAAATAGTCAGACAACAATTCAAGTAAACAATGCCCGTGCATTGGATGTCCCCAAAGTCTTCTTGAGCTCTGGGGAACAAACAGTTCTGGGGTTGATGTGCTAGTGGCTTGGGAGGAAACATGATCTGAGAGTTCACTGCTGATATTTTTTCTGGGTTTGAAGCAGGGAACATGGAGGGAGACTCAGGATAATGAATATCTGTTCTCTGAAAAAAGCCCTGCTGCCCTGGCCTATCAGATTAGCTTGAATCTGGTCTCTCTGTCACCTCATGAGCTGGAATGATTAACCCTGTTTGGATTATTTGAGGCTGCAGAGCAACAAATAACCCCATAGAGACAATTGCAGGCTGCTTTTACACGGGTAGCTGGTCTGCTAGGCAAAGAAAAATCCCTCCAAGTGCGTTCTCATCTGAATCCCTGGAATTTTCAAATACCCGAAATTATGTCATGATACTACACAGATATGAGGGGTTTTGAGATGGAGATACTAGCCTGGATTATGTAGATGAATCTGACATAGTCACAAAGGTCCTCATAGGAAGCAGGAAAGTCAGAGTCAGACAGAAATCAGCACATACTACCCAGCTTGGCTTTGAAAATGGATGAAGTGGCCACGAGCCATGGCAAGCAGACAGCTTCTAGCAGAGGGAAAAGTGGAGGGAAATAATTTTTCCGTAGAGCCTTCAGGAAGAACCTGTCTTGCTGACATCTTAAGGATAGTACATGGGGACTTACTGACCTCTAGCAGGAAAAGATAATAAGGTTACTTTTCTAAGTTGTTGGCAATTTTTTTTAATGACATCAATAAGGAGGTACTATAAGTAGTTTGACCTGGATAGTTTAGGCCCACTTCAGTTTCTTTTCAAATAAGGAGTACTTCTCCTTTATTGGTCAATCAAAGCTCACTCAGCTTCTTGGTAGTTTTAACTTTAACTTAGATGTTTGTTAGCCCAATGAGCTCCCTTCCTATAGCTTAGCATGTTCCTTCCCCTCTCCACAGCTTGGCACGCTCCCTTCCTAGACAACACCAGGCCCCTGTAACAAAGGAAGTAAATAATCAGCCACCAACCCCCTTTACCTTGGGATGGCACTCCTCGGGGGCAGCCACCACCCTAAGAGGTGGTAAGAGCCCCTTAAAGTGACCTTCAGGTCTGGGCAGCTGCAGGACCCTTATCTACAACTCGGGCAGCAGCTATAGATCCTCATCCACCATGATGAAGCCCCTGGTTCACACGTCTACACAGGGGTCTCCATCTCCTAGCCTCTTCTGGCCCCTCCTAAACTTCCCAGGTTATATAGATCACCTCAGACAATAGCCAGCACTTCTTTTCCCTTCTCTCCTGTGAGAAGGGGTCTTCTGGCCTCTTTACTGGCAATAAACCTTTCTCTGTACCTGAATGTCTGCATGGTTTTCTGGCAAAGTCTAATTTATTCTAACAACATTCTTTTTTTTAAATTTTAAAATTGTTTTTGTTTTATTGTTTTTATTGTTTTTTTATTATTTTTACAATTACATGGGCAAGATAATGAGTACATTTCTTATCAAGCATTGTAGCCTCCTCCTTTCTTTCCCCTTCCCATCCCATCCTCCTCCCATCCCCCCCCCCCACCAAAGTTGTAAAGTTCGTTTTTGACATAAGGACTTGTACATCTCTTTGTTGCAATGGGTCCACCTGTATCCCTATTTAAACGATTTGTTTTTCCCCTTCCCTTCCACAAATTGTAACAACATCAAATACAGTGAAAGCAGGGTTTATACCGTGGGGGAGGGATATACAAAGCAACAAAGAAATAATCTTATAAATGTGTCTAACAACATTCTTAACAAGACATGGGTTCTTAAACCAACAATAAACGCTCCTTTTGTAATCTCAGTCTGGCTCTCTTTAGGCCAATATTTATCTGTAATTTACATCATATCCAATGCTTCTAATTGTCTATTCTAAATGCTTTCCTTTTCCCCAAATTTAAAGTCTGTTCCAGCTCAGCCTGATGGTATATTCCTGTAACCCCAGCTACTTAGAAGAAATAGGAGGATTGCAGACTGAAGATTGTTCTGGACAACAATAAAAGACTATCAGAAAAAATAACTAAAGCAAAAAGAAAAAGACATAGAAAAAGAAAAAAAAAGAGAGAGAGAAAGGCTGGGGGGCACAGTACCTATTTAGCAAGTTCCAAGTTCAATAACCATTAATCAATCAACCAATTCTGTTCCTCCCACTTTCACATAACCAGGTCCCCATGGACATTTTCTCCTCATTCTAATTTATACCATAGTGAGTTAACAGTTAGCATTTTGTTACATCTCCCAAAGGCAAAGCAATTCAGAAAATAGCTTTTATTAGGCCTCAAGGATAGATTGAGAGGAAGGCTAAATTTCATACCACAAAACATATTTTAATGCACATCCCATTTGGTTGTGTCTCTGCTTGGAAACATCTTTAGCTTCTAGCCCCTCATCTTGGAGGTTACCTTCATTTCTCTGCCTTTTCTCGTTCCCAAGTCTTGACTGTCTCCCTTTCCTTTTCTGCTAAATCCAGAATGTTCATCGCTCATTTTCCTTCTCTCAGGTGCTCAATAAACCAAACAAAAGTGAGCAAATACACACTGTAAGGAGAGGATTATTATTATAGTCTGTATTCACTTCCTGTCTGGAATTCTCACAAGCAGACTGAAGCCATCAACGTCCCTAACTTTCCTGTCACTCATTCTCTTCATCTTTTCCTTCCTGCTTTTCCTTGCTAACTCCTTGCTACTCCCTGGGTCTCTCCTTCTATCCCAGGGTCCTGGTTCAAGAATAGCTCATAATCACTTCCTCTGGGAGTCAGTATGTTGGAGCACACTACTTGCTAGACGGGGGACAGTCCAAGTAGCAACTTGGCTAGGGGCTTAAGTGGCTACTCTAAGCCTGCATTTTCTCCCCATAAGTGGGTGAAGTAAAGGCGCTGACCACACAGAGAGGTCCTGAGGAGCAAGTGAAATAATCTATATGAAGTTCTCAGCATTGTTGCTCTTATGCAGGGGGCAGATAACGACGATGGAATATTCCCTGTAGATTTTTCCATCTGCACTCTATGAGATATGTCTCCTAAACTACTATATTTACCATGTCTCCTCTCCCACACACAGGTTAGCGCTTTATAGACACTTCCAGCAAGCTAGTTCCATAAATATTTAACTACAGATCTAAAGAATTTAGGGGCAACTCTTTGTACAAAGGGCAGGTGGAAAATCCTCTTGTTTGTGAGATCTGAGAACTTTTTCTGGCCAGTTTTCCTCTTAGGAAATCACCTAGTAAATTGCAAATATAGAGTCGTGCATAGTGCTTGCATGTGAACAGTTGAAAATAAACCCTTCTGAAATGGCTCAAGCCTCAGGGGCTTGGAGTTGATTGCGATTTGAATCTTGCCTTTTGACAGGTCAAACGGCAGGAGATAGGGTAAAAATCAGGACAGCATGCATTAAGGGCAAAGGTACTGAGATTAACAATTCTCAGTCTCTGCCCTCCACATTTTGGGGAGGGGTGATTCCTTCGGTGGATGGCTGGTTGTACCATACTTTGGTAACAAGGTCCCAGGCTTTGCTTTATTTTTAAAAATTTCATCTTAAAGCTTAATTTATTCTTATGTTGTTTCTTTGAGTGCTGATGGCTCACATCTGTAATCTAACTACTCAGGAAGCTGAGAGCTGGGGATTGTGGCTCAAAGCCAGCCCAGTTGGGAAAGTCCATGAGACTTTTATCTCTACTTGACCAGCAAAAAGCCAGAAGGGGGAGCTGTGGCGTAACTGGTAAAGTGCCAGTTTTGAGGGGAAAAAAAAAAAAAAAGATATTGCACCTAGGCACTGAATCCAAGTCCCAGGACCCGCACACACAAAACATTTATTGTTGTATATTAATTGTATAAAAAGTTTTCATTGTAATATAACTATACATACATGTAATATGCTTTGAGTCTAATAACCAAAAGGCTTGTCACAGTCTGTGAGATTGTCAAGTTACAAGGAAACCATCAGGTATTCTTTCAAGCTTCTGCTAATGGAAACCTGTCTTTCCTGCAGTCATGGGTTGATTTGTATTTATTAGCATGGAAAGTGGCATAAAGGAGTGAATTTCCTTACCTGACTCCAGCTGAGTTTGGTGTAGGCAGAAGCTGGCTGAGAGCCCTCATTGCAAAGCTAGTAGCGACAGACAAAGCTGCAGTAGGCATGGGGCCTTGGTGCCTACTTTGCTGAAAGGCTGCAATCTTCTGCCCTCTGCTGTGTAATTTCTGCATAGCTAGACCTTACTTTCTGGTGTTGATAATTATGGCCGACAACTATGAAGCCTTGTGTCATCTCAGAGGACATGAAAACATTGGGGAAAAGACAAGTGATCCACCAAGTGAATGCTGGAGGGGCTGGGAAGGTGGCTCAGTGGTAGAGCGCTTGCCTTGCATGCATGAGGCCCTGGGTTTGATTCCTCAGCACCACATAAGAAGAAAAAAAAAAAGCCAGAAGTGGCACTGTGTCTCAAGTGGTAGAGAGCTAGCCTTGAGCTGAAGAGCTGAGGGACAGTGCCCAGGCCCAGAGTTCAGGCCCCACGATTGGACCACTCCCCCCCCCCACAAAAAAAAGGGAATGCTGGATTTGTCGCTGGCCAGGTAGAGAACAAAGCCATGGAGAGGTTCACAGAGGCAGAAAAGCTTGCAGGGGAAGGGTGTATTCATGGTACCTACATTAAGTCAGAATAAGAAGGTGGCTGTCTAGGTCCAGGAGGGGTGGAGTGAGCGTGTGGTTCTGCAGATGGTTGGTTAAAACATGTCCTGTTGGTGACTGGGTAGATTTGTCTCAAGTTGTTATAACAAAATGCCACAGACTGAATGCCTTAAACACTGGAAACTTATGTTCTAAGAGTTCTGGAAACTGGAAGTCAGAGGTCAGGGTGCTAGCCTGGCCAGGCTCTGCCTTGCATATGGCCCCTCTTTTCTCTGTCCTTACATGGTAGAGGGAGGGAGGAAGCCGTCTGGTGTCTCTTCTTAAAAAGATGCTAATCTGTCTGGAGGGCTCCATCGTTACTACTTATTTGTGTCCTGAAGGCCCCATTTCTAAATACCATCACATGGAGGGGTGGGCTATCCACGTATGGATTTTTGAGGAACACTATTCAGGTAATAGTTCTCCCACAATACAGCTAACCTTTGATATGTTTCTCTCACTAGGGATTAGTTTGCATATTATAGAATTTTACCTAAATATAAGCATGGCATAGAATAGATATTCATTTCTGTTTGCTTTTCCACTTCAACAATAATTACTTTTAGACATCTATGTGGCTATATACAACAAATTCAATCCTTTTGATGGCTGAGTTGTGTTCCATTATATAGCTGTACATCTGTCCATTCACCCAGTAAATGCTTCGTTGACCAGGGAAAGTTTTGGCAAGATATGGAGCTATACTATTTTGGGTCCAATGGAAGTTTGTTTCTTTAGTTAGGAAGGCCAGAAATCTGACTCAAGGTATTAGCAAAGCTGCTTTCTTTCTGAAGTGTCTGGCAGAAAACTTGCCCTTGACATTTGCTTTCCATAGTGGGTGTAGATCATCCTGGGAGTTAGAATCCATCCTCTAGGATGCTCTTGGGTTTTTTGGGGGTCAGTCTTGGGGCTTGAACTCAGGGCTTGGGCACTGTCCTTGAACTTTTTTTGCTCAAGGCTAGTGCTCCATTTCAGGTTTCTGGTGGTTCACTGGAGATTAAAGTCTCACAGACTTTCCTGCCTAGGTTGGCTTTGAACCAGGATCCTCAGATCTCAGCCTCCTGAGTAGCTAGGATGACAGGCGTGAGCCACTGGCTCTGGGCTAGGATTCTCCACTAAGATCATCTCATCCTGGTTACATCTTCATGAACACTTATTCCAAACAAATCACTTCCCACTTTCTGGGCTAGGATGCTCCACTAAGATCATCTCATCCTGGTTACATCTTCATGAACACTTATTCCAAACAAATCACTTCCCACTTTCTGGATTCCTTTGGTGCTATCTTTTAGACCTCTTTCCTTACAATGGATCTAATGACAAACCTGGCTTAAGGTTCAAATTCCAGAGTCCCTAAGTTAAATGTGATGAAGGTGAGACAATGGCTATCTGTCAGATGACTAGGATCTTTCTCATACCTTTCCGAGTTGGTCCCCATGTGCATACTCTTCCTCATTGCAACAGGTAGGTATTAGCTGAGTTTATTCAATATTTCTGTAGTGGATTGAGTAGTGGATTCCTCAAAAGATACATGATCAGAATCCTCAGAATGAAGGTTGGTTACACTGGAAAGACAAGTGGTTGAGGCTGGTGATCCTACCACCTAAGTCACATTTCATTTAGAAGTTGTGGCGGAGGATGAGCTTTCTACTGGGCTATTGATTATGGCAGCTACAATGGAGTTGCTAAGAAAGATGGAGGCCAACAAAGCCACATAGACAGGAGTAAGAATATCTGCTCTCCTGATTACAGGTGGATGAAAATACCACCTATGATTCTTTTTCTCTCCCATGTTCCCATAGGATCAGTCCCACTGATGAAGATGGCTGCCTACAATTCAACGAAGGCTGCCCTGACTATGTTTTCATCTATTCTGAGACAAGAACTTTCCAAGTGGGGAGTAAAAGTCATCATTATCCAACCTGGAGGCTTCCGAACAAGTAGGTGTCCTAGCCTAAAAGCCCCTCAAAGTTCATCTGGGAAGGAACCCCCAAAGCCTTTTTGGTCTAAGAGAGAGCATGAGTTGAACCCCTCCGTGTTGTCCAAGAGCAACATAGCAAGACACTAAAGGAGTGAACACAGTAGTAGCCATCCAGAGCTGGATTCCACTCTGATTGGTACAGAGGTGACTTGAGTGGGGTTCAACAGAGCCAGACAAGTCAGAGAGCAAAGGGTTGGTTAGCATGAATGGGAAGAAGTTAGGGTCTCACCCTCCAACAGAGGCTGGGAGACAGAAAAACCTTCTTCTTGGGGATGATTCTATTTCAAAGCAATGGCTCTCTTTGGACCTTCAGGGAATGATTTAGAGTTGCAAGAGTGCTTGATGCCAGATCCCCACGTATGGTGCCTGGCTTCCTTCAATCCTGCCAGGAGCATCGTATTCACAGTTGGTTGATGAGCTCCTAGGAGGCAAGAGACCAGAAAGTAGAGAATGGGAGACCCAAGCATGGAGCAACACGCTTCATGTTTGTATTTAACTAAAGGTAGAGGCAAGAAAAGTCATCCATGAGGTGACAGACAAAGAGATTCTGGGACATTCAAACAGTGTCCCACAATAAAAATAGCACACACATTGCATGCTTAGCAGATATAATCTCCTCCTCTGCTTTGTCTCACTTAATTCTCCTCACCTGTGCTATAGACCTCAGTCTCCCCCTCATACAGTGAGAAAGCTGAACATGGTGAAGTTTTAAGGAGCTTTCTTGCCATAGTACTAAGGTGAAGCAGAAATGGGGTTTGGATCTGGGTCATATTAACACATTTATTGTCCCCTCCAGTGGCAGGGGATGGGCAGGTTGTACATGCCCCAAGTGACAGATGGTGGTTGACAGATATTGAATAGCTTTCTGCCCCATAAAGCAAGCTTCTAGGGCTGTAAGATATTTAAGTAGTTGTCAAAAAGTCCAGGAAGTAGAGAGGGAAAGGAATCCCTTAGCTTGGAAGGCAGGGACTCGGGAGAGGGATAGAAGTTCACACAGGCAAAGGCTATGTTTAAGACTCAGAACCAACTAAGTAATTGTTAGGGTAATTGTTTCTCTAAGTGCAGCAGTGGGGCTATTGAAAGCGCTTTTACATTTCCATAATTGGATGTCAGGATCTTACAGGTCAGCCCTGTCCCCTCTCAACCCTGGTATTCTGAGTCACCCAAGCTGGCACACAAAGGCTCCCCCTGCAGAGGACTCAGCATTCTTGTACTGGGCAGGACAGAGTGTGGGTGGCTGCGATCTTATTGGAAAGTGACCTGCTGTAGCTGCTGAAATGGAAAATGAATGTGCCTCTTGACCGGGTGGCTGCACTTTGGAGAATGTTGCTTACAGAAATAAGGACCAAGCGCAAACAGGTAGATTGTGCAGGTCTATTCAGTGTAGGATCGCTTACTGTGGTGAAAGCTAGCAAGGTTTGGAAAAGCTGTCCATTAAACTTTTCTATTGCCTCTGGCTTAGATCTATAGGCATTGATGTTCTATGGCTTAAAAGTATAGCCATTAACCAGGAGTAAGTGAGGTCTGTGTTCTATTACCAAGAAATAAAAGCATTTTTTGAAAACTATATCTATGTATATTCCTTTTTAAATTTTTAAACATTAATTGATTGATTTTTTTTGTGCCAGTACTGGAGCTTGAACTGAGGCCTGGATGTTTTCCTTTAGTTTTTTCACTTAAGGCTGGCACTCTACCACTTGAGCCATATCTCTACTTCCAGGTTTCTGCTCATTAATTGAGATAAGAGTCTCTCAGATTTGTCTCCCTGGGCTGGATTGGAACTAGGATCCTCAGATCTCAGCCTCTTGAGTAGCTAAGTTTACAGGTGTGAGCCACCAGCATCTGGGTTCTTTTTGCATTTGTTCCTTCCTGGTAAAATACAAGGAACCGAACTTATATATATATATATACACACACACACACATTTGAACAGTATGAATGGTAGAAAGACATCCAATCTAATCTAGATAGTGAAGCAGTATTTCTCGATATTTTAAACTAAATATATAGTTTAATTTTATGTTATATGCTTTTGTAGAAAGATATTTATAGTTAATCATATATGATTTATATAAAATTTAACCTATGTTCATTAACTTAATCTGTATTAAGATTGTATTAAATTACATTTAAAATATATTTTAAACATTAAATTAAAATTACATATGAGACACTTTAAGTTATATGTTCAATTTTCTCTATCAATATAGATTTATTTCTATAGTTAATAAATTATGTGTATGCTGTATATGTATATGCATACAGTATGTATATACATAGAATGTATTATATATAAAATCACAGATATTACATTATGTATTATATATGTAACAGTCATCAAAAAAACATGCACTAAAACATCTGTAGCTGCCTGTGTTGGTGGCTCATGCCTGTAATCCTAGCTAATCAGGAAGCTGAAGTCTGAGGAGTACAATTTGAAGTCACTGGGCAGGAAAGTCTATGAGACTTTTATCTCCAGTTAACGACTAAAAAGGTGGAAGTGGAACTGTGGCTTAAATGGTAGAATACAAGCTATGAGCAGAAAAGCTCAGGGACAGTGCCCAGGCCCTAAATTCAAGCCCCAAGCCCCATTTCCATCCCCTTCCCCCCCCCCCCACAAGTCTCTGTAGCATATTCGTAAGAGCTTCATATTTGTAAAAGTCTCATCTCAGTACCAATATATTGGATCAATAGTCTCTGGCATACTAATGCCACGGGATGCTATGCAGTAAAGAGAATGAGTCCACAGTACATACGTGGGTGGACCTTACAGACACTGTGATGGCTAAGAAGTTGATGCTGCAGAGTATACCACATGACTGCATGTGGGCAGTACTCAAGACCAGGCAAGTGAAACCTGCTTGTTTCCTGAGCGCAGTAGCTGCTGGTTGCTTGTTATCTTTCATCTCGCAAAAGTCCAGTCATTTGTGCTGTTTCCTGTACATAGTTTTGAAAGCAAACACCCATCCTTACCCGCAGAGGCCTACCTGACTCTTTCTTCCTTCCAACATCTAACTCTTTCTTCCTTCCTTCCCTCTTGTATCCCAGATATCACAGGAACAAGTGATGTGTGGGACAAGATGGAGAAGAACATTCTGGAAAACCTCCCCCAAGAAGTGCAGGAGGACTATGGTCAGGACTACATTCTCAGGCAGAGGAACTTCCTCAAGTTCATGCATATGAAGACCAGCCCAGACTTGACCCCTGTACTAGAGGCCGTCCAGCACGCCATCTCTGCTCAGAACCCTTCTCCCTTCTATGCTCCGGGGAAGCTGACTTACCTATGGGTCTGCTTTGCCTCCGTTTCCCCTACCATCTTATTGGATTATATTATACAAAAACTGTTTGGCCGAGGACAGGACATGCCCAGAGCTCTAAGCATGTCCAGCTAGGAAAACAAGGCCTGTAGGCAGGAAGACCTTGAAGGAGTGGGAAAAATTATAATCTTAAAGAGAAACTGGAAGCACCTCATTAAAATGATTTCTTACTTCCATTCATACTTTGGAAATTATTGGTTGAATTGGACGTAGAGTTCAGAAGGCTGGAAGGAAGCAAGAAGCACACAGAGGAAAAAAAAACTGAGTACTTACTATGTATGCACCAGATGCATCTCAGATACAGGCACACCGCAGAAGAGACATTGCTGGTTCTGACCACTATAGTGAAGTAAATAGCACATTCAAGCAAGCCATGGAAGTTTTGGATTTCTCAGAGCATATGAAAATTATGTTTAAGCCAGGCACTGGTGGCTCATGCCTGTAATCCTAGCTACTCAGGAGGCTGAGATAGGAGGATTGAGGTTCAAAGCCATGCAGGGCAGGAAAGTCCATGAAATTCTTATCTCCAATTTGCTACTAAAAATAAAAATAAATACATAAATACATAAATAAAAGCCAGAAATGGAGTTGTGGCTCAAATGATAATGTGCTACCCTTGAACAAAAATGCTCAAGGTCAGCACCCAGGCCCTGAGCTTAACCCAAGGATCAGCACAAAACAAATAACAACCAAAAAACTATGTTTACCCCACACTATTAATTCTATTAATCATGTAATAGCATTATGTCTAAAATATAATAATTATATTATTTGCTGAATATATGTGATATTTAATAATCATTATATAATATATAACATATAATATTATAATATATTAATTTTGAGACAATGCTATATGTGAAATATTATATCTTAATATATTTTATATCTTAATTAGAAATACTTTATTGCTAACAAAAAGCTAAGGACCACTTGAACGAACTTTTAGCACATCATATGTTTCTGGTATTGAAATGTTTTTTTTTTTCCCCACAATTGATCATGGCTAACTGATGGGGCAGGGAGTACTGGAGCTTAGGTGTGGGCAGCAATTTCTTAAAGGAAGACAGCTGTCCTGACGCTTCCTTCCATGAACATTTTCTCTGCAGTGTGTGAGGTCGTCTGGTAGCATGTCTCTCACAGTGGAACTTCTTTCCAAACTAAACTGTATCCTGTCAAGTGGTGTTGCTGCCTAATTGACCAAGGTTCTGTAAGATGTTGTCATCTCAGAAGTATGCACAGAATCTTCACCAGGACTAGATTCTGTGTGAAGAAACTACTTCCTTCGCTCCACCAAAAGAAGCCATGCTACCCACTAAAGTGTTGCCAGGCAGTTGCAGCCACTCGGTGACATCTTCAGACTCCACTTTTTTTTTTTTTTGTCTGTTGTGGGGCTTGAACTCTGGGTTTGGGCGCTGTTCAGCTCAAGGCGAGTGCTCTACTGCTTGAGACACAGCACCACTTCCGGTTTTTGAGTGGTTTATTGGAGATAAGAGTCTCACGGACATTCCTGCCTGGGCTAGCTTTGAACCGTGATCCTCAGATCTCAACCTATTGAGTAGCTAGGATTACAGGCATGAGCCAACAGCGCCTGGCCTTTCAGGCTCCACTTCTAATTGTAGTTTTCTTGTTCTTCCTGCCACACCTGTAGTTACTTCCTCCAAGGAGGCCTTGAGCCCCCCAAGTTGTCCACCTGGGTTGGGATGGACTTTTTCTAAACTCCTGTGAATCTCCTCCCATAAATTACCAATGTTCTGAATGTGAATCATTTCTATGAGATTTTCTATCAGAAGAATCACTACCTCCTATAGATACCTATGAAGTTGAAGAAAGGGGGCTGAGGCTAAGTGAACATCTTAGAGCCATTCTGGTGCCTCTTGCTGGGTGGAGGGAATTCTCTATCCAGTGCTGAAAAGCCTAGAAGTGAGAGAGGCCATTCATCAAATGCAGATGCCTAGCTCAAAGTGAGCTAGGAGGGCTCGTCTTCAGAAATGCAGGTGGCATAACCTAGGAAAAGCTTTGCATAAGAGATTGCTCTAAGTCTGCCTTGATTACCACCCTAAATGGCTTGAACCACCTGCCTCTGAATAGCTTTTACGATTTCTCTATGTGGAAGGTTGAGGCCTATCTTCCCTAGATGGAAATTTTTTTTTCTGGTACCTGAGCTTGTACCTGAGTATGTCCATATAAGGTCTGGCACCTTGCCTTTTTAGTGGGGAAGGGGAACCCCCCCTTCCCGCCATCCTAGGTGATGGGTGTACCTGAATCCCTGGATACAGGGGCGGGGACTTGGACCATAGGTTACTAAAACCTGTCAGTCCAGTGTTGGGACTGGGAGTTTCCTGTGACCCTGCCCCCTGACCCGACCCTGTTTAGGTCTGGACCAGCTCAGATGCTATTACTCGATGCAATATGTCTCTGTGTTTGTTTGCTGTCTCCTGGCTCCGGGCTCCTTCTCCAGTCACCATGGAGTCCCACTTCAGCTCTTCTATGGAGCTGATTTGGTTTGTTGGTACTGTTTTTATTCTTATACAACTTTTTTTTTTTTTTTTTGTCTGTCGTGGGGCTTGAACTCTGGGCCTGGACGCTGTCCCTCAGCTCTTCAGCTCAAGGCGAGCGCTCTACCACTTGAGCTACAGCGCCACTTCCGGTTTTCTGGTGGTTTATTGGAGATAGGAGTCTCACGGTCTTTCCTGCCCGGGCTGGCTTTGAACCTCGATCCTCAGATCTCAGCCTCCTGAGTAGCTAGGATTACAGGTGTGAGCCACCAGCGCCCGGCTTGTTTTTATTCTTTATTTCCTCTCTAGCCTTCACAGTTCAGTTTCCTAACAGTGTTAAGTATATTTGCTGGTTGCTGGTCTTTGAGACAGGAGCCTGGCACGCAGTCACTGGTCTTTTAATAAAGACTCCAAGAGTCAACCTCTCAAAATATGACTTCTACATTTTCTCGACATATAACAAAATGTATTTGTGTGTGTGCGCACACACATGCGCGTGCACATGTGCGCGTGCAAACGCACACAGGGTGGGGTGGGGGATGGCGGGGATCTTGGGACTTGAACTCAGGGCCTGGGTGTTAGTCTTTCCTTCTCCATCTTCTTAAGCAGTCTGCCACCTTAGACCTTCGGCAAAAACAAAACTGCTTCCCCGGAAATCAGATGACACAGGCCTTTCCCAAAAATAGGTGAGGCAGATAGCTGCAATCTCAAAAGGCAGCCTTTCCCCCAAATGCAATTTCCTTCTCCCTTGTTTGTGCAGCTACAACTGTAATTATTAACCCCTTCCACAATGCAGTGTCCTGCTCTCCTGTTCCACAGGAACCCAGCCCTATAAAACTGTGTTTATATCCCTACCCAGTGGCCACTCTGCCCACCAGGTAGCCTGTCAGGTTACTGAGATTAAAAATTCCTTTTCCTTTGTATGTGACCACATGTCTGAGTGATTTTTTGGGGGGAAGCCTTTCACTGGGCATTGTCCTTGAGTTTTTTCTTGCTCAGGACTAGAGCTTACTGCATGAGCCACAGCTCCATGCCCAGCTTATTGGGGAATAAGAATCTTACTGACTTTCTTGCCCAGCTTGGCTTTGAACTGAGTTTTTTTTTTTTTTTTTTTTTCAGATTTCACCCTCCTGAGTAACTAGCATTAAAAGCGTGAGCACCTGTGCTTGGCACAGTGCATTTCTTTTTTTGAGACCAAGTTTTTCAGGATGCTGTCCTGACTGGCCTCAGGATTCCCAGGCTCAAGTGATTCTCTTGTCTCAGAATCCCAAGTAGCTGGAACTGCAGCCATGTACCCCTGTGCTAGAGAGCAAGCAGGCTGCTGGACACATGATCTGTTCTAGAAGAGGGGGGAAGGTTGTCTGAAGACAGTGGAGAGCCACGAGTGGAGCTGCTCCCGCTCCGCAGCTTCCCTGAGGCTGGAGAGGCGGCTGGCTCAGAGTGTCACAGGGCAGGGCGGCTCATACCTGCTCACTGGCAGGGAGCTCCCACATAATTTTAGGGTTTACTCTTAGGAAATATAAAGACAGGGCTGAACTGAGATGGAAAACAACAACAACAAAAAAGCTTACCAGGAGGATGAGGCAAACGATTTTTTTCTCAGTTCCAGGAAAATCTAGCAGCCTTTGGGGAGGGAGGTAGGCTCTGAGAGGAGGGAAAAGAGAAGCGGAAGGATCTTGAATCAACTACCTACTTATTTGGAAAACCTTGCTTCTAACTGTGAGAGACCAGATAACTGAAGGTATGAACAAGGGATCAATTATATTTCACTTTCGGAACGGCACATGGGGTTTCTCAGAATACAAAAAGCATTACACACGAAAAAAATGACGTTGCCTTGATTGTGTCTGCTAGAGGCCAGTAAGTTCTGATGGGAGAGGGAAACCTCTGATATATCCACAGCTCACCGCATGTAGAGGCTGGCATGCCACACTCGTGACTTGACAATTGGAATCCTGGCAAGGAGTGTTTCCCCTCTGCCTAGATTTGCCATCTTGCTCAAGAGCTGGGCTGGAGGCCAGGTTCCTTTTACACCTGGCTTACCCAGTATCAGCGGTGAACCCCACCCGTTCCTCTTTAATCTCTTTTTGTATTTTACCAGTGCTGTTAGCAGGGGAATGGGTAGTCCTCGCTAGAGACACAGAAAGGAGGGAGAAATCAGGAAAAGCAACCAGTAACGTGTGATTTTTTTTTTTTTTTTACTACCTGAAACCAGTAAAAAAAAAAAAAAAATCTACAAATAACTCTATTTGTGCTTCTGGAATGGTACATTAAATTTTATTATACTGGTGGTGAAGGCAGTGTATTCTTTAAGAACTGCCATTCTGGAATGGAAATCTCATACCCAAAACTCTGGTAGGGTGGAGAGCAGACGGAGGGATTTTTACGTTTGTCGTGTGAGCTTTCTTCCTCTTTTGCTTGCCCTTCTTTCTGGGCTTTTGGTGAGACTCTCCTTAAAGAGACTCCACTTTTCCATCACAGGGATGAGTATTGTATTGTGACTACACTGGCCAAGTAGCTGATAACTTTGGTGCCAGTGATTGGTTCAGAAAAGGACACAAAGTAGGCATATCAAAGATTATTTTGGGCACAGTGATTGTTACTGGCATTGGAAGAAAAAGGATAGCATTTTCAGCTCCTGAGTTATAGTGCCCTATGTTAAATGGGAGCTTCTAGAAGCCACCAACAAGAGAGTTGAGTTGAGGGGCTGGGAAGGTGGCTCAGTGGTAGAGCGCTTGCCTTGAGCTGAAGAGCTGAGGGACAGTGCCCAGGCCCAGAGTTCAGGCCCCATGACCGGAAACCCCCCCCCCAAAAAAAAAAGAGAGTTGAGTTGAGAATAAAGCCAGGATAGAGGCAAACATAATAAAACAATGAAGGAAAAGCAAGGTCTAACCACATAGTGCGAGCCTCTTGATATAACCATACCTGAAGATCTAGTTCCAAGTTATAGGAGCCAATACATTTTCTCGAGAGCATTTCTGATTGAGCTTCTGACTTTTGCAACAGAATGAATTCCTGACAAATATTCTCTCTGAGGACAGTTTGGTGAAGAATGAGGACTAAGAATGTTTAACAGAGCTGGGCACTGGTGGCTCACGCCTGTAATCCTAGCTACTCAGGAAGCTGAGTTCTGAGGATCATGGTTCATAACCATTCCCGGGCAGGAAAGTCCAGTTATCTCCAGTTAACAACCAGAAAACTGGACAAAAAAAAAAAAAAAAAAAAAAAAGGCTGTATCACGATGTGCTAGTAGGGAAAGAAAGAGCTGAAAGTAAAGACAAAGAGAGAGAAAGAAGGAAGGAAGTGAGGGTGGGTGATATTATGGCTCAAAAGTCCTCCCTAGCCATCAGCAAGTTTCCTGTTGAAACTTCTGAGTCTGTTACAGTTTGGACATGAAATGTCTCCTCAAAAGGTCCTTGTAGTGAGTATTTGGCCCTCAGCTGGTGGTGCTACCAAGGAGTGATTAGATCATGATATGTTAACTTCAGAGAAGTGTGAATAATGAGTTAATTGCTGAAAGGGATGGAGGAGGTGGGGCCTAGCTGAAGGAAGTAGGTGAGGGTTTACCTCCCTCTCCTGTCTCTCTGCTTCTGGCCACTACAGGATGAGCAACTTTCCTCCACCATGCCCTACTGCTATCCCATTACTGACGTGACACAGGCCTAAAAGCAATGGAGCAGGCCAACCATTCTGTGAAAGCTTTGAAACAGTGAGCCAAAATAGATACATCCCCCCTCCCCTCTCAGGTTCTTTTCGTGGTTATTTCTGGTACAGAAACAAGATGGTGCAGAGCACAGGGTCTTCTTCCCAGAGTCTTTGAGCACAGCCTCTCAGAAACAAGCAAGACAAAAACCCTTGTCTGAGACCCGTGTTGGATGTTGAAGACTTTATCTGAACATTGGTAATTCTGGAGTTTTAGAATTCTAGTTGGCTAGGACACCAGTGTAAGGTACGTCGTGTCTGACATGATAAGATATCTTGTCCTGGGTCAACATAAAACTTATTTACGATATTGCAAAATGTAGAGATGACTGAAGGGGAGAATGCAAACCTACAATGGGAATCAAGACGACCAACAAGCTATTCCAGCCTTTTGTCTTCAATTATTTTCTCCTCCCCGGTTCCTCCATTAGTGTGAGACTGTTGTGGCCACAGATAATTTCCCCAGAATTTTACCACAAAGATGCTATTGTTTAGCTTCCTATTCTTCCTCCTCTTTCTGTAACAAGTAATGCATGATTCACTGCTAGATGTAAAGTAATCCCTCACTTTGGCATTTCTTCATGCTCTCCCCTCTCTGATACGAACTACTTCTATACAGAAAAAGGTCCATGCTGTGCTTTGGCCTGGATGTATTTCTCAGTCAAGACTTACTTAATTGGGCAAGAAAGTTCATTGAGGAACACACATGCATGCTTTCATCTTGACTATCCAGATTGAGTTATAAGATAGGCCTGAAAACATTATAAAAGGGCTAAGCGTGTCAATACCTGCTGGATTTTTCTGGAAAGGTGAGAGGGGGCAATTCCCCAGGTGTTATTATATGGAAATTCAATCAGCGGGATACAGAAAAGACACACTATGAGAGATCGAATTGGGAGTCTTTATTACAATGCCGACATTGTAGTCTGATGTCCCCAAAAATTTGCAGTCCTGAATGTAGCTAGCACAAAGCTGATAAAGGCAAAAACCACATCGAGGCAGATGCCACATGGTATTGGGGCTAGCAAAGCATGTTTTACAGAAGCAAAGCCAGCTATCTAGGGGGAGCAATCAGGGGAAATCAAAGCCAATTATCTAGGGGGAACAATCAAGGACAAACAAGGGCAAAACTTTCTTGGTGCTACATAACCCATGACACACCTGCAATTCAAAGAATGACCTTATCACCTCTAGAATTCTCAGAAAGTTTCCATCATCCTTTAAGATGCCAAGATGGCGGTGAGGACAAGATGGTATTACTCAGACCCAGCATAAGCTCTTTCTTGATGGAAACCAATGCTTTTCCTTCTACTATGGAAGGCATGGGTCTAAGCCCTGCCTCTTCCACTTTTGTTGGCCTCTAAGACTCAGGTATGTGAACAAATATAGTTGTCATAGGCTTGGACTAATGATTGAGTGACATGAAGAGAGCAGGTAGAAGCTTCCCACAAATGGTAGTTGGGTTTCTTGTTTCTTGGTCCTTTGGGGAGACACTGTCTATGCATCCCTTTCTTTAACAAATATCCTCCATTGTTGTATGGGAACCCAGTTGTGAGAAAGAGAGAAGCCACATTTTGGGGAGTCTTTATTAGAAAGCTGGTGAACTGCAGGTGGACTCCTGTCCCAAAGACTCTGCAAGTCTTCAGAGCCATGAGAGTAAATGAAGAAAGAAAGAGCAGAAAAACAATGCCAACAAGCCAGATCAACTTCAACAGGGAGCTGAAGTGGGGCAGCATGGTGAAGGGAGGAGGGCCAGGAAATATGAGGCATGGCCTAATGGGGCCGGAGCTGGTCTGGGCCTAAATAGGGTCAGGTCAGGGGGAAGGTCACAGGGAGCCTGAGAGTTCATGACCCAAGACTGGCTGGTCCAGTAACCTATTGTCCAGGTCTCTGCCCTTGCCCCTAGGAATTCAGGCATATCCATCACATGGGAGGAGAGACTTCACCTTCCTCCACCATGAAAACAAGATGGTGCCAGTTAAACCCAATTCTCTTCAGCTCCAGGTGAGCGCTCTACCACTTAAGCCACAGCACCACTTAAACCCAATTCTCTATCATCTACCACGTAGCCAAGATGGTTCCAGTTAGACCCAGTATCCTGATCTCACCATCTTTTGGGTGGAAGAGAAGTTTAGAGAAGGACAAATGTGAACTCCTTCATTGACATGTTCTTTCTTATAGTTCTGTAAGCATTTGAAGTTGTCAAAATCTCCTGCTTGAAAATTACGCTTGACACTTATATTTCTTTGAAAAATTGGGAAAACGTCGACTCATTAGTGTATCAAATGAGGCAAAAGAACAGTAATTCAGTGTCATCACGGATCTTTCATTCCTGCCCTCAATGAAATGATAAAAGGGGACAGAACATTCTCCTTGTCAGCACAGACATACAAGGAAGCAGAGGCTGGAGACTGACCGGGGAACATGTGACACTGTGCAGGAAAGGGAACTTGGAACATCTTGCCCTGTCTCTGTCTCTTGCAGGGGAGTGGGGGAAGGGGTGGGCACCATGACTTCTGCTCTATTGTAATTGAGTGTGTAATTCCTACCTTTTTAAGGGCTGGGAAACAACTCCACTTAGTTAAATCAGGTTGTGACAGCATTCAGCAAGAAGCAGGAAAGGGGGCCTGGAACAAAGGAGACACGTCTTCCTTCCCAGAGCTCACCATATAGTAGGTGGATAAAAATATTCAATGCCTTCTGTACCTGTGAGTGCCACCTATCGGGATTTAATCACTTGAACACTGAAGATATCTGGGGGAAAATTTCTTCTGTGTTGAATATGTACAGATTTTTTTTGTCTTGTTATTCTCTAGACAATACAGCACAACCATTTCCATGGTCTTATATATCATGAGGCATTCAGAGATGATTTAAAGTATTTGTGAGAGCTGAGCATAGTGGTGCAGTCCTGTAATCCTAGCATTCAGGAGGGAGAGGCAGGAAGACTGGAAACTTGAGGCCAGCCTGGGTTATACGGTGAGTTCAAGTTCAGCTTCTACATAGCAAGCTACAAAGAGAAACCCTGTTCTAAAATATAGCAAAGGGGGTTGGGGGTTTAGCCCAGGGGAAGGGCTCCCGCCCGGCGAGCACAAGGCCCTGGGTTCGGTCCTCAGCCCTGGAAAAGAAAAAGAAAAAAAAAGGAAAAAAAATAAAATATAGCCAGGGTTGGAGGTAGCATGTTCAAATCCCTGGATTCCTACCATCACAAGGTCAATAAAGAAAATTAAAAGTAAAGTATATGAGAAGATGCACATCGGTAATTTGGAAATACTGTGTAATATGACAAAGGGGATTTGAGCATCTGTGAGCTTGATGTCCATGTGGGGTTCTGGAATGAATTCCCCCACATGAACTAAAGGAAAATCCTACTCTCCTCAGACTCTTGGGAGTTCTTGTCCAGCAAGACAGTAGAAACAAGAGATTATTCATGAGAAAAATCCCAAGATGGAAAGTAATAACGATGAAAGAAAGAACCCCAAATAATCCTCAAAACCGATATAACCCGCAAGCACTAAACAAAAGAAAAGGTTGGTGCTATGGTTTGGATTTTGAATATTCCCCCAATGACTCATGTGTTAAGGGCTTTGTTACCTTATTTTCTGGCCATAAGATGAGTGGTTTTGTCCTGGTATGCCTTCCCATCGTATATTGTACACTACAGACCCAAAGCAGCAGGGCCAACAGATTACAAACTGGTTAGCTCCATGACAATGAATTGATACAAAGCTCTGTGTTCTGTAGTTCATCATTTCAGGTATTTTGATACAGAAGCAGAAAGCTGAGCAATGCTATCAGTGTATATAGCTGCATCCATACCAGACAAAGTAGACTCTAAGGCAGGAGGCATTTTGTAATCTCATTATATATGTCCTGTTATATACCCCATGTACCCCATCTGCCCTGAGATGCCTAGCTGTGCTACCTTCTCTAATCTGATCTGGAAAGTGAATACTAGGCCAAGTCCTGGCTGTCCCCTCTGCCCACCTGGTCTAGAAGTAGGAGGAAATCATGTTTCAACAACAGGTTTCTCTCTTCATCTCTCACCCCCCGGCATTGCCGTGTTTCTTAACTCTGACTTACGTGTGGGACATGTTGTCAGATGCTGGGGGCACTTCTGGGAACACACACACAGTGCATTCCAGCTCTCCTTTCAAGTTGACATGACACGGAGAACAGAAATAAGCAGCAATTATAGTTATTTAATTAAAGGTATGATCAGTGCTGTTAAGCTGAGTTCCCTGGGACCTCTCTACACCTGAACCCCAGAGGCTCCTGATCCTAGCTGTTCCCCACTTGAACAAAGATGGGGAAAACTGGTTCTTTGGTGTATACCCCACCCACGAACCTAACCACCATTGGTACTACTGGAAAGAAGCCAGAAAAGGATGAAATCTTTGACAAGTCGCCCTGGAAGGGTAGAAAGGATAACAGGTCTTTCTGAACAATGAAGTGACTGCAATCCAAACCTGATACCTCCATAGGACACACAGTTCTCTTTATCCTGCTTGTGCAGTCAGCTCCCATGTAGAATCTCAGCACCATGTCCACAGGCCCTGGCCCACGAGGAGGAGACTGTATTCAGGCCTGTAGTTAATGAGTTGCAGGATCAAGTTTCTCTGGTAATTGACTGTGACACACCTGAACACAGACCTGACTATGCACAGAGGCCCAACAGAAAGTGAGGGCAACTTTGGCTAATGCTGAGTGACGGATGGCACTTAATGGGAGGAGGCCGTGCCTAATTTCACATCGTTTTAGTTCACAGAATATCAGGTAATGAGCCTCATTGAAAAACTGGCTCGTGCCTTTCATCTGACTTTTTTCATTTCTACTCTGAGAGTCCTGTAAAGCAAGAATATTGTGCCTTGATCATTGTAGGCTTCTAAATCCAGCCAATGCCAGAGTCCTTTCTTGTTTTTGCCAGTATAAGTTTCAAGGTAGATGTTGGCCTCAATTGATGGCTTTCATGAATCAGTAATAGAGATCCACATACTTCTGAAGATGTCTAGCTTGGTAAGAAGAGCACAGACTGGATTTCAGGCCCTTTTTCTTTTAGCATGGTATTTTGAGAAGTGTACAACCCGTACAGCCTTGCATGTCCATCTAGGTGAACACTGTTATGTTCTGGGATAGTTTCTGTCATACATTCTTTGGAATTCACCTGCAGGGCCTGCGTTAGCAAGTTAGGATTAGCAGAGGAGCAAACAGCGATGGCAGGGGAAAAAAGTGGTTGTCTAGCTTTAATTCTTTCTCTCTGGTCAGGCTCTCTGCTCCAGGAAAAGTTTTGGATGCAGTGCAGGAATTCATCAGGCACCCAAACAACACCCAACAGGTGCAGCAGAAGAGATCAGATGACAAGGAAACAAAAAGAATATTAAAGGGGCCAGACTCAGAAGACTCAGGAAGAAAACTTTTTATAAACCAGAGCCTCCTTTTCGATGTTAAGTTACAAGAACGGGGCCATAAAGGAGCTATCTGCATTGCCCTTCTGCTTTGGCATGCTGAGAAGCTGAAAGACTTGCTCAATGGGTAGAGGACATGTTGGGCAAATGGAAGCCCTGACAGCTCATTTATTGAGCTGGGCTTGGGGCAGGCTTATCTTCTATAATAACGAGCGATGCTCCATCCTGGTCACCTACCATCTGATTGTCTGATGATTACCTCTATTTCCTTAGCTCTGAGAGAATAAAATGCGCAGAAAGGCCACGTTTTTTGAACTCTTCCTCATACACTTCGAGCTACAGCCCTTTTTCTTTTCTCTTCCTATACCGCTCTCTACTTTATCCTGTTATTCATTGGACTAAAATCCATGTTAAATTTTCCCCCTGTGAAACCCTCCTTTTTGTGAGACTCCTTGAGCTTTTAAAATTTTTTCTCTTCAAAGCCAATCTCAAGTTCTGGTGACTTTGTATAGAAACCAGGAATCTGAGGGACACCTCTTACTGTCATCCCAGTACCAAAGGCTGGGTAAGCTTGGGATCTCAGTCCAAGACCAGGAGCAGTTGTTGTTGCTTCTTGCCCTGATCATGTTTGTGTTTTTGTTTTGTCAGCCGTGGGGCCTGGGCGCTGTCCCAGACCTCTTCTTCTCAAGACTAGAGGTCTAGCACTTTGAGCCACAGCTCCACTTCCAGTTTTTGAGTGGTTAATTGGAGATAAGAATCTCACAGGCTGGCTTTGAACCATAACCCTCAGATCTGAGCCTCTTGAGTAGCTAGAATCATAGGTGTGAGCCACTGGCAGCTGGTTTCTGCTCATGGTTTTGTAGGAGGCAGCTGGGTGAAGCATCTCTAGTGGAGGAACGTGAGGGGGGAATGGATGGAGGAACCAATGGGGGTAGGGTGGGAGAGATGGGAGCAAACACAGAGAGAAGGGGTTCAGCAAGCAAAAGAGACTCTCTGGGGGTTAGACGTTGGTTGTAGAGCAGGTGGGATGCTTTTTAATGACTTCTGAAAAATATGCAACAAAAGTAACAGAGGTGATGGAATCAAAGTGTATTATATGCAGGTATGAGAATATCAAAACAGAACCACTTTGTGCAATTAATACATGCTAACAAAAATGGGCATGAATGGAGATCAGGGATCATTTTCCTTAAAGATAATCTAGTTTCTTCTGCATCATTTCTTACCCAGATATTTTCTTCTTTGTGCTATTTCTACGTAAAAAAGCTACTGATTATGTAGATAGGGGTCTATTTCTGTACTCTCTTCTACTAATGAACTTGTGTGTCCTACATTACTGCCATCTGTGCGTGTGTGTGTTTGTGTGTGGTGTCCAGGATCAAACCAGGGCCTTGCAAAAGCTAGTCAGGTGCTCTTCCATTGAGCTAGATTTTTTTTTCTTTTTTTGTCTTTTATTGGATGGGTTAAGGTTTCTTTAAATATCTAATTTTGATACACTCTATTTTTCAATACCTCTGGTGATTACTCAAAATTTTAATATGTACACTTAATGCTATATTTAAAAATGATATCAACATAAATTTGAATTTCTAGTTTTCTCTTGAATAAGATGAGGACCTTGACACGATTCATTTTTCCCTCAATATTCCCCTTCCATCTTCCAGGTGATTTTTTCTTCCTAAAATTATTTTGAAAACCAGATCATTACACTATTTACAACTGAAATATATATTTTCCAAATAATTATGCAACTTATGGTCAATATGCATTTAGATTTTCCAACCAATATTTATCCATTCCTGACCTTGTGGCCCTTTCTTGCATGCTGTAACTGTCCTTATTTTTCTAAGCTTACTCATTTCTAAGACCACTACTTTCAGGAAGGGTTGGTGAAGAGGAGCAGTCCTTTGTTTTTTTGTTTGTGGAAACAGAATGTCATCCTAGAATTCTCCGTATCCAAATGGCCAATTACCAAGAGTGATTCTTCTAAACTTCAAGGTCCATCTCATGATGAGTTTCTCTTGTTTGGATCTTCATATGGCCCACACATTTTGATTTCTGCTTACTACCATAGCTAAGCTCCCACAGGGATGATGGGAACATTTTTTGTGCTGCTTTCAGATTGTGCTATTTTTAAACTTGGAAATTCTGCGTGCGTTCCTACCATCATTGTGAGCAGCCGAGTGGTTAGAGCCAGACAGAACAGCAAGTGCACAAACCCTGTTGCAGTATGGGATTTGGAGAGGCTGTGTGATTGTGGTATGGAGATGGAGGGGGAGAGCTCATAGTGTGATCTAGTTCACACCAGGCTGGGCCCAGGAGTTTGGAGTTCATTCCCAGTGCGGTGGAAACCCATGGAAACATTTTAAGCAGAGAAGTGACATAAGAGTTTCCAGATTTATAAAGTAATTTGGCATTTTCTGCTGGCTTCCTCATTTTCTTCCCCAGCCCCCTGATTTTACTTTCATATACATATGTCTGTTTCCACCATCCCCAGGCACTTTAAAAAAAGCTTTCACAATATAAATAAACTACAAAACCCCCACAATATTAGCCTGCAGATGATAAGAAAAATCGCATCAAAGCACTGGCTTAACCCTGGATTATAAATTGTATGACTCATATGAAGTAAACAATCATTTGCATTATATCTGATCAACTTTTTGTTGAATTAAAATATGCAAGCTAATTATTTAAGAAATGGATTGAAAGAGATTATTGGGGGGGAGAGATAGTAGGGAACTATGGACTAAAATTTTTTTGAAAGATATCAACTAGTAACAATGTACAGAACTTGTTGCAAATTTGATTTAAACTATAAAAGATATGGGATTTATTAGCTGGAAAAATCAATGACATTGTATGACATCTGTATTTGATTCAAAATATTAGAGTGGAGTAAGAATGCTGTGGTAAGATGCTTGTGAGTAGACAATTTTTTTTTGGTCGGTCATGGGGCTTGAACTCTGGGCCTGGGCGCTGTCCCTCAGCTCTTCAGCTCAAGGCGAGTGCTCTACCACTTGAGCCAAAGCGCCATTTCCAGTTTTCTGAGTGGTTTATTGGAGATAAGAGTATCACAGCCTTTCCTGCCTGGGCTGGCTTTGAGCTGTGATCCTCAGATCTCAGCCTCCTGAGTAGCTAGGATTACTGGCATGAGCCATTGGCACCTGATTTCATGTAGTAAACATCATCCATATACTTACCAGCCATCCATCCATTCACCCACTGGCATATCTATATGTGCTTTTATCTAATTATCAATCTATGTTTCACTATCCTTAAATTTTTTTGCAAACAATTATTCAATGGTTTGGCTGAGAGTTGCTGTCTTAATTTTTGTTACCCCTCAGATCAAGGACCAAGTGCCAGTGTTTCTTTTGTGCATGCAGAAAAATCTTGGGGAGGGGCTGGGAAGTTGGCTCAGTGGTAGAGTGCTTGCCTTGCATGCCTGAGGCCCTGGGTTCAATTCCTCAGCACCACATAAGCAAAAAGAAAAAAGCCAGAAGTGGTGCTGTGGCTCATGTGGTAGAGCGCTAGCCTTGAGCTGAGGAGCTGAGGGATAGCGTTCAGGCCCAGAGTTCAGGCCCCATGACCGGACCAAAAAAAAAAAAAAAAAAGAAAAATCTTGGGGAGAAATAAGGGAAAGCTGTCACCTAATTAAGCACATCAGTACCAAAAATGACCACAACTCATTCCTGGAAAATACCTCAGGATTGTCCCAGTGGAGTGGTTGGTGATGGGATTTTCAATACCAGCTGCAGTCAGCACTTTATTGAGGGCTGGTCTGAAAAGAAGTCAGCTTTTAGAATGCTGTGCCCAGGCCAAATGTTCTACAGCTTTTTTTTTTTTTTTTTTTTTTTTTTTAAATCTTTATCTGGTGAGCCTGGTATTTAAATAGGACTCAGCAATCTTAAAAAGGATGTTTTCTTATTACATGTAAATTAATCTCAATAGCAATAAATCTCTTAGTTGACCAGTCAGCCAGATTAAAAAAAGACCAAAAGGGCCTTTTTTTTTGGTCCTGACATTTTCCAAGGGTCCTGACATTGTTAAAGCCTTCAACTTGAAGCCAATATAATTTTTGGCATCTTTTCTCAGAGAAATTCAGTGGAGGAAAAAAAAAGCCTATTCTTCCTCCTCCTCCTTCACTTTTTTTTTTTTTTTTTAAAGAATGAAAGTATTTATTCTTCATCAAGGAAAATGAAGAACGAGTTAGTTTATATTCAGGATTTTATACTGAGTTGATTTAATGTGAGTTAGAATTTTTGGAGAAAGACAGCAATAATTCTACTGCTTTAAGTATTAAAACCAATAAGCTTCCGACGTGCATAATTCATATTCAAGAGAGAGCTTTTTCTAGCTTCATAATTATTACTTCCTCCCATGGTTAAAATTAGTGGCTTCTATTTGGTGGCTTTCTTGAGGGATATGTTATCTCTCCCCGGGAGAGATCAGCTCAGGGAGACTTCAGGCATCTTTTAGCTTTTCTCTGTTGCTCCTAGGCAAAAACATTGGCAATATCACTTTCTGGTTTGAAAATGATTGGCTGCCAATCCACGGGGTGGTGCTGGAGGGTATTTTCAACTCCCCCAAAGTCCCCATCTTAACATTCCAGGTGTTTCTGCCTCCATATGAGGCCAGAAGATTGCTTTCTTTTCCCAGTGAGACTGACCTGGTGGTTTTCTGTTTAATTCCTGCTGGAGGTTGTCAGCTGCTTTTTGCTAGAGGTGACAGAAGTGACCTCAGACTTGTACATATGGCCACTGGGAATTGTGACTTCTGAAAATCCGGACACCAACTCTCCCAGAATCAAGGGGATGGAAGCCATCAGGTGCTGAACAATTACAAATTCAACAATGCCACCCTTGCTGTATTGTATAAGGATGAGCCTGCAATTTAAAATGCTGTGATTTTCTTCCCTTGAAATTCTCTGTATCAACATCCACACTATAGTTGATCTCATATTGCTTATTGGTCCTGACTAATGTTTTCTTTCCTTCAAATCTTATCACACAAGTTACTGGAGATGGTGGGATTCGCAGGGTTTCTAGTTATTTTTATAGGGGTTTTGGTTTTTTTAGGTTGTAGTTATTTTTGTTTTTCTGACTCTGGGGACTGAGCTCAAGGCCTTGTATTGCTAAGCAGGTATACTTTGCCACTTGCCTCCATTTTTGCTTTAGTTGATTTTTCAGAGAAGTTCTCATGTTTTTTACTGTCTAGTTTTGACCCATGATCCTTCCATCTCCATCTCACAAGTAATTAGGATGAACACTGTGTGCTACCGGAGTTTCTGTTCTCATGGACTTCAGATTCAGGTCAATGGTAAATGGTAGAAACTAGACATATTTCTACTCTGTTCTCCATTTTTGACTCCATTTTGTTTTCTCAATAAGATGCTGAGATGTGTCAGGTTCAAGGGTTACACAGGCATTATATATGATGAGACAACCATCATATGACATAATCAAGGCAGAGGTGAGAGATGAGTTGTGAGGATGAGACCCTACCATAACTGGGAGAGGAGAGAAGGGAAGGAAGTCACCGGGATATACATCGTGCTAGCACTTGCCAGATTGTTCCTGCTTGATCCTGAAGCAGTTTTGCAGCAATGTAGGATATCACATTCAGACAATGCTGATCAAAGAGATAGCAGCAATAGATGCATCCAGATATGTATACCTTAAAGAGAACCCTCCAATTCTGTATGGGCCAAGTCCAAGGACTCTTGTTTTTTTAAGACAGGAAGGAAACTAGATAGCTCTATATGTAGTGACAATCCTGGAAGCTACAGAGTCCCTCTGGACAGGATATCACTGACGAACTTCTTGAATCTTTGTTTCCCAGTTAGGACGAGCCAAGGAAAGCCAACAATGCACTTCTAACTAGCCATTCAGGGTGTCCACTTCTCATTGCTGGTAATTAACCTACTTTCAGGTCTCTCATGCCAACATCCTCTAGTCAGACCACACCTGTGCTCTTGTTTCTGTGAATTAAAAAGCTTTCTCATTCCTCTGTTTGCCTTTGTGATTCTGCCAAAACCTAAGTGCCCACGGCTGACTCCTTTGCTACAGCAAGCTCAGAAATAAATAGCTTCTGCTTTTCTCATTTGGTCTTTGTTTATTTGCACAACACTGCAGTTTAAATAGGATCCAAGGGCCAACTGGGTTCCGTACCATCCCAATTGCTATTCCTTTGTTTATTCATTCACAAAAGAAATATTTATGTAAGGCATTATGACAGACACCAATAATCCTAGCAGTTGGAAGTTAAGTACAACCCTGGACCAAAAGAAAAATAAAACTCATTTACCAACAACTTTAACATAGGTCAGGAGCAAATGAACAAAACATAAGCTACAGTCCCCTTCTCACAGGATAGTGTCCTGACAACTATGGAACAGACTTGATAACCTGGAAATCCAGTCAATAAGCATTAATGTGTTGGTGCAGAATTTTCTAGAAGTGTTACACTAACTGCTGGTTCCACAAGGCAACTTCCAGGAAGCTGAAGTTGGGTGCTATGTCAACAGTTATACAATTGAATGCAAACTTGAGAAATTAAAATTTAAAGTCCAACAAGCCCATAATCTCACAGGTAATACTTTAGAATAAGTCTCTATCGGTCAAAATTTAGCCAGATAGTTCCATTAATTTTACATGTATTAGAGCAGTTCCCATGAGTGAAGTGTGAAGAAATGACTAGAGCATGATGTAATACATCTGTTAGACAAAGACAATACATTTGAAGATGTGGCTTGGTAATAAATTCTAAGGATGTTATTCAGAGATTAATGTGGAGGGAAAAAAGCTTGTGAAAGATGAGGTTTACTTTGGTTTATTAATGCTCACGATAGTCCTAATTACCACTCTCTGATAGTCAAGGTTATTTTCCAGCCTTGGTATGTGAATGACCTTCCCTCCTACTTTGTCAAAAAAGGATGTTCATGGCTGGCTGCACGTAGAAAAGACAGCTAAAATGGCCCTTTCTGAAGTATCAGTTCCTCAAGCAATTTCAGCTTAATCAACAGAGCTCCTTGGCATTGTTTTAGCTTCCCATTATTCTTTCACAGAGAAATTCAATAGAAGGAATTGTTGGGCACTAAAGAACTAAAAAGGCAAAAGAGGACAGAAAGAAACCAGCCAAAAGCTGCCACCCGTAGAGAAGAGGTGGAGTCTTAGTGCATAGGAATGGAGGAGACTGTGCATCAAGACACTGGACAGATGCTTGGGGAATGGAAACTAGGTGCTGGTGATATCTCTGAGGGGCTGTTATGGGGCTGTATTACCAAGTGTATTAAGAGTCACCCCTGGAATGAAGACTAGCCTTTGCAGGGCTGAAGTACCATTATGGTAGGAAGCAAAGAGGAAACAGGCATAAAGCACAAAGTCCTGTCTCTAGCCTTGCCACCTCTCTTTGGGCCTCTCTATTGGCAGATCTGAGAGGACCCAGCTGACACAGGAGAAATGAAGTTGGCTTTGTCTCAGACCATCACTAAAAACTGAATACTGCTGGATCCCTGCTGTAACTGTGGTTCTCCATCAAAAAGATTCACAAAGAGCATCTGTCCTGAACGTGCTGACTTATTACTGTCATTAATTTCTAAACAATGTAACAGTGCATATCAAGTTTATGTTTGCCAGCCTAAGTAATCTAGAGATGATTTACAGTACAGGAAGTGCAAAGGTGATATACAAGGATCAGGCCCTTGCCTGTAAGGCACTTGAACACCCTCAGATTCTGAAACCCTGAGTCCTAGCACAGACATCTCCCTGCTCCATACCTAAGAATGTAGAGGGTGAAGTTAGACCATGAGAAGGAATGGCTTAGTATCTGTTAAAGCCCAGCCCTCAGACCATTCAGCATCCATATACAAAGTGATTATGAAGATAACTCTAACAAGAGAATCATCTCTTTAGTTAATTGCAAATGTTCTTTACCTAATTGCAAATGTTCTTTCTGCAAAAAAGATACCCTCACCCTTTCCAAAAAGAGACATGAAGTTCCAGCAGACGTCCTATCAATTTCTGGAAAGGTGATACGAGTCATCTCTTGACTTAATCACAACTAAATTTGGCCCTGGAACCTACCTGAACATTGACAAATAAAAAAAAAGTTGATTCCTAAAAACATACAACTGCTACAGAAACTTGTTTCTGGTCATTCACAGGCTTAATAAATTCCACTTTCCCACCCCCACCCCTTCCACAGTCCATGTTTCCTCTTCTCTCAGCTCCTCCCAGTTTACATCTGGTAGAGCACCCCAGAACTTCACTGCCTAAGGGCCTACACTGCTCCCCTTTGAGGTGACTGTTTTCCATTAAAAATCTGTTATTTGTTATGGATTGGAAGTGCTAAAATTCTGTTTAGTCTCCTGTGTTCAAGATATTGTAGCAACAGCAAAACCCCCCTTGGCTGTCAGAATTACTTACATCACCAAGTAAATAAACTCCTTTGCTTGTTGATCTAGTGCTAAAATAAGATGGCGGGTTTCCGCCTCAGCGGAACCCGTGTCTTGTGGTGGCACACCACTTCCTCGAATCTGTCAATGGAGACAAGAGCAAACCACCATTTACAGTAAGAGGTGCTCCCTCTACCATTGCTTGACTCCCGACCACTCATCCTGACTGAGCCACAGCCCCAGGCAGTGATCCCTAATTCAAAGCCCCAGTTTGATTTAATCAGGTGGAGTGCTGTACTCTGCCCTCGCCCGGAGTCTTCAACAGACCATTCCACCATCCTGCTATACCCACTGCTCCTGGGTGATTGGGGACAACCAAGAGTAAGTCCAAGGACTCATGGATTGTGGTACTAGGAGGTATGGAGAACTTCCAGCTGCCTTTCTCCAAGAGGGAAAGAAAAGAAAGTGTGGTTCTCATCCTTGCAATGAAACAGCCAGATTCTTAAAATTCACATTTTCCATAACTTGTGGAAAGCTGAGTCACAGAGCCACCCAAATCTAGATTCGAGGAGAGAAAACATATGGACAAAATGAAATTGGTTAATTCTCAGAAGTACTAAATAGGTATTGCCAGCCAGACATGCATACTATTTCATATGTTTCTGAACTTGGCATTTAGAGTTCAAAGTGGACGATCATCTAGTTGATGCTACGTTCTATCAGCCTGTTACCACAAGAAAGTGACCACTGCTTTTGACCCAAAAAGGGAAATATTTTATGGCTCAACCTAATACATAATTCTAGATACATATTCCAAATTGATGGCTGGTTTTTACAAGTTACTATTTGCATAAAAGTTACATTACTGAATTCGACTAAAATTATTATTTGCAAGTATGAGAAAAATGAAAAAGTACCTGAAAAAAGATGGTTATTACATAATATTTATTTATTTTTTATTTGGTTCAGTTGTGGGGCCTGAACTCTGGGCCTGAGTGCTGTCCCTCAGTTCTTCAGCTCAAGGCTAGCACTCTACCACTTGAGCCACAACGTCACTTCCGGCTTTTTTTCCTGCTTATGTGGTGCTGAGGAATCGAAGCCAGGGCCTCATGCATGCAAGGCAAGCGCTCTACCACTGAGCCAACTTCCAAGCCCAGAATACTTAAAGACATTAAATGCTTCACAGGAACAAAAAAATACTGCTGTGACTGCACAATAACCTGACACCATGCACATACGTCAAACTGGAGAGGAGGCATGTTTATTATATAAATTTACATATAACAAATTCTCATGACATCTGGTTCCTAAATGGATATATGAACTGGCTTGACATGATTATTAATTTAAGAGTAAAATGTAAACTTTACTTTCAATTATATGAGTCAATCTGAGATAGTGACAGAAGAACTATACATATATATAAAAAGGTAAAAAATCTTTAGGAAAGCAACGTTTTGTATGTATGTACACTTAAAGATCAAGGGCTGAAATTTCACTACTGATAAAAACCACTAGAAAAGGATGTATAACACCCATCACACATCTGTTTCAAAAACAGCATGTCTCAGAAATTATACATTTCTTTACAAATAAACACATTACAATATGAACTATAGAATATTGGTTGAGTTCCAAAATATGCTGCTTCTACAGCATCCCGGGACCCTACTTTAAAGCATTTAGTTTAGTCTTGGGGCTTTAAGAACATCTTCTTTGCTTTTCTTGGTTTTATGTTTCCATTTTCATCTTCTTCAAAATTGGCACGATCCCGCTTCTTAGCAAATTTTTTTCCAATTGTCCCCACCAAAGTTTCATATCTGTAAAGATGAGAAACAGCCCAAGTTTAATTTCAACCCAAAAAGTAGGAATCAGGTCTTGTCAGGAATATGAAACCAAATGCAACAAAAATAAGAAATATAAAAGTAGTTTGAAAGAAACCATTTGATCTAAACATTTATGAAATTTGCTAGGATGATTAAATTTTTTTTTGCTGGTTTTGTTTTTGCCTTTCCTTGCTTAAATTGACAAGTTCCTTTTGGAGCGTGTGGATGAAGCTCTAAACAAGAGCCCTCAGATCGTGGTTCAAAGCCAGCCTGGGCAGTAAAGTCTGTGAAACTCTTATCTCCAATTAACCACCAAAAAAACTGGAAAGGGAGCTGTGGTAGAACACTCACCTTGGGGTGAAGAGCTGAGGGATAGTGCCCAGGCCCAGAGTTCAAGCCCCAGGACTGGCCAAAAAAAGAGCCGTCAGACCGTAAGGTCTGCTTGCATGCCTAGGCAGGCTGGCAGCTGAGACCATTGAAAGCAGACCTTAGTTTCATTCCCGCTGGGCACTGGTTTTAATGCTTTAGTATAAACAGTGGGTCAGGGAAGAAGAGAGGAGAGCCAACGGCTGCCATACCACGTTATAAAGCAGAACCAAAGCAACACTTACCTTCTGGCCATTTCTTCATCCGACACATCAAGCTCGACTGTTTCCTCTTCCTCTTCCTCATCTGCTTTGTTCTTTGCATTCATCTGAAGCATTAATTTCTGAAAAACACACCAGTGCCAGCCATGAGGGTTAGAGAAGGCTTCCTGAAAAAAGCTGCTGTCAAACTTATTTAAAGGCAAAACGTTTGTCAAAATGTCTAAGGTATTCCCTGTAATATTTTATACCACAGTGCTAACAGAGTGCAGCTCCAAATCAGAATAGGACAATGCCCCGACAGACCTAGTTAGCTACAGTTCTCTAGAGGCTTCCTGGAGAAATGGTTCCCAGCTAGGGATGGCTGTGCCCTCCAGGGGATAGTTAGCAATGCCGAGACCATTTTGGTTGTTACAGCCATGAAAGGACTGTGTGTGCACTATTGGCTTTTAGTGGGCAAAGGCGGAGACCAGGGATGCTGCTGACCAGCCTGAGCATTTATCTGCTCAGGACAACCAGTCTCAAAGAATGAGCTAGACCCAAAGGCTGTACTACCAAGGGTGATAAACCCTAGCTCAAGTGATAGCCACAAAACAAGACTTCAATCAAATATGTCTATCTAAAATGCCAATCAATCTGAGACATATGTAACAGGTGATAAATAAAGAACTGCTTTTCTATAAACCCAAGGCAGGAAATTCAAACAGTTCAGTTACAAGGTGAATATTCATTTTTCAAATAGGTTTTCAAAAAGGACTCACTTAAAATTCTATTTACAACCTTGGATAAAAGCCTGTTCATTTACAAGTCAAATTATACAATTTTTAAGTAACGTTTTTCCATTAGAAAAGATACATTTATAAATTCCAGAAAAGAACTTTTCATAACAGCATCATATGAATAAAATCTTGACATTCCTATAAAAGGCACAGGTTGCAATTCTAACTCAGTGGCACTATCAGGGATTGTATACTGCTATATTAAATTACCTGCTCAATTCTTCTGTAAAACTAGACTGCAATGCCTGCAATTTCTTTAAATAGCTATGGCAATATTTCAAGACTTGTTATTTTCTATATAATGAGGAGCAATGATACCTGGGAGGGAGAAATTTGCGCTCAATTACTGGCTGAAAAAAATTTAAGTGGAAAATTTTTACATTTGAAACATTTATATTTAATACCTCAACTTCAGGATTGAATCCTCTGAATGACATTCTTCCATAGAGAAGATCTTCACATGACAAGAAACTCTGCTCTTCTATTATGAAACTCCTAAACAGGATAATAAACCTGTGTTAATAGTGTGTCTACTTATGGCTGAGTAAGTCAAGACTGAATGGAAAAACCAATCAGATGACTGTCAGCAGACTCTAGTAAAAATACAGGGTTTCTAATTCAGAGTTAGAAATAAAATATGATTAATTTGGCAAGCAAAGGCATCAGAAGACGAGAGGTCAGCCACAGGGGCTGCCTCTCCTGGATATGATTATATGAATTTAGACCCTAAAAGGTTCCCTTGAAGCAATTTGTCTTTTACTCACCATGGAGTTTTTTTTTTTTGTTTTTTGCTTTTTAGTGTTTTTTTTTTAATTTATTTATTTATTTTATTAAATATCCCAAAAGCGGGCGTGGGATTCTAAGTAGCAGGGGAATGCCAGAGGTCTGGGCAACTTTCACATGTACTGTCAGAACTCTTAGCTCTAAACACCAATAACTTGGGCAGAGGAGTCTGCTATGAGAATGCTGGGAAAGCTGGGTGAACAGAACTGGAATATGGGGAAAAGTTGGGTGGAGAGGTAGCCAGACCCAAACCCAAATCATTCTCCAGAACTACTCCTGTAAAATACTGCTGCTGACAGCTCAATGAAACAATGGATCAAGAAAACGTGGTAAATATACACAATGGAAATTTATTTATCCATTAGGAAGAACAGTTATTACATCATCCGCAACAAAATGAATACATCTGGAAAAAACTATATTAAGTGAAATAACTGTATCTATATCTCTCTCTATATATAAACATGGTTCAACAGATGAAAACTGCTAAACCTAATGTAAACAAAACCAAGGTTAAGTCATATCTCAAGAGATACAGAAAAAAGCCTTTGACAAAACCCAAAAATTCACGATGAAAATAAAATAGGAAGTTCATGCTTTACTGTACACAATGTATGTTAATTAGAAGTTTTTGAAAAACAACAACAAAAAACAGAGTAGAGAAAAAGGCTGTGACTGAGCTCTTTTGGTTCTTAAACTGCTATTACTTTTAATACAATTTATCCAGCAAGCATTTATTGAATCTCTAGTGTGTTCCTGGCTAAGCACTTAACATCCTTTAACGAATGCTTATAGCCATCCCAAGAGCTGCTCACAATCATGCTGTCCATTTTTGTACTTGAGGAACTGAATCTTAAGAGAAAGTAGTGTGTCCAAGAGCCACCCAGCTAATCAATGCTGAAGTCAAGATAAAACAGTTTCCCGTCCACCTCCCAGCTCAGCTGGTACTTGAGAAATGGTTCTGAATAGTGATGAATTCATCTCATCCATTTATCTAAGTCCTTTGGGAAGCTATTTGTCTGTTTTTCCTGATGGTTTCTTACCTTAGTGAGCTCTATGATACATAATTTACTTAAATTCTTGTCACATGCTTGTTTTTTTTTCTTTGTAGACAAGGTCTTGCCATACATTGGAGGTTAACTTAGAACCTACTATGTAGTCCAGGCTTGGCCTCGGCCTCCTGAGTGACAGGACTGTATAGGTTGTGCACCACCATGGTTGGCAGAACTGCCACGTATGCTGAAACAGTGAGGCCTAATGTACACACGGATCTTCTTTTTTTTTTGTCCGTTGTGGGGCTTGAACTATGGGCCTGGGCGCTGTCCCTCAGCTCTTCAGCTCAAGGCTAGCATGCTACCACTTGAGCTACAGTGCCACTTCTGGTTTTCTGATGGTTTACTGGAGATAAGTGTCTCATGGACTTTCCTGCCTGGGCTGGCTTTGAACCGCCTCAGCCTCCTGAGTAGCTAGGATTACAGGCGTGAGCCACCAGCGCCCGGCCTGATCTTCTTAATATAAGTCCATGTATAAAGTTTACTGGTTTAACAGTTCTTAGAAAACTATTTGCAAGCCTAAAGCAAGAAACTAATCAGGCTTTTTTATGCCACTAGAGTGGTGGGTCTAATGATTTCTCTGATTGCCTTATCATTATCAATATTAATTCTAATAAACCTACTCTTTCTCTTTAAGCTCTGGCAAATCCAAATACCAGTGTTCTTCACTAATGATCTTCTTTTCTTCCTCTTCTAGTTGTTTCTTAGTTTCTGAGTCCAGTCCCCTTTGCATGAACTGTCAAAACAAAATCAGTGTCAGCATTCTTGATCATCCTGCAGTATTGGTACCTAGACTGCACCCGGTTCAGAGTTTTAAAAAGAATGCTCTTCTGAATGTAAACAAATCTAGGCTTGTTTCATCTTTCTTTACTCTTTTTTGGATGGTTCTAAAGGCAAAGGCTTCATCTTATCATTCATATTCCTGTGGGATTTGTTAGCTTGGGCTAGCTTCAGGAATTGCAATCCTTACATTTCAGTTTTCTGAGTAGCTGGCATTATAGGTGTGTCACGTTTTTTAAAATATATTTTTATTGTAAAAATACTGTACAGAGGGTTAGTTACATGAGTGAGGTAATGAGTACATTTCCTATTGAGCATTGTTACCTCCTCTTTTGTTTTTCCCCTATCATCCCTTTTCTCCCCACCTTCCTAACGTCTCCCCCCCCCATTTTTTTTTTTTTTTTTGGGTCTGGTTGTGGGGCCTGAACTCTGGGCTTGGGTGCTGTCCCTCAGCTCTTCAGCTCAAGGCGAGTGCTCTACCACTTGAGCCACAGTGCCATGTCCTTTTTTTTCTGCTTATGTGGCACTAAGGAATCGGGCCCAGGGCCTTATGTATGCAAGGCAAGTGCTCTACCACTGAGCCACCTTCCCAGCCTCCCCCTATTTTTTTTAAATGGCATATAAATACCTGTATAGATCTATGTAATACTTATGGTAAGGATAGAAAACCAACTGGATATGAATTATCCTCTTCATCCGTTACATCATAGCTCAACTCCATTTGATTCTTTTTTTTTGGGTCCGGTTGTGGGGCCTGAACTCTGGGCCTGGGCACTGTCCCTCAGCTCCTTAGCTCAAGGCTAGCGCTCTACCACTTGAGCCACAGTGCCACTTCTGGTACTAAGGAATCGAACCCAGGGCCTCATGCATGCAAGACAAGCGCTCTACCACTGAGCCACCTTCCCAGCCCCTCCATTTGATTCTTGCACATGGAATGTCTCCTCGTTAATTTTCAAAACATTAACTTCTTTTCTTGGGAAATTCTGTCTAACCATGAGAGGTTACATCTCTCTTTAAGTACATATGGGCCTCGCCATGCACTTTGAATTTTGATCTTTTCTGGGCTAGCCACATGCTGTATACTATGTGGTGATCTAGCCTAAGCCACAGCTCCCAGACTGCCACCCAACGTCTAAGGCACACAGTGCACCCTGCTCCTACATATTTGGTAGGTTAGGTATGTCAAAGGCACCTGTATAACTCTGCATTTTCAATGGGTTGTGGTCAGCGACAGACAGTAGTGCAGTCATTAAGAGCAAGGGCTTGGGAGCCCGAGGGCCAGGCCATCCTTATCAGCTGGGTAACTTTAGGCACCACTTGTTTCAGTTGCTTCCTCTGTCCAGAATAAACGGAAGCATCTCAGGGGTTTGTATCATGTGAACTAGATTGGGGGGAGGAAAGGGGCGGCTCACGGCTGTCTTCCTAGCTACTGAGATCTGAGGATCATGGTTCAAAGCCCATCGGGGCAGGAAAGCTCAGGAGACTCTGATCTCCAATTAGCCAGTAAAAGGCCGGAAGCAGAGGTGTGGCTCAAGGAGTAGAGTGCTAGCCTTGGGGGAAAAAGCTAAGGGAGCGAGGGCCTGAGTTCAAACCCCAGGACCGGCAGGCACGCGCACGCACACGTACACACGCGCACACATGTACACATGCACACATGCACGCGCACACAGGCAGGCACGCACACATACACACGCACGTACATATGCACATATGCACGCGCACACACGCACGCACACGCACACACATACACACACACGGAAAAAGGGAAAACCACCCTTTCTGAGATCCCTCGCCATGGGTGCCCGCTGCCCGCTTCTCTAGCCCCGCTTGCTGTCTGCCTTCTGGTTTCCTGGAAGCTGCCAGGTCTCCTCTCTCAGGCTGCTGGGCTCGCTCTTCTCTCGGTAAATCTAGGAAGCCACCCTGCCGTCCTTCCTCTTACCTCCTATTTATGGATCGGTGCCTGACAGAAGCCCCACTCAGGGCCCCGGCTTCGACCAGGGCAAGCTCGTGTGTAAGCGAGCTCCTATCCGACCCGCCGCGGCCTCACGAGATTTATGAATGAATGAGCGGACGAACGCCCTCCACAGCTCCAAGTTTGCCCGCCGCCTCGGCCCCAGACAGGTCGGGAGATCCGGGGCTCTGCCGCCCCGCCCAGCTCCCCAGAACCCCCGCACCTTCATGCGCAGCAGGTTCTTGGACAACTTGGTCTTGCGTTCAGACGCCATGCTGGCTCTAGATCCGGCCACGAAACCCTGGCGCGCATGCGTGCTACCGCGCGCGCTCGCCGGAAACACGCCCTGCGTCCTACGTCACGCGCGTCGCCCCGCCCGCCCCGCCCCCATGCTCGAGCGGCTCGCGCTCTCGGCGCGCGTCCTGTCTCTGCCTGGGGAGCGTTCGCCTCGCAGAACTCGGACCAGCGCGTCCGCTGCGGACCCGGGTGAGGACGGTGAGGAGGTGTGGTTTTTAAACACTGGGAAAGCGGACTCCGTCCTCAGGAACGCTCTGTTCCGTGGGACAGCCCGTCGAGCTGCCCGGGCGCGGCGCGGGAGACGCGGCCCGGACGCGTGCGGCCTGAGCCGGGCCTCGCTGGACGCCGGACGCGTGCGGCCTGAGCCGGGCCTCGCTGGACGCCGGACGCGTGCGGCCTGAGCCGGGCCTCGCTGGACGCCGGACGCGTGCGGCCTGAGCCGGGCCTCAGGCGGGCCCGGACGCCGGACGCGTGCGGCCTCAGTAGGGCCCGGACACCGGACGCCGCCTCGGGTCTCAGCAGGGCCCGGACGCCGGACGCGTGCGGCCTCAGCCGGACGCCGGACACCGCCTCGGGTCTCAGCAGGGCTCACTCTGTGGAACGAGACTATTCCAAGCAGGGAAAGGCTTCAGAGCCCCAACATCTCCAGAAGATTTAATCTAGACTGAGAGAGCACTGGACAGAGAGCGGCTTTAAGGTTGCCCTGTTCAGTACTCTCCAACCACTTAAAAAACGACCCCCCCCCCCCCATTTGTCAGTAGTTGGACTTGAACTCAAGGCCCGAGTGCTTTCCCTGTAACTTCTTTGCTCAATGCTAGGCCATTCGTTCACTCATAAATCTCATGAATTCACCTGAGCCTCAGCTCCACAGCTGGCCTTCTGGTGGTGAATTGGAGATACGTGCCACCGACTTTCCTGCCCCGGCTGGCTTCAAACTGTGATGCTCAGAGCCTGAGTAGCTACGATTATGCCTGGTACATTTTCTTTTTAAAAGCATTTGCAGCCCTGCATTTTGGAAAACACTCAACCTAATGCATTTCCAGTTTTAGCATTTACTGCTTGTTTTGACTTAAGGTACCTTACGTCTTCCAAACTGCTGGGTGCCGGTGGCTCATTGCTGTAATTCTAGCTACTCAGAAGGCTGAGATTTGAGGATCAAGATTCGAAGCCATCCCAGCAGGGAAGTCCAGTGAAACTTTTCCAATAAACAACCAAAAATAAAGCCAGAAGTAGAACTGTGGCTCCAGTGGTAGAGCACTAGGCTGGAGCAAAAGAAGCTTAGGGACAATGTCAAGGCTCTGAGTTCAAGCCCTGGACCAGCACAAAACCCAAACAAAGCAAAGAACAGTATTGCTGTCATGTACTAGATCCAGGGGAGGAAAAGAATCTTCTGGATGCTAAAAATGGACACTTTGTGGAATAAATAAAATCTTCTAAACTGGTTACAGAAATTCATTCAGAAACAGAAACTGTGACATAGTAGAATACAATATGCATAAAAACATCACCATCCTCTCTAATGTCCAGTACATCAAAACAAAACAACTAAACCCAAATAACTGGTGAGTACCAAGTAAGAGAGAAAAAGATGTGATAGAAAGACTTTTAGTGCTACATTAAGTACGGTGGTCCAGGATAAACCTTGCCAGGTAATAGTGCTAATAAGGCTTAAAGATTGAGAAAAATCCTAATCTATGAAGAGTTGGACTAAAGTTCCTGAAATGAGAATATGACAAAGTTCTTGTATGAAGTATGAAGCCCGTGAGTAGGCAGTACAGCAAGATTCCAGGCCACCCTGGCCTGGAAATAAGTCTCCTTGAATGGTGTGACACTGGAGCTAGGTCTGAAATGGAGTTAAGCCTAGAGAAAGTCCTCCAAGTCAATCTCAACTGTTGTGCCACCAACATTGGCAGTGGCCCACTGCACTGTTCCTCTTGTGAAACAGATACAGTAACTCTTTGATCCCTTGCAACCACAATGCTCCTGTCTTTGAATTTATATTGTTGGGACTGTTCAAGCAGTGCTGTGATAGGGGAGGTGAAGAATATTCAGTCTGCATCCAGGAAACTAGAAGCTTACTGAGGTAGATTCTAAGGATGATCTAAGTCTTGTTAGCTTATTTATGAAGAGGAAAACAACAGTTGTGGAGACAAACATGTTTTCCTGAATGACTGTTCCGTCACTTTTTTGCTCTCCACTTTACAATTGTTACTGTCTGAGACATAAAGGTCAAATTCTTGAGCCTGTCATTCAATTTTTTTTAAATTTAACAATGAAAAGTCTTGCAGTGAGAGCCTCTGAAACCTCTTTTCTTCCTCTCAAACTGTAATAAATGAGAAGTGATTTAAGAGGAAGTGTTAATTTTAACTTTGAATGTAAAAGTTCCTTGACAGGTGGAATAACTGATTTTTTTAATGCTGCTTAATTACAGGATACAAAATAGGTGTGTCACACTCAATGTGTTAACCTGTTGTAGTTACAAAGCCAAGAAAACATTGTTTTTGAGGAAGAAACACTTTGAATACATTATACAATGCTAATTTATTTCACAATAGAACTTACTGAAAATGTGAAACCCTCTAATTCCTGCCAACTACTGGATCTATCAAGAATAAGTCTGCAAGTCTCTACTCTTGTAGCAGCACAGTATGCTGGTCAGATGAAGCTGCTGAATACATGGAATGTGACTAGTTCAGGGAAGAAACTGCAGATTTAATTTTAACCAAGTGAAAAATAAAAGTAACTGTATTCACAGCTTTATTGTTTTGGAAGGACTACATTTCACTTTAATCTTTGAAAATTCAGCATCTGAACACACTGTTAAGTGTCAAATACATATCTCAAAGACTTAGTCTGAAAAAGAAGTAAAATAACTCCGTATTCTTCATATTGATTATATGTTGAAGTTTGGATATATTGGTTGAAATAAAATGATATGAAAATGTCATCTGCTCATTTTTTAATGTGGTTGCTAGAAAATTTTAAATGTGTTGCTTGCATTCCTTTCCTTTCCTTTTTTTTTTTTTTTAAAAAAAAAAACAAACAACAACAATGTTTCCTTTTTAACAGCACTAGTTAATTTTTTTTTTTTTTTTGGTTGGTCATGGGGCCTGAACTCGGCCTGGGCACTGCCCCTCAGTTCTTCAGCTCAAGGCTAGTGCTGTACCACTTGAGCCATAGTGCCACTTTCGGCCTTTTCTGCTTATGAGGTGCTGAGGAATTGAACCCAGGGCCTCATGCATGCAAGGCAAGCACTCTACCACTGAGCCACCTTCCCAGCCCAACAGCACTGGTTTAATGGTTGAAGTGGCTATGCCTGCTTTCCTAGTATAGAAGCTAAGAATATTGAGTGAGCAGAAGAAGGAACTCTTATGCATGAGACAATGCTGCTGCTGTAATAGGCATTTGTTTTTGTTCACATGTTTATTTGCAAGTATAGTGCATTGAAATGACATAGTAAACCATATTAGAAGGATACTGGGTAGTTCACGGAATTGATGAGAAGCCTTGAGAATAAGGCTAAGTTAAAAAGACAAAAATCAGGGGCTGGGAAGGTGGCTCAGTAGTAGAGCACTTGCCTTGCATGCACGAGGCCCTAGGTTCGAATCCTCAGCACCACATAAGCAGAAAAAGCTGGAAGTGATGCTGTGGCTCAAGTGGTAGAGTGCTTGCCTTGAGCTGAAGAGCTGAGAGACAGTGCCCAGGCCCAGAGTTCAAGCCCTGCAACCGACCAAAAAAAAAAAAAAAAAAAAAATCAGGACAACCCAGGGAACTAGGTAGCAGGAATGAACTTCATGCCATTGCCAGAATGGATGAACACAAAGACTTTCTCTTTTTAGGGCACTGTACTCAGGGTTTCAAAGTCAGGAGAGTGTATGTATCTGTTTTAGCTTAGGGAAAATCCTGTTTACAATCCCAATAACTCTACATAGTAGGGGAGTTAATTAGTTAAAGGGGAATCGTGCTATTCCTCAAATAAGAGATTATCACTATAATAGACTAAGCAGCAATACTAAGGACAGATATGCACAGGAGCCAGGAAGGAAGCAAGTTCTGTTGAGCCAGTTCAGAAGACTGAATTATTGGTGTGTCATTTTGGAACTCATCCAATATGAAATATTATCTTTTCTCCTTCCTACTTCCCTGTTTTATGCACTAAACAACTATTTACTTAATGCTTCTTTATACTTGTTATATCCAAATTGTATTTCCAGCCTAAAATCTAATACATCTCTTCTGTGCTTAAGTTATTTTAGGAAGCCTTGTCAATTACTTGTATGTAGATATTTTGGCTGAATCAGAGTATTAGTGCTAGAAATGGCCCTATGTGTTAATTCAGAATTAAGGCTTGTTAACATTCCATTTAATTTTCTCTCTAATATGCCCAAATCATTTATTGTTTTGTATCCCTGAATTTGTATCCCTACATTTTTACTGTCTACTAAGTGCATCTTTTTTATTCTTTTTACTTTTCTTTACCAAATATAATTTAGTATTATTTCACTTGGCTTTTGGTCGGTGTCGAGGAACCTACTCCCCAGAGCATATGCCATAGATAGGAATATAGCTCCTAAGCAGAGAATTTTAATAGGAAACCTAATCTGGATTTTAAGAGCTTTGAGAGCTTTTCTTGAGGAAGTGACATCTAAGTGGAGACTTCAAGATGAGTTATGAGTTTGCCTGACAACAAAGAGAAAGAGCTGGAGGGAGTGAAGAATGTTTCAGATGGATAGAAAGGGTTTTCAATGATGCTTATTGTGTAAATGACAAGTCTGGAGAGGCAAGGTAAGACCCCAGCCTAAAGGCAATGAGTTAAGATTGCTAGGATTTTATTTGAAAGTCACCGTGAAGCTATTGAACTGTTGTAAACAGGGAAATGATAATATTTTTAAACTGTGCAGTTGAACGGTGTCATTTTAAAGATCACTGGCTGAAAGTAGAGTGGGGAAACAGGAAAAACAACCCAAAGTAGGCATATTTTCTGACTCTCAAGCCATCTTAAGGATTGATATATTACTCTTCCCACCTTTAAAAAATACTACTATTTTAATAGTCCTATCACCTATGAGATAAATTCCAAACCCAGGTCAAGGCTTGGTGGCCAAGGCTTTCTGTTTCTCCTAGTTTTATCTTCCAGTTTTTAAGTTTTGTCTTACATGTGTTAATTTACTCTTCTGTAGCCAAACTGATCTACTCATTATTTCTCTAAGCATTCCAGATTTAACCTCTACATAAATATTCATACTTCTTTCTCTTTCTGGAATAATGCCTACAGTAATGTTTTCAATTCTTTCAGCTTTTCAAATCCTACCTACCTCTCAATGTCCAATTCAAATTTCCTTCCTCTTACATCAACCAAAACGGATGATAGGGCTGCATTTAGAGTTTCAGTGTTTAACTGCACACGTCCTATTGTTACCTACAGTGATGACAAGTGCAAGAGGGCAATTTTAAAGTATGATACTTAACCTGAGAGCTTCAAACGTGGTTCTGAATATTCATAATGAATGTGTTGAATAAGTGAAAATTTTATTTAAAGTGGGTGAGAGTATATTTTAGGCTTATACATACCCTTTAATAGCTTACAAGCCTAAATACGCAGCAGATTCTGTTCCAACTGAATTGGTAGGTTTTTTTAAAAAAAGATAAAAGAAAAGCTAGTTTACTTTTCCTGCACCAATTCTATTCAGAATGTTCTGTTCAGTTAAAAGTGATATATCTTTGGACTTCGTGGCTTTCTAAAGAAGCTAGTTGCTATAGAGATTATGAAGAATTCTTAAAAATCACCAATTCTTGCAAATGAACCCACCAGGTGTAAACCTGGAAGACATTCAAGAGGGGAGCAAGTTCTTAGGAAAAGGACATGGGGATGAAATGTTAGGGGAGCATGTGATGGTTGTAGAAGTCAAGCCATAGCTGAGATTGTTTGCTTTCCTCAAGAAGAAGGTATTTTTGTGTTTACCAATCAGGAGACTGGAGATACCAAATGCTCTTCTTTATGTCTACAAGTTCTCGCTCCCAGAAAAGGCCAAGCCAGACTATTGAAGTCAAAGTCAGTGGTCAAAAGGAGGGGCAGAGATTGTGTACCAAGTCAAGGGCAGTGGCCCTCTCCCCCTTGTGCCCTCCACCTCAAAAACAAGAGTTCCATATTTTACTTATAAGGACATTCATATATTTGAAGTTATCTTATTATTTGGAGTTGGTTTTGTAGACATGCTTTAGCCTTTTGTACATTTTTTCCCCTGCTACAACTTTAAAATAGTAGGAAACAAAACCCCACTGTCCTAGACTATATTGCTCTACTAGCTTAAACTTCTGGGTATTATACTATGCTGAGAGTATGAGGTGGGGTTGGGGAGAAGAAGAAAGGGAGAAAAGGAGAATGGAAGGAGAGGGAAAACACAAAGGAAACAAACAGCTAACTAGACTGTAAATATCTGTGAGAAAATATCTTCTACTAAGCCTAAGAGCCACTGAACCCTCTTACCTCTGTGAAGATCAAGTGAAATAACATGTAAAAAGACTTTGTTAAATGTGTAAATCTACACAGAAGTGGAGGATGGTTATTATAGCTTGGAACTAGGTTGCTTTTATAGCCACATATTGGAATGGCTGATTATTAGTGAAAAAGTCTTATGAATTACCTACCATAAGTCCCGCTCTGTAAAACCTATTACATATTTTTCTTTTTTCTTTTTTTGGTTGGTTGTGGGGCTTGAACTCTGGGCTTGGGCACTGTCCCTCAGTTCTTTAGCTCAAGGATAGTACTCTACCACTTGAGCCACAGCGCCACTTCTGGTTTTCTGTGGTTTATTGGAGATAAGAGTCTCATGGACTTTCTTGTCCAGGCTGGCTTTGAATTGATCCTTAGATCTCAACCTCCTGAGTAGCTAGGATTACAGGCATGAGCTACCAGTGCCCGGCTTATATTACATATTTTTCTTTTCCTTAAATCCACTCAAACTCAATTCTAAGACCTCATCATATGGCTAGACTGGTACAAATGAAATATAAACATTTATTAGAGCTTTCCAGTCTCAAATATTGAACAACGGTTCAGGATCATGGCTGGTGCTGGAGCATAGGTGAAGATCCTTTTGGCCATAGATCACTGAATCTCACAAGATGATACAGAGATGCTTATTGTCCATCCATTTTGTTCCTTTTAGACTGTTCCTCCCCTGTTTTCAGTCCATGTTTGGATTCAGATCTATGCCTTACTGGAGCTACTAGTCTCTTCCATTTTTCTCTTACCTGAGGTAAGTAGATTTTTTTTAAAAACAACAACCAGAAGAATTGTTGAAATCAGGCAGTTTCCCCTTAGTGCCCTAGACCTCCTTCTCCACCCCAGTAGGAAGATATATTAAAGGGTTTGATCACCTGCTTGCAACAGTTGAGGTATGCATAGAAACAAAACAGATTAAGGACTCAAACATGATCCTGTCCCCACGGCATAGCAACGACTTTCTCTTTGTCTCAGCATGGTATAATTTTGGCTAGGGCTCCAGATTATATGTGTTTATCTGAGTGAACAAAACACTCAACATTACCTTTGTGAGTTCTTGTATCCAGAATATTTTATTGCACTCCGAAGCAGGGACATGGACATGGTTTTCTTCAAGCTATATCTCTACAATATTCAGCAGTGTCTGCCTCGTAAGGAAGTCTAGTCAGCCCAAGAGCCATCTATGAACTTGATAAAATACTTCTGAAGTGAATGACTGATGCTCTCCCTTCGCAAGAAGGCTCGAGTTTAGCAGTTGAGATGCAAAGTTTGCAGTATGTCATTCTTTAAAAAATGGAAAGAATAAAACACTCGATCTTGTAGGCAAAGATAAAAAAAATTCTTTAATAAACTTTCACTCTATGATGACCTTTTATTTTTTTATTTTTTGGGGTCTGGTCGTGGGGCCTAAACTCTGGGCCTGGGCACTGTCCCTCAGCTCTTCAGCTCAAGGCTAGCGCTCTACCACTTGAGCCACAGCGCCACTTCCGGCTTTTTTCTTTTTCTTTTTTTTGGAGAATTTTATTTTATTTTATTTTAATTTTTTTTTATTGTGAAAATACTGTACAGAGGGGTTACAATTACATGGGCAAGATAGTGAGTACATTTCTTATCAAGCATTGTAGCCTCCTCCTTTGTTTACCCTTCCCATCCCTTCCCAGCCCCCCCCCCCCGCCCCCCCACTCCCCCCACCCGGCTTTTTTCTTTTTGCTTATGTGGTGCTAAGGAATCAAACCCAGGGCCTCAAGCATTCAAAGCAAGCGCTCTACCACTGAGTCACCTTCCCAGCTCCCTATGATGACCTTTTAAACTTGCTTTCTACTTCTTAGGTGCACAGTATGTTTCTTGAGTGAATGCATAACAAAAAAAGATATGTTCTAGGTTACATTTCTATGGAGTACACTGCTATAACAGGAGTAATGTAAGAAGCTGAGCAATTAAAAAGGATGGAAGCAAAGAGAACTAATGATCCAAACAAGATCCCAATTCTAGCCAAGACAGAAACCCAAGGTGAAATGTGGAGCCTCTGGGAATTTAACTATGAAAACATTCTATCAGTTGAGCCACACCCCAGTCCTTTGTGTGCTTGTATTGTGTGTGTGTGTGTGTGTGTGTGTGTGTGTGTGTGTGTGTGTGTGTGTGTGTGTGTGTGTGTGTGTGTGTGTGTGTGTGTGTGTGTGTGTGTGTGTGTGTGTGTGTGTGTGTGTGTGTGTGTACGCACCACCAAACCTGTCCTTTATGATTTCTTGATCATATATTGACAAAGGAACTGCTATTTTCAACAGCTACAACAATTCCAAATAGAAAAAGGAAACTATTTCTTCAGCAACTGAAAAGCAATAATTATAATAGTGTATAATTTACACTTGTCAATAAACAGCTTTCATAACATTAGTGAACATTTCTTCTCTGGGATGGCTATTGTGTTTGGATTTTTCTTTTTTTGGGTCTAGTCATGGGGCCTGAACTCTGGGTCTGGGTGCTGTTCCTCAGCTCAAGGCTAGCACTCTACCACTTGAGCCACAGCTCCACTTCCGGCTTTTTTTCTTTTTGCTTATGTGGTACGAAGAATCAAACCCAGGGCCTCATGCATGCAAGGCAAGTGCTCTACCACTGAGCCATCTTCCCAGCCCGTGTGTTTGGATTTTTATATCATCATCTAAACTATAGGGAAGCTTAGTTGCTTTTGTGTTTGTATTGCTTAGGGAATGGGTGTCAGGAATGATGTGTGTTGTTGATTAAAGTATTATCTAATCAGTCAGGAATTAATTGCTTTGATTTAAAGGTGTGATGGTTTGACATTCAATAGATAAATTTTAAGAAGAGAAAAATGTTAATTTTTATTACAGAAAATTTGAAAGATAGCCAAGAGTAAATTGAAGAGAATAGTCTAATTAATCCCATTTTACTAATCAGGCAGCTTAATTATCAATCAATGACTAACCTTGTGTTATTTATGTCTCCTGGTTTCCTTTTCTCTGTCCCACTTCTAAGTTGAAGCTAATCCTTGGCAACATATATCAGTAATATTTCAGTATATATCTCTGAAAGGTTAGAACTGAAATACCTAATCACAATGCCATCATCACACTTAGAAGTTAAACAGTGATAAAAGCACTTAATGTTCTCATTTGCATTACTTAATGTTTATCCCTTTATCAGTTAAAATTTAATATGTAAAAGCATGAAATATATAGATGCTAACATATCCTAAAGATATAAAGAACGTGTCAAGTGGAAGAGCAATTAATAGAATAATTTTTGTAATAGGGTTTAATTTCTCTTTTAAAATTATTTAAAAAACTACATCTCTTTAAACATTTAAAAGGGCTAACAGCATATACTTCAAACTAAAAACAGTGGTATTTTAAAAATAGGGATGATTATAATTGGCATTGGGAGAAAGAATACCCTCACATGTTAACCTGTTATTCAGTAGTTTTTGTTTAAAAATTTGTGTTGCTTTTGGAACCAAACTTTCTTAAAAAAAACCTTAAATAAATCATATTACTCTATGGAATGAGAGGCATTCTCAGTTCAGGATGTCCTGTGCAAATGCTCTCCTGGTTGGGTGCTTCTTTCTGGGTTAATAAATTCACCAATTAGCACTCACTAAGTGTTACTGTGTGCCAGGTGCTTTGATAATATTTTCAATGTGATGATTTCTTACTGTAACTCTTTGAGGTGGTATTGTTATCATTCCCATTCTATATATTAAGAAACATGAGCTAACATGTTAAATAGCTAGTAGTTTGAGAAGCTGATACTGGCGTGTTCCTGATCTGGAGTACATCCCTGCCCAAGCTCATCACACCAGTCTCCTGTACTGAGACCTTCAGTACAGAATGATTTCCGTTGTTCAGGCTTTGGTTGCTGGATTTCCATTTTGCCTTGGTTTGGCTTTAATATAAATTTAGTAGCTCAGTCAAGACAGAGTAATAATTCCTCCATATTTTTCCATGGCTCTAGAATCTGACTGCTGTAAAGGAATTAAAGGAGAAATAATCTCAAAAGAATATGACTTTTCTGAATAAGGAGACATTTCAATGACAGGCAGATGGTTCTTGTCATCAGTGGCTTTCTGTATTGTTCTCAAGATACCTAACCTTTTTTCCTTGGTGGAAAATGTGATAAAGCTCTTTGTAATTTATCCATAAACACAAGACAAAGAAATTACAAGTATATGGGAATAGAAGTGCCGAACATTTTTATTTGAAATATATGCCAAATCATAGGTGTAAATCCATGGTCATATCTTTCAACAAGTTGTTATGGATTAGTGCTTACAAACTGTAGCATACTTCTTTTTCACTGGACCTTAGAATCCATAATACTGTGAGCTTTTTGGTGATATTTTGTTATTTAGGAATAAAAAATTAACTTTATTAGGTTATATAAGAAAGCAAATTAATCTATAAGACAACATACCCACAGATACATACTATAACACATGAATTATTTTTATATTAACAATACTACTATTTTCCTCATCTGTTGGAAAAATAATTGAGACATTGCAATGGGCCCCCAAATAAAATTATCTAGACATCAAAGAAAATACATTCCTTTCAGAAATTTGTAGAAAGTATCTTAGTGATTACTTAAGAAGATATTTCTATCCTTTGCATGCCACTGTTCTAGCCATTTCATTGGTGGTCATTAGAGCTGGATGGAGAAAATTTTGCCCTGGCAAAACAAGAATTTCTATGCTGGGCCTGTAATCCTAGCTACTTAAGAGGCTGAGATCTGAGGATCACAGTTTGAAGCCAGCCCAAGCAGGAAAATCTGTGAGATGCTTATCTCCAATAAACTACTCAGAAAAAGCTGAAGTCACCTGTTGGCTCAAGTGGTACAGCACTATCCCTGAGCAAAAAGAAGCTCAGGGACAGTGCCCAGGCCCAGAGTTCAAGTCCCAGGACAAATAAAATAAAACAAAAAAAACCCCCAAGAATTTCTAGAACTTAGACCACTTGATGTCCCTCTTTACAGATAGTGAAAAAGTACAAGTATGCACTAGTCCACAGACCTTGAAATAGGACTATATGGCCAATCTTCCAGATTTATATTTTGTCCTTCATGAAGATAAGTACAGTGGTAGGCTACTGTAGTGGGGAGTTAGTTCATAGTGTCCAGAGAACTAAATACACGTAGTGTTAATTCTTCTGCAAATGTATGTATCTGCTTTGTGTTACTAAGATCGATGACATCAGAAATATATTTTGAGAAATCTTACATGTATTTATGTTCATAGTGAGCTAGCTTAAAAATAATTCAATTCTAACTCCTCTAGAGTTAGGAGTCCCTGCTAGAAGAGAATCTTTTCTTGGAAGGAGAAAGTTTTCTCACTGTGTTAAGCCATCTAGTATTGTAGCATGCTTTGAAAGATCTTTCATTCATTCAGGTGCTACATTATAGGAAATTCAGTTTTGCTTTCTGAATAGGCCTCATACCAGTGTCTGGGGGCACCTGGTGAATTTAGGTGTGATAAATTATTCCTCTGAGGAGATAATTTTTCCTGTGACTTACATGTTATGACTGGCAATATAGTTATTCTGTCTTCAGGATCACCTTGAAGTTGTTACTAGAAAGTCTAGATATAGGGTTTAGTAGTGTGATAAAAGTAAATGTAATGTAATGTGATACATTTGGTAGGGGAGAATGTCTATAAGGGTCACAGATTTCATGACACTGTATGTTTTAGGGGTGGAAATATATCTTTACTTAGATTCTTTACTTGTTAGGAGACTCAGGTCTCAACAAATTTAAATTGTTAATGACAAGTCCAATGCTAGAAGCAGTGTTGTATAAGGGTTGAGTGCTTTGTCACAGTATTTGAATTCTGTCCCTGCCACTTATTAACTGTATGACCTTGTGGAAGTTTTTTAACCTGTCTGTGCTTCAGTTTCCATGTCTGAAAAAGGGGATAATCAGTGTATAATTTACAGTTTACAGGTTTATTGTGAAGATTTAGTAAATGAATTCTGGTGAGCCAGAAAAATGCCTTGTATATTATGAATACTTAGCAGATGTTATTGGAATTTATATTTCCTCTTTCTTAGTTATAGTTGTATCATAGTGACTTTCCTGACATCCCATAAACAGTGAGCTGTTTCAGTAGTATTATTTTAGAAGTAATTTTATATTTTAGAAAAGAATGCACATTTACCAAATATCATTTTAGGCATTATTTTATGTGGGAGATATTTATGTAACAAACAAGGCTACACCAAAGCTATCAGCACAACCACATCCACCACAGCATTGTTTACCATACCTAAGATATGGAATCAACCCATCTGCTTAGTGGACAATCGGATAAAGAAAATGTATATATACACAATGGAATTCTATGCTTCCATCAGAAAGAATGATATTGCACCATTTGTAAGAAAATGGAAAGACTTGGAAAAAATTATATTAAGTCAAGTAAGCCAGACCAAAGAAACATAGGTTACATATTTTCTCTTATTTGTGATAACTATAAAGTGCCTATAAATCTACAAGTAAACACATTGGATGGCAAAAGACAAAAAATTACAATTGGACATGATAAGTTATACAGGGCTCTAAACATTCACAGAGTGGGACCAAAGGATGATAGTCTTAGGGGAGGATCACAGATGCTCAATAGCTATGTGCATATGATCATATAAAATGTTTATTGAAATGGAAATGAAATTTTTGTTATTTTGCCTTTTGTTTTTGTTTTCTTTTATCACTCTTTTTGATTTCTATACCTTTTGTTTTGCCTGTAAGTTTATCTGTTTTGAGGAGGCTAAGGGTGAGTGCAGAAATTGTGGGACAAAGGGTGAACAAATGCAGCAGTGATAGTCACTAGTCACTAAGTTGAAAATGAACTATACCATTTGTGGGTAATGGGAGTCAGGAGAGAAAAACTGGGAGAAAACAAGGGAAGAGGTAACACTTCAAAAAGAAATGTACTCATTACTTAGCTTATATAACTGTAACCCCTCTACATCACCTTTACAATAAAAATATACTAAAAATAAAGACAATGAAATGAAAAATAAAACCATTTGTGTGAATATATATGAAAAAGTAATATATTATCTGAGCCAATATATTGCTTTTTAACTTAGGCATGATTATATTCCTAATGTTCATAAGCAGTTGACCATTTTAATAGCTTATTAGATAAGTTTGTCCCAATTAACCAAATATAAACTTATGACTGGACAAATGGAATGTGAAACTGTTCCTGGAAATTCAATGGAACTCAATTTTCCAGTAAAGAGAACCCTTGATTTTTCAATAAAACAGGAAATGTCTATTCTGGGTCCATGTAGATGATATGGATTTAATAATGATTTGTGTTTCAATTATAATCATATACTACCTTTTAGAGAGAGATTCACAGCTTTTTGGGTCTCTATGAAGACCCATTGCTATATCAGCCATGGCTAATGGTACTGCCCACCTGTTAAGCTGTTAGCGTCAGCTCTCTGAATTGAGTCATAATCTAATGAGTTAAGCTTTATTTCTATTCTTATTAAGGCTTGCATGGCAGAATCTTAAGTCTGCCTATTCCACTGGCATTCTCACCCATCTGGTTTCTTACTAGAATTTTAATTTTCTCAAATACTGGTCAGTTATGTGTTTTAGAGGAAGTAGGTACTTTGGCCAGTTTCAAGTGTTAGTGAATACTGATTTGTCTAAATCATACATTCCAACTCTATTATCTTTCTAGTGATTGATTTAGAAATGGGTTTGTGAAATAGTAATAGTGGTGAGGAAAGTGGGGAAAGGGTTCTTTTGTGTAAAATTTACACTAGTAGGAAATACTTCTGCCATTTTTGTCATCTTCATATGGTGCCTAGAATTGTAGAGTGTATATCTTTTGACCATGAAAAGAACTAGCTTCAGGAGAGAAGCAAAATGTTTATAAATGGATAAAATGAGTTTTTGTTGTTTCTATTGAATTATTAAGTGAACTCATCCTAGATCCACTGGACCTCTAGACTTCCTGCTTTGTGACAAAACAAAAGTCATTGCTTTATGCCAATTTGAGTTGGCCTTTTCCTATTCTTAGCAGAAAGCATGCTGATATGATCCAAAATCATTTAATCATAATTATTTCTTTGTTTTTTAAAATCATAGTTGCTGGAATGGGCTGAAGTCTGAAAATGGCTGGTCAATTACCACTGTCTCCAGATTTGTAAGTATTTAGATTTGTATTAACCAGTGCAGTTTTCTTATTCTTAAGGTAATGTTTTTTTTTGGGGGGGGGTCTGGTCGTGGGGTCTGAACTCTGGGCCTGGGTACTGTCCCTCAGCTCTTCAGCTCAAGGCTAGCGCTCTACCACTGGAGCCACAGCGCCACTTCTGGCTTTTTTCTTTTTACTTATGTGGTGCTGAGGAATTGAACCCAGGGCCTCATGCATGCAAGGCAAGTGCTCTACCACTGAGCCACCTTCCCAGCCCTTAAGGTAATGTTTTATGTATCCTCATACATATTAAATTATAAAATTTAATTTAATCCCATAAGATTCATTTTCATTGCAGTATCTTTTTTTTTTTTTGGCACCAGTCCTGGGGCTTGAACTCAGGATCTGGGCACTGTCCCTGAGCTTCTTTTGCTCAAGGCTAGCACTCTACCACTTGAGCCACAGCACTGCTTCTGGCTTTTCTGTTTATGTGGTACAAGGAATCGAACCCAGTGCTTCATGCATGCTAGGCAAACACTCTAACACTAAGCCACATTCCCAGCCCCCATTGCAGTATCTTTTTCCAATCTTAAGATTTTTGGTACCATCATTATGGGGCAGAGGAGGTTAACCCAAATAGGGGATTGCATTGGTCAGTGAAAGGACCGACCCTTACCATCTCCATTGAGTTGATGTTTTCCTAACAAATTCCAGCTTTCCTTAATTTAAATGTTTCAAAATTAACTTACCATTCTTTTTAAAGTCATGAGCACAGACTCATGCAATAGCAGCTGTAGATTAAGAAGGCTGAACATATGTGCATTGAGATTGTTGTGTTAAATGAAACAAAAATTAATTTGACATATATTTAGCATATGTTATATTTTTCTGCTGGATAATTATTAGACATTTTAATTGCTTCATGTGAGTCACTAGGGTAACAGTTTATAAGAGTTTTTAAGAGTAAATGCAGTTGTGTAATTATCGGTTCTATAGGGGAGTCTCACCACCTTTAGGAAATGTTCTTCAGCTATTTTCATTCCTGATTAAGTCACTATGACTAACATCTTCACAAGTCCTTACCATGGAGAGTTAATAACAGAATAGTGTCTTTTTTACTATGTAATTTTTCTTTAAATGCGGTGATGTTATAAAGTGATTTATTATCGGGCCCTAGTCCAGGTTGATGTTTCACTTAAGGGTGATGTGATGCAGCCCTGAATTACTGTCAGGTATCTAGGCAAAGCAAACAGGAGATGAACTGAACAGCTGAGGCCTGAGACCTTTGGGAAAGTCCACAGGTTGTGAGTTTCTACTTCTCTTCCTCTTCTTCCTCCTTCTGCTCCTCTTTCTCCTTCGCTTCCCTTTCCTTCTCCCTTTCCCCCTCTTCTTCATAGATTCATAGAATGTAATTGTTTTTTATTTTTATTTTATTTTTGTCAGTTGTGGGGCTTGAACTTGGGGCCTGGGCACTGCGCCTGAGCTCTTTTGCTCAAGGTTAGACCTCTAGCAGTTGGGGTCACAGTGCCACTCTCAGTTTTCTGGTGGTTAGAGATAAGTGTCTCATGGACTTTCCTGCCCAGGCTGGCTTTGAACTGTGATCCTCAGATCTCAGCTTCCTGAGAAGCTAGGATACAAGCCTGAACCACCAGTGCCTGGCCTATCATTGTTGTTCTTATCTAGGAACAAAACTATGCTCTTACATGGTAGACATACTGTTATACTTCTAACTGAGAAAGAAAAAAGGAAATATCCACATATTGCTGTATGTAGATATGTAAGGTACATCTGTTTGTAAGACGTATTTGCTTAAAGTCTGCTCATTTAAAATGCCTACCTGCTAGCATTTTTTAATAGAAGAGACTGGGGAGAAAGTAATTTGTTTTCCTGTCTTTTGTAAGGCATGACTGGATATCACTATATGTTTTCAGTTTCTGCCCACAGAAATATAAAACCTTCCTCAGTACTCTTGGCCTACTTACTGGGGAATCCTTCTCTAACTAGTTCTGTATAGGAACTCACCATTATGGTGAAACTCCTTCCTTTCTCTATTTTACTCCCTAACTGAGCAATACTAGCCTTGGATGACTAAAATCCCTGCCTTCTGGCAGAATATTTGAAGCATCATGAATAAAATTAAGCTGTTGTTTAGCATTGCATTTGATAAATAAGAAGCATGCCAGTTCTTTTATGCATACTTTTTGACATACTTCAGCATGATAGAAGGAAGGAATTCAAGTACAGTTTATGTTGTAGAGGAGAGATATTTTGGAAAATCCTAGAACAGACCCTAACAGTCTGTCTTTACTGCTATCCGTGAAGCCACAGCCTCACATTTGAATTACTAGTACTGTGGGAGATAAGAATATGAATATTTGTAGGGGAAGGGCTAGTTATCATTATTGAGCTCCATAAGCTTATTTGCTCCTGTATATTTTGCACAAAGCTGTAAAGCCTTTTTGAAAATTTGTCTGTCTTATTTGTGTTAAGGAGTGCCGTGAAAATTGTGTGTGTGTGTGTGTGTGTGTGTGTGTGTGTGTGTGTGTGTGTGTGTGTGTGTGTGTGTGTGTGTGTGTGTGTGTGTCTGGTATATGTGTGAAATGGAAGGGCTATGCTCAATTGATCAGCCCTCCATATTAGTCCATTTTAAAAATTAGTGTAGCAAAAATGCCAGAGCAGGCTAACTTTATAAAGAAAAAGGCCTTCATTCAACTTACAGTTCTGTCGATTGGAAGGTGTGGTTCTAGTACAAGATCTGTTCTGGGTAGGGTCCCATGGTGGATGCTGTCACAATGCAGGGAACATTGCTGAGAGGAAGAGATCACATTGCTGGACAGGAATCCAGATTAATTCTAAGGTTCCACTCATTCTCTTAAGGACTCACTGTCAGGCGAACCCAGGGATTCCAACAGAGCTATTCTTATCCTTTTGATGGGGGGTGGGTGGGATAGACCCCTACCCCCAATGACCTAAGGGCCTCTCATTAGGCTCCAACTCTTACAGATCCCACCACCTGTTAACATCACCTCAGTGAGGGTCAACGACTGGACCTTTGGGGGACCCACTCAATCCATAGCCTCCTCTGTCCTCCCAGAGAAGACCTTCCTGTATGGAACACATTCCAATTTTGCTTCATTCTATTAAAAGAGGTATAATTCCAATGTAGAGGCACATACGGCCCCATCTAATTATATAACAGATCACATCAGAGTATTCTTTAAATGTATTTCAAGGGTTTTTTGCCAGATTCTTTCACAGATTGTAACCTCTTTGTGCTAACAGATCCATATTCTAATTCTTTTAGTATTTTACACCTGATAAACAATGCAGACTCACAGGATTCTGTAAATTCTGGTAAGTATCCAGTTTTAACTAGTAGCTATGACAGTTCTTTAAAGGTTAAGAGCAAGCATAGTCTGAAGCACCTTTAATTAAATGATACATCAACATTTTGGTTATGATGGTATTATTCTTCCTATGTTCACTCAAAGAATGTGACAATAGACATGATCTAAGCACTTTAGCCTCGGTAATCATTTAATCTGTTAAGTACATAATTTCATACATACTTTCTTTTTTACATTCCTTGTGAATCATGAACTGCTTCTTGTTTTGTGTTCAGCTTCCTCCCCCCTCCCCCATTTTTGGTTTATATGCCAGTTTTCCTGCTTGGTCAAATAAAGCACAAAGCATAGGAGGGAGATTGAGACTTTGGGTGTAAAGATATCTCATTTCATTGGCTCATGTCTCTCTGTATACCTCTTTGGCCTCTGTCTCTAGAGTGCACACCTGTTTCCAGTGCCACTTCATGGCAGCTTTGAGCTCCATGGTGTCAGAGTTTTGCAAGTTCTTAAGGCTGTAGCTGGAAGAAGCAGCCAAAATAGATAGTTCTGCCTTGGTTAATGAAGATCGCAGATGGAAATATGTTTCCCCCCACCTCCCTGTGGACATGCTGGGATTTTAGAACTGATGCTATTAATCAATCTGTCCTGAAACAGAAACAGTTGCAAATATGTTATGTAGAGTACCAGTGGAACAGAAAACAAATCTTTAACTAAGTCTGATTTTTTTGAAGTTGGAAAATGTTGCCAGCCTGTTTTTGATGTAATTGAAAATGTTTAGAAGCTTTCCTGAAGAGTTGATTAATATATCAAAATCAAAAAAGGCAATTTTGAGTCTAATTTTGTTTGTTTACTGTGTAATACATGATTCTTGGCTTTGAAATTCTGCCCTGCAGGGTGAAAAATGACTGTCAGTGTGAAACAAAGTAGTCTATTGAAAAGAACATTGAGCCTAATAGGAAGCAGATGATATCTGGAATTACAATATCTTAATTAGTATGATTACTTCTTTGTGAGAAAGGGACAGAGTCCAGATTTGGCTAAGGAGCAGTCTTTTTCCCCACCTACCTCTATACTACAACTTTCAATTGGAGGTAGTGGGGAGCACTGTGGTCCATGCAGGAGGAACTGGATAGTTGGGATCCCAGTAAGATGTGTAGATTAGAGCAACTTCATATGTGTACATGGAAGCTATGCCATGGAGCAGGTGTGAGGTGGGGAGGTTTGCATAGCTCCTGCAGGGGGAAGGGAGCTGGTACTCTTGATTATGCTCTAAGAAATATTAAGTTATTTTTTTGATTTTCTAAATCCAAATAAATTGAAACGTAATTATATCTCTGCACTCAGCTTTTAAACATAATTTTATTGTTATTATTAAGGCAGCACTTAGCTCTTTGAGAAAAAAATTAAGAAAACTTGATATGTAAGAAAAACAAGTGAGCCAGGCGCCGCTGGCTCACACCTGTCATCCTAACTACTGAGGAGGTTGAGATCTGAGGATCACGGTTCAAAGCCAGTCCAGGCAGAAAAGTCCATGAGACTCTTATCTCCAATTAACCACCAGAAAACTGGAAGTGGTGTTGTGGCTCAAGCGGTAGAGTGCTCGCCTTGAGCTAAAGAGCTCAGGGATAGCGCCCAGGCCCAGAGTTCAAGCCCCTTGACAGACAAAAAACAACAACAACAACAACAAAAAAAAAAAACATGTGAGTAAACTCTTACCAAGAGTTTCTGCCCACTTGGTTGAAACACAAGAACTTAGAGGGATAGTTGCTTCTCCTAGAGTGATTTTCTATCACCCTTTTTAAAACAGGAAAGTCCAATTTCCTGTATTTTCTTGGCTTTTTCAATTATTGACATTTTTTGAAGCTATCATATTATGGTGGTTTCATCTGCTAGGCTTTCAAATTCAGAAGTCTTAAAAAAATAAAGTCATGGGAAGGGATGGCAAGGGGAAACAAAGGAGGAGGCAACAGTGCTTGATAAGAAATGTACTCATTACCTTGCTCATGTAATTGTAATCCTTTTGTACAGTATTTTCACAATAAAAAAATAAAGTCATATAAAATACTTTCATAGATGCTCCAAAAAGGGGTTTTATCGTTCAAACCACATCTTAGGTTAGTTCAGTAAATAAGATATCTCTATATAGTAGGAGATTAGACTGAAAAAAATGAAGTTAACCAACTTTCCCCTTCTTTGGAAGATACTGAAGCATTGGGACCAGGTTGTCATGTAACCTTGAACTGGATGTCTTCTGGATGAATGAGCTTTGTATCATTAGCTAAATCTGCTTCTTGTAGCCTCCTTCATTAAGAGAACCTCTTCTTGTTTTGTGGTGATGACTATTCAAATATGAAGATGAATATTTGAGTCTTTTCCCTATAAGGGCAACAACATTCAACAGTCCTCTTAAATATTCTGTTCCTAACAGGCTTTTCACCACTTAGGGCCTTAATGTTCTAATTTGACTTTGGTTTTCTTGGTCTAGCTTCTGAAAAATAAAACTAGAAATTCCTTCCCTTTGAAATATCTTTGATAGTACAGTGAAAGATTATTTTAGTTTGAGAGATACTTCTTGTTGTTAGTAAAGGTTGCTCATGGTCAATAGGTGCCTCTTGGTCTATTTCAGATAATTGACTGTTTCCTTCTGCACATACCTGTGCATTTGCTCCCTAAAATTGCTATCTTGGACTTTACCTTTATATCTAATATATATTTTCTGAATTTTGGCCTGTCATTCAAATCTGTCAAACTCTTATAAAATCTTGATTTTTTTCATCTAATGCACTAGATTTTTTGTGAAGTTAAATAAGTCTTTCCATATTTTTATAATGGTCAACATAGTCTTATAAAGAAAAAAGGTTGTGTACTCTGCAGTGCAGTATATCTTGTGTTTTAATCTGAGCTTCATTGTATATTTGCTGACATACTGGACATTCTGCCCAGTATGTGAGCTTTGTTTGCTTATCTGAAAATGAAGATAATGATAATTTCTATCTCTTAGATTTGTTGTGGGCATTTGCAACAATGTAAGAGCCTAGTACAGTACTTACCACATAGTAAGTTGTGATAATAACTTGTAGGTAATGATGAGTATGATAATAATAACTCTTTTGACAGTACCCACTTAAGTCATATTATTACTTACTTAATTTTGCATCAATACTGAGTCTTGAACTCAGGGCTGGGCACTATGCTTTAGCTTTTTCACTCAAGGCTGGTGTTCCACAACTTGAGACACACCTTCACTTCTGGATTTGGTGAATTAGAGATAAGAGTCTTGCAGACTTTCCTGTTCAGGTTGGCTTTAAACCTCAATTCTCTGATCTCAGCCTCTGTGTAGTTAGGATTACAGGCATGAGCCAGTGGCACCCGGCAGACTTATATTTCTTATCTGGGTCAGTTAATACTTTGGATAGAACCAATGATAGAACTATGTAGCCAGTAGAGAGCACTCTTTAGGTCAGTATCCATTACATTAGATAAATTTATTGAACAATAAATATTTAGTCAGCATATGTTTTCGCACTCATCTAGTGACTAGAGAGATAGTGATAAGACAGCAAGTCCTTGTCTTCATGGAGCTGCCATTGAAAAGGGCAGGACTATCATATGACATAGCAACATTGATCACAGAATTTGTTGGCTTTGCAGGAAGAGGAGATGGACATTATTTCTATAACATACACATATTTATTAAATATTAAAAGATTTCTGTGTATATGTGTATATGTGTACATGTGATATTAGGTATAATTTTAGATATATTACAACATCAAATAGTGATAACAGAGTATACATTATCAGGTAATGGCAAGAACTATGTAGGAGAATAAAAGTAAGGCTAAGATATTATGGGAGTATGTTATCTTCCACCTTATGGTTAAAAATCTTTTTAAGAGCCAGGCGCCGGTGGCTCATGCCTGTAATCCTAGCTACTCAGGAGGCTGAGATGTAAAGATCATGGTTCAAAGCCAGCCCAGGCAGGAAAGTCCATGAGACTCTTGTCTCCAATAAACCACCAGAAAACTGGAAGTGTCATTGTAGCTCAAGTGGTAGAGCGCTAGTTTGAGCTGAAGAGCTGAGGGGCAGTGCTCAGGCCCAGAGTTTAAGGCCCACAACCGACCAAAAAAAAAAATCTCTTTAAGGAGGTAATATTGGGCTGCATCCTGCTGGAGAGAGGATGAGAACTATGCAACACTTTGAAGGAAAAGGATTCTAGTATGAGGTGTACAGGTCGTTATGTTGAAAATGAACTTTACAACTTTGGTAAGGGGGGGGTGAAAGGGGGGAAGGACTGGGTGGGGGATGGGGGGAGGATGGGAAGGGATGGGAAGGGGAAACAAAGGAGAGGCTACAATGCTTGATAAGAAATGTACTCATTACCTTGCCCATGTAATTGTAACCCCTCTGTACATTATTTTCACAATAAAAAAAACATAAAAATAAAAAAAGAAAAAGATTCTAGTTAGAAGGCTATAAACTCATAAATTTAAGGTTTTGTTTGTTTTTAATGAATGGTCAAGTGGAGGTTAGAGGCATGGCTAGCCAATGAGTGAAAATATCAGGTATGGAGTTTAATTCCTGGTCTCAGACCAAAACAAAAGGCCAGTCAGGTATTTATTTTCTTAACACTACTGTCTTACTTCTCCATGAGATACATCTTAAGGAATATTAAGAGACTTTGTGAATTGTGCTTTCCCTCTTGATACAAGCTGCAGGTAGGTTTGAGCTTGTCTAGGGGGCCTTCGGAGGCATAGGAGTTGTAGTCTCTCATCCACATGAAGATTTTTCTTTCTGAGAGCTAGTGTGCTGTTTCATAGAGCTTAACATAAACAAAAGGACTCATAATCCATCTAGATCACTCAAATCAACTCTGCTGACGCATCAGGTAATATGAGCCCCCAGGGTTGCTCTCACGTCCTTCCTGTGCACGCTATCTTCACTTTCACCAGCCCTTAGAAAACAGAAGCAGAGGCATGCAGGGAATTTGTCACCAGCTCCTCTCCAAGCACTCACATACCTAAAATGTTCATTTTAGAGTAGTACCAGGTTTCAAACTCATGCCTGCAGAAAGCTGAAGGTTGTAGGATATGCTTCCTCCCACCCCATGTTGAAAGTTAGAATGCGATTTTTCTAGCTCCATTGCCTCAGAACCTTTTATGTTTTCTATGATTCCTTGAAGATACTGACAGTCACTCTTAGATTATATCTGTAAAGTCTCTCCATACTCTGGGATATAATTTGTTTAGGCCTGGAGACTTGAACTCATTTAAAACAGCAAGATGGTCCCCTGCTATCACCTTACCTATCTCATACTTCAATTTCTTCTAAACTATATTTATTCAATTCTCCTGAGCTTAGAGATCATTCTCCTTGATAAAGAAGATGGAAATACAACAGGAGTTGAGATATATGACTTTCTCTTTGTTGTTTGTTAATGTTATATCATCAGCCCCAAGCGGTAAGTCTATGTTTTCTCAGTTTATCTTTTTCCTTTGATTGTAGCTCATAAGGTGTATGTGTGCATGTATGTGTAGATGTATGTAGGTGTATCTATATGTATGTGTGTGCATGTGTGTATGCATGTATGCATGTGTATTTCTGAACTTATGAAGGTTTAAGCATATTTCCCAGCAACTTATGGAGGGATTAGTCCTCCTGTCACACTTGTTCAATACTCTTGTATATATTTTTCCTTGTTTTGCAGTGTTACATATTGAGTAAAGGTCTGAAACAACATCAGCCAGGATCAAGTCCTAGCTGTCTGACTTCCTATGGCAGTGAAGGCCACAGGCAAATTAGTTTAACCCCTCTGAACTTAAGTTAATTTATCTGTAAGATGGACATTAATACTTACTTTCTAGAATTTGAGAGTAAATAGTTTAATATTCATAAGGGCCAGGCTGGGAAGGTGGCTCAGTGGTAGAGCGCTTGCCTTGGATGCCTGAGGCCCTGGGTTTGATTCCTCAGCACCACATAAGCAAAAAGAAAAAAGCTGGAAGTGGCGTTGTGGTTCAAGTGGCAGAGCGCTAGCCTTGAGCTGAAGAGCTGAGGGACAGCGTCCAGGCCCAGAGTTCAGGCCCCACGACCGGATCCAAAAACAAAAAACAAAACAAAAAAATATTCATAAGAGCCTTACAATAGTGTGTGGCACATAGTAGTACTCATCACTGCTACTTACATCATTATTTGTAATGTTTTACTGTGTGTGTGTGTGTGTGTGTGTGTGTGTGTGTGTGTGTGTGTGTGTGTGTGTGTGTGTGTGTGTGTGTGTGTGTGTGTGTGTGTGTGTGTGTGTGTGTGTGTGTGTGTGTGTGTGTGTGTATGTGTGTGTATGTGTGTGTGTGTGTGTTGGTTGGTCCTAGGCCTGGGCACTGGCCCTGAGCTTTTTTTGCTCAAGGGCAGTGCTCTACCTCTTGAGCTACAGTTCCACCTCCAACTTTTTGGTGATTAGTTGGAGATGAGAATCTCATAGGCTTTCCTACCTGGGCTGGCTTTGAATTATAATCCTCAGATCTCAGCCTCCTGAGGCATGAGACACTGGTCCTGGATCTAATGCATTATCTTGTCTTTTGCATGTATTTTGAACAGTCTGACCTTTGTCTTATGGTTAAGGCCTGATAAGTCCAATAATAATAATAATAACAACAATAAAAACAACAATAATTGTTTTTCAGTACTGGGAATTGAACCCAGGACACACATGTTAAGCAAGAGCTCTACAACATGAGCCATGACCCGCAGTCCTAGTTCAATTTACTGTCTCTTTTCTTTTTCTTTCTTTTTTTTGGGGGGGGGGGTCCGGTCGTGGGGCCTGAACTCTGGGCCTGGGCACTGGCCCTCAGCTCTTCAGCTCAAGGCTAGCGCTCTACCACTTGAGCCACAGTGCCACTTCTGGCTTTTTTCTTTTTGCTTATGTGGTGCTGAAGAATCGAACCTAGGGCCTCATGCATGCAAGGCAAGTGCTCTACCACTGAGGCACCTTCCCAGCCCCTGCTGTCTCTTTCCTTTGTGTATCCACTCATAAGCAGAATTGATATGAAAGATGATGGCCATAATCATCAAAAAACGGTGAAGTTACATATAGTGTGCTCATGATAGCAGCAAAGTTATCAAATATCTATAACAAAAGCTAAGTCAAGTTTGGTTTTAAATGAACATAGAAGAATGACTATTTTCTTAATGTGAGAATCCAAGTAGTCAGTATTTTTATTTCTAAGCCTTCTGTTTTAGTTTGAATATCAAAGGAAAAACTTGCTTTGGCTCTAGATCAGGGCAAACCATTTCATAATAACTTATGGGAGTTCTTATTGTTTCATCATAGCAAGAAAAGGCAAACTTGAACTTGAAATTCCTAAGGGAGCCCTGCCTGTCAAATCTTCAGACATGTTAGAGATGCCTGTGAACAGAATTTGATTCTGCTGTGTGGAGAGATTCCTTCCTCTGTATTTATGTTTCCACAATGCATTTCCTGTGGCATGACATTCATCACATCCTATACCTTCTCTGATTGGAAAAAGAACTAAACTTGAACTCAGACCTTCTTCCTTCTCTTGGAACTCTCCCATCTCTATGTTGGAAAATTGCAGAAGCAGGGACTACCTAGGTGAGGGGGATCCTCATTATATTAGCCCGAAGTAATGAAATATTTATTCATTGATTGCTGTGTGTCTATGGCTATACTTGACATAGACTATTGAGCCAACATCACTTAACTGCTTCCCCTCCCCCTGGGATTATAATCCAGTAGAAGATAGAGAAAATTCAGAAGACAAAGCAAGTGCTAAGTGGTATGAGATTCTGTATGGCTAATATAAGCTGTACCTCACCCATAGTCATGGAAATCTTTCTGGAGGAACTTATGCTTAATTGGACAAATTGGAGTTAGGCAACCCAGGAATGAGGAAGACCAACTCAGGCAAAGTAAATAGAATATGAAAGGCCTAGGGGACAAGTGGAAAAGAGCTCAGAGTTAGGGATTCACATACCTGCAAGTAGGTCAACACCACATGCCATGTGCTTTTTACAGGAAGTGGTAATTGCCTGAATATTGAGTCTGTAAAAAAAAGAAAAATGGTCTTGGTTGAGGTCTCCAGGCAAGATTTTGTCTTTGTTGCATGGAATGCAAAAGTTGGTACAGTAAAAATGGTATTCATGGGTCCCAGGACTCTAGTGGAGAGCCCAGAGGGGTTGTTAATCAGGAGGTCAGCAGGACAGTGGGGTGGGCTTTATGAAACTGAATTTTGGGGCACTAGGCAGAGGGACAACATTACTACTAAGTCCACAAGAAAGAATAATACCACATAGGAAAGTGAAATGTGTGCCACAGCCAGGAAAAAAAAGACAGTTTAGCTTTATATGTTACATTTTAATAATAGTCATTTGTAACTGCATAATGAAATTTGTGAACAAAAGTTCATTTCCAGAAGAATAATCTCTAACTGATATGCAATGCCTCAGTAGGATTTGGCCAGGTTTTAATTTCAGTTTGAATAAATAATGTAAGATACTAGGCTGGGTAAGATAAAAGGAAATCTCTGTACTTTCATCTCTTCATGATGGAAATAATAACTACTTTATTTCAAAACAAGTTTCCAATTAGTTTCTGTGAAATATTATTATCCTACTTTCCCAGATACTGTAGCTCATTTTGAAACTTAATTTTGATAATATATAAACATTTCTGAAACTTACACTATAGGAATGACAGTTATATTTGGAGAGAGGAATGCTGCTGGGCTGTAACTATATTATTTGGCACTGTTCTAAGTAATAGTAAAACTAATGAAAGAGAATCAATCAAAATGTCATCTCATTTACGCTTTGTGACCTTGTGTGGACTCATCTCCACCCAAGAGTACAAATCAATGCTACTTTCTGTTTTTTCTTTAAGATGACTTGTACTTTAGATACCATCTTGAGCCTATGTAAGGATTCATATTTTTTATTTTTCATTTTTTTTGTCGGTTGTGGGCTTGAACTCTAGGTGCTGTACCTCAGCTCTTCAGTTCAAGGCTAGCGCTCTACCACTTGAGCCACAGTGCTACGTTCAGCTTTTTCTGTTTATGTGGTGCTGAGGAATCGAACCTAGGGCCTCATGCATGTGAGGTAAGCACTCTACCACTGAGCCATCTTCCCAGTCCAGGAATTGATATTATTTAAAGAATTAATATATTTATATTCAGTACCATAACTGAGCATAAGTTGTATGCTGGACACTGGGCCTGGGGTTTATATGGTGAATTAAGCAGAGATGACCTCTTCTTTTGAGAGGTTTCTGGTCAAAAAGAGGAGGGCACATATTAAAAACCTCTCTGTCTCTGTCTCTGTCTTTGTCTCTCTGTCAGTCTTTCTCTCTCTCCCAGTGAGCCTACATTCCAATTAAAATACAAGGCCTGTAATGATTCCAGGTCATATATAATAGGAATACTAGCATTAGCTTACATTGGACAGGGGAAGACTTCAATATGATGCAGTTGAGATAGGTTATAGATCAATAATACAAGATAAATGGCTTTAACAAATGGGTTAAATTGTAGTGGGTTCAATATGATATTGTTTCTATCCTATATGACAATGCAGAGACCAGCATTCAAGGTCAGTAGGTAGTCATGCCAGCCTCATCACTTGGCTTCCAAGGACAGTCCTGTGGGTGCCATTTTGAACAATGGCAGGGAGAAAGCAAATGGTTCTCAAGAGGCAACCTGGAAGCTATGCATACCATTGTTGCTTGGCCCGAATTATGGAGTTCAGTTGTAAAAGGAAGGTGGATGGTAAAGGCCAGTCTTTGCCACAGAGGTGGATGTTGAGTAGAGTTAACTAAGGTGAAGGGAGGGAAGATGTGGGGCTGTACATGCAAAGGCCATGTGAGAGAAGAAAGTATGCTGTGCATGACAGAAAAGTAGTCTGCAGGCATGGGTTTCAGAGATGAAAAATGCAAGGTGAACTGGAGAAAGTGGGGAGAAGCCAGGTTGTGGCAAGCCTTATGGTTCAGGACAAGGAGTTTATTCTACGAGCCGTATGAAGCTATGACAAGGGAGTGAGGCAAATCAGAAAGAGGTGTGCTCTTCTCCTTGAGGGAGATAACTTGCCACAGTGTGGAGAATGGACTGAAGGGTCATAGCAGCTCCACCACGTCAGACACTGTGCTGGGTGTGGGGAAACACCCAGATGTGACATATCAGTCATGATGTGACACCTGGGTTTGCATTGGCAAGAGGAAAGGTGGAAGTTAAACTAACCTTATAGGATAGCTTCTGTGCCACAGACCCAGGAGAGAAATATCCACAACATTGCATAAAGCTGGGAGAGACTCTGGCTTTGTTCAGTCACAACTTGTATCTTCCAATTGAGTAAAACTTCAACAATAGGTTTTGTCAAGATGAATGCATTTCCTATTAATTCCTGCCCTCCCTTCCCCTGATTTCCCTTCTTTGTGCCAGTACTGGGGCTTGAAATCATGGCCTGGATGCTGTCCCTGAGCTTATTTGCTCAAGGCTAGTGCTCTACCACTTGAGCCACAGCTCTATTTCTGGCTTCTAGCCCCATAGTTAATTGAAGAGTCTCCATAGACTTTCCTGCCTGGGCTGGCTTTGAACCACAAAGCTCATATCTCAGCCTCCTGAGTAGCTAGGATGACAGGTGTGAGTTAGCACCTGGCTAATTTACTTTCTTCAGTTGAGGTAAAGTACACATAAGGTAATGCTAACTATAAGCATTTTAAGTGTACAATTCAGTGGTATTTAGTGCACTCATAATATGTGTAACACTATTTTACTGCCAAGACATTTTTTCACTCAAAGGAAATCTCAAGGAAAGACATTTTTCACTCAAAGGAAACGTATAATTAAGCATTTACAACTCTTGTGCCTCGTGCTTGTCTTCTTCAAGGTCAGGACAGTTTTACCATCTGAGTAAGGGGGAGGAGAAAATGGGGAGAGGGAAAAGGATCTGTTGATACGGGGTAGGTGGATCCATTGGTTCATCCTTTTCTGAGTGTGTGTGTGTGTGTGTGTGTGTGTGTGTGTGTGTGTGTGTGTGTGTGTGTGTGTGTGTATGTATGTTATTTTCTAGGGTTTGAACTCAGGGCCTTGCAAAGCTCGTGCTCTACCACTTGAGTCATGCACTAGAAGCATGTTTATTTGCTTTTAATTCATCCTCTCATCAAAGCACCTACTAAGTATTCACTCTGATAAGAACCTGTCTGATGCTTAAGACTCAGACATAAACATATGTCTATCTGTTTCAGAGCTCTCAGCATAAATCAAGTACAGACGATAATCTGGACTTCTATAGGAATGTAGACAGTGTAGTGATGAAACTTGGACAAAGCATGTGGGAAAGGGCTCTTCTCCCCAATTTCCTTCCTAGATCCTACAGAATTAAAGACCAATACCTTTTAATTTGTATGTTAAGTTAGGCCTGACCATTATCAGTGAGTTATTGCAGATGGATAAACTGAAGACTAGAATATTCAGTCTCAAACACCAGCAATGAAGAGGTGATGTGAGTAGAAAGCTGGTCCCCTGATACATTCCTCCATCCCCATTCCTCCATAAGCTCACATTTCTACAATCACAGTGTATAATTCTTTCAGTTTTTCTTCCCTCAGTGCAAAAAGGTAGAACGGTGATTTCTGTTTTTCAGATGAAGGAAACAGGGCAGGGGGAGTTTACCCAAGGCCACTTATCACTTTCATGGAGGAGCACTCCTACTCTTTGGGTTTCTAGCCCGTTGCCTAGCTACCAAACCTCCCTTCCTCTTCCAATGAATGGCTGCCGAACAGGCACTTAATAATCATAATTGATGATCCTGGCCAGAATGGAAAGCTCAGAGTGATTCTGGAGAGTTTGTTTTCACATACCAATGAATTTTATTCTTCCCATGATCAATAACTTATACCTATTTGTTTTGGATGGCATCACTATTTCAGTTCACAATGAGGTTTTCTTATCTGTACTGACTATTTCTCCTTTTTCTTTTTTTTCTCAACTATCCTTTCTGGAGGAATCCAGTTGCTGTTTACAGACATGACACATTTTTAACAAAAAGGAGAATGTCTGTCCTTCGTCTTCTTCCAACAGAAAAGTCTCACTATAGTAATCTTAAGAAATAGTGTGATTTAGTGAAAATTAAATTCCTCCAGGAAGTAATATTTCTATTTCATAAAGTATTAGCTTCACTCATTAAATGATTGTTTTTTTTAAGGAGGTTTCTTTTTCTTTCTTTCCTTTATATTTTTTTTTCGGCCGGTCCTGGGGCTTGAACTCACGGCCTGGGCACTGTCCCTGAGCTGCTTTTGCTCTACCACTTGAGCCACAGCACCACTTCCAGCTTTTTCCGTGTATGTGGTACTGAAGAATCGAACCCAGGGCTTCATGCATACTAGGCAAGCACTCTACCACTGAGCCATCTTCCAAGCTCCATAAATGATTATTTGTGTTAGACATATTTGAGCACTAATATATCCCAGATATTAATAGAAATAAGATAAGATAATTTTGTGTATACTTTCAATGATGATTTATTGAATGCCTTATATGTGCTAGTATTGGAGATTCTATGGTTTTCCTGGTGTTGCTGATATTCTAGTAGACACCTCAGACACCACTATGATCACACAAAAAGCCAACTCAGAATTTATATGTGTGCTTTAAAGGAAAAACACATACAACCCTGAGGGCCTGTTGTGGGTGTAATTGACACAGGAAAGACTTCCCAGAGGAAGTAATGCTTGAGTTAAGGTCTGATGAATGAGTAGAGGGATCTAGATGAAAAGGGACAGAAAGAGGGTTCTAGGCAGAGGAGATAACATGTTCCAATATCTGTGGTAGGTAGTTATATTGGGAACACGTGGAATCTAGGTTGTTTAAGATAATCACGGTTGAAGTATAGTTGAATCACTGTTGAATGAGAAGATGTTGAAGAGGTAGGTAGAGGCCACACCATGCATGGTATCAGTTCACTGTGTTGTACTACAGCACTCTCTAATTTCAGCCCAGGCAATGACGACCAGTGGGCCACAATAGCTCCCACCACTGTGTTGATTTCATCTCAGGTGTGTCTGGGATGTCTCTAGGGCTCAGGCCTGGAGCCCCAGCAGAAGATCATTTGTAGTGATATGGGAACAAACTATAAATACCTACAAAGTTAGTGTCCATGGGGGGCAGCTCTCCACCTTTGGTGGATGAAAGTTAGTGGGTGAATGTGTCTTCCCCTTGGCTCTGATGGACGTTTCTGAATTTCTGAGTTAAAAACATTAGGGTCCCTCAGAAGTTTCTCACTGTATAACTTGCAGTTACTCACAGTGGTGGTCACCTTGCTCTTTCATTCCCTCCTCAGTTTTACTCACTTTACCTATCCCTAATCCATGCCTCCTGGGGGTCACTTGTTAAATAAAACCATCACCTGCAAATGTTTTGTGTTGTGTTGTTTGGAGGGAAGTCAGGAAAGAGATATCATAGGGAGGAATTTTGTTGGAGTCTTAAAAGCAATGGGAAATGCTTTTTTTTTTGGGGAGGGGGTCCAGTCATGGGGCCTGAACTCTGGGCCTGGGCGCTGTCCCTCAGCTCTTTAGTTCAAGGCTAGCACTCTACCACTTGAGCCACAGCGCCACTTCTGGCTTTTTTTCTTTTTGCTTATGTGGTGCTGAGGAATCGAACCCAGGGCCTCATGCATGCAAGGCAAGCGCTCTACCACTAGCCACCTTCCCAGCCCTGGGAAATGCTTGTTTTAAATGGCACAGTACAATCAATACTTTGACATTTCAATGACATCATTTGGTCACAGAATAGCTAGATTGGAATAGTGGGCTTTACTAGTTTAGACAAATATTGAGAGAGCTGAGATAGAATGGACCAAAAAAGATGGTGACTAATAGATTTAGGAAATATTTAGTGTCTCTGACACCACCTGGCAACAGATACGGCAAAACAGGAGGTCCTTAGAGTGACTCCTAAGCATCCAACTTTGTAGTTGGACTGATGGTGAGTTGAGGGTCTCTATAAGTCATCTGAAGGGCTTTATAGTCCAAGATAGGCAACATAACACAAATGTGATAAAAAGAGAAATCATGGGCTAACTTAACTGAAAATTTAAGCAAATTTCCTTTAGGCATAGTATAACTTATTTAGGGATCAATCACTATGTCAAAGATCAATCTGACAGCTCTGCCTCCCTTGGGAACCTTGGGAAACAAAATACTACATACTCACACCATTCAAGTACACAGGGAAGGCCAGCACTTTTCTCTCAAAAAGGTATCACTGTGATTCATTTGCTTTTACACAGTTATATGGTTCAGCACAAGACTTTCTCTGATAAGAATTTTAGATGAGGGTAGGATAAACCTCCTGGAGACTAGTGTTATCTAGAATGGAGAGATGAAGGAACTGGTACAGGAAGGAATGAGGAAATGGATGGCAGGAAGGACCATGCTAAGTTAATACTAATTTTTTTCCTTCAAGTTCTGGATTACATTTATTTTTGTGGCCACAGTTAAAATAGTGTATATGAATTCAGTGTTTGGAATGTATATAAACTCAACTTAGAATCCCAATCACATTTAGGTTTCTGCTTACACCCTGCCCAGTTCTACCAAAGAAAAGGCAAAACAAATACCTTGAAAGTACTTACTACAGAACAAACTGTTTCATTATTATGTTCTGTACAAGATATGTTACTAAAATTTCTCTACATTAGATAGAAAGAAGGAGGGTGGGAGAAAGAACAAGAATATTGCAATTGCTTTTTATATACTACCTAAATTTTTCATGAGTTTTATCTAAGGTGATATATCTTCTGGGGGCCAAATAATATCATGAATTATTGGTTAGAGTTTAGTGGAGACAATTCAAGAAAAAGACATTTTTAAAGTATATAAAAAGTAAATTTGTCATGTTCAAATGAGCCAAGGACAGACATCTATCTTGACCTGAGCATTCATTTTTCATCACAAGTGGATATACTCAGATATCCTTCTATATCATCTGATGAGAGCCTATGATGTTTTTGAGCTCATTTTTCAAAAGAGGATGTGAACTTCCTACTCTGGAAATATTTCCTAAAAGCTCTATCCTTTATGAAATCTATGAAAGTTATTGAAATAATTTTCAATCTATTTCAGTACAGTTTATGTGATAGAATGAACTTGGCTTTAACTTTTGACCAGAGCAATCTGGGAGTTCCCAAGCAGAGGTAAAACTATACTTCTCTACTACTTCCTGCATAGACTTAGGTGTAAGCAGAAACTTTGGTTTGAATTTGGACAAATGAAGGCATTGGAGTCCTATTAACAGTAGGAGAAAATGAAGCAGAAACCCAAAGAGCCTACTCAATTTTGGAAATAGACTCAAAGGTCTAGCCCAAAGTCTAGAATGAACAGACATAAATGAAGGATCGTATTTAGAATCCTAGTGCTCTTACAATATTAAAGAGTTTTAGCAATTATCAGATCCAACTTATTTTGGTAAGTTACTTTTATAACCTTACAAAAATTATTACTGGCCAACTAGATTTAAAAATTTGTATTTGTGAGAGTTCTTGGGTTTCTTTTCCCCGAGCTTCTGATTTCAGAAGACCTGACTTTAAAGCTCAGTGTGATTGTGGCGATCACAGATTGCCACCAAATCTTGCTTTACCCATCTGGAAAATGAAGGCGTATAAGACTAAGGTGTAGTAGATGAAATGTTTGTGGAATCCTCCTTTGAACAATAAAGTATATGAACAGGTTATTAGAACTGGATCTGATCCAATCCACTGACATCCCCCAGAAATTTCAAAGTAGATCAAGTCTTTCCTTGTTCCTCCAGACTCTGTGTGTGACTTCCAAGCCCATTAATAGCTTGTACAATAAGGGATAGTGAGGCAGACAGTCACAGTAGAATAGAGTCATCCTTAAGGGCTCAGGCATAGGCTGCCTGAAAGGACCCTGAATCTTGAAAGTAGCCAGTAGAACCATGTAGGTGTCCCCTAGCATTTTCTTTGTGCCACTGCTGCTACAAAAAAAACAGTTAATAAATTTCACTAATGTGTATAGGGGTGTTCACCAGGGATCTTCAGAAGGAGTCATTTTCACATTTAGAAGTATTTTCTCATAATGGGTAATGGAATGATGAAATGAAAAATGATCTTGGATACTTATAAGTCTAAAAAGCCTTCAGACTGAATAATCTATGGTGAATTAGACATAATGGTAGCAAGGAAATAACTCATTTACTGCAAGGTCCACTTAGTTATTTAATCACTTTTACTCTCATACAAATACATGTTCCTATGCAAAGTGGTAAAGAAGTTAGTAATGGCATAAATTGTAATATGTAATGACAGCCTATTGAATGCTATAATGGGAGAACTTTGTTCCAGATAATTCAGTGATTGAGCCAATACTCTATGGCTAGAGCATGGTACAAGAGTGGTGATTGGAATTTTTCATTTTGTCACTAGGCTATTATGCACTATGAAACAGGGATACAAGAAACTGTCAAGTCAGACTTGGATCCTGATTGAACTTAAATGAGACCATTAAAGTGAGAATACTTTGGGAGAATATTGGTAGAATACAAGTTACCATGCTGTAATTTTATTTTTTAGATAATTTAGACCAAATTTAGACCAAAAATAGAATAGACATGAATAGCCAGGTATGCCAAACACATATATTACCAGAAAAGGTAGTCCTGGAGATAGAATAGGTATGCATTCAAATGTCCCATTTGGATTCTGATATCATTAAAAATAATCAGCAAAGAGCACAATCGTCAAATCATGTTATGAGTACCTATTACCATAGGGACACAAAAGCATGAGGCTATCAGTAAAGGCTAGAGAAATTACAAGGAGCTACAAGAAACTGAAATGGGAGGAGTTTAGATAGGGGAAGTAGGAATGCAAATCTAGGCCTGTTTGTGTTCTGAAAAATATATGGAGGATTGGGGTTATAAATATAAGTCTCAGGCTGGGAAGGTGGCTCAGTGGTAGAGTGCTTGCCTTGCATGAATGAGGCCCTGGGTTTGATTCCTCTGCACCACATAAGCAAAAAGAAAAAAGCCAGAAGTGGCGCTGTGGCTCAAGTGGTAGAGTGCTAGCCTTGAGCTTAAGAGCTGAGGGACAGCACTCAGGCCCAGAGTTCAGGCCCCACGACTGGACACCCCCCTCCAAAAAAAAAAAAAAAAGAAATATGTCTCTCAAAGGCCAATTGGTGTTAATGTTGCATCCTTACCTTTTTGAGCCCTTAAGATGTTTTGAAAAATAAACTGATTTGGGATCTTGCTCTAAGATAAGTATACATACTTGTCAAAGAAGACTCCAGTATTGGATGCTAAAAAACTTTTCTCCTCTCCTGCCTCAGCCTCACTAAACTAGGAAGTAAACGTTCTCTCCACCGAGAGAGCAGTAGTAATTATCTTCATTCTTTGGGCTGGGCTCTTGTTTTCTTAGTTTTTGTATTTTTTGTTTCTTTTCTTTTCTTACCTTGTGTCTTTTTGCTTGTGTTTGTGTTAGAGATAGGGTCTTGCTTGTATGTGTGTTAGAGATCGGGTCTTGCTTGTGTTTGTGTTAGAGACAGGGTCTTGCTAATGTTAGCCTCAGGAGCTTCTTTTCACTGCTATTAACTAGCTGGGTTATAGGCACTGAATACCATGCCTGGCTCAGTTCTGGTTCTTATTAAGAGCTAATGCAGAAAAGATATTGTGTGACCAGCAATCTGCTATAAGCCACAAACACTTTAGTTTTTCTTATAGCCACATGAAAAAAGCAAAAAAAGAAAGAAAAAGAAAAAAGAAATGAAATGAATTTCAATGTGTTTTGCTTAACAAATAATATGTAATCAATATAAGGTCATTAATAAGATATTTTATATTTTCTTTTCATATCTTTTATATTCTTGGCAATCTGATGTCAATTTTAACTTTTTAGCACATCTGGACCTGGACTATTTACATTTTAAGAGCTTTGTAGTCACAGTGGTTTACAGCTACTGTATTGGACCCCCATGTGAGTTTCTTCCCTAAAACAAGGCGGTTAAGCTTGATCCTGCATTCGTGGGATTTAGTCCCAAAGTGTTTGAGCAGGGTAGGGGCTTCTGCTCATTCTTAATGACCCACCCAAAATTAATTCCTTAGTATCTAAAGAGTTAAAGTATTTATTAGAAGAACTTTAATGAGTCATGGTTTTCTTAGTTTTGGAAAGAAAAAACTCACAAAGGAAAAAAGTTGATAGATTTACTGTTATAAAATCTAACATTTTTGGATAATGAAAAAAGCCTAAATTTTCATTAAAAGAGGCACTTAACAGATTGGAAGACATATTTGTCTCCATTCATAAGTTTCAATGAATAATCATACTATATCAAATACAAGGATTAAAATTCACATCTTATTTGATTTATGATAAATTTAATAATTTATATAAAAAGGAAAGCAAATAACTAAGAAAACATTCTCTCTACTCTTTAAAGAAATTAAAATTGAATTATTGTTAAAGCAAGGTAATTTTAAATACTTATTAATGGAGCAAAAGTGGTAATACTGATAAAATTGTGGCAAAAGAGAAGATTGGTAAAATTGTTTTGAAGAGCAAATGATGCAATAGCACTGGAGCCTTAAAACTATTCTTGTTTTCTTACCTGTAATTTTACTCCTAGACGTGTATCCTAAGGATATAACCAATTAGAAGAGAAAGTAAATGTTTGAAAATGTTTATTTCCACTTACCTGTAATAGTGAAAAATTGTGAAGTTGTTAGGCAAGTGATACTAGATCACCTTAACATAAAATTATACCATCAGAGTGGCAATTATGAAAATTACATGCAAAAATGTTAATGGTGTGTTAAATGGAAAAGAAAAATGCAAACTTTTATGTTCATATTGATTACAACAATATGAGTCTACATATGTGGGCAAAAGCCAGAGAAGGATTATATAAAATAAAAAGAATTGAAGGGTGGAGGGATTATGGATGAGTTGGTTTCTTTGGTTTTTACAAAATCCAAAATACTAGATAAAAATATTAGGAAAAGAGATCTGGGAAGGTGGCTCAGTGGTAGAGCACTTGCCTTGCATGAATGAGGCCCTGGGTTCGATTCCTCAGCACCACATAAGCAAAAAGAAAAAACCTGGAAGTGGCGCTATGGCTCAAGTGGTAGAGCGCTAGCCTTGAGCTGAAGAGCTGAGGGACAGCACCCAGGCCCAGAGTTCAGGCTCCTTGATCGAACCCCACCAAAAAAAAATATTAGGAAAAGAGTATATGTACCTATCTTCCTTCTCATCAAAAATCTCATAATATATAAGAAGTTATATGAAAAGTTAAAGTTATAACTATACTGGTAACATAAATGAATGCAATCAAGGATGCTTGAAAAAATGCAGATGTGCTTATGTTGATGGAAGAAAATATAGCCCATAGGTAAGGATTTGGACAGTGGAGGCATCATGCCTGGAGAACCTCTAACCCTAAAAGCAGTGCATCCAAGAAGCCTGAGGAGCAGCAGGATATTTATTTGGCCTTATGGGAAAGAGCAATGGAATATGTGGATATTGAGTCCAGGAGATGGGACATGTAACTACTGATTCTTAGTAGCCAAAGAACTCTGATATGTACTTTCTGAAGATGAGTTACCTGTATATTCTGTTCCTCTCATTATTATCAAATATGGTAGGCTATAGGAGATAAAAGAAATGTTTCAGTTCCTGTTGGTTTAAACCAATGTCCACCTATCCCTTTAGTGTAGCAATGGGGATTAGTTGCGACATAGATTAATAGTTCAGTGCTGGCCACCAAGATCCAAGCTGAAGACCTTTGCTTAACTCATGGGGAAAAAACCATCTGCTCTCTGTTTAGGTCTTGCAGCTATGTTGTGTCCATGAAATATTTATTTGATTTTTGAAATTAATGGTGAAGTAGAACACAATCCAGCCAAGAACAGTAGAGGCATGGTAACCTAATATTCCCTGCTTTAGTGTTTAGTGTTTGAGGTTCAGTGTGGAGATAGTGCCTACCCATCTAAAGCCTGCCTATTGGCCAGCCCCAGCCTCCTTTCTGTTCTCTTTCTTACATAAAAGTATCCAAGGAAAACCATAGAGCACTCACTGTTCCTTTGAATACAGCCTGAGCAGGACAGAGTAAAGTAAAAAAGAAAGACTGGATAGAAACATTGACTCCAAAGACAGTGTTCCATGAAGTAACTGGATAAAAAAATTCATACTCAAAGACTACCCAACTCATAGAAATAGAGGCAGATTGTTAAGGATAAAATATAGTCAACTCTGTGCTTTACATTTTAAGTTATACTATTTCAAATGAATGCAAGTCACTCATGGCTGACTGCATATGCATAGGATATAATGCTGCATTGTTGCTAAATTAGATTAAGTGAAATATAAAAGATATAAAACCCGGGCTGGGAAGATGGCTCAGTGGTAGAGCGCTTGCCTTGCATGCCTGAGGCCCTGAGTTCGATTCCTCAGCACCACATAAGCAAAATGAAAAAAGCCGGAAGTGGTGCTGTGGCTCAAGTGGCAGAGCGCTAGCCTTGAGCTGAAGAGCTGAGGGACAGTGCCCAGGCCCAGATTTCAGGCCCCATGACCGGACCCCGCCCCCCCAAAAGATATAAAACGCACAATGAAAACAGCTGATTATAATTAATTAATTATTTGCTGACACAAATTAAAGAGCCTCTACATGGTCACTCTCTGAGAATAGAGTGAACAAACCCTTTGAAAACACACCTTCTAGTGGTATGATGACACTGAAAGATGGCAGGAGACAAAAGATCAGCATAGATATCACCTGGGAACTTGCTGGAGAATCTTCCCTAGGCCTACTGGGTCAGAAACTCTTGAGGGTGAGCACAGTAATCTGGTTACTTCTGGTGGTACTGGGGTTAATTCAGAGCCTTATGCTTGGTAGGCAAGTATTCTCTTACTTGAGCCATGCCTCCCCAGCCTATTTTGTTTTAGTTTATTTTTCAGGTAGGTTCTCACTATTTTTGCCTGGACTGTCCTTGGACTGTGATCCTTCTACCTATTCCTTCCTCACATAGCTAGGGTTATTGATGTGAACCACTACATCCTGTTTATTTGTTGAGAGAGGATCTGGTTAACTTTTTGTTGGGGCTGGCCTGGAACCTTGATCCTCCTAATTTTTGCCTTGAGGGTAGTTGAGATTAAAGTTATGAGCCTTCATGCCCAGCCTGGAATCTGTGTTTAGTAAGTTCTCCAGGTGATTATTATGCCTGTTCAAGGATAGAACCATCATACAATGAATTGCCACATCTAACTCAGAGTGATCCAAAATTTCATTTGGATTGAGTATGGATGGAAGGCTTCTATGAAGAGGTAACTTTTAAATCAGTTGTGAATATTAAGAAAACCCTTCCGTGGTTCCCCACAGGGGGAGCAGAGAGGATAGCTGTGATTAAGTTGGGTTGAGCATGCACAGCAGAGGACCTGAAACTAAGAGGTCTGGAACATAGTCACCAAGGCAGGTGGAAGGTGCTGGAAGTGATGGTCAGAGATATAGGCAAGGACAGTTCTTCCTCAACTTAAACAGGACATGAACCACTTAGACATTTTGTTAAAATGCAGTTTTGAATACAGCTGGTCCTGTGTAGGGGGTGAGAGTAGGCTTTTTTTTTTTTTAACACTTGCTCAGTAATGATGCTGTCCCAGGTCTGTGAGCTGCAATTTTAGCCATGAGAGTGCGCTCAGCCATCATTGGATACAATCCAACACCAAATATTGTGGATGTGTTATGGGTAGTTTGAGTTTGTTTCCAGTTCCTGGCCCTGATTTATTGAGATTTGATCTCATCATAACCTTGTTCAGTGAGGGGCCAATGATTGAATTATGTAGCCATTGGGATAGTCCAAAGTCATTTGCAATTGTTGAGATTTGAAAAGGAAGCAAGTATTAAGTACTAAGGGGCAAAATCTGGCCCAGCATGGCTTGTGCGGGCCTAAGGAGAGACTTGGTTATCTCAAAACATAGCTCTTCCATTTTCTTCCACTTGGGTTCTATGCTCTTAGGACTCCTGAGCTGACCAGAGAACCTACTCTTGTTGCTGTCTTTTGTTAGGAATTTTTCTTCTGTTTTACTCCTGCCTTAGTGACATCTCATAGTTAGGCCTGTCCAAAGTCCTAAGCTTCCTGTTAATTACCCAGACACCACCTGTCTCTGTTTGTGTATGTTTGGGTTTACTCTTCATCCATTATCTTCTCTGTAGTAGCAAGACCTTGAGGTGAGCTGAGGAACAGTCCATGGTAGGGACAGGACTGAACTTTTAGATAAGGCCCTACAATAATTGGAACTTTTGTTTCTTAGTGTCTTCATTTCTGTAAGGTTCAGTGCATTCCTGTCATCTTAGAACCATATGCCTTAACTTTTGTGACTGAGTTCGTCTTTCCCACCCTGCTATGTGGTCTTTCTCATCTACAAGCTCAGGAAAACCCCTTTCTTGGAAGTTGGTCATCCAGCTGAAGTTTCTGCTCCTGTACTCTCTGCTGCCCCCAGCTGGGCTTCTGGAGCCTAAGCTCTTTGCCCCGTTTTATGGTAGAGTTTTTTGTTTGTTTGTTTGTCTTTTTAGCAACCACTCACCAAGATGCCCTCTTCTTCCCATGTTCTTCTTTCTTTTTTTCCTTTCACCAGACACCTGTTGATAACAGGGCATGTGCTCGGAGAACTGTACAGTGCTCTGGGTACAAATGCGAGTGAATTTAGTCCCCACGTCATCGTCTAACGGAATCATAAAAAGGGAAAAAAACCTATTAAGACAGGGCTTCACCATGGCCTGCTGAGAGGAAGGCAGAAGATAGATGGCCAGTCGGAGAAAACAAATGCTGCCATTGCAAGTGAGGGGAAAAACAAAGGCTTCAATGGAGTTTTGGCATTTGAGCTAGATTTTAAAGGGTAGCCAAAGAGAGAAATCAAATTGCTGGAGTCAGGTTTATATGCAAGGAAGGATGGCAAGGATACCAGAAATTACATTTTGGTTGACTTATTAATGAGTCATCCAGTGTGAAAGAGGCAGTGTTGTAGAACATTTAAATTCATATCATCTTTGCCTTGGGACTCAACCACTAGGGTCTTTTTTCAAATAGTTGGGCTACCATGTATTTAAGCATAAAATACCCAAGAAAATAAACATGGATATTTTTCTGTTTAAAATCAGGCCAAGAAACACAAAGAAAGATTCATATGCATCTCTGAATTTTTTTTGAAGTCTGAGAGACTTCTCTGAAAAGCTGAGGAATTTTATATTTTCATTCTGGTATTATTTGGAATTTATGTGCTACATACCAAATAATAACAATAAATACATTATTTTCAGAAAGATGTTTTGTTCCAATTGCTGGGGAAAAATGAGCTCACTCACACTTCACACCCCCCCTCCAAATTATGCTGTTCTTCCACCAGAATGATGTTCATCAAGTCAACTGACAGCTTCAATTTTGTTAAAAAAAAAGGTTGACATCCAGTCTGGGCATCCTGCCTGCAGCATGGCACAAACTGAGGATGAATGGTAAGTTAACGAGCCCTTCTACCTCCTCCAACCCACAGCATGGGGGTACAGTAAACAGTATCTGGCTCAGTAATATAAGGAGAATGAAATCACATTCCTAGGCAAAAAGATTAAGATGGAGAATTCTCAGCTTATCTGTCAAAGCAGCATATGTCTCATCATACAGCATGATCTCCTTGTGGTCACAGCCCTTGTTTTATCCCTGTTAATGTCTTTGGTTCCTCTCATACAATCTGGCCTGTAATAGGTGCATCCAAAAATGTTAGTGTAGTTGAGTAGAGTTTTATCTTCCTTTGGATGGAAGCATGAGCTTTATGTCTTCCTAGTTGCTGGAGTTCCTAAGAATGAATTTGCTTAGCTAAGAATTCTGTGGCACATGCATAGATTTGTCACAAGAATGTCAGAGAGGCTCTGCTTCTTTCCATTCAGCCCTTCTATTTTGTTCCTAGACATCAGGCTGCTCAGATTCTTGACAGTTTTTGCAGAATGATTCAGTTAGTCCTTCTTTAGCATTCATCTCCTTCCTGAAATAGTTCATTGGTAACTGAGATGTGACATCAAAGATGAGTTGGATAGAAATGTCATGAATATCATAGTTAAATGTTGACTTCTCTTGAGGTCTAGATCCTATTGTAGTAAACATGGTGACAAGACAGGATTCCTATATAAGCTATGTGTCAACTGGCACAGCAAGTAGGTAGCCTGAGGGATCAGTTTCTGCTCAGAGAGCATCTTAGATTTCTACAATCATGGAATATGGTACATTAGAGGTTATAGCAATGATGTATTCAAAGTTTGTGCTTTTGTGCATGGCACAAATGTTCAGCCACAAGAAACAGACACATGCTTCTAATGGCTTACTTTTCTTGTTTAAAGGAATCTGGTTATTTGAAAGCAGATTTACTGTCCCTTCAGTCTTTCCCTGTTTCTTACTGCTAAGGCTGACAACAGGCCTTTCTCAATTGCATATTGTTTCATTGTTGCAAGAAAGCTCCCAGAGCATTTGAACATGGCCATGTTGAAGATGTTGAAGGTAGGAGAGTAGGCACAGGGGTTCAGGATGTACTTGTCTCTTCTAGGAAAGCAGAGTTTTTCTAGGCATTCTCCCAGATGATTCCCTTTTACATCTCTTTAGCCAATCCTGGGTTCATTACCATCTCTAGACACAAAGGAGTGCAGAATGTGGGGGATCCATTGCTGCCATGGAAACCTCATCAGGCTGTTGGCAAGGAAGGAGGAGGACAGACATTGGTGGGAAATGAGCCACGTCTACTATAAATGGCAAAGCATACCTGCATTCAACCCTGGGGGATAAAATATTTTTGGTAATATCTAAATGTTCATATGATGTAAATAAAAAAGTACTAGAATATTATGTTAGTCACTGCCCAGTACCCTAGCAGAGTATAAAACAGAAGTGGATTGTCTAGTTTTGACTATTCTGGGCAACGGTAGTTGGCTGTTATGTCAATATGATCTATTTACATTTCATAATTATAATATTGAACTATACAGCACATTCTTAGTATTCATCTTGAGACTTTTAAAAGCCTCTCTGAGGGGCTGGGAATGTGGCTCAGTGGTAGAGCGCTTGTCTTGCATGTATGAGGCCCTGGGTTCGATTCCTCAGCACCACATAAGCAAAAAGAAAAAAGCCGGAAGTGGCGCTGTGGCTCAAGTGGTAGAGCACTAGCCTTGAGCTGAAGAGCTGAGGGACAGCGCCCAGGCCAAGAGTTCAGGCCCCACAACCGGACACCCCCCCCCCCCCAAAAAAAGCCTCTCTGATTCGTCAGCACCACTGAAGCCAATGATCAGCTAACTTGCATCAAGATGCAAGTACTGGATTATTTGCCCCCCAGAATGACTTTGTTTTTTACTGTACACTAGCTTACAAGGACTCAAATTGGTGCCTTAGTAAAATTACAAATGCCTATTAGTCATAGTCCTTCAGGCCTTTTCATAAACCATAAGAATCATAATGTTAAACTTGAAATGGAAAAATGCCTACTATGTATTATTTAAAGTGCTTTCCTGTTGCCGGCAAACTATTGAAGCACAATGACAGTTCTTATAAAGTATTGAAGTGGTTGTATCATTTCAAGCATTGTCTTCAGATATTGTCCCACTTGAGAGATGACCAGGTTGAAGGCTGAGCTTTCTTTGCTTTCCATGTATACAACCAAAGTCCAATTTAACATAAATGGCCCTTGGGTTCTTATAGAAGAGTAGATAAGAGATAAAAGAGAAGCAGAGAATCTGCATCTAGAGGAAGGGAGGTGCTCAACCTTAGAGGAAAGGGTAAAAATTGGCCTACGACCCTCCTTTATCCTCTTTCTCTTTGCTATCCAACTATTTCTGCAATGTCTTTCCCACTTCTTTGTTTTCTTTTTAAAAACAATACACTTCATCACACATTCTAACAAAAGGAGTATGCTAAGTGCTTAAACACATATATCTATGTCTATATCCACATCTGTACTTAACATCCTTTTCTTTTTTTTTTTTTAATTGTATTTTATTTTATTTGAGAACATACTGTACAGAGGGGCTACAATTACATGGGCAGGATAATGCATACATTTCTTACCAAGCATTGCAGCCTCCTCCTTTGTTTACCCTTCACTTCCCTTCCCCGCCTCCCCCCTCCCCCCACCCAATTTTACCTCCCTCCCCCCACCCAATTATACCCCCCTCCCCCCCCCCCACACCGACATTGTAAAGCTGGTTTTGACATGACATTTTGTACTTCTCATTGTTGCAACAGGTCCACCTGAATCCTTGAACGACTTGTTTGTCCCCATCTCCTCCACATGTTATACTGACATCAAATATAGTGAAAGCGGGGGTTACACTGTGGGGGAGGGACATACAAAGCAACAAAGAAATAATCTTATAAATGCGTTAGAAACACATGCATGAAAGAAACGAAAACATTAAAATACATATTTAAGGGTTCATTTTCCTAACATCACTTAACATCCTTTTCTATCTATGGATATCTATTTGTTCTAGACAGACAAACTGCCACTATATTTGTTCTTAGGAAAACAAGTTTTATCTTTTTATGACAGATTAATTAGGTTTTGTGATTATAGATTTTATTGTTTGATGTGAGGATTACACAACTCTATAGAAGTGGAAGGTCATCCATTAGTTGAACCATTCTTTTGAGTTTGCACATAAAGTTTGTGCAAAAGTCAAACGCTAAACTTTAACAAAATTATATGTGGATTCTGCTGCTAGAGAGATGAAAAACATTCTAACATTCCTAATTACACCTTGCATTTTAGGCATCCTCCTCCATGATATATATATATTGCATGTATGTTCTTTCACTTTGTTTTTTCCCCCTCAATAACAGAGCACAAGGTTGGCCAGCTTGAAGTCAATGAGCATCTAATTGAGGCTAATGACGTATCACTTTTCATAGACCTAGTGATTTCTATCTTTGTCTCAATTGTATTGAATTAATGAGATCTATGCTTCTCATCAGGGGTATCAGCACATTTGTTATTTTTCTCCACTCACTTGTGCAACTTGAACAAAATGCAATGAAATATTCATATATTTACATGAATATTACTTTGTCTTTAAAGATGGAGATGCTACTAAAACAGAAATAATATTTGGCAGGCAGAAATGCCAGAAATGTGCAGTAGAAAACCATATACAGACGTGAAGCAGCTTTTATAGTCTCAAGTATTCAGCTTATACAGTATCAGTGTGTGGACTGCTTGGAAGTTGAATGCATGGAGATGACATGGCCCATATCACATGCAGTTGCGTAGTTGACCCTCAATCACAAACTGTGTGTCAAATAAAACTGGGACCAAGAGACAGAACTCCCAACTCTAATTCACTCCTCAAATATTTATTGAACACTTACTGGTATACTAGATACTGTTATGGATCTGAATGCCCAGTTTCATCTGATCCTGTGCTCCATCCTTTCGTGACACCTCTAGGTGTGATCCCAACATGATTTTCATCTTTATAACTTTCCTATTAACTCCTTGTCTTCATGTTTGGTTCTTTCTATAGGGGGGTTATATTTGGAAGAGACTTTCTTGTGTTAATATCTGCCCACTTGGGTTCCTCTTTTGTCTGAGAAAAGAAGCCAGTCCAGCCCAGAGTCTTTTAATATACCTACATTATCCTGAAGTATGGACAAGAGCCTTGCAAGAATGTCTATTTACTAATACATATAGATATTGTATCTAAGCATTAGAATTTAACACTCTTAAAGGAAAGCCTATGGTGAAGGATTTTTTTCTATTATTCCCACTGTACTGCCACAGAATAGGTAGAAAAAAGGAAGTGACATGAACAATTGCTCTGTAAGGAGAGTCACAGGCTGACTTAGTGCCTTTGAGGAAGGCACTAAGACAAAGTTTATGTGCAGGGTATTTATTAAATACTGGGCTGGGGGCATGGCTCTGTGATATTATGCAGCCTAGCAAGCTCCAGATCTGAGTTCAAACCCTACTACCATCAAAAATAGAGTGAGGGAGGTTTGCTTCAGTGACTTAAGCTTGTAACCCTAGTTAGGAGGTGAATATTGAGGGATAGAGGTTGGAGGTCAGTCCTGGCATAAAACTTTGTAAGATTCCATCTCACCTAATGGCTGGGCACAGGTTATACTGAATGGCATGGGGAAGCACAGGTAGGAGGATTGCAGCTTAGGCTGGCCCAGGCATAAAATGAGACCTTCACCCCCCAAAATAACCAATGGAGCAAGGGGCTGGAGTCATGACTCAAGTACTAGAGTTGCCTGCCTAGTAAGTGGTAGGCTCTCAGTTCAGTCCCAGCACTATACTCCATAACAAAATGAAGAAAAGAGAAAAAAAGAAATCAGTACCTGGTAATGAGAAGGAAGAAGAACAGGGTTGGGGGGTTAGGTAGAAGGAGAAGGTGAATTGTGATGTAGGCCTGGCAAAGCCTGTACCCTAGGCTGACTGTATGGAAAACAACATAGAGTCCATTTAAGTTGACCTGATTGGATTGAAATGACTGTGCCTTTTCAAAATCCTATCAAAATCTCAGCAAGCTATTTTGTAGTTATTGAGAAACTGTTTCTGAAGTTTATAGGAAAAAGCAAAAGATACAGAATAGCCAACACAAGATTGAAGAAGAGAAAAGCCAGAAGACTGGCTCTACTCAAGTTCAAATGAAAACAAGAAGATGCTATGGCACATCTGTCTGTTAGAGTGGCAAACAAACAATAGCAACAAAACCGATAAGCATCCCTACCAAAAAACTGGGTTATACTAAGGGCTTAAAAAGTTATAGAATGATAAAACCTTTCTTTCTTTTCTTTTTTTCTTTTCTTTCTTTTTTTTTTTTGTTGGTCGTGGGACTTGAACTCTGGGCCTGAGCACTATCCCTCAGCTCTTCAATTCAAGGCCAGCACTCTACCACTTGAGCTACAGCGCCACTTCCGGTTTTCTGGTGGTTTATTGGAGATAAACTTTCCTGTCCGGGCTGGCTTTGAACCGTGATCCTCAGATCTCAGCCTCCTGAGTAGCTAGGATTACAGGTGTGAGCCACCAGTGCCCAGCTGATAAAACCTTTCTTTAAGCAGAGTGCAATGGTGCATTCCCATAATCCCAGATGCTCAGGAAGAGGCAAGAGATCACAAATTTGGGGAGAGTTAGGGTAGAGGTAGTGGTTAGACTGTGTCAAAAACAAGGTTATTGAGGGTGTGCCTGAGAAGTGCATAATGGGACCATAGTCTCTTCCTTTCCCTTGCTCCTGGCCATGAGATCAGAAGTTTTGCTTTGCCTCACACTCCTGCTACAATGTGTTCCTTTGCCCAAACATGGCCTGGACCTTCTAAAATGTTGAGCAAAATAACTCTTTTCTCTTTATAAGTTTGATTATGTCAGGTATTTGATATAGTACTGGGAATCTGATTAACAGACATAGATGTTGATATTTATAGATACAAATGTGTATTGGTGCCAATGTGTATATTAGTATAAGTATATATTTCCTTGCTTGGTCAGTTGTGTGAATCTGGTAGCAATACCACCTAAGAAATAATAGACACCGGGTGCCAGTGCTCACGCCTGTAATCCAAGCTACTCAGGCAGCTGAGATCTGAGGATCATGGTTCAAAGCTAGCCGGGGCAGGAAACTCCGTGAAACTCTTATCTCAATAAACCATCAGAAAACCAGAAGTGGTGCAGTGGCTCAAGTGGTAGAGCGCTAGCCTTGAGCTGAAAAGCTGAGGGACAGTGCTCAGGCCCAGAGGTCAAGGCACATGACCGACCAAAAAAAAAAAAAAAAAAAAAAAAAAAAAAAAAAAAGAAGAAATAATAGACATGCTTGGTACCCAGATCATGATTTCAATGCAATTCTCCAATATGGGAAATTAGATCACATGGGGTAGGAAATACACTAGGTAAACCTGGAGCATCTTATGTGCCAACCTGTAAGGAAATTCTAAGAAAAAAACACCAAACCAACAGTAATATAATACCCCACCCCCCATAAACCAAAACATTCCTTCCCACCTCCACAGTGATGGGACTATATCAAAGGGTTGGGAGCCAATTGAAAGCATTCTCAATGGCACACTGTAGGACAATTTGATCAATAAAATAAAGCAATATTGGATTATAACCCTTGTATAAAATCAATACCTGTGCATTTATATTGATGTAAACAATTGAATACATACAGGATACAATACGGAAATATTCTATGCAGGATAAATACAAATTCATGTGGACACTGGGCTCAAGGAAGTAGAACACAATTTCTTCTTCTCTTAGAGTTCAGTATGGAAACTTGGCAGAGGAGGGTACCTTCTCAGTGAGAAAGCTGGCAAACAGCCTTTCCCTTTGATAAGATAAGAATGACACTTCCCTTCAGGGATGTTCCTCTTTAAAACCCTGGTCTACTCATGAGAAAAACACGGGACAGTCTACAAAATACCCGACCAGTACTGTACTTCAGAACTGCCAAAGTCATCAAAAACAAGGATATTCAAGAAACTGTTGTCGCCAAGAGGTGCTCAAGGAGACATGACTAAATATAATAAGATGTCCTGGATGGGATCCTGGAAAAGTAAAAGGAAATTAGGTAAAAACTGAGGTAATCTGGATAAAGTATGGACTTTTGTTAATAATAATGCATGAATATTAGTCCATTAATTGTGACAAATGTTCTATGCTAATGGAAGGTATTAATATAAGGGAAATTGGGTACAAGGTTTATGGGAACTTCTTATACTATTTTGGCAATTTTTCCATAAATCTAGTACTTTTATAAAGAATAAAGTTTATTTTCAATTTAAAAAATGCAGGCTGGGTGCCAGTGACTCACTCCTATAATCCTAACTACTTGGGAGGTGGAGATCAGGAGGATCATATTTGCTTAGGAAAAAAGTTTGTGAGACCTTTCATCTCTACCAGTAGCTAGGAACAGTAGTTTGCACCTGTGATCCTAGCTAGCTGGAGGAAGTGTAAATAGGTCTGTCATGTATAAATAGGCCTGTCTTGCCACAAAAGCAAGACTCTAATTTCTTTTTTTTTTTATTTTAAATTTTTTTTATTGTAAAGATACTATACAGAGGGTTACAGTTACATGAGTGAGGTAATGAGTACACTTCCACTTCCTCTTGAACATTGTTACCCCCTCCATTGTTTTCCCCCTACCATCCCCTCCCTCCCTCCCTTCCCTAAGGTTCTTTTTTTTTTTTTTTTTTTTTTGATCGTGATTAAGTGATTACTTAATTTCCGGAAATTCACAGTATTGTGGAATAATGATGCTCATTTAAAGTCACAAGTTCATTCTAACTTTCCTGGAGCAAATTGTCTATCACAGTCTGTAATATGTAATGGTGCTCATATGTTATATACCATATATGTGATCAGCAGCATGGGGATATTTAGTAGTGGTTCAACCAGATGAGTGGGAGTTCTTTGTTCCTTAAGTCCTGTTAGTTTTGTCATATCACCTAACATTTTGGATTCATCATCCACTTATCAGGGAGACCATGTACTGTTTGTCTCTTCGTTCTTGGCTTACCTCGCTCAACATAATTCCTTCTAGCTCCATCCATTTCCCTGCAAATGCCATTATTTTGTCATTTCTAATGGCTGCATAATATTCCATTGTGTATAGATACCACAATTTTTGGATCCATTCATCTGTGGTGGGGCATCTAGGTTGTTTCCATATCCTAGCTATTGCGAACAGTGCTGCAATAAACATGGAGGTGCACGTGTCCTTGTATATTGGTTCCTGTTGTTCAGGGTAGATGCCTAGAAGTGGTATGACTGGGTCGTAAGGGAGGTCAATCTTTAGCTTTCTAAGGACCCTCCAGACTGCTTTCCAAAGTGGTTGTATGAGTGTACATTCCCACCAGCAGTGTAATAGCGTTCCTCGTTCTCCACATCCCCTCCAGCATTTGTCGTTGGCTGATTTGTGGATGTGGGACATTCTGACTGGGGTAAGGTGGTATCTCAGGGTTGTCTTTATTTGCATTTCCTTCACCACCAGGGATGATGAACATTTCCTCATGTGTTTCTTTGCCATTTTTATTTCTTCATTTGAGAAGTCCCTCTTTAGTTCCCTTGCCCATTTAGTAATTGGTGTGTTGGGTTTGGGAGGGATTAGTTTCTTGAGTTCCCTGTATATACAGGATGTTAACCCCTTGTCTGATATATTGCTGGTAAATATTTTTTCCCAATTAGTTGGTTGTCTTTCTAGCTTGGTTGCAATAGCTTTATCTGTGCAGAAGCTTTTTATTTTAAGGTAGTCCCATTTGTCGAGTCTCTCTCCAATTTGTTGTGACCCTGGGACTCTGTTCAGGAAGTTCCTTCCTGTGCCTATTAGTTCAAGTGTCTCTCCTACTCTGTCCTGCAGTAGTTTCAGAGATTCAGGTTTAATGTTAAGGTCTTTAATCCATTTTGAGTTGATGTTGGTGCATGGTGATAGGCTGGGGTCCACTTTTAGTTTTCTGCATGTGGCTGCCCAGTTTTCCCAGCACCAGCGGTTGAAGAGACTGTGTTTCTTCCATTGTATGTCTTTGGCTCCTTTGTCGAATATCAGCTGGCTGTAGGCCTGTGGATTTATTTCTGGATCTTCTATTCTGTTCCATTGGTCTTTGGGTCTGTTTTTGTGCCAGTACCATGCTGTCTTTGTTATTATAGCTCTGTAGTAGAGTTTGAAGTTCGGCATGGATAGCCCTCCCATATTGTCTTTATCCCCTAGAATTGTTTTGGCTATTCTAGGTCTTTTGTTGTTCCATATGAATTTTTGGACTGTTTTCTGTATTTCAGTGATGTACGTCATTGGGATTTTAATAGGGATTGTGTTGAATTTGTATATTAGTTTTGGAAGTATTACCATCTTTACTATATTAAGTCGGCCTATCCAGGAGCATGGGAGGTCTTTCCATTTCCTAGTGTCTTCTGCAATTTCTTTCTTTAACTTTTTATAGTTCTCATTAAATAGTTCTTTTACATCTTAGGTTAGGTTAATTCCTAAATATTTTATTTTTCGGGAGGTTATTGTGAATGGGGTTGCTCCCTTTATTTCCCTCTCTTCCTGTACATTATCAGTGTATAGGAAGGCAACTGATTTTTGTGGGTTTATTTTGTATCCTGCTATTTTGCCGAAGTGATTTATGATTTCTAAGAGTTTGGGGATGGAGTTTTTGGGATCGTGGAGGTATAGTATCATGTCGTCTGCAAAAAGGGATAGTTTAACTTCTTCTTTCCCTATGCGGATCCCTTTAATGTCTTTTTCTTGCCTTATTGCCCTGGCTAAGGGTTCTAGGACTATATTGAAGAGGAGTGGAGACAGTGGGCATCCTTGCCTTGTTCCTGATTTTAGGAGAATTGGTTGTAGCTTTTCCCCATTAAGTATAATATTGGCTATTGGTCTGTCATAAATGGCTTTTATTGTTTTTAGAAATGTTCCTTCTATTCCTATTTTCTCCAGAGCTTTTAGCATGAATGAATGTTGAATTTTGTCAAAGGCCTTTTCTGCATCTGTAGCGATAATCATGTGATTCTTGACCTTGGCTCTGTTGATATGTTGGATTACATTTATTGACTTACGTATGTTAAACCATCCCTGTGTCTCTGGGATGAAGCCTACCTGGTCATAGTGAATTATTTTTTTTATGTGTTTCTGGATTCTGTTAGCTAGAATCTTGTTAAGGATCTTTGCACTGTGTTCATCAAGGAGATTGGCCTGTAATTCTCCTTTTTGGTTGGGTCTTTGCCTGGTTTGGGGATGAGTGTGATATTGGCTTCGTAGAATGAGTTTGGGATAGCTCCTTCCTTCTCTGTTTCTCTGAAGAGCTTGAGGAGTATGGGTATTAGTTCTTGTTTAAAGGTCTTATAGAATTCTGCTGTGAATACATCTGGTCCTGGGCTTTTTTTTGTTGGAAGACTTTTGATAGCTTCCTGTATCTCATTATAGGATATTGGCTTATTTAATTGGTTAACTTCTTCTTTGCTCAGTTTGGGCAACTTGTATTTCTCTAAAAATGCATCCATTTCTGCCCGATTTTCTTCCTTTAGAGAGTATAGCTTTTGAAAGTAGTCTGTTAGAATTGTTTGGATATCTTGGGTACGTGTGGTGATATTTCCCGTGGCATCCCTAATCCTATTAATATGGGTTTCCTCTCTTCTTTTTTTAATTAATCTAGCCAATGGGCCATCAATTTTGTTTATTTTTTCAAAGAACCAGCTTTTTGTTTGGTTTATTTTGGTTATGGTTTTCTGATTTTCTAATTGGTTAATCTCTGCTTTTAATTTGGTTATCTGGCTTCTTCTAGTAGCTTTAGGTCCCATTTTTTCCTGTTTTTCTAGCTGTTTTAATTGCAACATGAGATTATTTACTTGGTCTGTCTCCATTCTCTTGATGTGGGCACTGAGGGCAATAAATTTGCCCCTCAGGACTGCTTTTGCTGTGTCCCACAAGTTTCTTTGTGAGGTGTTTTCATTTTCATTGAGTTGTAGGAAATGCTTTATTTCTTCTCTGATCTCTTCTGTTATCCAGGCATTGTTAAGGAGTGTGCTGTTCAATTTCCATGTATTGGAGAAATTTCTGCGGTATGCTTTGTTATTGAGAGCTAGCTTGATTCCACTGTGGTCAGATAGGATACAGGGGATTATGTCGATCCCTTTGTATTTGCTTAAGTTCCTTGCATGAACTATGATATGGTCTATTTTGGAGAAAGTTCCGTGAGCTGCTGAGAAGAATGTGTACTGTGTTGTTTTAGGGTGAAATACTCGGTAGATGTCAGTTAATTCCGCTTGAAGTATGGCCTCTCTTAATTCGGTAGCTTCTTTGCCAATCCTCTGGTTGGTAGACCTGTCCTTTGGTGAGAGTGGTGTGTTAAAGTCTCCTAGTATTATCGTATTGGGATCTATTTTATTCTGTAAGTTTGAGAGCATTTGTTTGACATATCTGGGTGCACCAATATTTGGGGCATATAAGTTAATGATGGTTATATCCTCCTCTTGGATTGTTCCCTTTATTAATATGTAGTGTCCGTCCTTGTCTTTCTGTACTGATTTTAATGAAAAGTTTATTTTGTCAGATATCAGGATAGCTACACCTGCTTTCTTACTGGGGGCGTTTGATTGGTAGATCCTTTTCCACCCCTTCACTCTGAGTTTGTTTGTATGTTTGGCTGAGAGGTGGGTCTCTTGAAGGCAACAGATGGATGGGTCTTGTTTTCTTATCCAGTCCTCAGTTCGTTTTCTTTTAATTGGTGAATTCAGCCCATTTATATTAAGAGAAAGTATAGAGAGATGCATTGTTGTCCCTGCCATTCCGTTTTCCTAAGTTTTTCTTTTTTCCTTTCCTCCTGTGCTTGCTCAGTTAGACTTTGAGTAACGCCTGTTTGGGGCAGGCCCCAGTTCCTGGCTGCTTTCTTCAGGTTGTGTCCCCCCTCTTAGAATTCTTTGTAATGCTGGCTTAATGTTTATGTATTCATTTAGTTTTTCTTTGCTATTAAAAGTTTTCAGTTCTCAGTCTGGGTTGGCAGTTATTGGCTCTCAGGGCTCGTATGGTGCTTTCCCAGGCTTTTCTTGCATTCATTGTTTGTGTGGAGAGATCTGCAGTAATTCTTATTTTTTTCCCATTGTAGTATAGCTCCTTCTTCATTTTTGCTGCATGCAGGATTGTTTCCTTATTATTCAGATCTATCATTTTTACTATAATGTGTCTAGAAGTGTTTCTCCTGGGGTCTTGCTTGTTGGGTGTTCGATAAGCTTTTGTGATGTAGTTAAGATGGTCGTTTTTGAGGTGGGGAAAATTTTCATTGATTATATTGTTAAATAGGTGTTGCATTCCCTTGCTCTGGAATTCCTCACCTTCGTCCACTCCAATTATGCGAAGGTTAAATTTTTTAGCATTATCTGCTTGCTCTTGAATATCCCTTTGGTTTAATTTGAGTGATTTTTCCATATCTGTCACTTTTTGGTCCAGTTGGTGTATTCTGTCTTCTGTATCTGACACTCTACCTTCCATTTCATTCACTCTGTTGACAGTGGCTTCTATTGTGGTTTGCATGGAGGAAATGGATCCCTTTATGGATTCAATGTTGGTTCTCAGAGTACTGATCTCACCTCTCAATGAGGTATGCATTACCTCTAATTTGGCGTTTATCTCACTTCTTACTGAGGTTTGTGCAGCTTCTATTTTTGCATGCATCTCTTGTTTGATACCCTGTATCTCTTTGGATAGTTCATCCTTGTGCTCTTTCAATTTCTGATCAATTTCTCGCTTTATTTCTTGAGTCATTGCCTCCAGCAACCCTTGGAAGTAGCCTTTGTCTTCCATTCCTGCTTTGGTCCCACTGGGGCTCTCCCCTGTGTGGCTGCTGGCTTTTGAGGTGAGCTTGCTGTCCTGGGTGGTAGTAAACCTTGTGATTTTTCTCTGTGATTTTCGCATGGAGGTTCAGGAGACTGCTCTTCAATTTTGTTTTGGTGTGTCTGTCTTTGCTTGGTTGCTGATTCTGTATTGGTAGAGAGAGTCTGTGCCTGATCTGGGTTCTGTTGGGAGCCTATTTCCAGCTGCTATTCTGACTTACTTAGGATTCTCAGCTCTCTGCTGTAGATTGCTGGCAGATCCCGCCTTTGGAAGGGTTGAGCAGCCTAGACTGCTTGTGTTTGCTCCTACGGGTGCTCTTGTGAAGAACAGATGCTCTGGATGCACTCTCCCAAATGCTGGAGTCTGCTATGGGCTCCTGATGTGTTTTTGTTTATTTGTTTTGGGCTGGTTGTGGGCTTGAACTCTAGGTTTGGGTGCTGTCCCTCAGCTTTTCAGCTCAAGGCTGGCACCCTACCGTTTGAGCCACAGCACCACTTCTGACCCTTTTTGCTTTTGTGATGCTGAGGAATCAGATCCAGGGCCTCATACATCCAAGACTATCACTCTATTGCTGAGCCGCCTTAACAGTCTGAGCTCCTGCTTACTATCAGGTGCTGGCAGCCTGTGTTGCCCAATTCCCAGTCTAGGGTATATGGGTGGAGTTTTGGTGGGGTTTGGGCTTCTCTTGTCCTGGGCCTCCAGGTCTTTTGTTGTCACAGGCGTGCTTCCCGGGGGAGTGTTGTTTCCTGGTTTTCTCCCCTCTGTTGAGGCGTATGCTCAGCTTTTTACTTCAATTGGGAGGAGTTGGTTGTGTTGTTCAGGCGCCGGATCCCCGGGCCTGGTTCCGGCCCCAGCCTGGAGCGCGCTTGTTAGGCCTGTGCTGATGTGTATACCACCTAGGTTATGCAGCCTGGAGCACACTCGTTAGGCCTGTGCTGATGTGTATACCACCTAGGTTATACAGCCTGGGGGACACAGTTCAAATTTCTTCTACTGTTGGTAGTCTTGACCCAGGGGCGCTGTTCCTGGCTTGGGCATTTAAGCTCCCTTCCAGGGGTGCTCTTGCTCTAGCCTGGCCAGCTGAGTGTGCTCCACGGGCTGGTGGAGCTCTCAAACAGTTCCCAGTTTTAGTGGGTCCTGTGGTCCGGGTGCTGGGGTAGGGAGTCTAGGTCAGGGTCTGGGGATTCCCTCCAGCTCTGGTCTCCCTTGAGGGATACACTTCCCCTGTGGGGTACTCACCCTGGAGCTGGTTGTTTCTGTGTGGTGTAGGTCATCAGTTGTTGCAATCCGGGCTGGGTTGGGCGGTGGTGGCTCTGTGTGATTCTTTTCTGTCTCTGCCTCTGTCGAAGCTGTCGGGTCAAGAGTGTCCACGCTCAGGCAGCTTCTTCTCAGTACCTCTGGGGCCCAAGTGACCCCGCCGGGTCGTTGCGATCGTGATCGGGCGGGCCGGGTGGTCTGCCGACAGGTCCTTTTGTCACTCTGCTGATGCCGAGCGGCTTTGGCGGGATGGAGCCTCTCTGCTCGGGTGGAGAGTGAGGGGTGGGGGTGGGATCCTCGTGGAGACTCCCGGCTGGTAGGTTTCTCTGTTCCTGGCGATCTGCTGTTCTGCAATCCAGTACCTGATGTTCTGAAAGCAGCCCCCTGTGTCTCTGCTGTTTTTCTGGGGCTCCCACAGCCCCCGCCAGGCCGGCTGGCCGGCGGCTTGGCGCACTGCCGCGCGGCCAGTAAAGGTTGGGGGAGGGGTCTTCGCTTTTCTCTGTTTTGAAATTCTTCTTTTCCTCTCTTTCTTTTTTTGTTATTCTCTGCCTCTGGTTTTTCTCTGAGTGTTCGTCTTTTTGTTGTTGTCGGTCTCTTGGGGAGATTAAGCGTTGGAACTCGAACTCTCTTTTTGGTTGGAGAGAGCTGTGGCGTTTCCCTACTGCCCCGTCGCCATCTTGGTCATTAGTGTCCTCTAATTTCTTTTTATCTTTTTTTTTTTGTTGGTCATGGGGCTTGAACTCTGGGCTTGGGCACTGTCCTTGCGTTCTTCAGCTCAAGGCAAGCGCTCTACTGCTTTGAGCCACAGTGCCACTAAGATTCTACTTTAAAAATAGCCAGATCAAAAAGGCATTGTGTTAGGTACTAGGTGGGGTAAACATGATCCTGTCTTCAAAAAGCAGAAGTTTGTGAGTCCACAAGGCATATGAAGAGTATTCAAGCCCACTGTGGGCAAAGGGCTTTGGAAACCTAGGGTTTTAGATAAATTGAAGACTTCTATCTTACATCTTGTAAAACAGTCAGTATTCTTTAATTTCTGTGTAAATGACTTGAGAGGTGATTTCCTTCCTACTTCCAGGGCTGGGTTTCTGTTGTTCTTAAGCTCTTACACATCGTATGCCCTGCCCACTGATCTCTTTGATTGTGTATGTGTCCGTATAGACATGGTGCTAATCCTGTTTTTTTCTTTTTTACCCATACATATGTGTTGTCACACTTTATTAGAGAAAGAAGATATGGAAGGTGTTTGCATACCATAAACATAAAAAAACTTAAAATGGTAGATTTGACATCTAGTTGTTAAAATTTTCTTGGTCAGTTCTCTACAAAAAAATTCTCATGGTTCCCTGACATGCAGCCTCCTGTTTTCTGCCATAGTTCCTTTTCCCTCTCTCACTTCCCTTTGCCTGTCTCCAATATATTCTGGTTTATTTCTTCTGCAGCAGAGTTTACTTCTTCTGCAGCAGAGTTTACCTCTTCTTGCTCTACTTATGAGGCAGGTTTGAGGCCTCACATTCTTCACGTCTAGCAAAGTATGGATCATAACATACATAAGTTGTTTTTAAAAACTGATAAAAAGCCCCTCGGGTAGTAACTGTTAAAATAGCAATTTCTGCTATATGGGGTCAGATAAAAAATCTAGTATCTGAAGCCAGGTGCCAGTTGCTCATACCTATAATCCTAGCTACTCAGGAAGCTAAGATCTGAGGATTGCAGTTTGAGGCCAGCCCAGGCAGAAAAGTCTTCATGAGACTCTTACCTCAAATTAACCACTCAAAACCCAGAAGTGGTGCTGCGGCTCAAGTTGTTGAGCACAAAAAGGCTCAGGGATGGCACCTAGGCCCTGAGTTCAAGCCCCATGACTGACAACAACAACAACAACAACAACAACAACAACAACAACAAAAATGCAGTATCTCAACTTTGAAAAGTAAAGTAATTGGGGCTGGGAAGGTGGCTTAGTGGTACAGTGCTTGCCTTGCATGCATGAGGTGCTGGGGTTGATTCTTCAACACCATATAAGCAGAACAAGCCAGAAGTGGTGCTGTGGCTCCAGTCGTAGAGTGCTAGCCTTGAGCTGAACTGCTGAGGGACAGCGCTCAGGCCCAGAGTTTAAGCCCCATGACCGACAAAAAAAAACAAAAAACAGTTAAGTAATTAAGCGGTAGTGTGTTGTCTGTCTCTACTGCAGGACACAATGGAGAGTGATTATAAGTGGGCTGGGAGGAGAGGACACTGGGGGTCACTTTCTATCTTCCCTTTTCTTAAAGATGAAGAGAGAATAGGGAGAGAGAAGGAGGAACTTAAGTGTTCTTCTAGTAGTTTTTGGACAACTTATCTGCTTTCAATTGGTTCATCACAACACTATAAAATGTCAGCTTGGTACCTCAGTTCTGCCTGATGCATCAGATGAGCTCTTCCTTGTTATTTGCTGCAGTTTGATCAAAGCTTTGTCCACTTCAATTAGGTTTTGAATGGGATAGGGTCAACTTTGCTATGGCTGATACTAGGAATGCCCCCAAAACATTAGTTGTTGGAGCTGTGATTTTCTTTATTATTTAAGACAGCATCTCTAAAGTAGCCATAGTTACACTTATATGATTATATAAGAATCTATGAATTTGTACATTCTTCTATTCTGACTCCTTTTTTATCCTGCTATGATTAAGAGGGGGCCAATTTTCCCTCACATGTTTATCCTACTTGGAAGGAAAGTCAGAGAGTGTGTTAGTCAGGACTCCTTTTATTGCAAGCTATAAAAACTGAACTAACTTCAGTGGAAGAGTGAGAGGACAGTACAGCATCTCTCCAGGGCAAGTGAAGAACTAAAGGATTAAGAGCCTTGGTAAATACTGTTTTCCCATTTCTTGTCTATGCCTCTGCTACCTCTCGCACTTTGTTTGGCTTCTTTCTGTACATAGGCCTGTCTCTGAAGCCTCTGATTCCCATCTGCCTACTTAGTGTCTCTAGGAGAAGGATAATAGTTGCTTTTACATAATGTTTGTATGTAAGTTCCAGGAAAGAGCTCTAGGGATCCCATCTTGAGTCACATACTCTTTCTTTGTACCAGCTACTGGGGATTATGACTGCCCGGTTTATGACCCTAAGGAGGAGTGGATTAGGGGGCTCTGACAGCTTCACAATGACAAGAGATGGCTTATAAGGCAGACAAGTAAAAAATATCCATTTCTGTAAGGATGCTGGTGCTTTTTCATGATGGGATAATGGGTGTAAGTAAATTCCTGGGAAGATGTTGAGAATAAATAGTGAGGAAGTAAAACTTCCAAGGCTTTTCTCCTAAAGAGCAGCATTTTCTCTCCTCTTCTCTTCTTCCCTTCTCTCCCTGCTTTGTCTGGGTCCCTTCTTCAAAAGAGAAGGCAACCCACCTAGGCAGTGTGGATTATATGATGTTAGGAGCATGAGGTCTGGATAAACTGGCTGCGAGAATACCTTCTAGGACCACTGGACACTGCGTTTGGGCTATCAGGCCCTAGCCTGCCATGAGACCTCATCAAGAGTGAGTGTGGTAGTCAATGCATTGGGCTTTTACCCACTGAAGCCTCATTCATAGGCTTCTCATTCTGAACTGGCTAGAATTTCGAGCTGGTTATGGTTGGTAGTCTGCCCACTCTGGGCTCCACAAGTCTGGAAAGGAAGCATAAAAAAGGCTTTTATTTCTCTCATGCCCAAGAGATTGGAAGTCCCACTTTCAGGGGGCGATTCCTAGTTCTGAATAAGCAAGTGGCTGAAGTGGAAGCAGAGGAGAGTCTTTTTTCCCCTTTATTCTTGTTAATGGTTGCAATGGATTATAAAATGGAACCCAGCAGGTATGGAAGGGCTTGTGTCTATTTCAAAAGCACCGACACATTCAGAGGCCAAAGAAAGTCTTTTCTGAGTTACCATAATGAGTGTTGTCAGTGGTTTTTGTAGCTGCAGGTCCTAGCAGGGATTCTGGACCAAACTGATGCTGTTTCATTTCCAGTTCTAATCACAGCCTAGCAGAGTCAAGTTAGAGTCCAGCTGGGGCTCTTTAGTAGGTTCAGGAGAAGCTCCACAGAACTTATTTAGAAGTCATTTTTGAAGGCTTCCCATGTGCAGGCCTGGGCAAGGATGGCAGGCTGCAGACCCCTGCTTACAGGGAGCTCACAGTCTAAACCACAGAAGTCCATAAATCACACACAAGCACAACAAAAGAGTGATAGGCACTAAGAATGGAGGGTGGTGGAAGCCAGTGCCTTGGTATGGAAGAGACATTTTTTTGTCCAGGTAAAGATGAGAGTTAGGGTGGGGAATGGAAGGAGGAATGATCATAATATTGTTCCTGGGATCTATCCATGACCTCCTTGGGAGTCCACAGGGAAGTTTAAGAGGCTTTGAGGCTTTTTGCCTAATCTTAGGGTATTTTAGTGATTTGATAATATTTCCTGGGCAAGCAATGAAACATCTCAAGATTGGTTTAAATTAGGGTGTTTTGAAAGAGCCATATACAAATTAAAGCACATTTTTTTCGGGGGGGGGGTCTGAACTCTGGGCCTGGGCACTGTCCCTCAGCTTTTCAGCTCAAGGCTAGCGCTCTACCACTTGAGCCACAGCGCCACTTCCGGGTTTTTTCTTTTTGCTTATGTGGTGCTGAGGAATTGAACCCAGGGCCTCAGGCATGCAAGGCAAGCGCTCTACCACTGAGCCAACTTCCCAGCCCGCAATTTTTTTGTTGTTAGAATATTTCCCAGTAATATCTAAGTTTAGACTTCTCTTTCTACATCAGAATCCCCATCTAGTTAAGAGATTTGGTGATTGGTAGAAGGGAGAAGCCTGCCCAGTAAAATCTCTGTTCCTGGATAGCAAAGATTGACAGGTTGTGAGTCATTGTCCTGAGTGGTTGGTTTTATAAATTATGGACTCAAATGTACTTAACAACTAGAGACATGTTGGCAAAGCAGTGATTTATAAACTCTAATGTGAAACAAATTACCTATGAATTTTGTTAGAGATTTTCTTCCAGCTGGTCTAAGGTGGGGGGTCTAAGATCCGGAGTTTTTTTAGAAAATCCCAACTGATTCAGATGCTGCTAGAAACCAGCTAACAGGTTGAAGAGTGTTAAAGAGACACGGAGCTGAACACTTGTGAAAATCTCAAGGAAGACTTTACTGAAGACTTGTAATAGGAGTCAACTAACACAATAGAGGGAGGAGATTGAACTCGATTTGTAAGAAGTTAGGGACAGCTAAGATTTGTAGCAATAAGCAGGGTGAGGAAAAGGATATGAAACTATTAAGATGAACTTGACTCTGTATCTGCTTGAGGTGAACATTTATAGAATATCAAGGGTGAGGGATACTTGTTGAACTGACTTCAAAGGAATCTTGCTAGAACCAACCTCTGCAGACAAAGTGTAAGGCTTAGTCAAAAAGCGGCTCTAAAGAGCCTGAGGACCACAGTATAGTTTGGTCAAGGAGGTTGAGCTTGTCTGCAGCAAGGGAATAGATGGAATAGTAACTTTTATCAATACCTTGTTTTGTTTACTTCAAAAATAATTTTAAGCATATATAGGTTTATGCATATGAATGCATGTACATATACATGTATATATTTATTTTAAATGGTAGCTCACTTATGCATCTCTAACTATAGCATGATTATTCCATATTAATGTACCTGATTGCATATTATTATTGCACTTTAGCTATAATTTATTTAATCTTTCTTTTAATGGTAAACATCAAGTTTACTTCTAGTGATGGATGGGCTCTTTTAAATTCAGCCTCAGTGACCGCCCTGTACATTTGTGTATTTGTGAAAATAGATCTGTATCATGAAGCCTTACAAGTGGAAGGCTGCATACAAACATTTGTATTTTAGTAGAAATTGCCAGATTGTCCTCCGGAGAAATGTCAACAATTTATATTTGCACTAATTGAGTGTTTCTGCATACCCTTACCAATACTGCACATTGATCTGTACTAATTTGAATTTGTAATGCTATCTTATCCTTAGTTTAATTTTGTGTTGCTGTAGTTTTGTGTGAGTTTACACATCTATCTCTCACAGAAAATCACGAATCTGTGGCCTCCTTGCACATGCTCTTTTTCCTTTTGAAAGAGCTCACAGTAAGAGGGCTTGGCTCTCCAGGGCTTTTCCAGCTTCCTTTCCAGCCTCCTCATGTCCCCTGTCTCTCTAGACTCTGTGCCTCCATGCTGTTCTCACAACATAGAAGCCCCAGGCTATATATCTGCACCAGTGAACCCATCTATTTGCCCTGATGAGAGCAGCATGCCTAGTTCTGTATTATTTACGGCCTTTTTCCTCCCCCAGGTACATGAACTATTTTATTCCTCTTCACCAAATCTCTGGGCACTGATGTGAAGAAAGCACCTTCTCAATTTCATAGTGTTGCAAACGGGGATGTGAAAGCATGCGACTGGCTGTCCCAATACCGAGTGAGACACCATGGAGCTTACATGTCTGTGCTTGAGTGTGTGGATCCCATGAGCCCCATTATCAGCTCCCAAGTATGTAGGCAACTCCTGAGAGCTGGAAGACAGATTTGTCTCTAACATGAACTGTCACTGTTCAAAGCCAACCTGAGTACAAAAACCCATTCCACTCCATCTCCAATTAGCTAGCAAAAAGCTGGACTAGAGGCACGGTACCAGTGCAAGAGCACCAGCCATTAGCAAGAATGCTTCGTTAGAGCATTTTCCCACTTAAAAAATTTTTATTGTAAAGATACTGTACAGAGGGGTTATAGTTACATGAGTAAAGGAATGAGTACATTTCCTGCTTATGTGGTGCTGAGGAACTAACCCAGGGCCTCATGCATGCAAGGCAAGCACTCTACCACTGAGCCACCTTCTCAGCCCCTGAGTACATTTCCTATCAAGCATTGTTACCTCCTCCTTTGTTTTTCCCCTACTATCTCTTCTGTTCTTACCTTCCTAACTCCTCTCTCCCTCCAAGTTGTAAAGTTCATTTTCAACATAGTGTCTTGCATGTCTCATTGTTACAATGGGTCAACACGTATTCTTGTTTCAGCATTTTGTTATTTCCCTTCCCCTCCCCAAATTATAAAAATTTATATACAAGATGCAGGGCACAAAGTCAAATACAACAGGGATTGTATCATGGGGGAAGAACATACAAAAGAAAAAAAATCACATAGTCCATAAAAAACTACAGTGACAAAGAAAAAAACCTCTTGTGTCCCTATCTTGGGGTTCATTTTGCTTAACATCATCTTATATGGTCATATGTACATAGCTTTTCTTGATGCTTGCTAATGAGAGAATGAGAGCAGGAGGAAAAAGTTTAAGTTTTTCTGTTTGATTCTTGTTGGAAAGGAGTTAAGATACAATAGGAAATAATCCATTTTTGAGGGGCTTTGCAGTCATTATGGCACATTAAGACAAAAGTACTGCTCAGATAGGGGGCTGATAAGACTGATTTACATATGAGCAGATAATGCTGTCTGAGGTAAGGCCCAGAGCTGATAATGCAAGTTTTCTTGCCTAATTGTCTGGGTGCTAATACCAATACTTAGTCCAGGCATTCATCTTTCTAATGTGTTTTCCTATGAAGTTTTGCTTAGGTTTGAATTTATGTCTGGAAAGATGAGATTAATCAGAAGCTCTCAGAATATCCCCTTATCTTCACCCACTAAATATTAATAGAAGTATTCCTGGGGCCTTTCTCACTGGACACCTAACCCAAAGAGTGGGAGAAAGATGCCATCACTGAAGTGAGCTTCTAGTTCACCTGTGTGATCTCAATTTTGTCTTTTGCTCCCAGCATGATGAATGCCTGAGCTTTCACTACCAGAGCACTGTACCTTTAGCTTAATTCAGGGTCTACAAACATTTTTCATTGAAGCCAGATAGTAAGGCCATGTCAGCCATGCAATTTATTTTGCAATTCTTCTACTCTGTCTGGTTGCACAGAAGCAGCCATAGCATCGGCATTGGTGTGTTCCGCTACAGTTTTATTTACGGACACTGAAATTTGAATTTCATATGATTTTTACACGTCATAAAATACAATTTTTCCTTTTATTTTCTTCTAACCATTAAAAATGTAAAAATCATTGTTAGCTTGTGGTCATACAAAAACAGATGGTGGACTAGCCATGGTTTACTTACACCTGACTCTGATTCAGATGAAACACTCATGGCTCCACCTAGAATCAGGCTTTATTACATACCATTGGAATCTCCTTGTGAAAGAAATAGCTGTTGTGCTTTGATAGAAAGCAGGAGTAAGGCCAAGTGTGGGGGTGTACGTCTGTAATCCTAGCACTTGGAAGATAGGTGGAGTATGTGTAGTTTCAGGCCAGCCTGTGCTATATCGTGAAATCCCCTGAAACAAACGTTACATATGAGCAGATAATGCAAACAAACCCACAGATAACCAAAGGGCATCATAGTAAGCTAATGCCTTAACTATTGGGAATCCTTGTTGCCACTTGGGGTCACTGTAGCTCTGAGGTGCAAAAGTCCTAAGAGAGCATTGAGGCTCAGTAGAAAGAATTTTGGCCTTGTAGTAAAAGGCCCCAACTCAAGTTACTTTCTAGCTTAGCTGTGTTTCCTCTCCTTTAACACAAGAGGGCTGTGATGACTGGATTAGATTAAGCAACTAATCACGGCTTAATATAATTTTGTTTCCCTTTAATTTAGGGCTGATGATTACCTTGCTTTGTCTTTGCTTAAAAGGCTAAAGAAATGTGCTCTGGAGATAGAAGGGAGCTGGAAAAACCACTAAGGGGAATTCTCAGGCCTCTATCAAGGATGTCGTGAGACGATCTCTGATTAGCAAGTACAACTCCAAAGGCAGGGGAAGGTTGGGGGAAGGGGTTAAGACTGGGGCAAGGTCTTTGCCAGAAGGCCAGGTCACTGGAGAGACGGATCTAGGAGCTGGGAAAGAGCAGAGCAGGAGCCAGGGCAACTGCTGGTGGTAAAGGCAGGTTGGAGGCAGGATGGGGGTAGGAGAGCTTGGTGGAAACGAGGGGCTTGGAGCAGAATGCAGGACCTGGAGCATTCCCTGCAGTCTTGATCAGCTAGGGCAGCATGCCCAGCCTGTCCCTGTGTGGGCTACTTAAGGCTGACCAGGGGCTCCATGTTTAGCTTCGTCAGTGGTAGGATTCACAAAATCCATCTTTAGATGCAAAAGATGCTTTGTACATCAACACAAATGTGATGATTGTGTAGGATTCTGTTGGCTACAAGAACTGGGCTTATATATTGCTCTTATAATCAAGCTAATTAGGGCAATGCTGTTGGATGGAATTCTGTGATGTTGGAAACATTTCTACTTACACTGTCCAAGATGGTACTGATAAGCCACACATGCAACTACTGAGCACTTGAAATGTGGCTAGTATGACTGAATTTTAAAATTGGAATGATATTAGTGTAGAACTAGATTTCAAAGAACATTTGAACAAAAACTCTTTGTGTTCTATCCACCCATGGATTGGAAGCTTCCTTCTGAATGTCTTGTTTCCAACTCCTGAGACAGAGGGAGGGAATCTGACTGGTCCACTTTATCTTTACACGCCTTCTGGCTAAGCCACTTTTGGGTCAGGGTCTCCAGAGCATTTGTAACTAGGGCCAGGAACAGAGCACCTCAGTACAAATGTAGTGCTATAGCCAGCAAGACTGTGGGAGAACAGATCCCCTTAGAAAGGATTATATCTTAGTGGAGGCTCTGTAGAGTCCTCAGTCAAGAATTCTCCATCCTATTTCATTAGGCACTCGCAAAATGTATTTGATCATACAACCTATCCCTCTCCACCCAGTCTCTTCTTAACATCAGGCAGAATCAGTATTACATGGAGCACATGTTGAAAAAACATAATCAGGACATTTGGTTGTGTCTGATAGGAAGAGATTATATCGGGGACATGTCTTGCTACCTAATCATATTTGTTTTGAGCCTGAAAATAAATGTGAATCGTCTTGCCTGAACATTTCTTGGCATTCCTAGAACCAGATGCATCAGCCTACAATTAGAAAACTCCTTGATTCCCGCTTGGAGTGTCCCCCCTGACGGTTCTTTCACAGCCTGGATGGATATTACTTTCTGCTGTCAATTGCCCAGTGGTAGAGATAAAAGAGTCTAGTTTCTCTTCCCAGTTGTCCAGATGTTTGGAAATTTCCTTTTCTCCAAGCCCTTGAAGACCTTCTCTACAGGAGTGCATTCTCCCCAGCCAGCTGTGGAGTAAGTGGCTGTCCTGCCCATTGTTTTGGTTCTAAGGTACTATTTTCTTGTGGGTACATCGTGTCTATCCAACTGAACATTGGACTTTTGAGTCAGACTTAGCTTTTACGGCTGATGAGGTAATGATTGTAGACAAGGAACTTCACTTCTCTTAGCCTCAGTTCTCTCATCTGTAACATAGAACTTGTGATCCAGTGCTCAAGGCCCTTGAAAGCAGAAATATTATACAAATATTTTATTAAAAAATTATTAGAGCCAGGTACCAGTGGCTCACACCTGTAATCCTAGCTACTCAGGAGGCTGAGTTCTGAGGATCATGATTTGAAGCCAGCTTAGGCCAGGAAAGTCAGTGAGATGCTTATCTCCAATTAACTACCAAAAAGCCGGAAGAGCTGTGGCTCAAGTGGCAGAAGCTAGCCTTGAGCAAAAAAAAACAAAAAACAAAAAACAAAACTCAGGGCAGTACCCAGGCCCTGAGTTAAAGTCCCAGGACCAGAACAACAACAACAACAACAACAACGTACTTGTATCTACTAGTTGTATGGGGGGGAAGTTTCCTTGTTATAGTTCGTATATGCATACAAAGTATGTTTATCAAACTCACCCCTTCCATCTTTCTCCTTTATCCTTCCTCTCTCTGTATAAAACAATTTCAACAAGTTTCATCATTCAATTTTCCTCCATACGTATGAAGTACTTTGACCAGATTCATCCTCTCTCACTCTCTCCATTGGCCCTCTTGAATAGCTAGGATTACAGGTGTGAGCCACTGACACCCAGCCTGAGTAATGCTTTTATTGACATATAACTTCATATAATTCATCTATTTAAATGATGTGTTATTTGTTGGCTTTCCAGATATCCACCACAATCAATTTTAGAACATTTGTGTTACCTGATAAAGAATCCCTGTACCATTTGCAATAACTCCACCATGTGACAGACTACATGCTGGTGTTATTCTGAAGTTCACATGTTGGAACTCTAGTATCAAATGGGCTGATACTAGAAAGCAGGGCCTTTGCATGTAATTAGGTTTCAATAATATTGTAAGGATAGCGCCCCCATAATGAGATTAATGCCATTATAAGAAGAGAAAGCTTGATGTCTGTGCATATTTGTATCAAGTGTGAGCACTACGAAGAGAGCCCTCATTAAGAAATCAACTAGGTACTCTGAACCTAGACCTCAGCCTCCAGAACTATGAGGAATAAATGTGGTTTATGCCATTCACTCTGATTTTTTTTATAGCCACCTGACTGAGAAAGTTCATCCTCTCTCAACCCCTTTTCCTTCATTTCTCCCAGCCCCTGGCAACCACTACTGTGCTTTTGCCTATAAACTTGCATATGTTGGATATTTCATATAAATGGAATTATACAGTAGTGTGACTGGAATATTTCACTGAGTATCTTTTCAAGTGTAATAATACCTGTTTTAGCATGTGTCAATACCTATTTCTTTTTATGGCTGAATAATATTCTATTGTATGGATATATGATGTTTTATGTATCTTTTTTTTGTTTTTGGTGGTGGCGGGGCTTGAACTCTGGGCCTGGGTGCTGTCCCTCAGCTCTTCAGTTCAAGGTGAGTGCTCTACCACTTGAGTCACAGCACTACTTCCGGCTTTCTGGTGGTTAATTGGAGATGAGTCTCACAGACTTTCCTGCCTGGGTGGTCTTTGAACCTGATCCTCAGATCTCATCCTCCTGAGTAGCTAAGATTGTAGGTGTGAGCCACTGGCACCCAGCAAAGAGTATTTCTTTTCTTTTCTTTTTGTTTTGTTTGTTTTGTTGGTTGTGGGGCTTGAACTTGGGGCCTGGGCGCTGTCCCTAAGCACTTCAGCTCAAGACTAGCACTCTACCACTTGAGCCACAGTGCCACTTCCTTGTTTTTCTTTTCATTGTTGATAGACATGAGTATTGTTGATGGAACTTTTGGCCATTTTGAACAATACTGCTATGAATATTAATGTTCAAGAATTTGTTGGAACACCTGTTTCTAATCCCTTTGGTTCTATTCTGAGGAGCAGAAGTGCTGAGTCACATGGCTGCTCTAGGTTTACCATTTTGAGGAGCTGCCAGACTGTTTTCCACAGTGGATGTACTGTTTTACATTCCTACCAGCAATGCCCTATTGCTTTTTTATTTTCCATTACTTCTACCAGCCTGCTTACTTGTAAACAGATTAATTGACCTTATGGTCTATTATTGATATATATTTATTTAGAAACCAAAGGCAAGAGAATCCTTGGAAGAATGCCTTTGAAAAATCAAGGGGGCATGTATTCAGGTAAAATTGTGGTTTCTTAAACAAACAAACAACAGACAAACAAATCCCAAAAGGATTTGATGAGAAGGCAGAAAATGTTAGAAAATTCTTATTTTTACAAGACTTACTCTTTGCAGTCAAAGAGTTTAAGCATGGCTTATGTAGATTTTTCCATGGAACTTAGCAAGAGGCTTGGGATGAATATTCACGTCTCATTCTCCCGTGTACTCATTTATCACTTAATATAGGTGTATGCCCACTTCATGATATGCAATTAGGAAGAGAGAAGAATGATCCACACTTGATTTTAGCCAAAGGGCTGAAAAGTGATTTAAAAAATAGAGAAAACTAATTTAAATGCTACACAGGCTCATCGTCCCCATCAGTGAAAGTGGCCCACAGGTAATAGACATACTCAAGCCTGTGACAGTGAATTAAAGTCAGGGCTCACAGCTGTAATCCTTGCTATTCAAGAAGCTGAGATCTGAGGATCATGGTTTCAAGCCAGCCCAGTTATGAAAGTTAGTGAGACTATCCCTAATTAGCCACCAGAAAACTAGAAGTAGAGCTGTGGCTCAAAGTAGTAGAGTACTAACCTTGAGCAAAAAAGCTAAGAGGTAGGACCCAGGCCCTGAGTTTAAGCCCTAGGACTGGCAAAAAAAGTTAATGTAGGCCTGACACCCATGGAGATTATTTATGAGTACTTTTAAGAGGTTGTCACTCTTTGACAAAGCAGGGAGATAATGTGTCTCAGGTAAGCCATCTGTACAAGTGGGCAGTGATGGTACACTCAGCAAAGGAATGGAGGATTTATTGAGGACACTCAGCAAAGGAATAGAGGAATTTATTGAAGACAAATTTATATAGGCTTGACCTCAGAAAACACTGTGAGAGACTTAGAAGAATTTAAAAAGCAAATTTGTCTGTTGTTAATCTGTTAACAGGTACCAATCAGAGAGGTCTAGGGTCTGGCTCAGGTTTAGTAGTGAAGGTAACAAAGTCAATGGCAATGACAAAACCACACAAAAAAGGCAAAGGTAGGAGTGTGAGTGCGATTGGGTAGTATGGAGCAGGGAGTTCCCGCTCAGCTCCTGAGGCAAGGTCGAGTGCAGGAGTCTCGCAGGGCTATAATAATTGGCTATGAATCTAGTGGCTTAGAACATTAGAGAATTCCCCTTAGGGGGCTGGGAAGGTAGCTCAGTGGTAGAGCACTTGCGTTGCATGCCAGAGGCCCTGGGTTTGATTCCTCAGCACCATATAAGCAAAAAAGAAAAAAGCCGGAAGTGGCACTGTGGCTCAAGTGGTAGAGCATTAGCCTTGAGCTGAAGAGCTGAGGGATAGCGCCCAGGCCCAGAGTTCAGGCCTCACGACCGCCCTCCCCCGCCAAAAAAAAGAATTCCCCTCAGTTCAAGAGTGCAGAATCTGACATCAAGGTGTCTGCAGGGCCACATTCCATCCCAGGCTGCAGGGAAAGATTGTTCCTTTCCTTCTTCAGCTTGTGGTGGCTCTTAGCACTGGTTGGCTTATGGCTTTTTCACTCCAATCTTAAGTCCCCTTTCTTCCTTCTTCCCATGTCTCAGAGACTCTCTCTTCTCCATTTTCTCTTTGGTTTTGGACATTGAACCCAGGGCCCAAAGATTGCTAGGAAAATGCTGTACTATTTGAGTTACAACCCAGTATCCCATCCTCTTTTGAGACAAGGTCTCACTTTCTTTGCCCGGGCTGGCCTTCAAGTAGTTACCATATTGTTCCAGTAACTGAGATCTTCCATGTCTGAGAAGCTGGTATTTCTTCCATGACAAGCGATCAACTCTACCTGTTACTGCACTTTTGGTTATATCCAGATAATCAAGGATGATCTCATCTTGAGATCTTTTTTTTTTTTGTCGGTCATGGGGCTTGAACTCTGGGCTTGGGTGCTGTCCCTGTGCTCTTCAGCTCAAGGCAAGTGCTCTACCACTTGAGCCACAGCACCACTTCGGTTTTCTAGTGATTTATTGGAGATAAGAGTCTCATGGACTTCCCTGTCTGGGCTGGCTTTGAACTGTGATCCTCAGATCTCAGCCTCCTGAGTAGCTAGGATTACAGGTGTGAGCTACCGGTGCCCGGCTTCATCTTGATTTCTTTAACTTAATTAAATTCTGTTTCCAAATAAGGTCACATTTTAGTCTCTAAGGGGTTAGTATCTATATTTTTGAGTGGGGAGAGGCCTTATCATTTAACTTACCACTTTAGGGAAGTCTCCTTAAATGCAATATGAATAGTTGAGTTAAAAACTGCAGGAGTTAGCTAGTAAAAAGGTAGAGAAATTGTTCCAGAAAGAGGAATCAGCATGTACAAAGGTCCTATTAGAAGGGACTCTATAGCTTTTCAGGTGGACAGTGAGACTCCTGCCATGCAGCATGTGTGAGTATGAGTGTGGCACTGTGTAGTGGTGTGGGGAAAAGGGAACAATTTGGGGCCAGACCCAGATCCCAGATGATCTGGGATGACAGAAAGGAAAATCTACTACAGAATTTGAATCAGAGAGGCCATTGACCTGATTGATTGACATTTTGCAAAGATCATTTTAGGTGCCTGTTGAGGGTGGGATGCAGCCATAGCTGATGATAGAGAAACTATTTAGCAAAACTGTGCAGTGACTTGAGTCTGTCCTCTTTTTAGTTCACAGATTTGATTTTCCTACATTAGTTTGTAATTTTTGCTGGGCTGTTGAAAGCAATTTAACATGCCAAACCAATCTATTTACTTGTAACACTCATCACTAATAGGAAACAAGATGCTGGCCTCGCAAGGGCCAGCCTGCTCAGTTGACAAAGTCCCTTGCATTGAGGATGAAAGATTGTGAATGCACTAAGCAGGCTGATGGTGTCAGTTCCAATTTGTTGAGCCACCGAATCATGTTGTCAACAATTAGCATCTACAAAATATGAACATACATACATCACCCTTTCAATAAAAGACCGAGAAAGACTGGTTATTGCTCTAGGTCTGGCACACATTTCTCCTGTATCACTGCTTTGTAGTTGCAGATGAAATTAATACTGGCATAATTTAATCATTCATTGATCCCCCTTTAGGCATCAAGGGTGCTGGGGGTTTAGCAGAGAACCAGAGAGCCTGTGCCTACAGAGAGCTCACCGAATAGAAAGGAACAGATAAGAGATAAGGATAAGTGATGGGGATGGTGGGCATCTCTGTGCTAGGAGAGAGTGAGGTACTCCATACTCCTAAATGTCCCATGACAAGGCCAAAGAGGGCAAGTTATGGGGGCCCTCTCTGTTTCACACCACAATGCCGGTAGACTCAAAGGTGTCTAGTGCAGTGGTGGGAATGTGCTGGATTTTAGTATCATCTTTGGGGAAAGAGTCCCTTCCAAATGGATTCCTTAGTTGCCCTTCCTGGCTCAGCCCCATCCCTTTATCTTTCCTCTGGTCAATAGCATTCTCATTGTCTGTTTTCTGAAATTCTCTCTTTTTCTCTCAGCATTGGATTTTGAACTAGAGTTCTGTTCAAAACCTTGTGTTTACTAGGTAGATATTCTAACACATGAACACTCCTACCCCAGACCTTTTTGCTTTGGTTATTGGTCAGATAGGTTCTTGTGATTTTTGCCTAGGCCAATCTTGGACCACAATCCTCCCACCTATATCTTCCACATAGTTGGGCTTAGAAGCATATACAAGCACACCGGACACAAGCACACATACTTGTTCTTTGAGATATGGTCTTGCTAACTTTTCTTGTTGTTGTTTGGACTGGTCTCAAACCACAGTTGTCTACTTGCCACATAGCTGGGATTGCAGGCAGGTCATTGCTTTCAGCTCCTGAGAGTCTCCTTTAGAGTACAAGTGCATTTCTCAAGGTCTGTTTAGCCATCTGTTTACTCTGTGAACATATCCTGGCCTCTGACTGCTTACAATGTCCTGTTCAAGCTAGTGTATTAGTACAGGTACAGAGGAAATCTGAGTCTTGCCTTTAATATGCTTATGTTCAGTTAACCTCCCAAAGCCAGAGGAAGGGTGGCTTAAGCAAGATGTGCTGCTGTCAGATGTCTGAGTTTAGACCCTGGTGCATGCTAGCCACGAGACCTATGCAAAGGCATTACCAGCCAGGCCTCACTTTCCTCATCTGTGAAATGGGACACATACAGTTCTGCTTTTTGGGTGAAATCACAGGGATTCTTCCATGGACATGCAATACTATAAGTTCTCAGTGAGTACCAGATGCTGTGCCATTAGCTGGTCTTGGCGAGAGTAGGGTTTTTCTGACACTGTGGCTCTGAAGATTCCCAGGACCCTGTTTTAGGGAAGGGAAAGATTCGTCAACCATTTCTCTGAGCTGTAAACTTGCCTTGTAGCAAGGTGAAAAGGTAAGCCAGTTTCAAGTCCTAAATCCTGTTATAGGTCCTTTGTCCTTCTCTGGTTCTGGGGCTGAATATTCTACCTGTTGTTAAGCAAACCTGGCCTAGAATATCTCTAGCCCAGCAGGCTAGAGCCCATGGGAACTGTCAAAACTAGGATTGGAACATAAATATGAAATGACAGGCAGCTTCATGTGCTGTTATTAAACTTCACAGCTAGAATTTTTAAGAGCAAATTATCATGTAAAAATATTCTTGTTATGTTAAACTGGAAATGAAAATGACTTATTTATTTACTTAGATTAAATCATAGGAAGCGAAGTTAGGCTGTATTTTTCCCCTGCCAAGTGCTTTGATGTATTCTTTTAACCAAACAGTTTAAATATGAATAGCAGTTAAGATGCATCAGCCCCTGGGGTGGTTGGGCCTCCTGAGGATCATGTCCTGTCATATGGGTCAATGGGTACCGACTTGAAAATAGGGTCAGAGGATTAATTTACTCATGATGGTATGGATATGCTGTAGGTGCTTGATAAATGGACTTATATATGGGGACGTAGGCACTCCTGGTACATATGGTCTTCAGAAGCACCTGTGGGTGCTATCGGGGCTTGGGTCTCAACATGATGGCCACCAGGTGTCACTATTGAGTCATAGAAGCACAGCCCAAGGGGCTGAGCTTCCTTCCTGCAGAGGACATTTAGGAAAACTTTACCTGGCCAAACAGCTCATTCTTTATTTTAACTGTCTGCCAAGATCAGGATCCCAGGGCAAGCTTAATTGAAGTCAAGAGAGTACTTTAGAGAATGGGAGAAAATTAGAGCAGTAGGAAAAAAAATGCAGCATTTGCTCTTTCTGTCTTCTGGAGGTTCTCCTTGTCACTCAATCTCCTTGTCACTCCTGCTTACCTGGCCTCTCTGTTTTCCCACCCCAGAGCTAGACAGTTTACACACTTGGAAGTTGCAGAACAAGGGAGAGGAGCAAGAAGGATTCATAGGGTCATGGAGCACACATGTACACTCAAATGTAGGCATAGGAAAACCAAGAGGAGAATGAATGGCAGTTAGCTTTAGGCTTAGATTCTCATTGGTTTATTAAATAAAGGTACAGGACAAGCATTTTCAAAGTGTGGTCCCCAGACTTGCAGCATTAGTATCACCTGGGAACTTGTTAGAAAAGCAAATTCTTAGCGCCAACCCCCATATCTACTATATAGAAAAGCTGGTTGGGGCTTAGCAACCTGTTTTAACAAGCCCTCTAGAGGATTCTGATTTGACAGAAGTAAAAGATCTACTGATACCAGCCATAGGAGGGCTTTAATTCCTGCTTTCTGCTGGTAGAAGCATCTCACCAGACTCTTGGCTCTGAAGGGTATGGTAAACCCACAGCTGCTCCTGAGAGCCTGGCTTCATCTATGCATTCCCCCAAGGGAAGGGGTGTATCACCCTTTAGACATGTTTGTGGTGGGTTGAGGCAGAAAGATGTTTATAAATGCTCCTCATTTTTCTGAGCTCCCACTCCTAGTCCAGTCCCTGCTTTTGTCTCCTCTACTTTCTTATCTCCCTTAAGCTTGTTTCCTGTTGTCTCTCACTTTTTCATTATAGGAGAAAGAACTTTGAGTGAGTGAGTCTTTGCTCCCACAAATTCTAGAAGTTCTCTCCACAAACCTCGAAGGAGAGAATTTGGCTACTATTACATTTTTTTTTTTTACAGGCCAGAAAGTACCCAAGGTCACACCAGAGAGGACTTGTGTGCTTGTGAAGATTTCAATGGCCCTGCATCAAGTTAATGGTGCTGCACTTCCTTCAGCCTCTCTGCATTTTAAATGGACCATCAAACCCCAAGAGGAAACCAAGTAAGAACTTCATGTTCTTCTGCTTGACTCTGAGGATGGTGACTTCTAAGGGACACAGCAGTAGAAGAACAGAATCTCTATAGCTCCTGCATTGTCTCCCAAGGGACAGCCCATCTTCAGTATTTGAAACGTGATTAGATAATGAATCTAGTCTTGCATGGAAAGAAATATTCCTTAGCTTTGACTATCATTTCATGGTGTCATTTCTAAAGCATGTTTAGGATTTTCTGCTCCTCTTCACTGTATTTTCTTTTAAGGGTTTAAACCCAAGTTGGACTAATCAAATATGGTCTCTTTTACATGAGGTTAGACTAGCTTTTTTTCAATTTCTAGTATTTTCCTCTTTCTTCTTGTTTGTGTATCGGGGAAAAATACCTGTTTACCTCATGTTGCTACTTTAATTTGTGGGAAAATCCTGGCTCAAATCATGCTTTGGTATATATACTACTTAATCATTTTATTTTTCTGTACCTTAGTGGAGCCAGAGCCTGGCAGGGTGCTTTCCCTTCATTTTTTACTAAAGGCTGTTGCTCTACCATTTGAGCCATACCTTCACTTCTGAAATTGGAGATAAGTCTTATGGACTTTTCTGTCCAGGATAGGTTTGAACTGTCATCCTCAAAATTCAGCTTCCTGAGTAGCTAGGATTTCAGGCGTGAGCCACCAGTGCCTGGCTTCTTGCCTTTTCAATTTCTACCTTTTTTTTTCATTTCTTTTTCTTTCTTTCTTTCTATTTTTAAATTTTTGATCGGTTGTGGGGCTTGAACTCTGGGCCTGGGTGCTGTCCCTGTGCTCTTTAGCTCAGAGAAGCACTCTGCCACAGCACCACTTCCAGTTTTCTAGTGGTTTATTGGCGATAAGAGTCTCACGGACTTTCTTGCCTGGGATGGCTTTGAACCGTGATCCTCAGATCTCAGCCTCCTGAGTAGCTAGGAATACAGGCCTGAGCACCAGTGCCTGGCTCTACCTTTTCTTTTCTTACAGAAATTGATACAGAGTGGTTGCATTGAAGCTGCCACAAAACTAAAGGTAAGTGCACATTAATGACTTCCAGCAACTCAGTCATTAGCTTTTCATCCCTAGCAGGTATATCTTTTAGTTCATTTATATTCCATTTCATGTTTAGTCTTTCCTCTTCCTTTCAGGCTATTTCTTTGTGATATGAGCCTTAATTTTTTTTCTTTTGTTCTTAAGTGAGAATTTCATTTCCCTTTATGTTTAGGCATTTTCTCAGTTTGACTTATCAGTGTGTTTTATTCTGCTAAGAAACACCGAGTGTTCATGAAAACGATCTTCCTTTTTCCCCCCTCATTGTTCTCATTTGTCAAGTGTAGACTTTGGAGTTGGGGGAACTTGTGGTTTAAATCTCAGCATTGCTTCTTCCTGGTATAGACTTTGATGGGTAACTTCAACTTCTGTAAGTCTCAACCAGAGTGAGCCAAAGTCAGGAATGTAGACTCTCAGAATGTTGGGACCCCAGGTTTTAATGATGTCCATAATCACTGTGGGGCTTTGTTGTGAGTGCCACAAGGGCAGGCTCTGACCTTCCCCAGAAAGCTGGAATCTCAGGGGTTGAGGGTGCTTGCCTGAGATGTGTTATCAGTGCATTCCCTGTATGAGATTCTTCCAGCCATTTTTTCCCCTCTGGTTTTGCATGGTGGCCTTCATTAAGTTCCCAGCCTTCCTTACCCTTCTTTGTACTTTTCTCTTCCTTGCCTGGATGTGAGGTTCTGATGGGTAGGAAAGTCATTTGGTCCAGCTTGAGATACTTTGAGTGTTGTATTGTGTCACTCTTTCTGAATGCCTTCAAATGAAATTGTGTGACAAAAAAATCAACCAGGAAAGACATAGTGAATACCCCTCTATTTCAAGATCCTTTCAGTGGGAAAGCATTGCCAGCTAAGATGCAGGGGTGGGTCTCATTGCTCTTCTGAGTAATCTTTGACTTTGAATGGAGTTAGGGATTATAGTACGCTCATCTCTCTATTTCCCATTCTGTTCAGAGTGCTTGGTACTAATAATGGAAAGATGAAGTTTCTACATGCAAAGTTCTAGTCTTTCGCAAGTTGCTTAACATCTCTGAGTCTGTTTTTCCATCTGTCAAAGGTTGATGATTATCCCTGAGCAGGAGCAACCTCTGATATGTGGCTGCAGGTCTGAGAGATTTATTAAGGGGTAGAAACAGCAAGAACATGGTCCCAGGCACAACTTCTTCTAGACTGATGCCTTGGGAGCTCTGGAGGGTGAGTTGTACCTCATTTGTTCTGATCTGAGGCAAGAGGCCCCGCCCATCACATTACAGCATGTCTGTCATTGGTTAGGAATGGAGATGGTTGAGGGCATGTAAATTTCAGGATTCTTTCAGCTCTTCATCCAGTTGGGTAAAATAACCTGTAATTGTCCAAGAGAACTCCTCTGCAGTAGAGCTGCAATTTGGGAATGGAAGCACACCAAATGCCTCAGTGTGTATGTGAGAGAGAGAAAAGGAATTTAGCAGGGCACTGATATTATATACGCCATTCTACCTAATCTACATATTTGAGGAGTTATAGGTTACCAAATGAGAAACACTTGGAAATTGTAATGTTCTATTCCAAAGTAAATGGCCGTATTTATATTCAATAAATTATTTAAGAAATGGGGCATCTAGAAAGGCCCCTATAAAGAATGTTCACACTAATAGTACTTTCTGGTTCTTAAAGAGTCATCCTGAGATAAAATTTCATATCCTTTGAGAACTGGTAATCCAATACCAGTTTTCAAAGAATTGTAATTTAAATTAACACTGCAACTATAGGCAAGACAATTTAATCTCTGTTTGATGCTTCAGAAGGCTTTTCCCAATCTTGTAGGGCCTCGGGGTCATGATTATCATTGCATAGCTGACACACAGAACTGCAGTTAACTGGCTAGGTTAGGCTGGGAAAATAGCATTGCCTCTCCATTTTATTATGGGAGAGGTGCTGGCTGTTGCTGTATTTACAATGGCTAAACATTGGAGTGTTGACAATTTTTTGGGCTCAAAGCTTTGATTTTTCCTTTAATTATCTGGCTGAGACAAAGATGGGGACTCTTATCTGACTTAATTAGGTCTTCTCAACTATAAAGACATGGACCTTGTGACATGGTTAAATACAGTTTTCTTGGCAGTTTCTCATAATGTCCTTATCAAAAGCCTGGGGTAGGCATATCCTCACTCACACACTGCCTCCTGTATCAGGGTAGTAACTGTGTTTGAATTGACATTTTAGCTGTCATTTTACATAACGTAGAGAATAATGCACACTGGCACAAGGGTGGTTAAGGTAAGAGGTCTCCTGGAACTGAACCTAGCACTAACTCTAGCCATGGTTATTCAAATACCTTCTTTCTTTCAGTAGCACTTCCTTTGAGATCACACAAATGGTGAATTTGGGGATCCTGCCACATCAATTACATTGCATATATGTATAGACATGTATGGAGATGTAAGAAAAAATAAGAGCCCTAGGGGGACTATGGAGGACAGAAAAGAAGTACAATGAGAGAAGGTGGGGAATTGACAAGAAGAGGGAAGACCTAAACTTGGCCCCATTTGTGTTCTATTTTAAAGACCAGGAGCACTGTTCCAGATTACTTTTAAGATTTCTTGAGGTTTTGTAATTGCCTCCTTTTTGTTGTTTTTATTATTTGCTTTCCTTGTCATGAGTCCTGACAGTAAAAATCAACTCATTCAGTTGTTTATGTGGCATCACATAAACAGGTACGGTTTCTGTGGACCAGGTACGGTTCAGATCTCTGTGGTCACAGAAACAAACATGACCTTGCCTCTGAGGCTCTAGAGAAGTCAGAATTGAGAGGGGAGGAGAATGTGTCCACACCCAAGGCGGAAGCCCTACCCACCAGGGAAGAGTCCAGAGCTGTGAGAATGCTGAACAGGGGGTGAAGAATTGATGACAGTGAAGGTCTTGTGGGTGCAGATCCCACCCCAGGGAAGTGGGGAGCAACTGAGAGGAAAAGAAAGGGCCAGGTAATTAACAGCATCTGGAAATGTTCCAAGTATGGAGATACAGGTCTGGCTATTGCCCATGAAAGATCCAATGCACTTATAGAAAGCCCCAGTGAGGTAATTTATTAAAGAGGTAGAGCCATTCTAGTGGGCGTCTGAATAGGCCAGCAGGCTATGGCAGTGGTCAGTCTGTATGCCAAAGAGAACTCCACAGCAAATGGCCCCAGTACCCCAGGACTTGATCAAAGTCATCCAGATCTAAATTTGCCCTCATTTTAAACTTTGGACTAAATAGAGAAAGCATTATTTGTTCTTCTATCCAATTTCATACATGTCCCACTTCTAGTTCGACTGCCCATGCTTCTTCATGCCAGAAACCTCTGATCCAGGCACCCTGAAGTCTTCCCTTTTTCCTCTCCCTTTCTTGCCTTTGACTCCCTGCCAAGTGCAAGGGATGGTGCCTAACCCCTTGCTGTAGTGGGCTCTACCTGAAAAGCCTGAATAGCCTCTCCTCAACGATAAGGAGCTCTTCCTTTATTTTATTTGTACTAAAGGATATATTGAATCCTATAGACAAATACTGGCACCTAATACCCACTCAATAAAAACTATTCTGAAGCACCTACTAAGTCCCGGCCACATGTCTGGGGAGTGCCTTCCTCTGCTCCGAGTTATTTTCCTGGCTAGAAGTAGACTTGACTTTTACAAAATCTGTCATATTCATTCTAGGGAAGAGCCTTTGCAGCCCTGACAGTCCACAGGGTTTGAGGGTTTGAGAGACTTCAGAGACAGGGCAGGGCAAGCTGTGGTTCCAAGCCAAATAGCTCAGTGACACCTCTGAAAGCTGTGCAGAGACCAAGGAGAGAAAATGGGTTTCTTTCAAAGGTGGAAATCTGGTTCCAAGTCAACGGTGTTTCCACCCCCTACCAAACCCACTTGGTGATAATGAAGTTCCTGAGAAGCTGTGTACACATCGCACTTCTGTACACCCTGCTTCCCCATCATTTACACTCTCCTTAAGTGCTGATTTATCATCATTTCTTCCCCTGGCAACCATCCTTACGACTTGCCTTTTAGTTCTAGCCTCCCTGGCAGATAATTAATGAGCTCTTAATACAGCTTATGGGCACCAGTGGGAACACACTATTTAAAAATGTCGTTCAGGGGATTTTTTTTTGTGGTAAAGAATCCCTTTGTCATGCAAAATTCACATATTTGGCAAATGTTGCCCTTTTGAACTTGTGAATTATTTAAAAATAGATCAAGAAGTTTGCTTGGATCAGTTGGTCTAGAGGTTAGATGTCTAGAATTTCCTGAAAGTACTTGAGGTAGAAAACAGAGTAGAAGTTCTTCTTACAACTTTTATTAGTTAATTGATAACGTTGTTGTTGCTCAACCAATACTTTCTGAACATGTATGTGCCGTAGGACACATGGTATCCTGTGGGGACACAATGTCAGCAAGATGGACCAGGTCATTGTCCTAGTGTTATTCCTAGTCAGCTGGTGGAGACAGATGATGAACACATAATTATGCAGATAATGAGTTCACTACACATTTGATAAATGCTACCAAGAGACCAATGAGGGAGGCTAATGAAGCCTGAGCTAGTTTGGGGGAGGGAATTTGGTCAGGGAAGTAATAGGTAAGCTGAGCTTCAGTGACAGGTTGGAATCATCCAGAGAAAGGACATTTCAGGGAAGGGACAGAATGTGCCAAAGCCTGGAGAATAGAAAGAGTCCAGCCCTTTTGGAAGAATGCTAGTGGAGCAGAGTAATGAAGACAGGGAGTGTGAGAAGGTGAACCAGCAAGTTGAAAATGAGCACCTAATGCTGATCCTGATGGTGTTGCTTCAGGTTTGTCCTAGAGGCTTCAAGCGCAGCTCTGGCCTTGCTCCAGATCTCAGAATCTCCACAGATGCATAGTGTTGGGGAAGAGTCCCACACACAGCTGGCAATCAGCTTTGCTGTTTGAAGTTCCTTGGGCTAAGAATCCTGCTCGACTCGGAGTGACATCAGATGTGTCTGCTTCCTTTGCAGCTAGGCCAAGAGAATGGGCCATCAGAACACTAGCTTCAGCAAACCTCAGAATCGAGGAATTTCAAAGCTTGGTAAACACAGAAAGGTAGAACAAAATCAAGAGCAGCTTCTGCTATGGGCTTTCTAGGAATAAGGTAGAAAATCCTTCTTTTTTCTTTAATGATGTTACTGAGTTTGTACTTACAACTCAGGCCTTGCACTTAGTAGGAGGGTGCTCTATGTGAGCCACATCCTCACCTTTTTTTTTTTTTTTAAATGCAGTCTCTTGTTTGGGTTGGTCTTGTACCTTGATTCTCCTACCTGCTCTTCTGGAGTTGCTGGGACTACATGTATGCTTCCCCACACCTTCTTCCATTGACTGGGAAGAGGGGCAAGGTGCACCTGGTGTAGAGATGGGTATACATTTGCACCCTGCTTCTCAGTTTCATCTTTTTTTTTTACAGTGAAAGCAGGGGTTATACTGTGGGGGAGGGACATACAAAACAACAAAGAAATAATCTTATAAATGTGTTAGAAACAATCGCATGAAAGAAAAAAAATTTGAATACATATCTTAGGGTTTGTTTCCCTAACATCACCTTATCTGACCTTTTCTGCTTGACTCAGACATATACTAGATATTGCAAATAAGGGAAACCATGGGACCTATGTTTCTTTGGGCCTGGCTTACCTCAGTTTCATCTTATGTTACTCTTTTGTCACTGTGACATCTCAGAGGATACAGATTAAAAGAGGAAAGTTTTAGTCTAGAATTGCCTTGTGCCATTGATATGGGCTTGTGGTCAAACAGAACCTCATGATGGAAAGGTACTGAGCAGAGCTACTCACTACATACCAGCTGGGAAGCAGAGAGAGACAGGAGGAAGGAGCAAGGGCAAAATATAGTCTTCAAAGGCATGCTCCCAGTGACCTGTGTTCTCCAGTTAGGTCCCACCTTCTAAAATTTCCATTGCCTTCTAAAATAGCACTACCACCTAAGGACACATGATCCTGTGTGGAACATTTCATATTCAAACCTTAAACAACTTCCATGATCATGTGTAGGAAAAATCTAGGGGACTAAGAAGTTCCTAGCATTCAAGTGAGTCCCTCCCTCCCTCCCTCCCTCCCTCCCTCCCTCCCTCCCTCCCTTCCTTCCTTCCTTCCTTCCTTCCTTCCTTCCTTCCTTCCTTTTTCTTTTTTTGTGGCTGGTACTGGGGCTTGAAGGCGTGAATTCAGGGCCTGAGCACTGTCTTTGAGCTTTTTCCTCTCAAGGCTAGCGTGCTCTACCACTTGAGCCACAGCTCCACTTCTGGCCTTTTCAGAGTAGTTTATTGGAGATAAGAGTCTCATGGCATTTTTTGCTTGGGCTAACTTCGAACTGCAATCCTCAGATCTCAGCCTCCTGAGCAGCTAGTATTACAGGCATGAGATACTAGGGCCTGGCTTAAATGAGTTGGTTTCTATATGAAGCTTGAATTAAGCTCTAAGGCTGTGGCTGTTTTTAAAATATAAAGAAACACAACAAAAACATAAAATATATAAAACAATGTTTGCTTACTCACCAGCCCAGAATCACTGTGGAGGGCCGGGGAGCTGGTATAAATATCCCTGTTGAGTGTCCTGTGCATGCTCTAGCCACTGTGAACCCTGACTCTCAGCTGACTTGTGGGGTCAGGAGGAATGGAGGTTGTCTTGGATACCTGGAGTTGGGGCAGGTGCTATTTGGGCTCAGGATGGGGAAAAAAGCTTTAATAGGGCAGAGCTTGGAATGGAAGATTTTTGTCTAAAGCCCGAACTGGCATTGTTTAGTCACGCTTATCTTCTGTGATCCTAACACAGCTGCAGAGCCATTGGCAGTCCTTTTCCTGGAAAAAGAGAACTGTGGTCATGGATTGGCACAAGTGTCCAGCAAGATCCTTGGGTGCCAATGGCTTTGTTGAGAAGGCCTTTGCCTTTAGCTCTTCTCATCAAGTTCCCGTAGCCTGTGATTTGGCTGCTTAACAGGACCCATTAAGCAAACTGGGCTCAGTCCTTGATGGGGAGCATGGAATCCACAGGATTCTTGGGGCTAAGAGGTTGCAGCTGCCAGTATCAGTGGGAATTTTGGCTGTTCCACAGTAGGCAGAGCATTGTTAGCAGTTCAAGGGTACTGTCCCTAGGCAGGTGGGGAGCTGTGGAGTGGCTCTAGCAGGAAGTGAAGTGGCAAACACCTGCTGGTCCTAGTAATGTCTTTGGAGCTTAATTGTGGGCACAAATCTGGGAATAATGTGTGGGCCAGAAGAGAAGGCTTTGAAGGGAATGGGGGAGTTGGAGGCAGCAGAGGATGTGGAACCCATGTCAACAGCATTTGTGGTGTTGTAAGAGGTGAATTCATCTTTGACTTTTGCTTGCTGCAGCAGTGAGGGTAGTTAGTGGTAGGTGGTTCATTGGTCTGCTTTACTGCAGAGATGGGTTGAGTTTTGGGTTCAGACCTACGTGTCATCTGAACAGGTTTAGAACTAAGTTGAAGATTCAGGAATCGCTGGGTGCCAGTGGCTCACGCCTGTAATCCTAGCTACTCAGGAGGCTGAGATCTGAGGATCTCGGTTCAAAGCTAGCCCGGGCAGGAACATCTGTGAGAATCTTATCTCCAATAAACTACTAGAAAACCAGAAGTGGCATTGTGGCTCAAGTGGAAGAACGCTCGCCTTGAGCTGAAGAGCACAGGGACAGTGCCCAAGCCCAGAGTTCAAGCCCCACAACCGACCAAAAAAAAGAAGTGGAGCCTGAAGATGTCAGCACTCACCTTGAGCTGAAGAGCACAGGGACAGCAACCAGGCCCAGAATTCAAGCCCCACGACCGACCAAAAAATATTAAAAAAAAATTCAGGAATCTTGAATTTTTTCTTCCTCTAGATTTGATGGTTTTCTTAGTCTCTGGGGTTGGATTAGTTCAACCAAATATCTTTCGTCATTAAAAAAATTACTGCGTACTATGTACTTAGCACTGTTCTTGGGGTATTCATCCATGATCAAGCAGACAAGAATCTACTCTCGCTGGGCAGGTGGCTCAGTGGTAGAGCGCTTGCCTTGCATGCCTGAGGCCCTGGGTTCGATTCCCCAGCACCACATAAACAAAAAGAAAAAAGCCGGAAGTGGTGCTGTGGCTCAAGTGGTGGAGTGCTAGCCTTGAGCTGAAGAGCTGAAGGACAGCGCCCAGGCCCAGAGTTCAGGCCCCACGACCGGACCCAAAAAAAAAAACAAAAAGAATCTACTCTCATGAGGAATAGCCTGTGCTTGTAAATTAATCAGACAACAGGGGCCATGATGGGAGAGAATAAGATAGTGGGCAAGATTGTCTTGGAGCCAGGTTATGCAGGCTGTGTGATCAGGGTAGGTCTCTTTGAGATGGAGGAATCGGAGCCCTGAAGGTGGGAAGAAGCTGGTCCTGGAAAGTTTTGGGGAAGCACATCCAGAAGGTCCTCAGGTAAGCACAGGCAAGAAAAGAGTACAGGTATGGCTGGGGTAAACCAACCTGGGCAGCAAAGATGCCCTGAGTGCACTGGACAGATGATTGTATGAAGCCTGGATAAGACTGAGGAAGGAGCTTGAATTTCATTCACATGTAATATGATGGCACATATGAGGATTTTCCTTAGGAAAATGACACAATCTTATTTATATGCTTAAAACATTACATTGGCCTCTGTCTTAGCTAGGGTTGACATAAAAAAATCAATAAGCAAAAACAAGCCTATGCATTGACTAGGTAGCTTAAAACAACAGGGATTTATTTTCTTAGTTTTTGAGTCCCAGAATCCAAATTGTCAGCAAGGTTAGTATCTTTTTGGAGGTTCCAAGGGAGAAACTGATGCTTCTTTGCTAGTTTCTGGCAGTGGCTGTAAATCCTTTGTGGTTTTTGGCTTATAGCCATGTCACTAAGCTCTACCTCTGTCTTCATATGGCCTCTTCTCTGTATATCTTGTCCTTTCTCTTGTAAGGTACTTATTGGATTAGGCCTCATTTGAGTTGAGGATAGTATCTCACGGTCCTTAGACATTGTTTCCAAATAGGATCACACCCATAAGTGTGAGGTGGACATGCATGTTTGGAGGCTACCATTTAGTCCATTGTAGCTGCTGTGTAAAGAAATAGATCTGGGGCAAGACAAAATAAGCAAGAAAGCATGGAAACTGGGACTAGGATGTTGGGGGAGCAGGTGAGCCTCTGAATCATCAGGTGACCCTAGTCAGGCTCCAGGGGCTCACTCTTGATTCCTTCTTTGGAGAAGTGAGAATAACAATAATTTCTACCACGTAGGATGCCACGAGGATTAAGCAAAGTCATGCATAAAGTATGCTAAGCATAATCCCTGGGCTAGTGTTTTGTCTTAGTAATATATCATCAGTTTTATTGTTATTAATAATAACAGGGACAGTCAGTTTGGTAAATTTCTCTCCTGAGGTAAATTTAGTGTTTTTTTTTTTTTTTTTTTTTTTGTGAATGGAGAGCATGACTGGGTTTTGTGTGAACTGGAGAGCAGTAATTTGAGATTTTAGTCCTTTTGGGCCTGGCCTGCTAGCTACAATGGTCAGTGAGGGTCAGCAGAGGTGGCAAGGGTGCCTGAACAAGAGAGCTGTTTCTGTCAGCACAATAATAGAGAGCAGGGTATGGAGATACGCATAGCACTGGGCTGGCCAGACTGCGATAATCAGGGAAGGCAACCAGGCTGGGTTCTCACGTTGGAGCCTAAAGTCAGAAAATTTTTTCCTCTTCTGGGAAACCTCAGTTTTGCTCTTAAGGCTTTTTAACCAATTAGATGAAGTCTACCCACATTATAGAGAATCATTTCTTTTAATTGAAGTCAGATGATTTCAGATACTAGCCACATGTACAAAACAACTCCACAGTTAAATAAATAACTGGGTCTTGTATCCTGGCAAAATCAGCACATAAAACCATCAAAAGGGATGACCCAGTAGGGGGTCCATATCTATCTTGAGGTAAGGCTGCAACTTTCAGAGGAAGTAGGCATGAAGAAAGCACCTGCATAAATAGGGTGACTGGGGAACAGCCTGAGCAGATACAGGTGTTTCTGAAAGATGTAGAGCTTCTTGTTGGAGGGTGACAGCCCATAGGACAGACCACAGATAAGTGGAAGTCCATCCTCTGGCTAGGGTGTGGGTATTTGGTGTGTTCTAATTCCTAGGAGACCCATCCTAGAGAAGGTGGTGTATCCTGGCTGGAGCTCAGGCCTGGCACCATGTCTTGAGGTGCCCCTGATGAAATCTGGGCCCAGAGGATGGAGAGAATAGAGGCTGGGAAGCAGGCAAGCATTAGCAATAGCATCTCAGAATCTTCTCTTGTTATTCATAATTTTGAAGCTAGGCTATTGTTTATGTAGCTTCCTTATTGTCTATGAACACAAGCAGTTGATTCTAATAAAGATTAAAAGGTAGCATGGTGACAGGTGGCCTCATATTTATGTATGGAGCTCTTTGAAAAGCAGAGATGGAAAAAGGATATATCAGAAGTAAAAAAGAAAAGATGAAAGATTGGAAAAAAAAAACCTCACCTATCCCCCAACTCAGAAGAATGGCCCTGAATTGAAAGTATCCTGCTGGTGGCTGGGCATTGGGTACCTGATATGTGTCAGTAGCTGCTTAGCAGTCAGCTTATAATTTTCTCATTTGATATGCACATCAACCCTCTGACATGGACATGGACTCCTCCCATTTCTGGAAAGAGAAATTGAAGTTAAGAGAGTTTAGGAAACTTGCCCAAGGTCATGCAGTTCCCAGTAGCAGATCCATGATGCAAACCCATGTGACCCTGGCTCCAGAGCCTGTGCTCTTAACTCTCTCATTCTATAACTCCCAAAAAGCCAACAATGTGTAAAGCATACTGAAGACATCTAAAAAGAGATCTTCATTTACATGTAGTGGGAAAATGGATGAACAAGGAAAGAACTGCTTGGGGGAGATTTTAACAGATGAGAGAATGTAGAACCACTCAGTAGCTGTTTGAATTCTGACTTGTCTAGCAGGGAGAATGGTCTTCCTATGGGAAAAAGTAGAATAAAAGGGAAGGAAATCAAGGCCCAGCACAGATGTGAAGTCAGAAAGTCAGTACTGCTTCATAGAGATGAAACCTGGCCTCAAGGCTTAGATGAAATTCATCTTATGAATCTGTTGAAACTTCCAAGTCTCCTGTGTCTAACGCTGGATGCTCCATGGGACAGACAGAGATATTACTTTGACCTCTCCCCTCAGTCCCTTCTCAAGATATTAATGACAATCTTACAGGCAGATTAGTTTTTTCTTTTCCATATCTATTGCATGAACAGCCTTTGGCATAAGAAGCATCTGTCAAGCATGAAGTGTGTATCACATATGTGGTAAATTTCTTAATAAGCTTGGTATTGGGCTGGGATGTAGCTCAGTGGAAAAGTGCTTGCCTAGCAAGTGCAATGTCCTGGGTTCTATCCCCAGTACCAAAAAAGAAAAGACAAAAAAAAGCTTGGTATTGAAATGCCCTTCTTTTTTCCTCTTTGACCTTCTTATATTCTAGTATAACTGCCAAAAGAGTGGTGGGTATCAAAAATAATTCTCTGTAACAAGCGTACTGCTCACATGTCTCAAGTGTGATAGGGCAGGCCAGGTGGCTGTGTGGACTGTGAGTAGGCTCACACACATCTGGGTAGGGGTGAGGGTGGGGGAAGGCACATAGGCATTGGGTAGGATAGTTTGGCTTAAGCAGTGGACAGCCAGGATGACAATGGTTCTTTATACATCTCATCTAGAACATTGGCCCAGGCATGTTCTTAGGGCAATGACAGAGGTGCAGGAACATAGCAGAAGTGGCAGAACTGCAAGTTTCTGCTCAGAATCTGCATTTCTGCTACATCCTGGTGGACAAAGCAAGTCATAAATTCATTCCAGACTCAAGATCCATCAGGACATACATTCTATTTCTTTGTTAAGAGAAACAGAAAAGAAACATGGTAAAACAAAGGCCACCGATGTAGTTATCTTCCACCAATACCTGCTATGGGTCAAGCATTGCTTTGGGAGCATGAGGGTATATCCCTGAATCTGAGAAATTTCTAGTTCATTATTTGCTGTGCTGGAATATGAAGTTTTGATTATTGAGTATATTTCTGGTTCCTTCCCCCAACCCCCAGACTTTGATACACTAGGGTTCAACCCAGAGCCTTACACATGCTAGGTACGAGCTTTATCTCTAGCCCCTTCTAGTGTATTACTGATCCACACTGGACATGTCCTTTTCACCATATGCTGCCTATTTATATCTCTATGGGTGACTGTAGCAAACAGTATTCTAAAGTGAAAAGCAAAAAAAAAAAATCTCTGGTATCTTTCCCAGTAAACATTATATCTCAGCATTTGCTGATCAGTGGCTTATTGTTTTTCTTAGAGCTGTAAGAAGAGAGAAACATTCCTTGATGTGTATGGGGGTGGGGGTGGGGATGGGGATGGGGACAGGGATGGGGAGGGATGAGACAGGAAGTCTATCAGGAAGATGCAGCCAGTCACTGACTTAGCACTCCTATTTCTCCCTGAGAGAGACCTGGTGAATCACACCACTGATTCTCCCATATTATGTCTGCTTGATTGAAATACAATTGTCAGCAATCTTCATTTGAACTGCACAAGAATAACAATCCCATCTGCTTACTACTCTCTATATGCCAAATTCTTCCCATTGACCAATATTATAGGCATACTTTAAACATTTGCCGAATAGGAAAAAGAGAGATGACTGAAGACTCACTACAGCGATACTTTGAACTTTTCAAAAGAGGAAGAATGTTGTTTTAGAAGCTACCAGTCAATGCATTTAACACTAGGGAACTACTACAATCCCAGACAGAATGATCAGGCAGATGACTAATGACAGTGGAAAAGCAAGTGGGGATCTCTGGGAACCAGAATGGGTTCACCAAGAACTGGTTATTTGAACTGGCTCTTAACTCTTTTTGTTGTTGGGCTACTGTACTTTTGTAACAGCCTAGAGCCATGATGTACATGACTCACAAATGGCTGTCTGACAAGATATTTCATACAACTTGCATAGTCAACAGGCAGAAACATGGGCTGGATGATTAAAGGTTGATTTGTAACTGGGCATTTAATAATATATAATACACATTATAAATACATACAATTATATTATATGCTATAAATATATAATATAGGTAATATGTAATGTATTGAAATAGATAACATATACATTATGATATATACTATACATTATATTATATATGTGTATACTTATATAATATATATGTCCATATACATAAATATATATTGTTATTATCTATCTATCTATAAAGATTTTCTAGTAATGTCAGTTTTGGGGTAGGAGAGGGGCAGTTTCTTTACTGGAATATTACAAGGAGCCTTTTCTCTTTCCTCTTGTTTGTATTGTCAATTGCTAGGTTAGGCTTATATTAGGCAAGCCTGTCCAAATGATTCAAAGCCGAACGGACGAAACTTATTAGTTGGATATTAGAGTCAGGATTTCACATCATGTTGACAGATCAAGTCGATAGGCTAAAACTAAAAGATGAATTTAAATAGGAATAATTTGCAGCTGAGAATGGACATTGAAGAGTCATTTGCAGAGGCATGGCTAGCAGAGCACCAGCTGACCAGCACACAGTCAATTAGAGCCAGTTCTGTGACAAGGTGGATAAAAAGCTACATGCCTAAGCTCAATTAATAAGAGCATAGTGTTAAGATCAAGGGAGATTATAGTCCCTGCCCTGTCTCCTGAATTTATCAGACCACAACCATCCAATAAAACATTTATTAAGTATCTCTCTATATCAAAGTCTTAGGTAAATTGGTGTGAGTTACAAGGAATTTCTCCCTTCTGGTGCTATGCTGAAGGATCAGAAAGGCTCTGGCTTAGAGGTGAAATGCCAGGATCGCAGCATGATCCATACTCTTAACTTATAGCCTGTGAAATCAACCTGACTTGAATTCTTGCTTTCTAATTCTGAACCTCTAGGTACATGTGAATGGACTTGTTTTGATCTTCTTTTAGCCAGCATTCTTTAAATAGCTTATTTGATAGGCTCTGTGTTTGTTTATATTTATCTTTTCACCTCTTTGGATGTTTATGTCATGCTCCTTACACTCCCATATTTCCACAGAAAGTGACCAGAGGCAGCTCAAAATTATCTTGTCCTTATGACACATAGTCTTGGACGAAGACTTTCTCTTGGTGCTTCTTTGTTGGAGGAACCTGATTGGCCTGGCTTATGTCATATAGACATTCTTGGCCCAGTCACTGGTTGAGGTGCCCACTGCTGTGTGGGGATCTCATATGTCTGTGAGCTTGAGGAGGGTGTCTGAATAGGAAGGGTAGCCCATGTGAACCACCTGGAATGAATTTTCCATAGGAAAGAACAGGAGTTTCACAGCATGCTGGAGAAACAAGTAATAGATATTTTATGAACTATACTTTTCCTGAAGACATGACTAAATATGGGTGGAAAGAAAGAGAAGAAGGATGTCTGTTATTTTCTTCAACTGCACTAAATAGATCATGAGTTAAGACAGCTATGTTTTCTTCTGGTTAGTTATAATTTTAAGAACTAAAGCAGAGGGTCACTTTGGTTCCTGGCTGAGATTTGCTTCTATTTTCTCTATTTGAGTTTGGGGTTTGTCATGGAAGGAGATTGTGGAAGAAGGAAGGTCCAGGGGAACCTGGGAGTTCCCAGGTTAACAGCTTAATGAGAAATGCAATGCTTTGCCCTGTGGTGTACAAGGTAGCTCTGTATCTGCATCGTAGAAGGGCCAGAGGGAAGTGGGAAGAGACATCCTTATTTTTAGGTCGGCTCAGTTTTTGTCTCCGCTGGCCCAGGCTGATCATTTCGAAGGCTCCTTCAGAGCTGTGAAACAGACTTCCAGCCTCACTTCTGTCCTAGGGTTTATACTCTCCCTGTGAGCAGAGGGGGAGGCTGAATTCCAGGCTCTAGAGAATCTCATACTCAGACTAATTTACACACCTAGATCCCAGCGGTCCATCCAAACCATCACATCCTCACCTCTTGATTACTTGTGCTGACGAGGGAACGCTGGCTTGGGCGCCCAACTAAGTCATTAATCTTGTGTCACCTGTTTGGCCATAGACTTCACTCTAGGGCTGAGAGTTGTTTTTTTTTTTCTTCCAGAAATTTTCAATCCTAATGATGTTTCCTGTGACTGATATTAGGATGGGTGAGTTCTGTGAATGCCACCAAGCCAGCTGGCTTATGGTTGCGAGTTATTTGGTATCAGAAAATTGGCCTTTAATGAAAGGTCACCACAGATTAGACACAAAGTAATGAGTCACTGGAGGCTTGGAGTGTGTATTTATACTCAAGCTTAGGTCCACAAACGCCATCTTCAAATTTATTTTCCTGCCTCCTTGAAAAGCCGTGTATCATTTGCCTTTCCATTTATCTATGAAATGCTAGGAGTGGAAATCGACTGCAGTCTACTATAAATCCTGAGAACTCATCAAGCCCCACTGCCCCAAAGCTTCGAAGAAAGGTATAGGGGCAGTTTTTAATCTGCTTTACCTTTGTATTGATTTTATATAGGATATATAATATTCATAAATTTATATAAATGTACAAATATAGTCAGTGGATATATTGCTATTTGTACACATTCATTAATGCAATATATTTTAATATATAGAATATATTTTATTTCTTTTTTTATGCATGCAGAAACAGAGGACATTAAATAATTTTCATAAGCTCACCAGGCCAGTCAGAGTTCTCAAATGCAAATAATAGAAAGCAACCCTGATTAGGCAGAAAATCAATTTATCAAAGTGGTGTTGAGCGGTTAGAGGATTTGGGGAGGGCTGGATACAGATCTAGGTGCTGCCCAGCATCAAAGACCTCACTGCTCCACCCCTGGTCCACAGCCTGAGACATGTCATCATGTTGATTGCTCACAATCAACCAGACTGCAGAGCCTAGAAAATTGCTAGGGGAAGCAGAGGCTTGGCTTTACCACGTGGGCTATCATGATTCTACCACTTCCAAATGTGGACAGGACGTGGTAGGAGGGGTCTTGGTCATGGGCAAGCGTCTTCACCACAAGGTAGGCTGGAAAAGCCTTCTACCTGTTCGTGTGCCATGAGACCCTCAACACTGGGCCCTCAAGATGAGTGACAGATGTCTGGGGTATCACACACTGGGCACGTGGAGTCAGGCTTTGTTGCCTGTCCCCTTTAGCCATAAAACCTCTAACTTATCCTTGCTGCAGGTTCCCAGAAGATCCTAGCAGCCAACAGAACATTTATCGCAGGAATTTCGAGGTTCCTGCTGATTGAGTGTATCAAGGTTGCCTCAAAACGTGAGTCTGAATAGCTTCTTGTTTTTGGGGAGGAGAAAGGGGGCAGGGGCAGGGAGGAAAATACATTTTTAAAGAAAAAATAGGTCTCAAACTTGGGGAAAGGTGAAGATAATCATGTAGCGAACTGATAGGACTGTCACCATAATAATCAACCAAAAATGGCTCTGTAATGTTTTTGTAAGAAATATGAGTCTGGGGCTTTTAAGAAAGGGGAACAGGATGTCTTAAAGATAATAGATCCACAAAGCAATCATATATCTACTTTACACTTTTTCAACCACACAGGTAATGTGGACAAATGATTTTTCAAAGATTAACTAATAAGTCTCAAGTTATCTTGACCCTCACCAGCAGTCTCTAAGTTCATATAAGAAACTGTTACTGTTATGAGTTTGGTGTAAGTTCTTTAAACTGAAAAATCTATTTTTTTTACTATGGGTATATATCATAGAAAATGTGTGGTATTATTTAACATTAGTGTTATTTAAATAAGCACTGAATCGCAGAAACTTTCCATGTTGGGACATATCGATCTATCTTACTATCGTGTACTGTACAGTGCTTTGTTGTATGACCACAGATGACAGCTTGCTCTGACAGTCTTTCTACTGACACACATCTGGATGTTTCTCTGAGCATCTTGAATATGTCTGTGTACTGAGAGTGTTTCTCCGGGTAGCTGCAAAGAAGTGGAATTGCTGGCACAGGAGATGCCCATCTACATGCGAATGGTAGTGGTTCATTGCCTCAGAAGTACCTTTACCAAATTATATTCCCACCTGCAGTTTTGAGAATAACCATTTCCCTATGTCAGTATTATTGCATCTTAATTTTTGCCTAGGTGAAGTGCTTTTCCTTTAAATGTCTTTGAACACTGGTGATGATGAAGTCCTTTTTTGTGTGCTTTAGTTGGCCATCTGCATTCCTCTTTTTTGTATGCCTTATTCCTATCCTCCCTTGTCAGCTTCCCCATGTATTTCACATTTAGACTTCTGAGAAGAGGGAGGTTATCTTGTTCCTGGGAAGTGTCTCTTGTGTCCAGCATTCTAGATGTCAAATATTGCACAAATGTTTGTGAAAAACCAAGTCATTATCACCTCTCACCTCAGCATAACATTGCTCTGGCTTTAATCTTTAATCAAGACAGCCTAAAATCTCCTTCCTGAGATTGAGTTTTGATGCAAACTTTCAGGCTGTTTCTAGAAAAATCAGACCCCAGTCAATTCTGCTAACAAAATGTGAATTTCAAGACCTGCTGGGGCCTTAGCATTCTCCCAAGCTGTCATGTTGGGTTCAGTTGGTCCTGAAGGAGGACTATTTTGACCCTGCCTTTTGTCTGATGTAAAACAGATATTATTCAGCAAAACACAGGCTTCTTTTTTTTTAATTTAATTTAATTTTATTTTATTTGAGAACATACTGTACAGAGGGGTTACAATTACATGGGCAGGATAATGCATACATTTCTTACCAAGCATTGCAGCCTCCTCCTTTGTTTACCCTTCACCTCCCTTCCCAGCCTCCCCCTTCCCCCCCACCCAATCATACCCCCCTCCCTCCCCCCACACCGACATGGTAAAGCTGGTTTTGACATGACATTTTGTACTTATTGTTGCAACAGGTCCACCTGAATCCTTAAACAACTTGTTTGTCCCCATCTCCTCCACATGTTATACTGACATCAAATATAGTGAAAGCGGGGGTTACACTGTGGGGGAGGGACATACAAAGCAACAAAGAAATAATCTTATAAATGCGTTAGAAACACATGCATGAAAGAAACGAAAACATTAAAATACATATTTAAGGGTTCGTTTTCCTAACATCACATTATCTGACCTTTTCCGCTTGATTCATACCTATACTAGATATTGCAAATAAGGGAAACCATGGGACCTAAAAACACAAGCTTCTTTTGGTAGGAAGTTACTAACGTTTGAGAGACAAATGATTTCAAATAAATACGTGTCCCGATTTCTGACTTCCTTGACAAATAGTAGACTTAATGTATAGACATAATCAATATGGACATATATTTTAGGAGAGGCAAGTGTTCTTTCCAGTCCTGATTAATGGTGTTCTGATCCAGCGATCATAACCTCTAATTACTTGGTTCCTACAGACACTTGAGTTTGTGTTTGTATCCTCTGGTTGATAATATAGTTGGAGATAAAAGTAAATGTATTTAAAGAAAGAAAATATGGCCTCCAAAGCAAAGCAATGTGAGACGGTAAAACAAGTGGTTGATGTCATCAACTGCAGAAGAATTCTGAGGAAGGAAATGGCATGAGAGGCTGAGGTAGTCACAATGGGCTGAGTCTTACTGCTGGCAGCTTTGCTGAGTGAGGATGTCCTGAGTGCAGGAGAGCTAGCGGCAGCATAGAGATGGAGATTCAGGCGATAGATTTTTGAGAACAATCCTACTTAAAACCTGCAAAGTTGAGTAGAAATTTTTATATGTTTCTCACTGGAAATTGATCACAGATATCCCTTTTTGAAACAAGTTCCTGAGGTGACTGAGGAGCAGGGTAGTGAGTAAAGTATCTGCTGGCTCATCACAATTGAGACCTGGTAACTGAAGAAAAGTGACATTGATTCTCTGAGACATGATTACTAGAAAGTGCCAAAATCACTGTGGGTGGAGACAGGCATCATAATCTTAGCAATATCTGCTGCCACAGAGGATAGTAAAGAGCCAAGCACTATCCTCGAATGCTCCCATCCTGTTCTGAAGAAGCATCTTTTATCAGGCTGCTAGGGGAAGGGGTGCTCCAGACACCTGAGTTGTTATCTGGCTGTCTACCAAGGTATGTGTTATTGAAGTGCAAAATTAGATTTCCAAATAAGTTTTTTTAAGTTTCTCTGGTATCTGTTGTCTATTTCATAGAAATAAAAGCTTCTGAGAGGTAAGTTGATTTTTATTTCTGTTTGTGTGGCTTGATTTATACTTAGCCATTAAGCTGACATCTTCTATGTGTACCTCTGTGGACTCATCTGTTAGTTCTCCTGCCCTTTGACTTCTCATTGGGTTTGGCCAACAGGAGGCACTAGGCAGGAAACTGGAGGGAAGGAAGAAATGGAGTTGAGCACGTTTGAATTCCTGGCTCACTTTCTGATGGGGCATGAGTTTTAGTGGTTGTGTTTTTCTGTGTATCTCCTGTAAGGTGACCCTTTCTCAGTGCTTGGAGATCTTACTGAAGTCTGCTTACCCTCACTTAATGTATCCCCTTCAACTTTGAGGGTGGTAGCAGCTTCCCCTTTTTGCAATTTCTGGGTTGTCTCATCTCTTTTTGGTTCTCCTTATCTTACCTAATCCTTTGGCATACCATCTGTTTCCTGCCATAACCATGACTGGCACAGCTACCCAATACCTCCTGTCAGATGGCAGATATTTATGGATGACAGGATAAGAGTCCCAGGGCCAGAACTGAACACAGGTCAGAGTGATGTGGGGCTATGAGGCAAGGAATGCAGGCAGCTTCTAGCATTGTGAAAAGCAAGGGATGGATTGTTCCCTGGAGCTTATGGAATGAATGCAGCCCTGACAAATGCAGCCTTCAGAATTGTAAGATAATCCATTTACATTATTTAGTAATTTACTCTAGCAGTGATAGGCAACTCCAGTGCAGTTGGGTTCTCTAGAAGTACAGCCTGTGATAGCAGTTTGGGCACACAGGACTTCTGGAAGGTCTGCTCTCAGGAAAATAATGTGAGAGTGTGAAGAGGAGAGGATAGTGTGTTCCTCTTAAAGATAAGGTTATCAACCTTAACCTGATCCATGGAGAGTGGTGTCCTGGATATGTCATGTTACAGATATCAAAGGCCAGGGGGATGGCCTTTTACACCAGTTTTAAGACTGGCTTCCCCTGTAACTTCTGGTGTAAAGAGTCATTCCTAGATGACCTTGCAGAGATCATAGGCATCTGTGAGCTGGTAGCAGCCAACACACACAGTAGCTGGATGAGACAGTCCAGTCAAGGAGATCTAGGAGATCTAATCCAGTAACCTCATTTACCTTGAATAAGAATTTGTGCACCCCTAAAGTGACCATCCTGATGTGTCAGACCAGAGAAAGAAGAAATATTTAAGCATTAGTGGCTTTGCTAGCCCTTTATATTTAGGCCTCTAAATGAAGGTTCATTCTCACATGCATAAAGCAACTAGGTAAATCAGCAACTGATAATCAGTTACTTAGTGGTTTTGTACAATTCCACTGCTTAATGAATTGTTCCAGCTTCTATTTTAGTTTGTTCAAGCCACCTTGGCTGGTCCTAGTTGACTGGTGATCATGTAGTTAGCATCAGACATGGGCATGGTTGCTTTTGAGTGAGAAGCCCCTTAGACTTGTCAACTTGCCTGGGGATTATTGGTCATTCTTGTGCCTCGGTGTGGGGTATGGGAAGCAGTAGTGTGAATACCAACCCTTTGTCTGCTGCCTGACCTGATCAACATGGTAAATGGGACAGAAGCAGTCACAACACAGATAGGATTTCAGCCATAATTATTTCACCCCTTGATAGCACAACGAATACATCCAAAGTGATGGAAAATGGATTCTTCACTGAGCTGCATCCTGCCCCAGATCTGTAATTTGATACAAAAGATTCACACAAATTGAAATTAAAATGCATTTTAGATGCTTCCTCCCATCAAAGCAGTTTGCACCAGCAGGCTTCTCTCTTTCACGGGTTTGCTATGGAAATAGGGGGAACCGTGCTTTGCTGTTGGCGGCTATGGAGGTAACACAATCTCCCTGCTTGCCAACTGCAGGCAAGAAAATAAAATAAAATAAAAACCAATTGGAGGTCTAATTATCCTTTTCAAGATGACTTCATCCTGTAGAGTGGCCCATTGAATCAGTAAAAGCCACCTTTCTTTTCCTTTCCTTTTCTTTCCTTTCCTTTCTTCTTCTCTCCTTAGGTATTGGGACCATATTAACAGGATGATTATAATGGGTTTCAGGAGATGGGATATATATTAATATATATATATATATACATATTAATTACTCTTGCACTTAATTACTTTCCCAGAAGTTACTCCAATTTATATTTTCCTCCTAAGTGGATTGAGGGAGCTAATTCCCTTACATACACAGTTTATATACTGTTTGTCAGAAAACTAAAAGTTAAAAATTCCTGCATCAGAACTGATAATGATATTTTATTTTTGTTTTTATTAATTGTGAGGATAGTCATGTTTCTCTTCATTTCATATAGGCTAGCTATGTTTTCTTATAAGCTGCCTACCCCCAAATCCTCTGACCTGGTTTTTGTTTTTGTTTTTTGTTTTTTCTTTTTCAATCTATATCTTTTTCTTATGGGTTTATAGGTACCTCCTTCATTTTGTAGCCTTGGAGGGTGATAATTCTTTAGTTTATGGCTGTCCTTTGTACTCTGGCCTGGAAAGATTTTGGTTGAACTAACATTCTTTCTTCTTTTCTTTTGCTTTTTTCTCCTTTATTCTTTATTTTCAAGCACAGGACTGTACACCCTGTGGACATAGTAAACACGTGCTGATTGGTTTATTTATCTGGGTTTTATGGCTTTTTTCTTCTGAAGAGTTCCACAGACTTTATAGTCATTAACTCAATAACCCTCAAAGCACTCTAGAGTGGCAGCTGTAATTACTGTCGGGTTTTTGAGATGGTGAAACAGAAAAGCCAAGATGCTCCAGAATTATTCTTTGAGGGCTTCAGGAGGAAGTCCTGGGGGAACTCTGCCCCTTTGCAGGCTGTGGGCCAATGAGGAATTACAAGGTTGATGGGAGCGTGATCCCTGAGTCTATAAAGATTTCTCTAATTCAGGTATGAGTAAATAGTAGTTACACATGCCAGTTCACATCCTAGTTCTTCTTATGAACAATTGTATGGTGATAAACACTGATAATAGCTAATATTTACTGGACTCTGAGGATGGGTCAGACCACTTGTAAATTGTTTTTCATGTATGATCTTATCAGAGTAATCCTGTGACATACTGAAAGATTAGGTTGCTAGTCTGAGATAGCAGGGAACTAAGCTTTGGTGTATGTTGTGGGCTGGATGGTGACTCTCAAAAGCTGTGTCTATGGCTTCATTAGCAGAACCTGTGAATGTGACCTTGTTTGGAACAAGAGATTTTACAGATGTGTTTCCCCTAGTGGCTTCAAAGTCACAGGTCTTATATTAAGGTCTGATATATTCTGAATTGATTTTTAAACAGGATGAGAGAAAGGCATCTAGTTTTAATCTTCTGGATGTGAATGTCTACTTTTCTCAGCACCACTTGTTTTTTTTTTTTATTGTAAAGATACTATACAGAGGGTTACAGTTACATGAGTGAGGTAATGAGTACACTTCCTCTTGAACATTGTTACCCCCTCCATTGTTTTCCCCCTACCATCCCCTCCCTCCCTACCTTCCCCGAGGTTCTTTTTTTTTTTTTTTTGATTAGCACCATTTGTTTTAAGAGGTTATCTTTCCTCTAATGTGGGCATGTGTACATATTCAAAGAACACAATCCTCTGAAACATTTAATCAGTCCGTAGAAAATAGTTATTATATATCAAAAGCTAGTTAACTAGTTCTATCACAATGCCATATAGATCTTGACAATTTAACAATCTTGAGAGATCAACACTCCTTAATCTCTACAGCTTGGTTTCTAAGTACATACATGCTTTTGTGGATATATATTCCCCTCACTAAGTTGGCCAAGAGTCAGATAGATTAGCTTCATGAATTTATTTTTTTTCCTATTCTATTAAGCTGTGTCTCTTCTGTGCCAGTACCATGCTACTTTTATTACCATGGCTCTGTAGTATAGTTTGAAATCAGATATTGTGATACTTTTGGCATTGTAGTTGTATGCATGTTTACTTTGGGTATTTAGGGTCTTTTGTGTTTCCACATGAATTTTTGAATTGACTTTTCTATTCCTATTAATATAACATTGGGATTTTGATGGATATTGTATTGAATTTGTGGATCTCTTCTGATAATATGGTGTTTTATTAATTATGCTGATCCAGGCCAAGTATTTCCATCTTCTTGAATTATCTTCAGTTTGTTTCTTCAGGGCTTTATGTTTCATTGCAAAGATTTTTAGACCTCTTTGGTTAAATTTATGCCTAGGTATTTTTTTCTTTTTCTTTTTGTTTTTGTTGGTCATGAGGCTTGAATCCTGGGCCTGGGTGCTGTCCCTATACTCTTCAGCTCAAGGCGAGCGCTCTGCCTCTTGAGCCATAGTGCCACTTCTGGTTTTCTAGTGGTTTATTGGAGATATGAGTCTCACAGACTTTTCTGCCTGTGCTGGCTTTGAACTGTGATCCTCAGATCTCAGCTTCCTGAGTAGCTAGGATTATAGGTATGAGCCACCAGCGCCTGGCTATTTTGTTATTTTTTAAAGGTTATTGTGAGTGAAATTGCTTTCCTGACTTCTTTTTCAGTGAGTTTATTATTTATAGACAAGACAGCACTTTTTATATGTTGTTTTTGTATCCTGCTACTTTATTGAAATCTTAAAGGGTTATATGTTTTAAGCTTCCTAGTTTGTGGCAGTTTGTTGTGGCAGGCACAGGACACTAATACAGTATTAACAGTACTTGTTTACTTACCTGCTTAGAGTACTGTGCCTCTTCCAGAGAGGTAGATTAAGGATTAACAAGATAATGCTCCTAGGGTTGCTGTTTCTGCCATATGGCCTTAGGAATGGTAACTTATCTACAATTTTAATCAGAGGCAAATTCATCTATTTTTGGCTATCTTGACCCCATAAAGAGGATACTTTACAGACTCTTAGATTGGAAAAGTTACCATTTGGAGTAGCTAGTAGTTGAATAAATAACTTCAGGGGGTATAGGTCAGTCTGGTTGTGGTTTTATTTGGTGGTTACCTCTGGTTTAGATATTTTCACTTTATCCTGTGTATCTCCCTTAGTTTTATTTTTGGTAACAAATCATTCTTATGCTAATTATTAACATACATTTATGACTATTGGCTTGGCTTTGAGTTAACCATATTCCTAAGTCCAGAAGACCACCCCCAGGTTTGGTGATGCATGCAGATGTCTCACAATATTTAGTTTATAATTCAGACCCAAGGTAAGATTTCTTATAATGAAAAACAAAATTTGCATAGCAAAAAGACATTTAGGGCAATGTCTGGAGGGACCAGGCCCAGGCCTCCCAGAGTCCTTTGCCAGCACAGGAGATTCTGAAGTCTTCTAGTGTCAAATTCCCCATGCCCAGTTACCTCAGTGGCCCCAGTGGCCTACAGTATGTCAAAAGAGTCTGGATGGTTGTGTCATATGCTTTTCACCCTGCACTGACTTTATAGAGATTAGTATCTTTAGGTCTGCCCTTCACTATCCCTCTGACTTCCCCTTCTTCCTGTAATCAAAGTCATGTGGACACTGGTGCTGGAGAGAAACCTCTTGGCACGGCTGTACTGTCTGAATCCCTGGCAAATACTGCCTAGACATCTGAAGCCTTGAGTTCCTTAAAAAAGAATTCCAGGGGTATATTTATTAACAAGCATGGATTTCGACAGATTTTCATGTTCCTCTTTCTTGGCAGGGCATGCAGGAATCTCCTGCCAGTTTCTGACAGCCCTGTCGCTAGGTGTTAAGTGAAAAACATCATCAGCCTGGTCTATTGATAGGTTCCAGTGACAGAGTATGTTGCCAATCTCAGCCAAGAATCACTTCTGACAATTTTCCTCTCCATCACTGTGCTTGGGCGGGAACAGCTCTCTGCCACCTTTCCTTGGGAATTTAAGAAGCCTTAACCATATAAAGGTTGAATATGTCTGCATAACTGCAAGCAGTAGGTTTGTGGAAGAATTAAGCAGGGCACATGGCTTCCGGCAGGCTGCCTATGTTGCAGTGGACTTGCCAGTCCCATACCAAGGCAAGCTGTTGAAGCCATCATGCTGGGTTCTTGTGAGGAGAAAGGTTCCAGCCAAACTTGTTGATTAGTGCTAGCGGATGCTGCCAAAATCACCTGCCTGCTTGGCAAGGCTGGGTCCTCTGGTAGAGTCCATTCAACTAACAGACCTCACTAGTCCCTTCCCATTACTGTTCCTCTAGTTCTTAGCCTGCAGGTTATCTGTCACCTTCTCTCTCTATACACACATAGGCCAACTAGTCCCTCTTTATCCCTCCCATCTGATCTCCATCAGTGAGTCTGAGTGATATTTTAGATATGCTGCTGTTGGTAAAATAAATGAAACTTAAGCTAAAACTCTAAAAAAAGCACTGGATTCCCATTGATATGAAAATAAAAACCAAAATTCTCAACCTAACATTCAATGCAGTGCCCAGCTTTGTCAGACCCTGCCCTCTTTCCTTCCTAGTGGAGAATAGTCTTTTCTGTTAGACAATACCATCAGCCAGTTCCAAGCCAGATGCTTTCAACAGCAGAAGTTCAACAGAGGTTTACCTGTGGAGTCCAGGCTATCTACCATCCTCACTTCCTTGTGATGAAACTCATGAGCTATCCTCAAAAGATTTATGCTTGTAAGTTGTGGCACTAAGAAGGATGAACCACCATTGGTTATGTAATTCACTGTTTTGTAGTTAGACTTGAAGTCTTAGGAGCAAGGATCTTTGTCTGCTAATCTTTCAACTTCTGATGCAAAGCACTGGGCTCAGTATATGGAAGACTCTAAAGAAGTATGTAAATTTGCAGTGAATGCTATTAAGACAATTCCTTCATTGTTAAGTACTCTGGATTTTTATCAGGTCTTCTTTATCAGATTTTTCTATGTGTCCCTAGCAATATAATTGCCTGGGGGAATTAAAAACTTATTTGAAACACCTTTTAAGGTTCTACACAGAAGGTCTGAATCAGGGCCTGGGAGTAGGGCTAAGTAATATGCATTCTAAACATATTCCCTAGTGGTTTTTATGTTCTCTGGTTGGAGGCACACTGTGCCTCTTCCAAAGCTGAGATACAGTGGTGATGATTTCTCATTTTGTCCACATAGAACAGTAAAAGATATCAGGGAAAAAGTAGTTCTGGGAATACATCCTACCAGCGTCTGATTTCCGGGATTCTATTTTCAGCTGTATTGTTTTTGTTTAAGTTTTCTCAAATCCTTTGTGGGAAGAGCCAAGCTAGATAAATCAATATGAATTAATAAAATTAAGCTATACTCTTTTCCTAAGTAACCAGACAATAGAATCCTTAATAACATAGCTGCCCTCATGGCTACTAAAACTTTGACCTTGTATTGACCAGAAGACATTTTTTTCTAGCAGAAGCAAGATGGTACCATGGAGCTTGAGTGTTCTAAAGTATCCGAGGGTCAAGCTATATAAAGTGAATTACTTCCCCAATTTGGATTCTCTTCCTGGAATGGTTAGATATGAGCTTGGCATAATGGACAAAGCTCTCACTTAGAACTAGGCAGACCTGATCATGTATTCCACCATCACTGCTCAGACAATGTAGGTTCCTTTTCTGAGCTCCTTTCCACATTGGGGGAATGTTTGAAAAAGACTTCTGAGATTTGTAAGGATTGGAAACAATGAATACTTAAGGTAGCAGTCGTTTGGTCTGTAGTTGGTAGTTGTGAGATGGGTATTGCTCTTGCCCCATTTGCTGTTATTTAAAAATAATAAACACCATGATTCTTATTATTTCTACTCTTTCCCTACCACAAGGAGGAATCAAATAACTGAATCTCTGCTTCCAATACTTCTAGAGCCTAAGAGCCAACATGATGAGAAATGAAATTTTGCATGAGTTCTAAGAATTAACAGCCCATCTTCTTGAAGTGCTTCTTAAAGTATTTGCAATGGAATAGTGACTATTTTCCATATTACATGTATTTTTAGCCATAAAATTAAAATTATCTATCTATCTATCTACCTACCTACCTATCTATCTATACATATATAGTAGTCTGCACAAATTGCCATGATGTACTTTGCAATTCTTTATAACATAATGTGGCAATTTCTCCCATTAAGATATGCTATCTCATTTCCTATGTCTGGTAAATCTGGGGGTGGTCTGTGACTTGCTTTGGCCATTTTGATGTGGTGGAAATGATGAGGTGTTATTCCTGAGTTAGGCCTTGTATTCTTGGAGATTTTTCATGGTTATGAGTAGTCAGCTGGATGATAAAAGACGTGACCCTGCTCCACCTGAAATCTCAGTGACAGCTAGTTAGGATGGTCCAGAGGCAATTCTAGACCTGGTTACTCTTCTACCTGCTCACAGGCAAATGAGGGTAACTATCATGGACATGCCAAGTTCCATCAGGCCAGATTCAGGCATCAGAGCCACCAAGATGCCCCAGAACCTTGTAAACAATGATAAAGCATACAGATTTAAATACCAGGTTTTGGAGTGGTTGGAGTAGCTGATTTGTTTTACTGATTTGTTTTACATCTAGCAGCAATTCAACTCATTTGGCATTGTATAGTTAACAATCAACCAATAGTTGAGTGCTGACCAGTGCTTGACCCTGGGGATGTGAACACAGAAGATGGCTAACTGTCAAGGAGCTTACACTCTAGAGCTAGAGTGATAGAAATAGAAATGGAAATGGGCCTCTGACTCCACCGAATACTGCCAGGACTGGAAGCAGGGTACAAGGCCCCTTGATCATGATGACGGACAGCTTTAAATTTTTGGCCTTAAAGAACATCGTAAGTCTCCAGGAAGTATATGCAAAAGCATGTTCCCTTCTGGCACACTTCCTACTCCAGGCCCATGATGAGCCTGGGTATCCTGCTGTACCCCTGAGCCTTCGACCAGAATATTCCCAATGGCCACAGTCTGGCTGGTTTTGTCATCCTTTGCCAATTCATTTCCAGGCTGAGGACAAGTTAAAACAGTTGGTGCAGAAATGCCATCTCATAAAAAGAGAAGCCTATTGGCCCATTTTCTGAAAATGGCGAGACAACAGCTGTGGGGGTAGCATTTTGCAGTCATCACCACCTGTTTCATATGGTCCTGGTTTTCAAATTCAAATAAGTCTTACTCTGCTCCCTTAGTATGAATGTCTCTGAGGACCTGGAAGGTTTCCTGGAGATAGTGCTAAGTGCTAGGAAGGTGGACACTTTCTAGATATGATGGATTAGAGATGGAGAGTTTTCTCAAACTGAGTGGCAGAGATCCTAAAATGAGCCCATGAATTTGTCAGCTGATGTACAGTAGGGATTGGTTGCAGAGTACCTACCTGTATGAAGTAGATGTAAAGATGAATATTGTAGCCCTCCCTAGCAGAACTTACAGTCTAATACAGTTATGTGCTATGAAGGATTGAACTTGCCCAAAGAAGCATTTGGTCCTTGTCCAGGTCCTGTGAGGGAACTTCTAAGCCATTGACATGCCCTCCCTGATAAGAGTCACTGTCTGCTCAAACCCTGCAACATCTTACCTTAGAATAAAATATAACCCTTTTTTCTTGCTTATGAGATTCTATATGAGCTGGGTTCCACCTTTGCTTTAACTCCGTTTTCTCAGATTCCCCTTTTCTCCTGTACTATAATCTCATGACATTCTCATTCATCTTATAACTTGTTTTTGCACTCACATTCTGTCTTAGGTGCTTTCTCTCTGACTTTATGGTATGTCCCCGGACTGTATTCAGGTCTCAGCTACAGTGTTATCTCTTTAGAGACTCTTTCCTGTCAATTCTATTTAAAAGAGATCTTGCATTCTTACCATGGTTCCCCTTGTCAATCTTTTTATTCTCCATAGTTGTCATCACTGTCTGAAATCTTATTACATTACCTTTTGTTTCCTTGTGTATCATCTGTTTCCTCACTGGACCATGGGCTTCCTGAGAGCAGGGGCTTCTTTTGTCTTATTTGCCACTATAGCTGTACCACCTTGAGTAAGGCCATGGTTATGGAAGCCTTTAGATTGTTAAGCAGGGATAAGTAAGTAAACTCCAACAAAACTATTGGGATATATAAAGATTTATTCAGAGAGTGATGGGAGAACTTGTTGGATGAAAGTCAAGCCTATGTTGAATCTTTAGGGAAACATGAGCCACTCTTATAGTTGCTTATATGAAAGCTATATATTGAGCTACCTCTTCACACTAGACAAAAGGAAGCTTGCTTAGCTACTGTTGATTGAATAAAAGTTGTGTGCCATGCTCTCTGCTGAGTGGTTTTAAAGAATAATAGCAGGATAGATGTGTTGGGGTTGTGTTGGGTGAGGTGGAGAAGGTAGAGCAGAAAGAAGGAAAGCCACGAGCATTATTTTCTAGTGCTGCTATAATAAACTACCACAAATACAGTGACTTAACAGAAATGTATTCTCTCACAGTACTGAAGGCCAGAAGTCTGAAATCAAGCTGTCAATAGAGCCATACCTCCTGATTCCCCAGGAGAAGTCTTCCTTAACCATTCCTGCTTCTGGTGGATCTTGATGTTCCTTGGTTTGTAGGTATGTTACTTCAATCTTGTTCTTCACATGGCCACTTTCCCATAGCATTACTCTGTGTGTCTCATCTTTCCCTGTGTAGACACTAGATTCAGGGCTTTTTCTACATCCAAGATGATCTTACTTAGAAATTCTTAACTAATCTATAGTGATGGTTGTTAACATTATGTCCACTTTTGGTCCTCAGCTCCACCCATACCTAGAGTTCCCACCATGCAGCTGGCCACTCCCTCTCTCTGCCCAGACCCAGTTGAACATGCACCTACCTCACTTCTGGCCTCCAGATCCTCCTACTACCTGAATAGGGACAGGTGCCTTTCAATGTTATTTCCGGGAAGTGATTTTTTTTGAAATATTATTCCATCCACCACAGTAGGTTGAGGAAGAATATCATGAGATTGTCCTGATCCTATAGGATACTGAGTTCAGTCATCTGGGAAGACCGTGGGTTTTTCTGGGTAGACTGAAGTTTCCTGAGGAAGTTTATAAACCTAAGGAAATCAGCTCCAAGACTGTGTGCAGGACCTACATTGGGTTAATGCTGTGCTGTCTCTGCCTCAAAAGTCTTGATAATTTTGTCTCCGAATCTGTGTTCTGTAAGCAAAGTCTGATGAGACAGCAGAGCATGAGTACAAGCAGAGAACAGGCACAGTATGTGAGTGCCACTGATACTTACCACCCTATTTTCAATGTCCTCCCTCTTTATTCAGTGGGCCCATGACAGGGAATTTAGCAAGACTCCAGACAAACACAAAGTAAGTATATGAGTCTACAACTGTAAGCAAAGATGCAGACAGGTCTTCAATCCATGCTGCAATTCTGAATGTGCTCTGTGGACAGAAGGAAGATGATAACATTCTAAGCAACACGAGTGACCAAAGAGCACTATCGGGTCCTCTCTTACCCACATTGTTTTACTGAATTAGGCAGCCAGTGATGCTGGAAATGGGAGGAAAGGGAAAGACAAGACAATCACCAGTTCTTTTTCTTTCAATCCTTTCCTCCACCAGTGAGGTGAAGGTAGAGAGACGTGGCAGAATGATGTGCAGCAAGAAGTGAGACAGAGCCCTAAAGTTAGCTTGGTGCAGTCTTCTCCACTCAGGTAGGATGAAAGTATACCTGTTGATGTCAGCTATAAAATAGGAATTGCATGATTTCTGTGATCCTGTGTATTAATTTATGCTTCTATATTTGCCTTTAAATCTGACATTACAGAATGTAAACATGATTAGTAAAATGCTCCTAGTATTTAAAAATGTTCATTTTTCTTAGAATGATGTTAAACAGTAAGTATAAAGCATCAAGACAAATTGAAAGAAGACTGTGAAGGACAAAGCTGTACATTTTAGTACCTTTACCTGCATGTTTTCCTTCATTTGGACTCCTTTATTTCATTTGTATACTGAGTCTTGTACATAATGTGGGGGTCCTTGCAAAGATGGCTATTGGAAAGAACCCTGTGAGTTCCCCAGTCTGTCACCTCCCAAGCCTTTATACCTACCATACAGCTGGGACAATTGTCTTGTCAGCCTCACTTCTATGGCAAGCAGAACTTCTTTGTGTTTTATTTCCTGCTCGGGTTATTGTTTTTCTGAAGCTATTAAAGAACATTCTGCTCTCTCTTCCTCCTGTCCTCTCTGCTCCCTCATTGTTTCCCCAACACTTCTGGCATTTCAAGGATACAAACAAATCTATCAAGAAAGTCCCAGTACTGGCTCCAGGTCACCTGCTGTGAGTGTTACCACTGTGGCACCAGAGGCTGGGCTGCTAGGGCTCAGCAGGAAACATTTTCTGCTATGTTTGAGGGGAAGTGGCCCGAAGAGCTCTTTTCTCCGGAACCTCTTCCTTTGTAGAGCAGCAGTGGGTGCCCCATGGCTGGCAAACTCAATCTTGCTTTCTGAAAAGAGGACTGCTTCTTCCAGCTAAGCCAATTGTTTGATGAATGCCCTACCAGAGTTCTTGATGATATATTTCTGTAGCTATCATTCCTCACTCTGCTGGACAGGCTCTAACCCTACAAATACAGAGAACAAAGGGCAGAAATTTCAACATGACTGAGAAAGTATGAGGAGTGAGTTGCTCTTGTTTGGCAGAAGATGACAGGTAGAAAGGCGTGGATAGATATGTGTCTGGAGGACAGCTTTCTGAGGCCAGTCATTTCTGTTGGGCAACAAGAGGGAAACTCTTGCCATGTGTGTCTGCCATCCAGGCTGTCAACCTAATAGAGACACGAGGTTTGAAACACTGCTCAGGACTCTGATACAGTGGCAGTTTCTGGGCTTTTCTTCTTGCTCACTTTTTGACTGCCAGTTTGGGTCCTAGCCATGCCCAGGCTGAGAACCAAGCTTCAAATGTTGTAGTGGCAAACATGGCTTTTTACTAACTAAATAACATGAGAGGAGGGAGCGTATTTGATGAAGGCAACTTCTTCCCAACTCCAAGGCCTCAGGAGAGCCCTGTGGATATTGAGTGGAGAGATGACTGACTGGACTTGCCCGACCATCAGATGTGTGCCATGCTCCATAGAGGCTCATTCGGTTCTCCATAAGCAGTCTTGTGATATGGACACTGTGACCTCTATTTGATAGTCACCAGCTGAAGCTTACTGAGAGAAAACCATGAATACAAACTTGTAATACTAAGAAGTAGAGTTGAAATTTCTATCCAGGGCCTTCTCTTTAGAAAGTACAACTTCTTTATTTCACAGTTTCAAATCCCAAATGACCAATCATTTTTTTCTTCTTGTCTTCTTTTCCTTTGCTCCTCCCCATTTGACAGTCCACTCATTTGTCCCTCCTTTATCACATGCCTTGCTAAAAGAGTTTAAAGTATTGATTTATCATTCTAGAATTTAGAGATCTGCAGAATTATCCTTTGCTTTGAGTCCTTCGTCATATGTCTAGACTAAGGTTCTCACCATTTCTGTGGGCACAATGCATGTTTTACTGCTTCTGCAACTTCTCCCCAGCAGATCCTTCCTTAGTCACATTCTTTTGCTATTCTAGGCCACAAAAACCATAGTATAGACCTTCCTAGATGGCCTGGCAGAGCAAAAGGCACCTGTGAGTTGGTGGCCGCCAACACCTGTCTTTCTGTCATAACTGGTAGCTAACATGCACTGAACATTTATTTTGTGTATCACTGCTATATGCATATCACCTGTTTTTAACTTATGCACCCTAAGGCCAACAAGGTTGCACATATGTTGTTGGATGAGGAAACTGAACTCTGGGGTGTTGGTAGTTAGGCAAGTGGTGAGTTACTTGCCTGTGGCACATGAGCAATGATGTAGTTGTATTACTTCTTATTGATCATGTCATTGTTCCTCTATTGCTTTTGAGTGCTTTGAGATAGGAACCCATCTCATGCATCTGTCTTCTTTTCCCAAGAAGATGATCTGTAGGTTGAAGGTAGAATTGATACCTTGCAACTCTGTAAGTGTTTCTCAGAGCTAAAGGTTGTGTTTGCTGAGTGTGCAATGCTCTCTCACATGGTATCAATTGAGCCAGAGGTGCATGTGCCTCAGTAAGCTATTAGAAAGTGCCTGCTGGATGTAGCATGTGGGAAGTTATGAACTGTAGAAATCTGGAGCTAGAAGAGAAATTTTGATGAAATTTAAAAAAAAGTTCAAGTGTACTAGTGAAAGTAGAGCTGGCTTCTGTGACACACTACCTTAAAGTGTATGTGCCCAAAATACAGTTACTATTTGGTTCTTGCCTTGTCAGTAAGCCTTCCTGGCTGGCAAATAGTTCCCCTGTAAGCAGTGATAGAGAGATTCTGTATTCTGTATTTTCAACATGAGGTTTCCAAGATTGAGGTGTTTCTCTGCATCCATTTGTGGAAGGGAGAGAGGACCATGGGAGCCCTCTCATGGGAAGGGTGGACATGCTAGTCTGAACCAACCACTCATCACTCCCACACACACCCTATCTTCTGGAACTCTGTTACAGGGGCATAGAAATGGACAAGAAAGGCAGGAAATATATGCTATATCTCTACAGAGGGGAGGAAATAGGTTTGGTGGTCTAACAACTCTTTCCAAGTCAAGAGTGAATAATGTGGTTGCTCTGCTAACTTTAGTGGACTAGGGATGACTGTCTGGAATGTATACAAGGATTCTGAGGCCATATTTGGAAAGAATGGGCATGAGAGTTCATCCATTTTGTGTGCTTGAGTTGAGGGAGGGGGCGTGACAACATACATGCCACCATGTGCTGTCCCTGATTCTAGTCTAAGTTCAGGATTGTACCTTTATTCATGGGACCACTGCTAGGTGATGGAGTCACAGAGATGTGACTGTGCAAGTCACTGTCTCTACTTGCATGGAGATCAAGTGGTTCAGGAGACAGAATTTATGATGGAGTGCAGTCCCTGTGGCAAACCTAGTCTTCTGGGGATTGGTAGAAAGGAGTATAGAGGAGAAAACAGGCTTGGATGTACATCACTCCGCACATGATTCTGAGCAGGCCCCAGTGAAGGTACAGCTAATACAGATATGTGCTCATGGATAGACACTGTCTGTGTAAGAACCCCAGGGGTCAGCTGCCTCTCAGGACTGTGGAGGAAAAGGTACACCAAGCTCACTGTAGAGTGTCTTAGGGAGTAAGTGTCAAATACACACTATTTCTATTGTGTTTGTTGATGAGGCTGTCTGTCTCTACTCAGCCAACACAAAACATTCCTAAGGGCCCGTTACACACATCATCCATTTACTCTGTAATCAGTTACTGAATGTAGTTACCAGTGCCAAGCACTGTCCTGGGTCTTAGGTATAAATCAGTGAACAAAATGGACACATTCTGCCTTTGTCAAACATGTCCTCTAGAGTGTAGAGTAAGTGATAAATGCTGTGGGAAGTGGTGTTTTCCAAGAAGGGTAGGCCTTGCATAGGGTGGTAGCAACTAAAACCTACAATGAGATGGCTGAAAAGGCTTCACTGCAGAGGGGATCCTTGAGCAAAAATCTAGAAATTTGCAAGACTTGATTGAAGTCCTCAGGAACTCCCAAGGTGGGTAGCATGATCTCCCCTTTGCAGATAAGGACAGTGAGGCTGGGAGTAGTGGAATATGCTCACATGACCACTGGGATTTGAGCCAGGCATCTTGCCTCCAAGACCACTGACTGAGAGAGAAGCAGGAAAGCAAAGGTGTGAACTTATACTTGACATACGTGGTCTGGTCTGAAGCCTGGATCAGGCAGTCGATTTTGCTGGTCTTTCTGCCTTCCTATCCTTAATCACACTCAGTTCCTGTGTGGTTTCTTTACTCTTGCACACCATTTTTCTAGATGCAATGAATAATATTTGGAGCTGCAAACCAGAGAGCATTTAGTGGTCATGAAGGCTTGATAAAATGTGTACATGGTTTTAAATATTCCATTGTAATGCATGGTAAGACTTGGTTAAAAATGAGAGCACGTAAAAGCCTGCTGGATTTGATGGATGACACCCCATCAATATTGATGGCTGAGAGCACATTGGGAAGTTGGGAGGCTGTATTTCTGCTGTGTCCTGCTAGCATCCAAGTCTGCAGGGATGATATATTGTGTGAGAGCCTGGGTGTCACACTGCCGTTACACTGACACTAAGTAATGATAATGGGGCTCAGCCTCAGTTTGAAGTAAAATCAGTTTTGAGTGAAACATGGGCTAACAGAGAATGGGGAGGGGAGATGCGGTTTGTTCTGGGACCATGCAGGACCTTACCCATGGACTAGTTGCTCCTTCATCTGGGCCTTCTCAGAGCCAGGAGGCTAGGGGAAGTACTGCTGCTACACATCACTCCACGATGATGCCAAAATGGGAGCAATGTGCGTCAAGGCCAAGGATTTCAGAGATGCCCCATAGAAATAGATGCTGGGAGAGGGAAGGAGATACTACTAGAAGAACAGGAAGGAAGGAGGACAGAAGCATCCTCCTTTAGAACCTTCAGTAGGATTGTGGTTCTGCTGGCACCTTGATTTTGGACTTCTAGCTTCCAGAGTGGCGAGGGAATCAAAGCACCCAGTTTGTGGGAACCTAGTTATAGCAGCCACTGGAAATGAATAGAAACACTGTTGGGCTGTGTGACCTTGGCCAAGTCACTTAACATTTCTATACAAGTTTCTTCATCTGTAAATTGGATCGACAATAGTATGTATTCTTCTTTGTGATAAGAATGAGAATTAAACAAAGAAACTCATGTAGAAAACATAGATGTTTGCTATATTTAATAAGTGCTTAATAGATTTTGTTTTTGTTCTTGCTGTTTTTATTCCCATCGTCATTCATATTATTTAGTGGTTAGGCTTGTTTACATGCACCAGTAGTATTTCTTTTTCAAAAGTACCCTAGAGAGCTATCTCTATTCTTAGATTAATGGTGGCTCAGAGAGGGAAAGTTACTCTTCAGGGACACACAGCTGATTTGTGGGAGAGCCAGACTCAGAATCCTCTCACTTTGGACTACTTTCTAAATGATAACTGTGTACCAAAGCTCTCTGCTAAGACTTAACATTCTTTCTTCCTAAATCTTTCCAATAATTGTATGAAGTTGATATTATAAAGATCTCATTTTAGCTGGGTGCTGGTGGCTCACACCTGTAATCCTAGCTATTCAGGAGGCTGAGATCTGAGGATGGTGGTTCAAAGCCAGCCCAGGCAAGGAAAACCTATGATACTATCTCCAATTAACTACCAAAAAATGGGAAGTGGCGCTGTGGCTCAAGTGGTAGAGAGCTCACTTTGAGATGAAGAGCTCAGGGACAGTACCCACACCCAGAGTTCAAGGCCCATGACTGCTCCGCCACCCCCGCTCCCAAGTCTCATTTTATAGATAAAGGGGCAGTGGGATTTGCTAACTTTCCCAGGTCACACAGCTAATAAGGATACAGTCTATATCATTCTTTGTGGTCAGCTGAGTAATAGCCTCATAGATACTGAGGAATGAACCCCTGGAACCTAGAAATGTTAACTTCTGTGGAAAGAAGGGATTTTATGGATGTGTTGGGGAACTTCAGGAGATTTCTCCAGGTTTTCTGATGAACCCTTTAAATGTAATTGCTAGTGTCCTGACACAAAGACTTGAGGGCAGGAGAGAGAAAGGGTGATGTGATGGCAGGAGAGACTTAGAGAGACTTGGAGCTGCTGTTGGCTAAGGTCATAGCAGTCAACACTCTGGCTTTAGCCGGTTTACACCACCTTGGACCTCAGATCTTTAGAAAACAACTTCGCATTCTGTTTCCTTTTTCTTTTTTTTCTTTTTTCTTTTGGTTGGTTGTGGGCCTGAACTCTGGGCCTGGGTGCTGTCCCTCAGCTCTTCAGCTCAGGCTAGTGCTCTACCACTTGAGCCACAGTGCCATTTCTGGCATTTTTTTGCTTATGTGGTGCTGAGGAATCGAACCCAGGGCCTCATGCATGTGAGGCAAGCACTCTACCACTGACCACCTTCCCAGACCCGCAATCTGTTTTCTTAAAACTATATTTTCATTATTGCTAAGCAGTTGCTAAGTTGCTAAGGAGTTACTATTCAACAAATCAGTTTATAAGTACAATGCATCTTGATCCATGTTATTCCTTCAACTTTCATTCGTGTGTGTGTGTGTGTGTGTGTGTGTGTGTGTGTGTGTGTGTGTGTGTGTGTGTGTGTGTGTGTGTGTGTGTGTGTGTGTGTGTGTGTGTGTGTGTGTGTGTGTGTGTGTGTGTGTGTGTGTGTGTGTGTGTGTGTGTGTGTGTGTGTGTGTGTGTGTGTGTGTGCTAGTCTTGGGGCTTGAACTCAGGGCCTGGGCATTGTCCTTGAGCTTTCTTACTCAATTTTAGTGTTCTACCACTTGATCCACAGCTGCATTTCCAGGTTTTTGGTGGTTAACTGAAGATAAGAGTGTTATGGATTTCCCTGTCCAGGCTGGCTTTGAACCACAATCTTCACATTTCAGCTTTCCGAGTAGCTAGTATTTCAGGCAGGAGCCACTGGCTACTTTACATTCTTTTAAGCCACTGTGTTAGAGCAACATTAGGAAACAAATATGTTTACCTAGCTTTTGGACTCCAGGACTGGTGTCAATCCTATTTCTTCTTAGAGTACAATTCCCATGGTTCCTGCAGATTGTGGGCAAGGGCCAGTCAATGCTGTTCCTTGAACATCATCATAAGCAACAGTCTGAAAGGTCATTGAAAGAGCCTACAAAGGGATTGGCAGATGAGGCCACCGGTCCCAAATTCCTTCTCTCCTTCCCTAGGAGGTCCAATTCTCACTTGCAGTGTCATTCCTAACCCAGGTTAATACTGTACCCAGTAGGAGTGTTGAAGAAGTTCAAGTTTAGAGCTTAACACCAGATGGAAGTCAATGTTGTTTTCTAACTCTTTCCTTAGTTTGTGGAAAAGTAGTATGATAAAATTGGAACTTGAACTTGATCATCAGACCCAGTATTACACCTCACTGCCGCTTTTTGACCTCTAGGTAACCTCTTTGTGTGCTTTTTCATCTGCAACGTGAAGAAAAGCAGCCTGCCATATAAGGGAGTAGAGGCCTTGGTACATGTTTGATGGAAGATTGTTCCCTTTCAGTTCCTCTTAACTTATTTTGTTTCCAGTTATAGATCTTGGATCTGTCTTCAGTCTTTAAGGCTATAGTCTGGTTCTGTTCCTTAGGTGGCTTTTTTTTAGAAAAGCATCTTGCTGTCCTGGTATGGAACTCAAACTCAGGGCAAAACCCAGGCCCCCTGCCCAATTGCTATCATCAGAGATACGTGGTGCTTTCTCCACCTTTTGTAAATGTTCATCTTCTCTCTGGCATTCTCTCTCTGCCCATCTGCCAGAGCCTATCCTGTAGACAAATTGAAATTTCTTTTTTTTGGGGGGGGGTCTGGTCGTGGGGCCTGAACTCTGGGCCTGGGTGCTGTCCCTCAGCTCTTCAGCTCAAGGCTAGCGCTCTACCACTTGAGCCACAGCACCACTTCCGGCTTTTTTCTTTTTGCTTATGTGGTGCTGAGGAATTGAACCCAGGGCCTCAGGCATGCAAGGCAAGCGCTTTACCACTGAGCCATCTTCCCAGCCCCATCTTTTTTTCTTTTTTAACAACAAAAAAACAAAGCTCTAACTCAGCTTAGACAGTAGAGTGTATTCTTAGGTCTCATAACAAGAAATCTTGAAGTGGGTGAAAAATATCTAGAGCAATTGGGTCTCTGTGAATGTTTTGAACCAAACATAATTTACCTCCTAGGGAAAAACTGAACTCAGCTTCCCTCAAGGCACATGGTTCTAGAAAGAGGAAGTAGCTAGCTGAGAAGAACTGGAACTTTTCTGGAAGGAATGAATGGTTGTGGGGAAGGAAGCAGTGTCTACTCAAGGGACTTTCTTGGCATGTTCTTAGATTTCTTGCTATGCATTGGAAGTTGTGCCTAAACTCAAATTCAAAGACAGGGTACATAGTGTATATATGATAACTTGAATTGACTGTTCATATTCAGGATTCTGGCCACATCTGGGCTCAGCAGGAATGACATTTGTGATTGATTAGCAGTGTCTACCAGGGGTATGTGTGTTAGGGTGGGAAGTTAGTAGGAAAAATTTCTCCTTTAATTATTAAAAATGTTTTTTTTTAAACTGTAGACTTTATCTTCCTAGACTGTTCTACTTTCCCAAGGACTACTTACAGTTCCAAAATTTTTAGAAACTGTGTTTACATGTTTCATAGTCAGATATGTTAGAGAAAATTAACTATATGTTCTCTGATTTCTGCTAGCCTTCCTTACAGAATCTGGCTTCCATTTGATTGACTTCAGATAGTGTTCAGAACAAACTGGATATCCAAGGAACTTTCCCCACACCCTTGGTGCTATCCATGTGAAGTTGTTGCCTCAGAGGTGAAAGATACTTTTAGACCAGCTCAGCAATTGTTTTTTGTGCAACTTCAAAAGAAGCATCTGGAGCTCAGCTTTTCTGCCCAGAGAGACTTCATTCCCAGTAAAGGAACATTTCTCTGCACTTGTAATTCTGCAATTCTGGGTCAGCCAAATGAGCAGTATTTTAATTTTAAAATCTTAGCCAATTATCAAGAGGGTGGCTTTCTTCTGGGTATCAGCAGCACCATCTCCTTAACCGCCTTTTCTTCCCTCCTCCCAACTTATCTTTGGAGACTAGCCGAGCCCAGCTGCTTCAGAGATGCCATCTCCCCAGGCATACTAATAATGGGGATGTTTCTTCTAGAGAAAGTTTAAAAAATATTTTTGAGGTTTTGTCTGTTTGTCATATGTCCAACTAATTTCTCTTTATTTTAAAACAAAGGGTAATTCTAGGAAATTAGGATTGCACTGATACATTTATGTTGTTTCTCCCTTTCTTGCCTTACAGTAAATGAAAGTAGGGTTTTTTTTTTTCAGATTATGTTTAACAAATCTCTGGACACAGTCAAATAATTTTGCATTTTTAGACTCAGTGAACCACATGACAAAAGTTAATTAAACTGGCTGGGATAGGAGTATCTGCTGGTAGATCAGGAACACTGTCACATTTCTTAGAGTAATCACAACACAGACACCTCAGATGTTCCTTGTTGTCTAATAAATATACAATTCAGTACTTTGCTTTGAGATATCCACAAGTCACTGTGTTCTTTTTAAATTATAATTTAAGGTATTAAATTATTCTATATGATTTATTTGTTTTCTTCCCTTTGCAAATGCCAGTTTTAAAAATTCCCAATATACCCCAGTCCATATATTTATAGTAAGATTCACAATCTTCACGAATTAGTTATGTCTTAATTTATCTAGGTTGGGACTTTGCACTTACTGTATAGTCAGATACAGAATCATGTTGATTGGTACAAAATCATGTTCTGTGTCAATCAGCATAATCTTCAGTGTGCTGCATCAACAAATACTGGTATCTTACTGACTTAACAGAAGAGTAGTTTCTTGGGTTAGTTGAAGATATTACATTTCCTGTCTTACCTGTACTGATGGAACATTTTCTGTTGTCATTTCAGGGAGAAATAAACATAGTGATTCACACCTAGGTTTTCAAAACTGTCTTCCAAAAATGGCATAGTGCACTTCCACTTACCTTATAGGCTACGATAATGGCATCTCGTAGGGGTACAGAGATCCTTAGCTGACACGCGTGGTTCAGGTACATATTGAAGATTCCATTCCTGAAAGATGAGTTCAAGGCCACATGGTGGCACATTTCTTGCTGTTGTCTAGGTAAACACATGATCTAAGGAGTAGAATAGATTGTGTTGTAGCACAAAGAGGGGCTCTGGCCCTCTAGGTCAGTGCAGGAATGGTGATATGCTTACTTGTGGTAGGTATCCAACAACGGGGGGGGCAGGGACTCTCTTGCTGAGAGTGTAGAATGGAGCTCAGTGATGTGTCATTTCCACTTTTTAGGTATGGAGTGATGTCCCTCCAAAAAAATCTGGAAGATGAAAGACACACAGAGGAATGTGTATTGATAAAACCTATAATAATCTTAGAAACACAGAAATGCTCTTGATTTTTTTGATTTTCCACAATCAACTCCAGGAGCAGAAAAATAGAAAAATGGCCCATGTTTATACCTTCCCTTGTGCTGACACATGGAATGATCTGAATCTGGAGTAAAAATAAGCAATTAGTCAACTGTTGCAGACCTGGAGTACCTGATGTCATGAGTTTTAGTGTTTTTCTGTTCACTAAAGGATCTCACTTAACATGCAGAATCCTGGTATTGATTCTGAGGATACTGAGACAGTTGTTGAGTTGTGGTGTGGGCATGCCATTAACAAAGTCTCCAGGTGATGTTGTGTGTATCTATGGGATGACCATTAGGAAAACTTGTTAGAGGTCATGGAGCTGGGAGGGAGGCAGTCACAAGCAGACTATCCAAGCAGGTGAGAGTCTCCTCAGCTTTGAGGTTTACTGTCTCCAGGGCTTGGAAACTTAGTGCTCAGGCCATCAGCTAGACTGGACAAAGGTGAAATTATGGTTATTTGAACCCTGCCTGTCACAAATGTTCCCCATTTAATAGTCATCAGTTATGCTTTGACTAAGATTCCTTTTTCTGAAATTTCAAAGTAGACCAGGCAAGAATATTAGTAATCACTAATAGTCAGAGTCTAGCACTTTGATTTTATAGATTAGGGAATTAAGTTCCAGAGAACAGACCTGGCCACGTTTCACAGAATTCTATGATGGGTCTGGAGGACCTGGACAGTTCACAGTAATGCTGCCTGCTGAGAAAAAAGCAGATAAAGGATTGAAGAATCGCTTTGCTGCCATATTTGTGGAAGGCAAGAAGGCTGTTTCATATGAGTTTGTCCCGTCTGTCCGCAGAGTGCCTGTGAAAATGGGCTCAAAGTCTAGCAGAAGTTATAGTAGTAGCAGGGTAATGTTGATGCCTGGCAGGGTTATCCTGGGCAAGCAAGTCATTTTTATCTTTCTCTGCCTACTTGCCAATTGAGATAGTGATAGTATCCACCTCATTCTTGTGAAACTTAAAATGAGCTCACATGTGGGATATACTTAGAAAAGTGTTTGGCACATAGCTATTGGTTATTAAATGCTCACTAGTATTAACACTGTAAAATTGTTATTCTGAAAACTCTTCCAATGTTATATGACTATAAGGAACAACAAGAGAATAAATAGACCCCACAATCTGTGTCTGCATACACCTTTAAGAATCAGATCAGCATTTGTCTTGATTGATTATGTTTTATATTTGGATGGAGGGGTTTGGTCTAATTGAAGTTCAGCAGTTTTTATTTTTCCATCAATCTTTTTTTTTTTTTAAAAAGAAACCCCAATGCAGCAATGAAACCTCCTGATGTTCCAGGAAAAAAACCCCTCAGACATGTTTTTCTAGCATCCCACATCGACCCAAGGTGACCTCCCTGATGGGTACATCAATGATAGAGGGAAAGAGGTTAAGCCAAATAGATTTGAGAACTGAAATTGGACCCTTAGAACAAGCTCTCCACATCCATATCTTTTGACAGCCCCGAGGGGAGGTACGTGTCCAGAAAGAGCAGCTGCTGCACTGCGTATTTGTGCTCACAGCCTGGCATGGTGTGGCGTTTGTTAATAGAAGGCACTCAGGGTTACCTCATGGAGAAGATGGACAAAGTCAGATGGTAGCCTAAAGAGATGTCTGTAACTCTTGAGTGCAATGCATTCAGTTTAGGAATGCATTGGTAACTGTGCTCCCCTCCTATTGTAGTGTAGGCAGCTGTGCCTGCGCCAGCACATCTCACGTGCACAGCTCTGAGCGGTTTGTCTAGGAGTTAGTAGACATGTGATATGAACTGCTTTGGCCCAGACAAGTAGAGAAACCTTATAAAAGAGGGGAAAATAATCTTATAAATAAGTAGATCCATCTTAATAACTGATTGTGATTCCAAATGACAATCTTGGTAATCCTGCTGAGGAAAGCTTTTTGCCAGTAGAGGATGCCAGTCTACTGAGGACTTTGTGCCACATGAAGCTGGCCCTAGGGCCAAAAGTGAGGTGGGCAGATATATGGACCGTGTAGGTCCATGGCTGTGATTTGGGAACAGTAAGGGTCATAACTTCACATAATTACTGAGGACTGATTGTATTAATTCATTTGTTGCTCATCTGAGGATAGTAGCTAATGTCCTCATTTTCCCAAGAGGTAACAGAACACAGAAAGGCTAAATCAAGCCTTCCTTCTTATAACTAGGAGGATGGGGAGAATAAACTTAGGAAGTCTGACCTGAGAATTGGACCTTTTGCCACTAAGCAGCTAAGCTATGCTATACACAAACTCAGAGAGACACTGACACAGGTAACAAGGAGGCACTCATGCAGCTGTGGGTAGAGGCCTCAGTTGTGAGCAGTGGAAACTCCAGTTAGAGATAGATGGTAAAGAGAGAAATGTTTTTTTTTATACAAGTCCAGGGCTGAGGGTGTAGCTGAGCCTTAGGTCAATTGGTCCTGCCTTTCTCTAGCCTTCTTGGACCAGATCTGAGATCATGGATCTTACTTCCATTCACTTTGCAGTGCCTGCTATATTCTGCCTATATTTAGTCTGTCCTCATACCACTGGCTTGCAGTGCTATCCACTGCCATCCTAATTTTAAAGACTTCTTAACCCCAGAACCTGGTACTCATTGAATTTTCAGTCAAAGGGGAAAATCTGATTGGATTCACTTAGCCTATCCATTGTCTTTTCTTGAGTCAAACAACCATTAGCACCCTACTTTCTATGTAGTCAGAAAGCAGAGATCTGAAAATGGAGGTCTTTTTTTTCTTTTTGATATACAGAAAACCCCATTAGTGGTCTGATAAAGCCTATGGGTCTTTTCTCAGAATATCATTTTTCAAGTGTAAAACACTATATGTTGGATGATGAAGTCAGCAAATGCAACCAAATTGCACTTACCAGAATTCTAATAAAACAAAAGATGATAATATTTGTTATTTACTTTGGTGACAAATTCTACGGGCATTGCTGATACAACTGTAGTTTCTGGTCTATATTAATGTGTTGAAAAATGACAGATTTCATTTAGAAGACATTGGAAGTAAGGCTGGAAAAATATTTTTCCCACCTACATTAACAGACCTATAAAATTCCACCCACTGATTCTCTGACTGTTGCACTGGCCCTCTGGGTGGGAGAGAATTGGGGGACTATGGGTGAAGATTTCTTTTTGAAAATACAGATTTTTTTTTTGTTTTGTGCTACCCTAGATCTGCTGACATCAGACCTGAGGGGAAGAAACTGGAAACTGAAACAGCAACCTCATTTGTGCTCTTGACACAAATCTTACATACACAGAATTTCTTTGAGGTACATCAATGTAAAGTAGGTCACCAGTATGCAGCATCACTCCCTTTAACTATAACCAGGTGCAAGAGTGTTAGACTACACTGGAATAAGAAAGGAAAATATAGTTCAAATGTAAGCAGTGCTTTTGAAATGTTTAGGGTTAAACTAGTGATGGCAAACATGGGCAATTGCAAGTTCTTTCTTGAAGCTTTCCATTTAGTCGTCTTTTAAGAGGAGATCTTCTGAGTATTTCTGCACCAAGTAGAGGCTAATTTAATTGTGTTGACTGGGGAGCAAAAGCTTGACTGAGACTATCCTGAAGTCCAGTCTGCATTGGCAGGAAGACTTCTACTGATGTGAATGATGGTTTGGAGGCCAGAGAAAAGGCTGATGCCTTGGTCAGGGCCAGAGCAGGGCAGGAATATACAGTTGCAGCCCCACATATCAGGAAAGAAGAGACCAAGCATCATTTCTAATCTGTGGAAGAGCAAACCCTTTAGTCTTGTGATTGGAAGCGAAGAGCCAAGATGAACTAATAGTAAGAAGACAGAGGAGGAGCAGGGAAAAGCAGAAGTACCAGCAAAGAACCAGGGCTGAGGCATTTGGGGGCAGCAAAAGCACCCCTGGGTTTCTCGCAAAAGGAGATTGTTCTTACTCTTGAGATTTGGAAGCTGATGGAATGTCTTGCTTAGGAGTTGGGTTGTTTCAGTAATGGCTGAGATGTAACATCTTTGTTCTGACCAAAGAAGATTTTATATTTAATATCAGGGCAAGGAGCATCTTGGGAGAAGTAGAAGCTTAATAAATTGCCTCATAATCAATTTTTTCTCTTTATGATAGTAGCAGCATAGCATAGTGGGTAGCAGCATGGATAGGCTCGAGGGCCACAGATGGAATCATTACTTTGCTACATGTTAATTGAGTGACCTTGAACTGGAGCTAAGCATTCTGTGTCATCATCTGCCCACTAGAACAATGGATGTAATAACAGAACCTCCTTATGGGTCTACTATGAAATTAAAACCAATTAACACATGTAAAATACTCTAGATGGCTACCTGGACAGTAGTAAGCTTGTTCTTCCAGTCTCTGTCTGTCTCTGTCTCTATCTCTGTCTCTGTCTGTTTCTTTTTCTCACTCTTTCACTCTTTCTCAACACACAGACACACACCCACAGACACACATAAATCATCCCTTGGTATCTATTGGGTATTGGTTCTAAGACCCAATGCAGATAACAAAATTTGTGGGTATTCAAGGGCCTTCTATAACAAGGAATAGTATTTATAGATAATCTATACATGTTTTCTGATATACTTTGAATCATATCTAGGTTACTTTAACATCTAATACAATGTAAATACTATGTAAATAGTTACTACATTGCAATTTTTAGGACATGATCACAAGAAAAAGTCCATATATATTCAATATTGGGGGCAATATTTGCCATTGCAGTGATTGAATCTATGGATATGGATCCCTCAGACACAGGAATTATAGATTTGGATGTTAAATATGTATCTGTCTGTAATGTTATATACTTAATGTTATATATTTAATAAATAAAGAAGTGCTGTCATTATTAAATGTTCTCATTAACTCACTTGGTATACTATTCATTTGGTAGTATGGTTTGTCTTAAAATCCTGGACTCAGATGGACCTGGATCTTGAAGTCTCAGCTTTGCCTTGCTCCAACAATGTAGTCTTGAGTTTGATTTTGTCTTTACTGTCTGTGTATACCTGATTCTGCCTTATGAGTTCTTTGACCTTGGACAGACTTGTAGACCCTCAGATAACTTTCCTCAGTCTTAAATGGGACTAAAAGAACTTACTTCTAGAGCAATAGTGTTTGATACATACTATTCCTACAACTTCCAAAGTCCCTCCAGTAGTTGCGCCATGTCAAAGCTCACTCTTTCTCCATCTTACATTTGAGAGTCAATTCTGTCTTGGATATAGCCACAGGTCTGACACAAAGAATGAAAAGAGCCCATTCTTCCCTCAAGGGAGTTAAGATTCTTCATAATTTACAAAATGCTGTAAAAAAGCCATTTATAGTAATCCGTAGGGAGTAGAGTTGCTGCTCATGTAGTTTGGAACAAAGGTTCTGAAAGCTCATTGTACTTAGCAGTTTATTGGGAATTGAGAGATCAAGTTTCTGTCATGCTCCTAAGGTGGTGGTGCTGCTGGTCCAGGAACTGTATTTCAAATGGTGTGAGGACTCAGTTTAGTTTAGGAGATCAACAAGCCCACAGGAGCCCTAGGTCTTCCAACCCATCTTCTAAGCTTTTGCTTGGAAGGCTAGGTTCCCCTCGACAGTAGAAGCTGAGATGCTCATTGAAAAACCTGCCTAACCGTGTAAAGTCAAGATTTCAATGGCCTATCTTGTGGGTCAGGGCTAATTTTTTGGATAGTGTGGGTGACTGATAGAGAAATTGATCAAATTTGCTTTCTATGGAAGAGGCCTCAGATGTCCATGCTCATAGATTATGCTTCCAGGCCAAGAGTCTTTTGGTAGATGAAAGGAACAATTGTAACATTTTCTAGCCCAGCAACTACCTTGCTCTGACCTAAGGAAGACTAGATTCCTTTCAAGGAATTAGACCTTAGTTACAAACTCACCATTGAATTCACTCCTTTGAAACTAAAATAAGATCAATTCTCTAAGGAGTAATGTAGGGTTTGATTTGGTTTCCAAATGACTTTTAAGTGATGTTTGTGGAGGTTGTATTCAAGGAAAAAGTTACCAAGGGACAGAGAAACAGAAAGATTATAAGAAGAGTGACATGAGAAGAGGCTATTCAATTTGTATTTAAAAAAAACATGGATTTCTAATACTTTAGTCTCAGGACAGTGACAGCAACAATAGAAGCTTCTATTGTGTGGACACTTACTCTATAAAGCCTGTCATGAGCTTTACATATTCCCCAGATTTAAATATGAGGGCAGGAGGTATTTTTATCTTAAAGGTGAGTTTCAGAAGCAAAACCAGATTAAATGGTTTGCCCAAGGTTATATAATGGAAAGCATGAATAAAATTTGAACTCAAGCAGGTTAGGCTCCAGAACATTTCCTCTAAAACTTCATATTCTTGTCTCTTGCTAGTTTACATTCCCTATCTTCAGAGAATTTCATCTAGTGTCTCCTCCAAGTAGCTTATTAATTTTCATTGTGGATACAGTTTTAGTTTTACCACTGGCTCTGCCTTCAAGAGTAAAGTGAAATGACCATGTAATTCTTTCCTAGCAGTATGTATAAGAAAGAAATATACACAATACACACATATAAAACTAACATTTGCATGAAAACACACACAAATATTAATGGTAATGCTATTCACAATAGCAGACAAGTAGAAAAAACAAAATGTCTTATCATCTTATGAATAGAGAGATCAAATCTACCCATACAGTAAAATATTATTTAGCTATAAAAATAAATACTACTGATACTACAGCATGGATGAATCTTAAGAACATTATTCTAAATAAAAGAAGATAGTAATAAAATAACCCCACTGATTACATGATTCTATTGATATGAAATGTCCAAGATATGCAACTCTACAATCACAAAATGTTGATTAGTGGTTTTCCTGGGCTATGAAGGAGGAAGAATAAACTGCTGATGGGTCTGAGGTTCCTGTCTAGAGTAATCAAAACACTCTGGAATTAGATCATTGTGATTATTATAACTTTGCAAATATAATAAAAGCCACTGAGTTTATAATACTTTGAAATGGTAAGTTTTATGATATATGTTACATTTCAACACAAAAATAATTTAGATAAAAGAATCGCTTATTCCAAACTTTAAGCAAAGGATTAAACCAAAAAATTATAGATATTTGAAGCTGGCTGCCTTGTTGTTATTGTAGATTCCCTTCTTCAAGTGGTCTGACACTATCTTTCTCGTGATAGGAAATTTACTTGTGATCTAAACTGACTCCTTTCTTCCTCTAGTGTCCCATGTTGATAACAGTGCTACTCTTAGAATATTCACCCATTTCCAACCAAAGTGATGCTTCAACTGTAGACTTACCGGGTTAGTGTTGACAAAAACTTCCCTCCCTGGAGTCACAATATGTTCACCCTACATGGTTGGCATTTGTAGTCTGGATATTTTTAGTTCTGAATTTATTGTAGTCTTTAATATGTTGTTTTTTTTTCTGAGAAGCATTAAAACATAGATTTTTAAATTTTCCTTGAAAAGTTAATTTGAATTGAAATGAAAATCATTTAAAAATGGTACAGTTCATAATTCTCAGCTCTTCTATGATATATACACTTGTTGATTTGATTTTGAAGCTTGCTGATATGCTTTTGGACGTTCCCTCTCTTTATCAAGAGGGTAAGTATGCATGCATTCTATCTTTTGATTCTAAGCTGGTCTTGTGACTTGTTTGGCCAATAAAATTGGCAGATGTGACAATGTGCTGATTTTGTGCAGAAGCTTAAAAAAAATCCTCATGGTGTGGCTAATTATACTGCCTAGTTGGCATGGGAACAGATTCAAGCCTGCCGGCAGTAGGATGAGATACAGGTCACTCAGGTATTGGCATTATGCCAGCGGATAGTTAGCCAGCACTCAGAAGCAAATCTTCAGCTGACTGATGCTTTGCGATAGAGGCATGAGGAACTTCAACTGATATCAGAGAAACTACCTAGTTGCACCCAGGCCAAATTGTCAACCCACGGAAATGTGAGATAAACAAATGATCTTTTTCTCCAATATGTGACTAGTTTTAGGGAATATCAGTTATGCAAAAACAAATAAACCCTAAAAGGTTTTCCGCTTCTGTCTTGGATATATATGATATGAAAGAACTCTACCTTAAGTGACCCAACAACAAGTCACCAAGTACACAAAAACAACAAAATCTAACTTTTCTTTGAAACCAAAGTTTTTTGTTGTTTTTTTTAAAAATATAAACACAAAGAAATCTGAAAGGTTCTAACTGTAGAAGAAGAAACTGTTCCTAGACACCATGTTTAGCATACAATGAAAGTTAGAAAACTTGAAAAAATACAGAAAAATGTGAGTTAATTGAACCAGATCTGGAGACAACTCATCTATTATAATATTCAGACAAGAACTTCAAAGCAATGGTAGTACAAAAATGTTTAAAAATCTATGGGAAATAAATGATTTAATGAGTAAAAAGATGGAGAATTTCAGGAGACTAAAACCGACCAACCAACAAACAAATACCAGGTGTATTTTCATTTCTAGTCCTAGAAATAGAAAATGCAATGTTTATAACAACTTTGCTTCACAGGTTTACAGTAGATTGGACACTGTAGGAAAAAGGAGCATTGAACTTGAAAATAAATCTTTAGAAATCATGCAAACTAAGCAAAAAGAATAAAAGAAAGAAAAGAAGGAGGAAATTTTAATAAATTTGGAATGAACTATGAGGCAGAATCAAATAGTGAAACAAACCAGTTTTTAAACTGTTAAGAAGGAAAAAGCATGACAAGTATATATGTAAGAAAATATAGGTACAATATTTTAAAATTGGATCAAAAATGGCAATTTATGGTGGGTGTGGTAATCCACATCTGTAATCTGAGGTGGCAAAGACATGATGATGACACTTTGAAATGGGTCTATGCAGTTAGCAGAAGATCCTCCTACCAGCCTAAGCAAAGTTAGCTGCAGACCCTACCTGAAAAACAAATTAAAAGCAAAAAGGACCGAGAGTATGGCTCAAGTGGAAAAGAGCCTACCTAGTTAGCATGAGGCCCTGAGTTCAAAATTCATGAAGGAAACTGACCACTACTGGAAATGTTCAGAGAACCCTAAGGAAGATTAAAGAAAGGGGAAAAAAAACAAAAAAAATGTTTTTTTTCAAGCAGACAAAAATAAAAGCTAAGGGAAAAACAGGAAGTTGGTTTGATAAAAAATAAATAGCAACAAGATACAAAGGAACAATATAAGAATCACACCAGACTTCTCAGCTGAAAAAATGAGGACCAGAGACAATGGAATGGCATCTTTAAAGCGCCCAAACCAAGCCAAAAACTGTATTTGGCATAAATATACTTTAAAAAGAGGTGAAACTAAAGGCATTTTAAAATGAGAACTGAATTTGTTGCTAGAAATTGGTGCTACAGAAAATGATGAAAAAAGTTTTGCAAGACATGACACAGAGGGAACTTAGTTCTATAAGGCCTGAAGAGAGTGAGCGTATAAATATGTAAGCCATGATCCTCCTGCCTCAGCCTCCTGAGTCCTGGGATTATAGCAGTGCTCCATAAAGCCCAACTAGAAATCATTTTTCTCCATTATAATATGTAGTAAGAAGACTATTGATGTTTATAACAAGATCAAAAACTTCACTGAAAGTGGAGGAAAAGATACATAGAAACAGCTGAAGGTTAGGAAGGGCTATGTGGAATTGTGCTTTTGGAAGAACATTACACTGTGAATGAAGCAGCTTAGCAGTGTTGTCAGTAAGACTGTGATGAGGTTGCTCAATGTAGGAGCTGGCAGCCATGTGTGGCTGCTGCTTAAAATGTGGCTACTGAATCTGAGGAATTGAATTTATAGTTTTAACTAAGTAGAATTTAAATAAAAAGCTGAAACAGATTAACCATTTTTCGCTGAAACACAATTTGATTTCTCTGGTAAGGTCACCATTTTCTTTAATGGTTGTAATGTGCAATGTGTGTAAAATTCACATCAGATTTCAAAGACCTGGCACAAGTGTGCTTTTGGAATGTAGGACATCTCACTAGCACTTTTCATATTGTTATAAAGTTGGTAATATTTTGGGGGATATTGGGTTAAATAAAATATACTACTAAATTAACATCACTTGTTTCTTTTAATTTTGGTATTTGGATATTCTGTAAGTATACATATGCAGCTCACATTATTCTTTTATTAGAACTGATCTAGAAAAAATTAAAAATATAGCACAAAATAACCTAAAAAGTCAAACAGAGAAAATGACTTAAAGTGTTAAAGATACCCATTTTATTTAGAATAATGAGGAAAGAAGGACCAAAGCAGCAGATTAGGTAAATGGAGTAAATGAAAACAAGTACCAAACAGTTTACATAAACAACCTTACAATAAGCATGTTAATTGTAAGAAAACAAAATGCTTCTCTTTTTCTATTAGATTAAAAAGTGAGCTTCCACTACACACCATATATGACAGTGAGAGTCTGAATATAAAGACACCATTTGCTTGCGAGAGGGCAGAAGGTAAGCTAGGCTCAGAGTAAGCTAATGAAAGCCAGCATGGCAACATATATGGTTGATAAAACATACCTCAAGATGGAGAAGCATTCCAGTAGAGTCAGTTTGTCAGGGAAATGCAGTCATCTGATAATGATACAATCTTCGAACTGCATGAACAAACAAAAAAAATGACCCAGCAAAATGGTAAAGAGAATTTTTCTTTTTCTTTTGTTGGCCATGAGTCAGAGACTAGGCACTGTCCCTGAGCTTTTTTTGCTTATAGCTAGTGCTCTACCACTTGAAGCCATGGCTTCACTTCCAGTTTTCTGGTAGCTGATTGGAGATAAGAGTCTGGGCTGAATTTGAACTGCAATCCTCAGATCTCATCCTCCTGAGTAGCTGTTCTCTCAGCAGTTAATAGAAAAAAATAGAATAAGTAAACTTCATAAGTGCATTAATAAAAGTGATACAAGTTAAAGGAGGGTTGGAATTTGCAAGTTAGCCATCAGCCACTATCATTAAAAAATCCCAAGGATTTAAGTTGTTTTTGTGCAAATATATTCATCCTAAATTTAATTATTAGCAAATGCTTCTAATTTTTCCTTCTCTTTTACTCTGTTAAGCTACATGGAAACCAGTTAAATTGGGGAAACTGTGAAAAGAATAATCTTGTTATTGCTATTAACAATTTGGATCATTTTTGCCCCGATTGATTCCTATATATTTAAATGCAGATATTTAGAAACATTTTATGAATATAGTTCTGCAATATTCTTTAATTTTTTTCTAGAATGTCTTAAGATCTTCTGGTGCTAATATATAAGGATCTGTGTGTGTGTGTGTGTGTGTGTGTGTGTGTGTGTGTGTGTGTGTGTGTGTGTGTGTGTGTGTGTGTGTGTGTGTGTGTGTGTGTGTGTGTGTGTGTGTGTGTGTGTGTGTGTGTGTGTGTGTGTGTGTGTGTGTGAGATTTCCCATGTTTTCCTGTAGTTATGTATGGCTTTTCCAAGGGTCAGCCCCAGAAAAATGGAAGGGTATATACAGTGTAAAATCTTTCTCATACAGCCAGATTATTTTTAATACAAAAATGCTTTGACAGTTTTTCCTCCTATAAATAGATTCCAAGAATAATATCAACATTTTCTTAATCATGTAATGAAGTCTGGCATTTTTTATGTATTTTTAGGACATCTGAATGCCCTTTTCAGTAAATTACTTGACTTACCTTTGTTCACTTTTCTATTATACTGTTTGCCTTTTTCTTACTAATAAGAAAAAAATGAATGAACCTTAATCTGATATAATATACACATTTAGATAATAAATTTGTATGTATGTGTGGCAGATATTTCCTCCATGCCTGCCTATTATCCTTGCTTATTAGACATTTCTTGCTAGTGGTGGCCTTATTGCCTTGGATGTTGTCAGCTTTGTCTTTCCACAACTGTGCACAGATGTTTCATATCTACACATAGGGTTCTCTGAGCATGCTTCTTTGGACCATGTGTCTAAGGCAAGTGTTGGCTGAAATGAGCCAGGGTGTCTGCAGACAGTAATATTTTAATCAGAGCAGCTGGCTTGAGGCCATCCTGCTGACATCTGCTGGCTGCTGGCTGGGGGGTGACATTTACTGTTGAGCGCGATGGCCATGCTCCTCCTTCCCACTCTAGGAGTGGACAGGCAGTGTCCTCAGCCCTGGGTGGCACTCTCCAACCCTGGCAGATGCTGGCTCCTTGGCCTCCACTCTAACTGGAGACACTCTTATCAGCATGCTCTTCCCCAAATAAGTCCTTTGAACAGAAAGCGACTGTTAGGACTTAGAACCTTATGCTGTCACTTTTGCCTTTTGGCAGAGGCCTCTGAATAGCTAGGCACAGAGGCCTTTATAGGGTTTCCTATAAAGATTTTTAAACTGGGGCCAACTGGACACTGAAAATGTGCATAAAGCAACTATTAATTCAAATAGAAAGCTGGGAATCAACACAGAATCTCAAATATACCTCTGCTCAGCTTCCTGAAAATTCATGAGCACATTCTAATGATAAAGGCAAAACTAATGTAGAACTGGACAAGTTTCACCTCCATCAGCCCTATTCCTCTTTCCAGTTGCTATCATAGGCTAGGGTTGAATGACCTCAGTGATCAGTGCTCCTTAAACAGTGCTGACCTCTTGCCTATTGTTCTGTGGCTTCATCTTCCCCCGTGTGCATTAGGCCTTGCCATCAGAGTATGGCTTCAGGGAGGGGGCAGGCCAGTCCTGAGGGTCGTGTGCTACAGTGTGCCAGTGTGCAGGAGAGGAGGACATGGCGAGGGTCGTAGAATGCTCAGCTGGGGAAGGAAGTGGGGCAGCAAGGACTTCCTGGAACAACCAGCAGCCAAGCTAGCTCCCTGTTGTGTGTAGGAAGTGGTGTGTTAGGCCCCAAAAAAGACCTCCAGGACCTAAATCCCAGGACATGTGAATGTTGTCTTGAAAGCTGAGTGGCTCGCAGAGGTCACTAAGCCAAGGGACTGGAGAAGGGAAATTATCCTGTTTACCCGAATGGACCCTAAATGCAACGACAAGTATCTTTATAAGAAGGGAGACCGAGTGGGTGTTGAAACAGGAGGAAGAGAAGTTACCCCCGAAGCATAGTGCTGTGCTGCTTTGAAGATGGAAGAAGGGACAAGGAGCCATGGAACACAAACATTCTTGCTCTGGAGTCTTAAGAAATCAAGAAGCTAGAGTCTCTCCCAGAGCCTCCAGAGGGAGTAAAGCCCCGCTAACACCTTAGATTCAGCCCAGTGAGGTCATTTCTAAAACTGTAAGAGAGTCTATTTGTGTGTTTTATTCCACCAACTGTGTGGTCACTTAGAGTAGCAAAAGGAAGCTAACAGTAGCTGAGTGGAGACACACTTTAGGAAGTAGTCTCAGTACTCAGGAGGCAGATGCAGGGAGGATTGTGTGAGTCCAGGAGTTCAAGGCCAGCCTAGGGCAAACAGTGAGACCCTGTCCAAAAGAAAAATTTGGCTGCCTGGATGCTTGGCAGGCTCAGGCTTCCTACCTTCCCGGTAACATTAAATGTTCTTTCCTCTCATCCGAAGCCAAGTTCTCTATCGGTCCTAAAAAGAACCAAGCTCTCCTCAGACTAACCTGGACAACAAAGCCACAGGCAGGTTATTTCTTCCTGGGATTCCAGGGGACTGTTTGAGTGGCAGCAAGAGGAGGGTGCTTACCTGAGCTGCCTGTGCCCCAGAGTGGGCTAGAAGGAAGACATGGAGTTGAAAGCTCTTTAGTTCATTTAATCCAGACCAATGATATCCCCAGGCCAGCTGCTGATGGAGGATGAGGGGGCAGAGAGACAAGTCCCGATTCCCTGGGCCCAGGGGGTGGCAATCTATCACTGTGCTCAGACTCCTTTTCAAGGCCAGGGTCATTAATAGAAAAGCACTTCAGGTATCACTGTTCTGTAAGGATTGCAGTTTCTGCCCCCCAGCAAATTTCTAAATCTCTGAAATGATTAAAGTAGACAGTCGTCAAATCACTCAGTAGGGGAGAAAATCAAGGTAGCCTTCAGGGTTAGGTAAAGGAACAAAAATACAGCTGAGCAGGAGGCCTGTCAAGGAGATAGGAGATTTTCTCTTCTCACTTTAGCAGTGGCTATGGACTGGCAGAGACAGGACAGTAGGAGAAAGGAGAGTTTCTCTTATGGGGGGCTGCTCTCTTGGTAGGAGGCAGGAGTTGACATAAGCTAGCTGGGCTGTTACTGAGATGAAGGAGCCCGTGGTCTTCTCCTACCCTCTCACTTCTCCATCCCATTTTGCCCTGGATCCCTATATCCTTGGAAGATGTGACTAAGTTAGGGTTGAGCAGACACCACAAGGCCAGGCCCACTCCAGAGAGCAGTTACCTATGCAAGTGTTATTGATTATTCTTGCAGTGGACATAGATACTCTGTCCACGTATCTGCCCATGGGTAACCTTTTCCTACTTTCTGTCTTTGTGGATCTTCTTGTGGAACTGGGAATGAAGCTCGACCCATCTCACAGGCTTTGAGATTTCTTCCAGCACTGACAGGTGACTTGAGGTGATCCAAACAGGACCATACTCAATTTTTGCTGGAGGGTTTGAGCTTATGTCTTCTGCTGGGGTTACTGAAAGGATAAGATATAAATTTGAGGTAGGTAGGGTCCCTCTTCCCCAACAAGGACAGAACTTGGCCTAGAACATAACCAAGATCCAAGAGATGAATCAAGAAGTGAAGATCCAGAATCTGATCACCTGGATCTAGCTGTACCTGAAGCTTGTGCTCCCAATAGTCCCTATTTTGTTTAATCCAATTTGAGTTGAGTTTCTGTTCCAGCAATTGGAGGAGATGACTTCAACATTTATGACCACACTGATTATATTTAGGTGTTATCATTGACTGAGTAGTTACTATTCCACAGTCTGTACTAAACATTAAAAAAATAATGACAAAGATTTGGATGGACCTGAGTGCCATTTAGTTCAGGTATTCTTACTCCAGACTCACGACTCCCTACCCCCAAAGTATGAAATCATGAGCATCAAGGCTTCTTTTCTGACAAGATGGTTCATAATTCTTATCAAATGGCTTGAGTCCTTAGATTTTTGTTCCCTGCAGTGCTGGGAATGGAACCCAGGGCCTTGTGCATGCCATGCAAGTACTCTATCACTAAGTTACATTCTCAGCCATTTATTTGTTTATTTGTTTATTTTTGAGATAGTCTTGCTACACAGCCCAGTTGGCCTTGAGCTCTTGATCTTCCTGCCTTTGCCCCTACCTCCCAAGGGCTGCCACACTCAGCATGGATTTCAGTTTGTATGCTGCACTTAATCTTTTCTCCGTATTAGATGATATTCCTCAGAGTGTGTTGGGGTGTTTATTTACTGCTTCTTAAGATGAACCAGTGTGTGATTTTCACAAAGCTTTTCAAATGCAAAAGCAGGGATGCCTTTGTGGTGGCTTCCATCCCAACTTTTTGAACCTCTATTTTTCCCCCCTAAAAAAGGGAGCAATTTCAAATGATTGCCCTGCACATGTTACAGGGTGGTCACCGAGATGAATGGAGGGCAGACAGACATGCTCTTGAGTGTCTCCTGGTCTCTTGGCCCCTCCTCTGCCTGCCCTCTTCCTCACAAGGTGCTGGCTGCTCCTGGGCTAGTCCTTGGTGCTGGGATGTAGTTTGTTCCTCGGTGCTCCCTGGCTGTCTCTCTTGCCCCCTTGACTGACTTATATACACCAGAGCACGTTCATTATGTGGTCCCTAACAAAGGAGACATTCAGAATGTCACTTGCAGAGTAAATGAACAGAAATGAATAAGCCATCTGATACAGAAGGATCTCTTAGGTGGTAGATTTTACTTCTCTCACTGTGAAGCTGAGGCCTACAGAAGAGTGTGCTCATTCTTACATTTACTAAACCACTTACTTGAATGAATATTGAGCTACTTTGTATTCAGTACTAAGACAAGTACTGCTAGGAAGAGCGATATGAGTAACAATGGTTTATTCTTCAAGGTGTTTTTCTTCCATGATGGAGGGAGACACCTAGATGTTATCTGAGTGCAATACAGGTGTCAGGAAAGTGTGACAGGAAGATACAAGTGAAAAATGGCTGTAGTTTAGGGGCAGGGATGTATAGGAAGGCCTCTGAGAGGAGGTGATATTTGACCAAAGCTTTGAAGAATAACAAAGAATTTGCCAGGAAGAACAGAGAAAGGAAAGGAAAAATCTACCTAGGAAGAGACTTTTTGTATGACCTGTGGAGCTATGGAGTAAGCTGAGATTTGCCACGCCAGGTGCTTGTGATGCACAGGGGTTGGCAGAGTTAGAGTTGGGAGCTGGCCAAAGACTGTCACGTGGCTGCCTGGGAGTGATTTCTGTAGCTCTCAGGCCTGTGGGAGTTTCTGGTACAAGCTGGCAAGAGACACCCTTAATGGTTTAAAGGACAGAAAGGGGGATATTGGATGTAGAGGTTAAAAAGAATGATGGGCAGAACCCAACAGGTTCATTAAGCCGAGGATCTCAAGGGATCACCAAGGGATCTTTCAAAACAACCCACAGTTTTTTGGGGGCATCCAATCCCTGAGAGATTTGTACGTGCAGGCGGGTTTAGGGCCGCCGCGTGGAGCTTTCGGACCCGAGGACTTAGCTGAAGACAGATCGTAGGGCACCGTGGGCCAGAGACCATCACTGAATCAACCTGTGGTTTTTAGAAAACAAACTTGACATTTTAGAACAATTTTCAATTTGCAGAGAAACTGCAAAGGTGGTGCAGTGTGCACCTGCCCCTCCCACTAGTTTCTCCTTGGCTAACATCTATTATTACATTACTCTGGTACATTTTTCACAATTAATGAGCCAGTATTGACACATTATCATTAACTAATTTCCAGACTTTATTCAGACTGCTTTTTTTTTTTTTTAAACTTGCTGTACCATTTTTCTTCCTAGAATTCCCTCTAGGATCCCATACAATATGTCTCCTTGTCTCCATCCTTTCTCCTTGGCTGTGACAGTTTGTCACATGTTCTAAATTTTGACAACCTTCACAGTTTTTAGGAGTACTGTGCATATCTCCCACAATGGAGGTATGTCTGGTCTTTTCCTCATGATTTGGCTGGGATTATAGGCTTTGAGAACAAGACCACAGAGGTGAAGTGGCCTCTTCACATTCCATCCAGGGAACAGTTGACTGTTTATTTTGTAAAAGTTGAAGGTGTGTGTGTGTGTGTGTGTGTGTGTGTGTGTGTGTGAGTGTGTGTGTGTGTGTGTGTGTGTGATAGCAATACTGAAGCTTGATCTCAGGTCTTGTGCTTACTAGGCATAAGCTCTACCATTTGAACCATGCCCCCAGCATTTTTTAATGTTAATTATTTTTTCAGATTGGTTCTCACATTTTTGTCCAGGCTTAGACGTGAACCACAATCCTCCTGCCTATGCCCACCATGTAGCTGGGATGAAAGGTGTAGACAACCATCCCTTGCTGGTTGGGAAAGGATCTCACTAATACTTTTCCCTGGGCTGGCCTGGAACTATGATTCTTCCAAATATGATCTCCCTAGTAGCCAGGATTACAAGTATGCATGATGTTTAGCTCAAAATTAATGCTTATAAAATATAAGAATATTGACTGAGGTATTCTTTACATGTGATGTACCCATCATGGAAAATGTGTCCATTTTCCATGTACATTCTGACAAGTTTATAAACCAAATTAGAAAACCTTTAGACATTCTATCCATTTCTCAATACCATCCACACTCCTCAATACCCAGGAAGCACTAATGTGCTTTATGTTATTCCATGTTAATTTAGTCTTTCCTAGAGTTTCATAAAGTATAAATGTTTAAAATATGCTGTTGTCTTAAAATTCATATCTTTCCTATGTATCAGTACTTCATTTTTCATTTCTGAATATTTCCCCATTGTATGAATATACCACAATTAGTTTATTCATCCAACTGTTGGGTTGTTTCCAGTCTGTGAGTACTGGGAATCACTAGGACTTTACTTGCCCCAACATTCCCAGTGATTCTGATTCCCAGTAACATTGCTTTCCTTGCTACACCAGAGGAAAGTCTCTTCTGGTAGTCCCCCTTTTTATCACTCTGGAGTTACTGTTTGGTTGTTCTTCCTTACCCTCATCATGCATTAAGAAGACACTGCTTTTGTCTTCTGTTAGTTAGCCCATCTGTGACTGAGAAGGCTGCATCTCTTCTTCAGTCTGAGAAGTTTCTCAGCCTTTGAACCTGGCCTTCTATCTCCAAGTTCTTAAGATCCCTTTCTTTCTGTGTGCCTGAATCTCTGCCTCTTAATTCTCTAACCAACTTCAGAGTTTCCTCTGAATTTTCCCTTCTTATTTTAACTCTTCTTCTGTAAAAGAAGACATGTCAAACTAGAATTATGTTTTTATTTTTCTAAAACAGTGGGTCTGTAATTCCCTTTTGGGGCTCATGTTTTATTACTGAGCTCAGAGAAAACAAACCATATTTACTTTTTCATGTGGAAAAACACAGGCTAAAAGGAAACCAGAATATGATGGAGTGTTCATCCTGCACATCATCCATCTGGTTTTCTCATCCAGCTTCCATTGCCCACTACAATGTCATACCCCATCCACCATTAACATTGTGCAATCTATGGTAAGATGTAATTCAAACATTTCAAAGTTTATTTTTCACTCTCACCCTCCTCAGTGCCTCTGTCCTCCTGATCGAGCAGCTTTCCTTCCCAGTGGTAATTGAAGGCAAAGGTTTCCTCTGCCTGTCAGTTCTGTACTCCCCTGCCATGATCATGCTCAGGCAGCCACAGAGGCATGCTCCGTTCAAGCCAGCCAAGAGTGTACAAGAGCAACGAGGAAGTTAGTTTGTTTTTAGTAGCCCTGGGGTTTGAACTCAGGGCCTCTCACTTGCCGGAGAAGTGCTCTACCACTTGAATCAATATGCCTTGCTCATTTTGCTTTAACTCCTTTTTGTATAAGCTCTCATACTTTGGACCAGGCTGGCCTCAGCTTCTAATCCTCGTATCTATGCTTCATACCTAGCTGGGATTACCATCTACTTTGTCAGTTGAGATGAGGTCTCACTAACTTTTTGTTCAGATTGGTCTTGAACCACAAACCTTCAGATCTCTGCCTCCTCCCCCCTCCATGTAGATCGAATTGCTGGCATGGGTCACCATATCTAGTCCCAGCAGACAGTTTTTTAAGCCATTCAGATCCTTTCTGCTCATATCTAGAGATCCAGAACTCAGTCCCGTGGCTACTCTCAGGTTCAAGGAAGGCTGTGTGTGCAAAAGGTAGAGGAAACATGGACTTAGTCATGGTAATGTGTCTGCCCTTTGGTTTTGCAGCCTAGGAGATCTCACTAAACACTCTCACAGCACTGGTTGCGGAACTGAGTATTTTTTTGAGTCTTTTGTCAGCTCTCAGAGTCAGCCATTGCCTCTGGGTTCCTTTGGGGTAAATGATGAGAAAGAGTTCTAGAAATGTAAGTTTCCCAGGCGTAAAAACATCTTGTTAACTTTATTCTCTGTCACATCTCTAGTATATAACATAGTTCCTCAGTAAATATTTGCTGATTGGATTTTTTTTTTGGTTGTTTGTCATGGGGCTTGAATTCAGGGTTCTGTCCTTGAGTTCTTTTGCTCAAAGTAGTCTACCACTTTGTGCCACAGTGCCACTTCTGGTTTTCTGGGAGTTTATTGGAGATAAGAGTCTCATGGACTTTCCTGCCAGCCTGGCTTTGAACTGGGATCCTCAGATCTCAGCCTTGTGACTTTCTAGGATAACAGGCGTGAGTCACTGGCACCTAGCTCAAGTGCATTTTTGTAAAATAAATAAGATCACAGTTTTGTTAGGGCTGGATCTCCAGGAGCATGCTCAGGCTACCAGCAGGTGGCAGTGTGGTTTGAAGTGTGCATTCAGGACAGGGAAGAGGAAGTGGCTGTTGAAGCTTCAGCTGGGCTGTGAGGACCAGGTCGGAGATGGGTAAAATCTGAGACAGCGGGAAAGCATCCACCACTGAGCATAGTTCGACTCCTGGCACCACATAAGGAACTGGGGTGTTGTGATCTAGTGAATTCTCCCAATGGCGGGGAAGTTGGAGGCAGTGCTGTCCCTAATGGACATGTGAGGACCTGATACATTGAATGGCTCACGGACTTGCCTAAGGTCACGAAAGTGAGGACTAGAAAAGGGCAGAGTGGAGAATTGAGCCTGGGAAGTTTGCCTTGTGCTCATACTTGTAATGCTATTCCATGGTACCAAGAAGATGGCCATGTAAGGGAGCAGGAGAATGCAATCTGAGAAGGGCCTACCTGGTCATTATAAAGAGCGGGGCATCCTGAACCCTCAGATCGTGTCAATACGAAGTCTTTGGGGACATCAAGAAAGCCATCAGGAGGCCTGGGAACCCAGGCCTGGGGATGTGGCCACATAATAGCTGGCCCCTCCAGAGGGGGCATGAGGCAGACAGAGCTAACAAGGAGGGCAACAGAGGTCAGAAAAGGGCAGTTGCATGGTTGTGAGTGTGAGGCTGGCCACAGATGGCGAGTGAGAACACAGATCAATGCTGAGACAGGGATCTCAGCCCCCTGAAAACCTGCTCATGGTCTGCCAGCCACATTTGACAGAGCTGTGGGTTTTCACAGCTCCTTGAGGAGCCTGTTAGGTTGCTGGGGGGAAGAGAGTGGAGATGATCTTGCATTCTCTCCAGCATCAGCCAGTGCAATGCTACTGTCATCTCTTTTATATATTATGATTCCAGGCAATAGTTTGTTTAAAAAGAAAACAAGTCTTGGCATTGAAAATTGCTTAGTGAAAGGGCTTCTAAGGCTCATCTTTCAGTGTCTGAAGTGGAGGTGGATTGGACATCTTCAGACATAAAGTCAATGTGGTCCATGGGCTGACTGAGGGTCCACTTAGTGTGGTTTGGGGTGCAGTCCAAGTGTGCATCTCATCACCCTGCTCTTGCTGCTTTTTCCTGTTCCATACACCTCATCCATCATGAGTAGAAGAAATGGCTATGACCAGCCCAGCCAGAGGGAAATGTGTGCAGCAGGTCAGAAGCCTTTGGACTTGAAGCCTTTGTACAGTGCAATCTTTCTTGTTTCTGTTCTGGCCTGGGCTTCACACCAGCCTAGTTCCAGAGCATGTCCATCTCATTATCTGAAAGAAATGGCCTGAGCAGCAGCCTGCTGAGAGCGGGAAGGGAAAGGAAAAATAGTAACATTGATTTATTTAGGACAGGAAGATCTACAGACTAGAGAGAGAAGGAGAAAGTGATCATAAAGCTGGCTCTGTTGTTCAACCTGCTGGAGGTAGAGACCATCATAGGGCATGATAGCAAAGATGGACAAGATGGACACAGGGAGAACCTGCCCACTCCCTCATCACAGAGCAATAAAGCTGGGCATCAAGGATGAAATAGGGGGGCTTGGGGCCTCCAATTGCCTTGGCTGATGGCAGTTTCCTGCATGCCTTCTAAAAGGCTGACTGCATGTACGTGAATGTGCTTGCTGCCACACTCTGCAGGAGCTGTTTGACCACAGAGGCTCAGAATGGAAGGCAGACTTGTCCTTCCAATCAGCCCCACTACTCAGATGTCAGCTCAGCCTACACCAACAGGCTCATGTCACTTATTTCTCCTAGGACCGCCAGGACCTCAATGGGTGGAGATTGCCAGCCGGAGAGTACTGGTGACAGCTGTCTCCAGTCTTTTCAGGACAGCTCTGAAACCCCACAGCTCCAAAAAGTATGGTCTTAGAGATGAAATGAAGGAGACTCCTCCACACCAGGTCCATGTCGGGGTTCAGAGACCCTATTACCTGTGTCTTTGCATACCAAATCTTACAAGTTTCTAAAATCTGAGTAGGGAGACATATTTATTTCTCTTTAAGATTTGGTGAGTTCTTTCCCATCCACACTGAATCATCTCCCTGGGCTTTCCCAAAGGCCATGGTACAAGCTAGAACTGCAAGGGCTTTGCTGCTTCACTATCCAGAGGCCTGAGGCCTGCATGCAGCAGAGAACCCACCTGAAAAGCTTGAAAACTGCCTCTTTCCTGTTGGCTTGTATTTGGGCCATCAGTTGGCCAAAGGGTTATTGCCCAGCGAGCAGCATGACTGAAGTGTTTAGTTGAAGGGTGTGGGGAGCACAGTCATTGTGGCTCAATCTCAGTGCTAGGTGCTTTTGTTGCCCCTAACTCTGGGACTCCGAGGAATGCGGTTCACCTTTTCCGGAGTCCAGTGGTCATCTTCTACCCTGCTTAGAATTCAGTGATACATCTGCTGCCTCAGGTGGTGGTGAAGACCTGCCAGAATGCTTACATCCTAGCATTGCTCTGACTTTCCATACATATGACCTTGGCCATTTCTGACCAGTTTTCTCATCTCTCAGGAGAAAATGATAATACAACTACACTGGATATTTTCCACTTATCTTAGCAGATTAATTATTTTTAAAAATATAATGTTATTTTTAAGATGTGCACAATTTCATAACTCAGGGAATGCATACATTTCTCTTTTGGACAGTGCCATACCCTCCTTTGCTTCAGGTTAAATCTTGTGCCTAGGAGGCTGATTTAAATGGGCAGCGTCACCTTCTCTGTCTTGAACACTTGTGCAATGGGGGCTGTCAGCAACAAATTAGAGAGAGGGAAGAGAGTAAGGTCAGAGTATCCCCCACCCCCTTCTTTCCCAGTCACTAAGAATTCGTCCCATCCCTTTCCCTTGCTTTGGGTACCTCCTCAGGTGCCAGTACCCTTCCATTTGCAAGCTCCTTCAGCCTCAAAGGACTGATGATTTCCTGCCCTCCCTAGCCTTGAAAGTCCTACGCCAGTGCTTGTTGGTTCTGGGGCCATTGCCCACATCTTTGTAAGTGGTTTTATCTTATGTATTTTTATTAGTGTATATTAATTGTGCAAAATAATGGGTTTCGGTATGTTATTTTCTAAGTGTCTTTTTAAGCTTTCATCACTTGCCTCATTCGAATGAGCCATCTGTGTCCTGCCAGGACCCTGGCATTATATCTATACCTCTTACAATTATATCTGTTTCAGAAAGTGGCTATGGTGATTAAATAAATTCATACATATACAAAGCTTAAAACAGTGCCTGACACATAGATGGGTTTGTTAAATGCTATCCATTGCATGGCTCAGTCATTCGCATGTCATCCTGCTGCCTCACCAGAAGGGATGGTGGAGACTCTGGAGTTCATTGCCATCTGTCTGCTCCATCGCCTTCCTGACAATTACATGTTCTTTTCTCTCTGAAGTTTGGGTTGATGGTGGGTCAGCGCATCCTGTTCCTGAGTGACCCTCATCTCTTCTTCCCACCATGCTTCACTTTAGCTTCTTTCTATATTTCTTTCGAGCCCCTGACATGGCCTGACCCTCTTCTAAGGCCTAAACACAGAGACGTGGAATATAACCTGTACTTGTGATGATGTGTGCTGGTACATAACAGACTGAAAAGTGTGACTGAGCAAAAATCCTCATAAGCTGATTCTAGAACATTTGTATCACCTCAGATAGAGATCCCTTGTGTCTGTTTGTAGCTCTTCAGCCCATGGCCATCAGAGGCCAACTTTCTGTATGTATAGACTTCATGCTCCTGGGCATTTAATGCAAGTGGAACCATACACTTTGTGCTCTTTCTACGTCAGTATGATTTTAAGATTTTTTTCTTTTTTCTTTTTATTGTGAACATACTAAGATTTTTTTCATATTGTCCATGCATTACTATTTTGTTCCTTTTGATTGCTAAATAGTGTTCAATTGTATGGTTATACCACATTTTATTATCTTCCTCCTACTGATAAACATTCGGATTGTTTCCATCACTTAATTTTTATAAATAATGCTGCTATGAACATTTGCACAATCACATAGGTGATTTGTTTGCCTCATCTCATTAAAATGTAAGCACGTATATATATATATATATATATGTAGGTATATACATATACATACATTTACATATATACTCTGAATTGTGTTTAGCTTTGATAGGTTCTTGATAAGTGTTTTCCAAATGGAAGGATATGTACATAGTAACGAAGGAATAAAAAATCAGGTTGGCTCGAAATCACCTCAGTAGTCTAGCTTAGAAAGCCAGGCTGGTAGAAAATCAGTTTCTAGGGGTTCTGGGGCCTCTGCTATGGTATCCTGAGGGCTGGGCCAGAGAATTTGCATTTTAGCAACCTTTTCAGGGGATTCTGAGCACACTGGAATTGGAAAAGCCCCAAGGTTTCGCCACTTGGGCAAATCTACTTTAGGCATTGAAATAAAAGAATGTCAGTACTTTGTCCCGGACCAAGCCTTTCATCTTACAATGCTGGTCATGGCTGCCACACACTTGCTTCACTTTTTCAGTGATGTCCCAGATGAGGCATCTTTGTCTAGGTCAGGTGAAGGCCAAAGAATTTTCCAGAAGGAACTCCAGTTTTTTCTTTGCCATGTGTGCTGACTTTTTTACAACACAAGGGTGAGGTATAGGTTTTCCTTTGTTGTAGGGATGCTGGACTATTGAGGAGGCCCATAAACAGATTGCAATAGGGAGGCTGAGAGCCATAGCACCTTGGATGGTAGGCAGTCCATTTGGTGTGTAAGGAACAGGAGTCTGGCTGAGCAGGAACTGGCTAATAAGTGCCCTGTAGAGATGCTGAAAAACAGCATGTCTGTATTTCAAGATCTGGACAAGCTTGCAACTCTCCCTTGTCTTGTATTGAACCAGATACACAGCAAGCTTGCTTCTCAGCTGTGCAGAGAGGTTCATCACTGCCTCTTCTACAAGAAGTGCTGCTGGTTTTAGGGGAAAGGTTTGTTCTTTACTTTGATCTGACTTCTAAGAGGATAAGGCATATTGTTTTTACAGTGAGGAAGACTTTTAAGAACTTTTGGTATATAAGATTGGAGTCTCACCTTAGCATGTAAAAGCAATATTAGTGTCAGTTTGGTATAATGGATGAATAGTTAATATAATAAGAGGCAAAAATACCACGAAAAAGTTCCAGCTCTAGGTGAAAATATGTTTGTATTAAATTGCATTTCTCTGCTTGCATTTTGTATTTGATAATGAGCATTAGCTACACACATGCACTGATAGTCTCCGTGGGCCAAGTAAGGTGTGTTTCTACCTGATAGCACATATTAATTCAGGATAGTACTTAGCTCCTTCTTTCCTTCAGGACTGAAATAGAATGAGGAGCACTGGCATGGATCTAAAAACCTATCTATTTGGTGTAATCACAAAGTAGAATATATTGGCTTTTCCCTGTATTTTATTTATTGTATATGCATTTCTAGCCAAGCTTACATTGTACTATAAAAATTTACTTTAAATTCATGTACCATTTTTAGGGTATTTTACTCTGTCCCAGGCAGAAATTTCATATGGAGCATTTCATATGACCCTTACCACAGTGTGCCATAGTTTTTCTTTAAAATTTTTTATTGTTATTATAAAGATGATTTACATAGGGGTTACGATTGCATAAGTCAGGTAAAGAGTACATTTTTTGGACAACATTACCCCTTCTCTTGCTCTTTCCCAGTTTTTCCTTCTCATCCCCACCTGTAAGTTGTATAGTTCACTTTCAGCATAGTGTCTAGTGAGAACCATTGCTGCATTTATTCACCCTTTTTCCCTCCATTTCTGTCCCTTCCCTAGCCCTCCTAAAACATAAATGGACAAACAGTACAAAAAGGAAAGAAAATAAAAATGGCAGAAAAGAAAAAAAACATCCTTGTTTTCATTTCTCAGAGTAATTCCTGTTGTACAGATGAGGACAGTGAGGCCCAGGGAGGTTACGCAATGTGTCCCATGTCAAGTCATAGTATGTGGCACAATTCTGATGCCTGACTCCAGAGCTATCTCTCTTGTCTTCTCACTTGATTCAAGAAGAGCTAACGCTTTGGTCTACAGATCCCTTTGAGGGCTTTCCAGAGGCCCTCTTGCAGAGGTCCACGGAGCCAACATCTCTTAATGATATCAATTCACTGTTGTCATTTCTACTATGTTGATATTTGTACTGGTAGCAGTGGTGGTGAAAGCTGATACACTTCCACCTAGATCAAAGCATTGGTACCAAAACCACATAGTGGCTTCTTTCCTGCCATGTTGCTCATCCAACCAATAGTTTCTAAATGACCACTTCATGATGTAGCAAAATCATATGTGAGCAAAGAACCACTGGGAATTAACTTATCATGATTGTTTTTTAAAATAAATAAAAGTGTAAAAGTTTTTTACTTTTTATATCTAAAATGGTAAATATTGATAGGTATAAACTATATAAACAAAAGCTGGTTGGGACTCTCAATATTTTTTAAGAGTGTAAAAGAATACGGAGATCAAAATGCTTGATAGGCACTGATGCAGGCTGCTGGGCTGCAGTGATGCAGGCTGCCACGATAGGCTCTTGAACAAAGAAGTTACAATGGTCACACTTCTCAGAGGAACTCAATTTTGTGTCCTTTTCATCATGGGAAGTATCCCTGACCACCTCCACCATTGACATTCTCATTGATATATGTTAAGTCACTGGATGGAAATTCAGATCCCTCCAGTCAGACTGACCTAGATGGAAGCTCTGGATCCGGGGTAATGGTTCTATGACTGGCTCTTGGGAGCCAACAGCCATTCTGTGTATACCATTGCTTGCCTTCCCAAGAGCTTCAGCATCCAAACATCTGGTTCCCAGATAGAGTGTCACCAGTCAGATAAAGCTGTTTCTTCAGTGTGGGCTTCCTTCTCTAGAGGTGAGTTCTCATCGATCCAGCTGATGAAAGATTAGACATAGATACAGGTTCCCAGGGGAAAGGTTAATAGTGGGGTCAATTTCAACTTTAGGGAAAGGACAGGGACATGCAAGTCAGTTGCTTGCTTGAGATGAAAAAGAAAAATTCTCCCACTGAACTCCTAAATAATGTAAGAAGAATCTGAAGGGTTGGACTTGCCCAGGGTGATCTATGAGTCCAGTTTCCATTACTGAATGATCATTTTCTGCTAGATTTTGTGCTAAGCCATTTACAGGCATCAGCTCATTTTATTTCCTCAGTGATTCTATGAGATGAATCTTATTTCCATTTTTGGATGAGAAAACTGAGTCTCAGAAGTGCAAATGGCTTAGCCAGGCTTTGAATTTAGGGCTGGCCATCTCCAATGTTTCCAGGTCTTTACTCCTTTCTTGACCTCTCCATTTTAAGTCACTCAGCTTGATGACAGCTGGTGATGTAAGTTCTAAATATGGAAGAGAGCAGGTAAAATCACAGAGGCAAAAAGGAGGCACTCAGTGTGGTGTAGGGGAGAGGGGTAGCTGGGTGCATCATGGCTGCTGTGTGTACCTTATGTTGGATAGGGAGAAATGAACTGAAGCCAGTCCTGTAGATGGAAGGCCCTGCTGTAGAAACCAGAGGAAAGAAACACACTAATTTTCATGTAGCCTGAGTTTGGTGGAAAATGACTCTGTGGTGGAAATCAGCCAAGGGGCTGAAAGACTGAGGCATATGCTGACAAGAGTACCAGATATAACAGAGGCAGGAAAACATCCATGGGGAACCATAGGCTCTGACAAGAACGGGGGTAGGGAGGCTTGAGTCTTGGTCTACCCTACTAGGCTGGTGTTTCCCTGTGCCCTAGGACTGTTGTGAGAATTACAGGAGGGAGCTTAGGATGTCACATTGTACAGTGATCAAACATATCATATAACCAAATACATTTTCCCATCCTTCCTGATAGTGCTAGGTGAGCAAATTCTACATGAGTTCTTGTCTATGTACTACATTGCCTTTTCCACATAAGATTTTCTTGTGGGGGGCTGGGAAGGTGGCTCAGTGGTGGAGCACTTGCCTTGCGTGCATGGGGCCCTGGGTTCAATTCCTCAGCACCACATAAGCAAAAAGTAAAAAGCCGGAAGTGGCGCTGTGGCTCACGTGGTAGAGCACTAGCCTTGAGATGAAGAGCTGAGGGGCAGCACCCAGGCCCAGAGTTCAGGCCCCACGACCGGATTGTTCCCCCCCCTCAAAAAAATATTTTCTTGTGGTCTTTCAAAGGAGCCATTTACTGAGTGCTTCGGGTATTTTGGGGGGACTAGCTTACAAGTGTTCACCTGTGCCTATAAGCAGCCTAGTCTGGTGCTTTCCTTTAATTGAAAAGCAGTAGAACAAGGACATTTCTCTGTGAGGCTGCTATAAGGGTCAAAACGTGCAGTGGGTAGAGCACAAGGCCTGACACACTGCAGAAGGTCAAAATTCTTTCCTTAGTTCATTATAGCTAGTAGTCTATCATGCAACATGGTCCCCAGGTGCCATGTGTTCAGTATTCACGGTAACTCCATGGGTCTGATATCATCATCTTCCCTCACTGATGAGAAACATGAGAGAATCATGGTACAAGCATAAACCTATTGGCCTTACTTTTTTCTTTTTTTCTCTGTCCACAGCATATTACATTTCCTACTTTCAACCAGTGCTTTTTGTAGCTTACTAATTGGATGTGGCCTGATCATGTGACTTGAGAGCTCTTGCCAGGCTGCGTTGCCCAGAGATGAATAACCAACTTCTTAGCTTCCAAGATCCAGTAAGATCATAGATGTTAAAAGACCAGGCTAAACTTGTAAGCATGCTATAAAATATTTGTTTTGTATTTATGTAGGCCCCATCATGTTTCAGAAAGAGATTTGAAGGAGCCTATTAGTTGTCATTAGAATGATGATGATTAATGATTATAATAACAAGACAGGCATAATTGGCTCAAATTGTGCCTTTTGAAATGGACTCCTAGGAGGCCAAGTGGTGGGGAGGGAGAAGGCAGCCTCTGCTGCAGGGAGCTGAAAAAGATGGGCCTAATTGGTTAAAAGCAGCTTTGCTAATTGCTTTGGCAAGGGCCTGGGAGAAAGCTCTAGTATGATTATACACGAACCAAGGTCCCTTGAAGCCCTGTGATTCAGGGCTAGATCTGTTCCTCAAAACACAAACAGAAAAGAGAACAGATGTTCAGCCACTTGACAGGGATTTAATAAGACACTTAGAAAAATTACCATGTTCGCTTTGGCCCTCCTGACCCTGGGCTGGAAACTGGAGGAAGGCCTCTTTCTGTGGTGGATGTTCTGAGCTGGACCCAGAAAGGCTTGTGCTAGACTTTTCTGATTGTTTGAGATCTCACCGTTCGCTGGTATCCACAGAAGGGCTTTCATTGGTGAGAGGAGGGGATAAGGTAGCAAGAGAAGGAAGGTACCTGCAGCTATAAGACTTTGGGGAGTGACCATTTAGGTTCAAACTTGACTCAGAAGTTCACTCCTTATGGGTTCACACAGATCCTTAACCACCTGCGGCCTTGCTTTCCTCACTCATAAAGTAGGGAAAATAATAATGCCTTCCTGCTTGTGGTTATTATGATAATTAAGTGAGGCTGTGCAAGTGTGTTCATTTTCTAGGTGTACTGTAACAAATGGCCACAAAGTAGGTGGGTTAAACAACAGGTAGGTTGGAATGGAGCCCAGCTCTCCCTAACCTGGTAAGGTGTACGTAGTACCTTCTGGACTGAGGTTCACAGACCTCTGTGGGAAAGGCCCACAGTGTTCCCAGCAGAGAGATGAAAGTTTTCGAGATTTCCTTCTTATCCTAGCAGCCATGCTGTCATGTTATTACGGATGCTTGTCATTGAAGCATCCCTGTCTGCAACCTTGACATGTACTGTTTCAGATTCATTTTTCAAAATTGCTTTGAAAGCCAAGGCCCATCCCATCCATTAGAGGAGCACCTCTGTGACAGGTGCTGGGGTGATGGAGGCAGCAGAGAACTCCCTGTGCCTGTGGGGGCGGGGCAGGACACCCATAAAAAGACACAGGCTAGCTCGTATAAATTCTCCATGAAAGTTGAGGGTGATTTCCTCCTCCTCTTCCTCCTCCTACTTCTATTGGGCCATAAGACCCATACCTGAACAAACAGCTTCCTGACATCTGACTTCTGCATACCTCCATCTAGGCTAGCCTCTGCAGAGCTGATTGCCTCTCTGTGCAAACAGTGCCATCTTAGGCTTCTAATATGGCTATGTTTCTGTTTTGTCATCTATATCTATATCTATATATGCATATATATATATATATATATATATATACACATACATACAAACAAAAAACACCACACTGCTGGGTATAGTAATCCTAGCAACTCAGGAGGCTGATATCTGACAATGGTGATTCAAAGCCAGCTTGGGCAGGAAAGTTTATGAGAACTCATCTCCAACTAATCAACAGAAGCCATAAATGGAGCTGTGGTTCAAGTGGTAGAGTATTGGCCTTGAGCAAAGAAGCTCAGAGTCAGTGCTCAGGCTCTGAGTTCAAGCCCCAGGACTAACAAGGAATGCACTTGCTCTCTCTCTCTCTCTCTCTCTCTCTCTCTCTCTCTCTCTCTCTCTCTCTCTCTCTCTCTCTCTCTCTCTCACACACACACACACACACACACACACACACACACTCAAATAAAAACACCACCACTTCCCAACCCACTATGTAGTAAAAATTGTAGTAGCATCTTCAAAATTTCATCTTTGTAATAAGAAATTATATCCCCCTCCCAACCTCACCTACATAAAAGGAATATATATTAACCATCTCATGATTGTATCTATATTATAGAAATAATATTTTCCTCCCAACCCATCTGTAGATCAGAAATCATATTACCCACCTCTTAATAAATATCACCAGAATAATGGAAATAATAGTACTCATCTTGCAATTTTGTGTGAGTTAGAATAATACATGGAAAATTCTGAGTAGTATGTAAATGAGTAATGTGTTTATTATAGGATAGGAACTCTTAGTTTTGTATAGGCCCAAGCTCAGTTATATTTTGAGACAAGTATGTTGGGGGAGGCGATAAAAGAACCCCCAAATTGTTACAAAACTTGTTACATTTTATATGCTTACTTTGGACAGATGAATGCTCTTAACAAACATAGTAGAAGGAATTCAGCCTCTTTCAGTAGTGCCATGCAAAGTTCTAACTCCTTGGCTCTTGGAGAGATGGGATTGGCAAAAACAGGGAGGCAGAAGGGTAACAGTGGGAATATGGAGAGGGGTGAAGTGAATCTGTTCTAAGTTCATTGTGTGCATATGTGAAAATACCACCACAAAGCCTCCTCTATTACAAACATATGTTAACTCAAAATTTTCTCAAATGAGATTTTTCAAAAATTAATAAAAAGATGTGGTGTAGACCATTGTACCATTCCATGCCCATTACAGGCCTTAAATAGGCCATAATAAATGCCAGTCATTAAGGCATGATATTCTATCCATCCATTGAGATAATAAACATTCCTCTTCAGTTTTATCTGCCTATACATCAATGGGGTCTTCCCACATTAAAACATCTTGTGATGGGCCAGTGTGCCTGGTGGGAGAAGTGCGGAAGGAGCTAGCAACAGTTGTGGGCAGCTTCCAAGTGTTGCCAAGACCACAGTGTGATCTGCCACAGGGTGTGCAGCTTTCTGCTGAACGATACAGGTGGACTTCCAGACCACCATCACCAGTCGCTCTGGATGATTTCCAAGGAGGCAATCCCTGCTGGCTAAGAAAAAATGCCCAGGCTTTATGGGATCTGACTACAGTTATGTTAGTTAGTTGTCTTGGCAGCAGGGCATCTCCCTCTGGATGCTGAGCAAGACTGCAAGTGGCGGTACAATCAAACAGCCTTTTCCTCACTGGGACCAGTAATTCCGTGCTTTGGCCTCCAGTGAATGTGGGCCTGCCTATTAGAGAAACGGGACTTAGGGTTCTTGGATTTCGCTGAGCTGGGATATCGAGATATCCAAGTGCTAACCCTAGGGAAGACGCGACCCTTTAAAACAGCAGAAAGCATAAATGCACCTGTTTCTTAAGCAATGACAGGAATCTATCCTAAACTTGTCTGGAGGAAGGCAAGGCTTTCAAAGATACCTGGAATATACTGCTTGCCGTTTCTAAGACTAAAAGTGTGTTTTCCCCATTGTTAATGTTATTATTATTATTTGTGTGTGTGTGTATGTGTGATACTAGGGTTTGAACTCAGGGCCTTATGCTTGCTAGCAGGTACACTTAGCACCTTGGGCCATAACTCCAGCCTATACTTGAAGTTTGATTCTCATTGACTAAGCCAACTGACCAAGCTTTTGAACCCATAGTAGGAATTATGATTCCTATTATGACTAATATTTGAATGACCATGTGAACCCAGTGCCTCTTAAATGAGCACCTTCTGAGAAAATCTGAGGCATGTGATACCATGTAGAAGTGAGTGCCAGAGCCAGTCCATTAGAGCCCACACCACCAGCAAAGAGGGAGCATGCTTTGAGGGCCTCATTTTGGCATCACTCAGCACTTTTTAATCACCTCTTGGACATGTCTAGAATTTGCTGTTATAATCAAATAGAACTTGCTATAAAGTTAATTTGAGATTATATTTAGAGATATACTTTATCATTATTGTAGTGAGTAGTAATTAGGAATAAAGTGGGAAACAATTCCCATAAAAGATTTTGATTAACACTGATTACGCAGACAACTCAAGTTTTTGTGCTGGCACCCCTTTGCTTCTTTTGTCTCACTAATTAGCTTTGTGTTTGCTTCCTCCTGTTCTCTGAACCACAGGTCCTAGTTCTAATTCCACATTTCAGGCTCACTTGTTTTATCCCTCTCCACCACTGGCTCTGGGTTGAGAATCAGAACACTGCTTTTGGGGCCCACTTAGCCAAAATGCTTTGGTTTACTACCTGTAGAATCCTTGAATATTTCCTATGTGCCTCTCATCTCTCTTGGGTGCCAAGTGAAGCAGAGAAGGCTGTCTGAGAAGGCCAAGGGTAAGAGATGATGCTAGTCTTTGTCAGAGGTGAGTGGTTTCCTGAGACCAGCTAGGGAAGGGAAGTTTATTGTAGAGGAAGAAAAGCCAGCACCATATGATCCTCCTGTCTGTGACCACCTATGCAGCTAGAAGATGGAGTCTTACTAACTTTTTGCCCTGGTTTATTTTGAACATGATCCTCCCAATCTCTGCACCCCTCAGAGCTGATCTCATATATGAGCCTTCCACCCAGGACTCATGAGCATCCATGAGGTTCTGAGTAGTTGACAAAGGACAAAATGTCCTTTGTGCCAATTGACTCATTCCCCCAAAACTGCTTCATCTTCAGAAGGTGGTGTAGGTAAGAACACCAACAGTGAGGTCCAGAGACCTAGATTCGAACCTTAACTTTCTCTTGATCAAATCATGTTCTCTTAGAAAATTATCCTGAGCCTCACTTCCTCAACTGGATAATGGTGTTGGTTGTCATGCCTGTTGCTGGGGGTTGTTCAGGAAATTGGGTTGTGGCTTGTAAGCCCCTGACCTTGTTCTTGACCTTCACTCACTGTTAAGAAGGGTTGTCCATCTTAAGCATTCAGCCTTGCTCAGCATCATCAGTGCTGATACTGATTGTTGCCAATATCCATGTCCTCCTGTGACGTTATGACACCACACCTCTTTCTACTTTGTACCTTCACATCTTGCTACCAGACCTCTCTCCAAGTACCAGTCTTTACTGGCTGTGTATCCACAAAGTATGATTTATGACATTTTGAGAAATGAACTTCTCATTCATTTTTTTATATTGAAATTAAGACAATGGGTGTGAAAGGTACTTGGGAAACCATAGAAAGCCCTATAGAAGTACTTTGTTGTTCACTCCATAATTGCTATTGGCTTACAGACTTCTTTGTGAGGCAAAGCAATGGACACTTTGGTTAGAGTGAAAAGGAGCAGCCACTTAGCCTCTTGGAGTCTGTCTTCTCTCTTGGGGAATGGGATGATAACAGGGTCTACTTTCAGAGTGACTTTGAGTAGCCTAGAAGATGGCAGATGTGAACTCTCTTGCAGGAAATATGGTGGATGTTGAAATATTCATTTTTCTCTTTTTTGCCCATCTCACATGTGCTCTAATTAAATCTCAAAAGAGCCTTTTATATCTTTCATCCAAACTTTCCCCACACACTTTTTTAAAAAATAGCAATAGAAAACTTTTTAAAGCAGTTTTACTACCTTGATCACTGGCTGACTTCAGTCTTTATCCTGAGGACTCAGAGGAGGCCCAGTGGATGGACAGTTCTCAACAAAAATTCAGAGCTGAGATGTAAGTTGTACTACAGATAAGTTCTTCTGTTATTTGACGGTTTCAATTCCCTTTAACTGTTTTCCCCCATACATATCACATTGGGTCATTACCATCATAGCAGTGGATTGATTTTAAGCTGGTCTCGCATTGCTCTGGTACGTGCTGGTTGACAGATTGCCCAGGTAGAAAAATTCATGCCTGGAAAACAGGAGGAAAAGAGTATGCTGGGTGTTTGTTTTATATCTTTAGTTATCTGAAGAAATTGATCTTTTTACCCCTTCAAATATCTTGATGGAATTGACACCCTGTATAGACAGTAGGAGTCTGTAAACTTTGTAGTCAAAGAATAGTCCCCTAGTAGCAAGATTAGAAATAGCTGGGAATGCAGAATCCCAGGTCCCATTTTAGAAATTGGAACATGCACGCTCTTCTCAAATCCTCATGATTTCTGTGTACTGGAAAGTTGGGTCAACAGTATTCTGTAGTTCTGTGATTCTGACAGAAATCAGCAGGCTTAGCCTCAGCCTTTTAAGGCAGTGAGTAGGTGCCTCTGGTCTCAGGGTGACTTGAGAGAAGAAATAGCACATTTCTGTAGAAGACCATCCATGGAAAAGACACGTTGCCCTCTGCATCTGCAATTTCTTTATCTACTTGCCTGATGTTAATATCTTTGGCCTGACTTTATTTCCTCCTCTTTACAAATCTGCTGTCCCATTGAGTATCAATTGCCACTGCTATAACTGTTGATATTTCTGTGGTGGTCTAAAGCCTCTCCATTGCTTTTCTGTGTGATTCAGCTAGAGCAATCCAAGTATTGAAAAAGGAAGCACAAATTAGTTTGTTTTTGCCTTGCTTATCTGTCTAGAGAAAGCATTCTTGCTCTTTCAAATGTCTGATAAATGGACTTGATTATCCTCTTCAAGCAAACACATGGTAGAGTAGTGGGAGTTGTGGGTTGTTGGAAATTCTGCCAGCTGCCAGCAAATCCTTTCCTTTGCTGTTTTTGTCTCCATCCCTAGGACACAGGATTTTCTGAGACTTGAACCTCCAAGCTTGTGTTTGAGGAAGACTGGCACCAGTTCCTCTCCTCTGTTCTCTGTATAAAGGTGAACTGTAGTGGTTAAAATGTCTAAGGAGGTTGGTGGAGACAGGGAGCAGGACCAAAGGGTCATCCTTGGGTGTCAGTTTATCACTAACCATGTGGTTTTGGTAACCTGTTTTTTTCCTATTCTTTGATCTTCGTTTAACCAGCATATCTTGAACTCAAAGCATAGTGGGTCTTAGGATATTCTCAGACCATCTCTCTTGGGTTTGCACCCTGGTTAGCCCCTAAAAGGTTCCAAGAAATTGTTTTGCTCTCTCTGTGTGTCAGTTTCTACACACACAGGAAATAGGCACGGGAAAGGATCAGTTTTATAGGGTTGTTGTGAGGATAAAGTTTATATTGTCACATAGGAAGAACCTTTGCTGGTATCTGGTGAGTACAGTTACATATTTGCTGTTACATTAATTCTATATAGATCTTACAAGTTGGTTGGATCCTAACCTAGGAGCAGAGAATGAGAAATGCAGGAACTCTGCCCTGACTGAGTGACAGTATCTAAGGAGAAGCAAATGACTTCTTACTAGTCCAGCAGTTAATCTCTACAGTGAGGAGTGCAGGGAGAGACAGGCAGGCTAGGTAAGCTTGAATTCAGGCTTGTCTGGCCCACTCAGAGCATGTCCTGGAAGGTGGCCTTAGGGTGTCACATTTATGCTGGGCTTTCAGGAAGCTGAGTGACAGTCCCAGGGGAGGGGACCATCAGTAAGCTAGCATGGCTGGCATGCAGACATGAACGGGTGGAAAAATCACAGAAATGACAAGGGCTGGGGTAAAGAGATAGGTATCAGACCAGACAGAAATTCTTCCTGAGTGGTTTACAGAGCTTAGTAGGTTTTGGAATTACTGGGAAAAGTTGCTGAACAATGTAGATTGTATCAGCATCTCAGAGGCTCTGATTTAGATGATCTGGGCAAGAGCCTTTGTCTGAACGCAAATCCCAAGGTCGCAGGCACAGGTAACAGCAAGGCTGTGCTCCGCTCCTCCTTATCTTGAGAGAATTGGAGAGGACTCAGGGACCACTTAATTTGTTTATTTTATGGCATAATGGTGTTAACCAAATTCTCTGGATTTCAGTGAAGCATGCAGTGACATAAGCCCTGGGTTTTCACTGTCAAGACATAGATTGCTTCCATCTCCTCCCAAAGTCACTCATGGCATTTTCTAGTCAAGCCCCTCCTTGGATCCAAGCCCCTGGCTGTGGCTATTTTTATTTTCACATAGGGTCTACCTTTTTCCCAGTGTCATATAGGTGGAACTATGCAGTATGCATCCTGTCACATGTGTTTTCTTTTGCTTAGGATAATGCTCTTGTGATCAAAACCATTTTGTTATTGTAGATGTCAGTAGTCTATAGCTTTTTATTCATGAGATATATTAAAAAAACAATGTGTATGCCACAGTTTATCCGGTAGTTGATGGGTATGGGCATTATCTTCACTTTTTGGAGTTGACAAATAAATTTAATCAAATATTATATATATATATATATATGCACATACAGACATACACACATCCATACATATATGGCACATATATGTATATATCATACATACACATATATGTTTGTATTTCTCTTGTGTAAATACCTGACATTAGAATTATAGTATCATATGAAATGGGCATATTTATCTTTTAAGAAACTGCCAAACTAATACACTGTTTTCTTGGCCAGTAACAGAGAGAGCTAGGGGCTAAGCAGACAGGGTGATCACCACTAGGGAGCACCTACCTGTAACACAATACTTAAAGGAGAATGTCTGGGGATTTCGCCATTTCTTCTGTGACAGCTATTCTTCCTGCTGTGTGTATGTTGTAACCTCTGAGTCCAGTAACTGGAGTTGGCTGTGCAAGTGATCACACTGGACCTGTCCCTGAGAACCCAGGAAGCCTATCACATTGGAGCCTGGAGTCTATGGTAAGAGAAAGAGCAGCAGGTGTCATGGGAAGGCTGGGAGGCCTCCAGTGTTGTGACATTGCTGTAAACCCCAGGAGGAAGGGTTCTCCAATGGTGACTTGAGACTAGTCACTGGAGTAACTTATGGATGGGTAACAAAATAACACAGCGAGCATGCTCTGAGTGAGCCAGACAAGCCTGAATTCAAGCTCACCTAGCCTGCCTGTCTCTCCCTGCACTCCTCACTGGAGCGATTAAATGCTGGACTAGTAAGAAGTCATTTGCTTCTCCTTGTGATACACAGTGTATCCCAAAAAGCCACAACCCACATGAACTATGGTGTAAGAACCCAATCTGATGCTGATGTGTTGTGAAATAGTGTAAGTAAGTGTGGGTCTGTAATGGGACCACTGCTCTGTAACTGTATATTCTTTGTCCATCCTTCCTCTCCTTTCAAATCTCACAAAACCATAAGACTAAGAGGGAATGGCTTCCTGTCCTCAAAGAAGTCAGCCCTGCAGTGTACCATGCCTTTTCCTATTAGGGTTTGGCCATCATCCTATGTCTTCAGAGTATGTTTTCTGTTGGGGCCTTACAGCAGAATTCTTCGCTAGCATTGCCTTGGCTGTAGGGAATTGCCTTTCTGAAATTATGACCCCTTTCTGTGACTAGCCAGCATCTCCTAAGATTGTGTGTGTGTCGGTGGGGGTGGGGTGGGTGGGGTGGTGTAAGCTCGCCTTGCCTCCACTCAGCACACTTGAAGCTCCTCAGCTTCAGTCATCTGTTTCTCAGGAAATCAGCGATACCCCAATTCTTGACCCCTTTCCAGTCTTGAAGGCTTTGTAAGTGGTTCATGTAATTTACAAATGCTAAGATGTTCAGCCAGAATTTCAGTGACCTGCCCAAGGCCATGCAGGCACAAAGTGCTGAGCTGGGGAAATATCTGCTTCAAAGGAGCTGGTAGTTTAAATGAGAATGAATAAAAATAACCATGAAGAGTAGATGCTCATTAATTGCCGATACTTTTTTCTGCTGGGCTAGGCTAGCACTAGGCTAGCACTAGAGAGTAGGAGGGAAAGGGATGGAAGCCTATGGGAAAGCATGCAGAATAAAGCACTCTTTGATGAGATGGGGTGAGGGCAGTCACCAAACCTCACTCTGGCTCAAAGACTGAGTTTCTTCATCCTTGCTCATTTGACCTGCCTCTCTTTCAATAGCCAAACTTCATAGAAAAGACTGTTCTTTGCAGTCATATTTGATGTAAGGAGACATTACCCTATAAATTACCTACTCTCTAAAGACTCCAGTTTCCATGTACAGGAATACTTTTTTCGTTAGAAAACATTTTGACCACAGACTGAGCCAATTATCAGTGTAATTGTGCTGCAATCCCATCTGAGGAAACTCTGCAGCAAATCATCTCTGACTGCCCGCCTACTCACAGGGAAGAGAGGCAAACCTGTCAAGTCAGAACACAAGAGCAGGTGGCCTCATTCACAAAGAGAGGGGCTCCTTCCACCCGATGGCTCCTTTTGTCAACAAATAGAGGAGCCATTCCAGTGAAGAGCCATCCACCTAACACACACAGAAAAATGATCACAAACGGAAAGTAAATGACTATCCATTTTCCTCAGAATGTTTGGTGTAGGAGGTTTATGAAATATTTCTTTTTGTCATTTTGGATCTAAAGTTGAAAAATAGACATTAGACTGCAAGGAATTAAAGGCAAAGCCTTCTGATTTACTCAGTCTGAAACTTTTCAATTCAGGAGATCTGAGTATGAGTTCCTGTGTGCTGTGTAATTCTGGAAAACCTGTGAATTTTTTAGGTTAGGTTAGGTGTGTTGTAGTCCTTTCAGTGAGTAAAGTTAGGCCAGGCTGTGCTATAGGAAGAAACAAGCCCTTACAGCTAGTCATATTAGGATAGGCTGTGTGCTAAAGTGACCAGCATACCCCTCCATCTCCATGTGTTTGCAGTTAGTCACAGAAAGTTCTCTGACATCCAAGGCCTGATTTGTGAAATAAGGCAATTCTTTTTCCAAGATACCATTTGGGTTACAAGGTGTATCCATCTTAGGGATCTTCTGCATCTCAGCAAGCATCTTCTCCAGCCATGGAACTGGGAAAACACAACAGGCAGCACCTACACCCCCTCCTTCAAGTGTTGATCTGGAAGGGACACATGCTTTATTTGCTAAGAGCTCATTGACAAGACCTCATCAATGCCCTTAGCTGACACAGAGAAGGTAGGAAATACTGATTACTTTGTCTGCTACAACTGGGTCTCAGTTTCTACATCATAAAACTAATAACTTATTAACTGAATAATTGCATGCATTAAACTGAATGGTACATGTCTTGTAAGGTTAGTTCTTGTTTTGAGCTCTTGGCATGTAAAGGTGAGCAAGAAATACCTACTCTTTGCCTTTGGTGCATTCTGTTTTGTAAGAAAGTCAGATGTGCTAACAATGAATGGCAGTGATATCTGACTGCAGCAGCAGAGGAAATAGGTTCAATGGAAGCTTATGTACAGGATCTAGATTGAGGATGGCTTAGAGGAAGATGCACAGGCTGAAACCTAAACAACAGGTAAACACTAACCTGGAGAGTCGGGAAAGCATCACTGTCAGGGCTTCAGAAATGGAGGGAATATCTTCTCATTCTCCACAAGGGGCTGGGAAATTTCCAAGAGATAATATATATTTAGGGTGTTTGCAAACTTTTAAGTGTGACATGTACTTGAAGGTGTTACTTTTAGTACTTGGAGCAAAAATTGAGGAACATTTCCTATTACAGAACAGAGTCTGCATTAGGAACATAGATATAGTAAGAGTAAGAGATGGAAACCAGCATTCTGACTCAAAGCCTGTTTTTTTTTTTGTCGGTCATAGGGCAAGCCCCACTCTGGGCCTGGGTGCTGTTCCTCAGCTCTTTAACTCAAGGCGAGCGCTCTACCACTTGAGCCACAGCATCACTTCCAGTTTTCTGGTAGTTAATTGGAGATAAGAGTCTCATGGACTTTCCTTCCCAGGCTGGCTTTGAACTGTGATCCTCAGATCTCAGTCTCCTGAGTAGTTAAGATTACAGGTATGAGCCACTGGTGCCCAGCACAAGCCTGTTTTTAACCATGCAAAAACACTTTTGGTTTAGAAAAACACGTTGGAATGTGAATATAAATAACATTTTAATAGGGGAAACCAGTAACTTGATCAAACTCATACCTTTATAGAGGAATAAATAATGTGTGATGTCTAATCGTTCACTTGTAGTAGTAGATTGTTATGTTCTGATTAAGTAGAAAGCAATGTACAGGGGTACTGCAGTTAAACTTACAAGACTGGATCTAGCAATTGGTCTGTTTGGCCTAGGCCATGCTAGGGTTAGGGAATGTTTCCTTTAGCTTGGTGGATCATGTCTTCTAGGTCTAGAAATCTGCTTTATTTTTTATTGGGCCCAGCAGTGCTCCTGCCAATTCATGGGTAGGACAACCAAGTACCCTCCTATCCCCTAATACCCACACTTAATGATCCTCAGGGAGGCTGCATGAAGCAGTGAGGGAAGCATGAAGTGGGATGGAATGGGCAGAGGAAGATCAGTTGTGCCAGTGTCCAGTTACCATTCATCCCAACTCATTTTGTCTCTATTATTATGTGAGGACTAAAACATTCATTTCATAAAGAAATTGTCAAACTTTAGAGCTTTGAGATAATTTATGCTTTTCATCAGTTCACCATATTGAGAGAATGACTCGACAGAGGTCTGCCATCAGACAATTTCAGCTGAGAATTCTTTTATAACATTCATGCAGAAGAGCCTCCTTGGAGATGCTGGTAAACAGTCCAGTGATCATGAGACATTGGAGAGAGCACACTTGCAAAACCAGACAGCGAACAAAGGGCTTTCTCGGCCAGGAAACACATTCACAGGGGACTTGGTGTTCCCGGGTTCTGCATCTGATTGGAAATGCAATCACTTGGCTATGTTTAGCTGTGTCCAGTAAGGGGCCATTGGCAGTGATGCTCCACTAACTAGAAACCTCTTCTGCAATCAAATTAAACAGCCACAGCATCCTCATGATACATGTCAGTTAGCACAGAGACATTTTATTGCAGAAACGCATTTTAAACATTAATTATGCTGCACATAATATGAGCCAGATAAAATATAGGCATATTATGTCTATGGCTTTGTGCTATGCTGCTTTATCCTTGGAAAGGGGTTAAAGGAAAAAGGCGGGCCAGACTTTGGCTTTGGAGTTTTCATTCCTGGGGAGTTCTTTGTCTATCTCTCCAAATGTGATGAAAAAAGCCCCTTTCTACCTAACAATTCCCCTTCACAGGCAGTGATCTGAAAACACAGTCTCTCTTGGGACACTCTGCCTCACCACCTTGTGTTCCTGTCACCTCTACAGTGTGGTAAACATTGTGATGCCTTCAACGGTGTCTGGTTTACTGTGGCAACTCCAGAACTCAGCAAGTACCTGAGACTCAGATGGTTACAAAACACATGGGATGTTTTCTCTTTATGCATGTTCCAACCAGAAGCCTTTATACATAGAAACCATGTCCTCAAACTGTTGACTGTACCTACCTCATGGATTTTTCTTTCAAGTTTTCATAATGATTGGTCATCTGTTTGCTCAATCCATCTGATTTGGTTGTCAAGTTAGATGGTGGAAAGAGGCTGCTTGGTGGTACAGTAATTGTGCTCTTTTAATAGCAATGAGGGGTCTGAGCTAAGCGGCAGTGAAACAGCAGAGCCATTGCTGAAACCTTGTTGGAACCTTGGTTAAGAGAGACTGCCAATGGGAATGCTCAGGACAGAATGCACACTGCGAGAGCACAGAATAGGCCTAAAGGGAAAGTACAAAGCGTGCATTTATTTATCATCTGTCTGGAGAGGGAACACAAAAGCTGTGCAGCAACAGAGGGATGAGAGTGGCTGAAGGTGGAGCCCTGGTCAGCTCAGGTCCTGCTCTGGGTAAGTTCTGACCTGCCCTGTCGGCACGGCATTGTGTGCTCCCCTGAGGCCCATTTGGGATGTGGGTTTCTGCAGTGTTGCTTTTCGGCTTGGGAGCTGTTTGGAAGAGGGATGCTTTACGCAGATGACACAGCACAGAAGATGGTCCCCATGTGACTCTCAGTGGAATCTGAGGCGCTGAAGGAATTGGATGAATAAGATTCAAAGCTTGGGGAGAAAAAGATTCCAGATTGGAGAAGAAACTGGGCCATATGCTGTCCCAAGAAATGCGAAACCGCATGTGTGGAGGAGTGGGGGCATACCCTACCTGCCATAGAAGGAAAGAGTGGTGTGGACTGTCCACACGAGGATGCGGTTGTTATGTGTAAAAGTCTGGGGCTAGCCCAGTGGGGGAGAAGCACAGTGATGTGGGAAGGATGTGGGTTAGATTCAGGAGACTCACATTCTAGCTCTTATCTCCTGATTGCAACCTGCTATGAACAGAGAGATATCCACCTAAATTTATATGTTAAATTCTTATTTTTGTTATCTCAGAATGTGACTGTACATGGTAATAGGACCTTTAAAGAGGCATCTAAACTAAAGTAAGGTGGTATGGGTTAACTGGAGTCCTGATAAGAAGACAAGATCAGTCCTGATAAGAAGAAGAGATCATGCACACACTTACACAACCGTATGAACACACATAATCTCAAGCCAAGGCACAAGGCCTCTGAAGGAACAAATCCTCTCACCTCTTTGATCTTGGACCTAAAGCCTCCAGAATTTTGAGAAAATAAATGTATTATTAATCCATAAATAACTGTTATTAGACAGACCCAGCAAACATATATACTACCTAGGTGAATCTTGGGCAATCCATTTTACCTCCCTAGGTCTCAGTTTCTCAATCTGTAAAATGAATATGATATTACTCATCTCACAGGGTTCTGAAGAGAAGTGAATGAAACAATAAGCACAAAACATTCTCTGTAAATGGCAGGTGTTGAACAAGTGATTGTATGGCTTAATATTTTTCTTGAAATTGCATCATTCATTTATTCTATTAATATGATTGAGTGCCTATAATGTGCAAGACATGTGAAAATACTGTACAGAGGGGTTACAATTACATGGGCAAGGTAATGAGTACATTTCTTATCAAGCATTGTTACCTCCTCCTTTGTTTCCCTTTACCAACCCTTCCCCCCTCCCTCACACCAAAGTTGTAAAGTTCATTTTTCGACATAACAGCAAGACACTCTTTTAGGGGATAGGGTTGTGGCATCAGAAAATAAAGATAGAGCTATCTCTGTCTTGTTGGTATTCTGCAATTAAAGGCAGTAAACAAGATTAGTAAAACATGGTATATAAGAAAAGGATAAGTGTGATGGAGAAATAAGTAGGGGAAGAGACAGAGGTGCTGGAATGTGAACAAAGCATATTAAGCAGCTCCAATGGTGTGGTTGGGCACATCTTGAGGAGGGCACGATGGCACAAGCTGGAGGGTATCTGGGGGAAGACCTCTGCCAGTGGATAACTGCAGTGTGCTAAGACCATGAGGTTGAGTTAAAAAAAAGTGCTTCACTTGAAACTCACAGAGCCCTGACTTCCAAGATTTGTAGGGAAATGGCTAGTTTAGAAATTATGTGAAGTAAGAGCCATCCATTCCTACACATATTAGCCCATGTGGTCATTATCAAGGATGATGCATTATCAAGTATGATCACATACCTGTCATTGGAGGTTTGATCTGGATAGACTGTTTAGAAAGGGGATTCAAACCTGCGTAGTGCTTGCTAAAAAAGTCTGTAGAGGTCCAGGCCTTCACATCTGCGCCCATACAGTTAGTTGACTAGTCTGAGTACCTCCCAGAACAGAACAGCAGAAAAAACAGAATGCTCAAGTGAACTGGGGAGCTGCTAATAGGGCTGGGTTTCATTACAAAAGAAAGAGGGAGCCAGTATTAGTTTATAAGCTCAGTCAGAGGATTCCACTAGAACTGGCTCTTCTTGAGTATGTATTCAAAGAAATAGTAAATAACAGGCAGAAAGAAAGTAAAGAAAACCATACCCCAGGTGTTAGGCCAAGAAAATTTTTAATAAATGGTAGGTGATATAAAGAGAAAATGATTGTGTTGAATGAGAACTATAACTATGGCAGAACGAGTAAACTGATATGATTGTGGGTCAATGTTTTTATAGCTGCATTTTCCCCACACATTTTTCTTTCTTTTTTTTTTATTGTGAGAATACTGTACAGAGGAGTTACAATTACATGGGCAAGATAACGAGTACATTTCTTATCAAGCATTGTTGCCTCCTCATTGTTTCCCCTTCCTATCCCTTCCCATACTCCTCCCCTCCCCCACCCGGTCCTCCCCCCATACCCCACCAAAGTTGTTAAGTTCGTTTTTCGACATAATGACTTATACATACCATTGTTGCAATGGGTCCACCTGTATCCCTAGTTAAACAATTTGTTTTTTCCCTTCCCCTCCACAAATTATAGCAACATTAAATACAGTGAAAGTATGGGTTATACTGTGGAGGAGGGACATACAAAGCAACATAGAAATCATCTTATAAATATGATAGAAACAATTGCATGAAAGGAAAAAAACCCAAAAAAACCCATTTGAATACTTATCTTGGGGTTCATTCCACTAACATCAACTTATCTGACCTTTTCTGCTTGACTCAGACATATACTAGTTATTGCAAATAAGGGAAACCATGGGACCTATGTTTCTTTGGGCCTGGCTTACTTCACTTCATATAATTTTTTCCAAGTCTTTCCATTTCCTAACAAATGGGGCAATGTCATTCTTTCTGATGGAGGCATAGAATTCCATTCCCACACATTTTTCATTAAAAATAACAATTGCTCTTGCATTCTGTATCCTGAGTTTTGAATCTTAATGATAAACATTCTTTTGTTACTATATATTTTTTCAAAAATATCACATCACAGCATTATGTTTTATTTTATTTTATTTTATTTTTATTGTGAAAATACTGTACAGAGGGGTTACAATTACATGGGCAAGATAATGAGTACATTTCTTATCAAGCATTGTAGCCTCCTCCTTTGTTTCCCCTTCCCATCACTCCCCATCCTCCCCCTGCCCCTCATCCAATAGCATTATGTTTTATTATATAAGTATATTGCAATGTATTGCAACCTTCTTCCAATATTAGTGTACAATGGTTCTTCCCCTATTATAAGAATATACTAAACATCGTTATGCATATAGTTTCTTTTTATTTTTTTAAAATTTCCTCTTCTAATGTATTTAGACCTTTTCCCCTAGAATCGGTTTCCAGATGTAGAATAGAATTGCTTTAGTAAAGGGTACAATTTTTTCAAGGCTGTCAAAATCAATGTGAATCATCTTTATATTATTCTCTATTGGATCACTTATTTCACTCAGTTTTGTTTTCTCTGCAAATTGGAAAAAAGCATTCTTTCTATGTCTTTACCCAAGATACTGTCAAACATACTGAACAAGAAGAGTTCAAGAATACAATTTACCCCTGTTGGAAGGTTGTATTTAAATTTTCCATTTCTATAAAGTATAGAAATACCTTTTTCTATATAAATTTAAATTTCATTCAATTATTTTGCTTAAAGAAGGATGCCTGAGAACATTCATTGATTTCTAAGTGTGTAACATATGTTTTCCTAGTAGTGAACATATCTAAGCTTGATATATTTAAGGAGAAATTTTAAAAGCATTTAGTTTTAATTGTCTTATGTGAGTTGAATTGCTATGAGTAGACAGACTTGTGATGTCCTTTGCAAAATTTGTTCCCCCCTTATTTTTTTGGCAGAGTGCATTTCACAAATTTAATCTTCAAATGGCTGCACATCCTTATCTTTTTAAATAGTTCTTAACTCCTATTAGCTATTGTGGTATTTCTACAAATAAATTACCACATTTTGTTGAAAGATACAGAACCCTAGCTGACCCTCCCCTAAGCCTGAGGGCATTTTGAACTGCACTCTCTTACATGAACACCATTTTTCTCTTCTCAATGGAGCACAATTTTAAACCTTCATAAAAGAGCAGGAACATATTTACTGGACAACGATGTGATTCTGATATTTGAAGGCTGACAATGTGCTTCCATTAGTGCATTAAGCTTACTGGGAAAAACAATTCTTGAAAAGATCCCAATAAATGACATAAATAAACCAGTGAGGAGCCAGGGGCCTGCTCAGACTCTGCCGAATTACATGTCCCTGTGACATATTGTTGTTTGAGGATAATGACAAACATTTCAGAGCATCTAGGGAAGCCAGTGGGAGAACTTCTGTTTCTCTCTAATATCCCCTGAAGCCTTTATGGCTAATAGTGTGTATAATGAGTCCAGTTTTCCAGCCCCTGAGAAGAGAGACTAGGTTTTTTGCCGGGGGAGGTTGGAGCCTCTGAAGGTTTGTCCAAGTATGTCAGAACCAAGTCCACTGCAAGGGAAAGGACACTTGGATGCTAGGGTCATAAGCTAAAATGTCGAGATAGAACCACATAACTGGAATCTACATCAGAATTAGGTGTGAGCTTACATTGGAACATCACAAACCAGAGAAGAAAGGGCAAATCCACAAGGCAAATCCATGCAGGTTGGAGTTATGCGAGGCTTTCGGGATGCTGATGTCACGCACCCATAGGGGGAGCTCCAGTCTCCCTCTTGCTTAACTTCCTGGAGATGGCCTTGCAGTGGGAAGTCTGAGGTGGGACTCAAATCTCCATTTTTAAGGAGCTTTATAAGTATTCTGTAGCACAGTCAGGTTGGATAATTCCTGCGCTGTTTTAGATCTGCCTAGGAATTGGAACTTGGCCTGTCTTTCTATTTCCACACGTGTCTTTCTTTGAACTAGGAACTAGGAGTCCAGAATCGCAGTGCTAGGTGCCAGTGTCTTCCTGTAAAACACTGGTAAGTCACTATTCTCTTGGCATCTTGGTCTTTTTATTTGAGGGTCTCAGCACTGGGTACACATTATGATGAAAATGGCAAAGCCTCCTTGCCCATGAAATCAGAATATCTGCAAGCAGAGTCTGTGTATCTGTAGATTGTTTTTTGAGGCCTGAAGGGCTCAGAGGAGTAAAAGCATTTCACTGAATTTTTCCCAGTTAGTTGTTGGGCTTGGACAGAGGTTTTTCTCTGTTCTAGAAGAGCTAGTAATAATGAAAAGATAAGTCAGCAGTGCAGGCACCAGAGCCAGATGGGTAGCTTAAGGTTGGAGTTTGCAGGGCTGGAACGAGTTGAGACACTCTTCTGATTTGGTTCTGTAGGAGTGTGACCTCATTTTGGGACTGGAGGACAGAAAAAAAGCTGGCAATGAGTGAGACAAAAGCTAGGAAGATGTAACTCGCTCAGGCACTCTCCTTCAAGCCAGGCTTGAGCTTCCAGTTCTGCTCCCTCACTGAATACTGGGGGCAGAAGTGGAGAATAAATCTAAACATTTCTGAAAGGCTGTATGTCCAGCCATGTTCAGATGCTAGTCCAGCCACACAAGTGGCATCCTCATTACAGTCAGTAAAAATGTCTCATGGCAGACTGGGGAGTTATTGGAACACAATTTTCAAAGATTGCTTTTATTGACTGTGTAAAACCAAGCAGAGACTCCCTTTTCTGAGATGGCAGCAATGATACAGTCACCATGATTTGGTAGAGATAGGTGAAGAACAGGTAAAATATATGTTAGTTATTCCGAGCTCTCCATGAAGACAATTTTGCTGCTTACAAGGACCCATAACTGAACAGTTTAAAATAAGTACTCCTTCATGTCTCTGAACAGTGCATGAAAAAATTCTTAACTGATTTTTCCTAATATGATGGATGTGTTTGGGGTTGTAATATGTAAGAAGTGGTTGATGGCTCAAAAGTCCATATTATGGAGATCTAGACTAAACTTGCCACTTGAGAAGGAGTTGAGTAGCCAACAGACCATCTATCTGTCTCTGATTAGAAAAGCACGTACTCTTATTCCAGAAGGTGGAGAGATAGTGGTTTGACTTGATTAGGGATACTACTGAAACTTTGTTTAGTTTGAACAAAACCAAAACATTTTCTAGATCTTTGTGGTTTGGTAGAGCATCTTTTTTTCTATCTTACATTAGCATTATATGCAGAGTCATTTATATTTTTGGTGGGAACTAGATATTTCAAAACAGTTTGCAATCATGTAGTTATGCATCTGGTAAATGCTAGTGTAGGTATCTCCTTTTGGTTACATTAAAGGGACTCAGGAGAGATTCTGAGATTCTGAGATGCCTGAAGTTATTTTTTAATTCTTTATTATGAAAGATTTCAAGCATGTGTAGAACTTTACAGAACAGTACAACAAAAGTCTGTGTAACCATCACTCAGCTTCAATAATTATCAATGAATGTTCCCATCCATTGTTCTTCATTCCCTTGCTCTCACTGCAAGTCCCATTTAGAAGCAAGTCCCATTTTTGTATCATTTTGTCCATCTATACTTCAGTATGTATATTCAGCTAAGATTAAAAACTCTTATAACCACAACAACATCATATATAAGAAAAGCATAATATCTATATTAGCATCAAATATCTAGCCATTGTTCCATTCCTTGAGTGTTTTTTAATTACAAGTTCATTTGGTTCAGTATACAATACCTATTTAATCTATATACATAATGATTGATGGATGTGTTCAGAGAAGGTGACTTTATTTTTTATTAACATTTTATTACCATGGATTTATGTCATTGTGACATTTCCATACATGCAGTGTACCCCAAACTTACCCCTTCTAGAACTCTCTCTCATCCTTCCACTTCTTAAAGAAATCTCAATAGGTTTTACTGTACTATTTTTACATGTATATAAAGTGCTTCAACTCTGTTCATCCTCATTCACCCTGAGCAGGTGATTCTAAACCATTCTTTGTGCACAGCAAGCTTTGTCCTGTTTAGACTCAGAAATCCCCTCATAAATGCCAAAGGGTTGAGGCCGTTGTGTCCTCTCTCCACAGCTCAGTGATTGGCCCAGCAAGTGCCTCATCTGCCAGATTCTGGCAGTGGAGACCAGAGGCACAGGTGGTAGAAAATGAGATGAGCTCAGGTTGCCAGGACCCTAGCTTGGACCTAAGCCGTGTTCATCCTAAAATTTGGTCATGTCTTAAGTACTTCTTCACAACTACCACCAGAGAGCCTAGTTGATGAGAGACTGAGGATCCACTTGGGAAAATACTTAGACCAAGGGACAAACAGTTGTACAAAAGAGGATCAGAGAATGGAGCTGACTATCACCTCGTCCAACACCAGTAGACTCCATTGACCTCCTAGAAGAGATAATATGGACCATTCACATCTTGGAAGTATGTGGTACCATGGCCTTGGGGTGGAAGGTGAAGGACACATTTCCTGTTACTCAACTTTGAGAAGGGACTTTAAGAATTCAAGTTTCTAGCATTGGGAATCCAAGCCAAAATAACGGATGAATTCGGTTAAGGCATGGTCTGTCAGTAGACTCTCAGAGCAGGAGAGATTTAGGCCACAGGTATTAACACCTCTGTCCTCTTTAAAAATTGAGTGGCCCAGGGGGAACCCAACCACTTATCTACCAAACACTCCATTTCTGTCCTCTTTTCTGGGTTCTTCTCACTTAGCAGACAAGTTCTTTCCTTGTGGTTGAGGACAAGAGCTACATACAACCTTAGATTACTCCCCAATGTGAAAGGAATTTCTTTCTTCTCCTCTGTACATTGATTCTAGTTGAGAAACCTGGCCACTTCTGAATTACACGTCCACCCTAGGTCAGTGCCTGCATTCAGGAAAACAAGATATTCTTAGAAGTAATCTCAGGTCAGATGCACACCTCTGTGACCAGAGAAGTGTCAATAAAGAATATTAGGCCAGGATCACCAAACCTAATCACCAGAGCTGTCATATTCCATCCCATACCCCTTCACTCACACTAATATCAGCACAACTCCAAAGAAAACCTCTAGGACTGGTGAAAATGAAATATAGTCAGGGATCAGTCCCACTTGGCACATCTACAATTTTATTACGCAGCTCATTCAGTTTTATTTAGTGTGGCTATCTCATTTCCCACTATATTGATCTATTATTGGGTCCATCTATAGTAGAGGAGAAGCTGGAGATAGAGAAAATACCTTTCCCTACAAAAATAGTAACATACACATGATTAGCATGTAGAAAACCCCTTTTCATTTATCCCTCACAAATGTTCTCCATGTCAACACACATCATCTTGCATTCTTCTCTACTTCTTCATAACTTTCCACTAGGACTTGAATTAGTGAGACCTGGAGACAAAGAGGAACAGAGAGGTGGATGAATGAGCATGAAGAGGACAGGGCAGTCAGAAAATGACAGACTTCTGGTTCTTCTTTGCATGGATATCTGCCCACATAAAAACACACATCTGTAACATGAACGCCGACACACATGCATTAGCTGATTCAAGCTTTTATAAAAGAAATCCTGAAGTTGAGCCTCGTCTTGTGACAGCTGATAAGACTTAACATCATCCCTTGTTCCAGTAAACCTGTAAGGGAAGAACACTGGCAAGTAGTTGACAATTCCAGAGAGATTTTGAAAGCAGACCTTTCACAACCTTCTTTGAAAGCTTTTCTGATCCTAAGTCCAATGTTAAACTATAGCCAATATATTGTTTAGCTTGAATGTAACACACGCATGTGTACGCGCGTGTGCACGTGCGCACGAGCGCACACACACACACACACACACACACATACACACACACACACACACAGTTCATGTTATGACCAAACAGTATTTTGTTTCTAATTATTCAAAAGAATGTATTTTTTCCTTTATAATTCATTTCTTATAACTTTTCTGATACTTACCTTTGGTCAGGAACCTTTTATAAAATTTTGTTTGTAAAAGAACGGTAATATATTTTGTGTAGTAATCTACTTAAAGGCATCTTACAGAACTGTTATATAGCAATTAGGAATTGCTAGAACTTTCCTTTAAAGACTAAGATCAACATGGTCAAAAAGTCTGAGCACGAGTTAGAAACAACTAAATATTAAAAATGCAAATGGCACAGCTGAACTCAAGGGAAATGCTTCCCAGGCAGACAAAAGTACCATCAAAACTGCTATAGTGATGTTATGAAATTTTAATTCATGATCCAAATGTCTTTTCCTAAGTCCCAATACCACTTTCCAATATATCTTTCAAATTATAGTGGGACTTGGTGGATAATGCTTTAAAGATCCCTTAAATTGCAAGTAGATGAATATTTGGCCCTAAATACTTAAAAAATTCTTACTGTGGTTAAGCTGAGAGATTCAGTAGGAAGAGTTACAGCCGCATACAGCACTTTGCTTCTTACATCTTACATCTTCTAGCAACCAGAATGTGTTTCAGGCACGCATTCTGGAGTTATGTTTAACAATCCTGAGGCATCATCTCTATTCAGCCTCACAGCCTCCGGTGGAGATGAAGAGAATATTAAATAATCAAGAGGGCCCACCATGAAATCCTGTCGTGCTCCGGAAAACCTCAACATTAGGACAATTGCTTTTTCTTGATATTATCTTTGCATCTTGTTTCAGAAATAGTATTTCTTTTAAAATGAGCATTACTGGGTGATTGAGGTCAGGGGCAATCTTGAGTATTGATGATGTGTTAAAGGAAATTGTGGTTTACCTCTTTGAAAAATAAAACTCCTCTAGTTGATGCTGAAAATTTTATTCAGATGTGACTGAGCTTGCAAGATCTCAAGTAAATCAGCTGTACTCTCAGTGGTGTGGGGAGAAAGTGGGAACAAGGGGAGGCTGTATGTTTTGGGATTGATGAAGGGCCTGAGGTATTTGCTGTGACCAGAGGTTGGTTCACAGTCACACTTGTTTTCTATAGCTACATAAAAAAATGACTAAAATTTTTACCATTTTGAAACAATTCCTATTTATTACTGTTCAGCATTGTGGCTCAGAAGACCATACACAATCAAGTTGTTGACTGGACTAAATTTTCACTAGGAGCTAATGTGCTTCTAGTCTTATTCCTGGTTTCCGTAGGGCCAGGGCTCCTATTTTCTTGCTGGCAGTCATCAAAATGTCCACTCTGAGCTCTTAAAGTTTGCTCTTTAAGTTACCAATGGTGGGCCAAATCAACACCCTTTGAAATTCTGACCTTCTCCATGGTTGACATCAAGACTCAGATTTAAAGGACTTAATGTGGTTCCAGATTGCATCCTTATCTTCAGATGAACCCTCTTCCTCAGGGTCTACACACAATCCTGGGAGGGACACCATGTTCACAGTCCCAAGGAACCTCCTGGGCACGAGGATCAGTGCATGGGAGACTTGTGGGGCATCTTGGACTCTTCTGTCTACCACAGTGGTGTTGATCAAGACCCTCACAGCCACCGACCGCAGCCTGAGGTCCTTCTTAGATGGCCATGCACTTTGGTGAGGGTTGTGAGAAGGGTGGGGATGGAGGAAGAATGCATGGAGACTGATTACCAGGATGCCTCTGGATCAACCTACTAATGCAGCTGGTGGTTCCTTGTGTCCTTAAAACTATCTGAAAACTTTAATCAGTGAAAATATAAACCTAGCCAGAGATGTAGGAAAGGGCTTGGCGGCTTCTACCATGGTGAGGGATCACGGCAACTGGGAAAATGTGTCATCTCCTTCAGACAGATTCTGTTCTGTGTGCGTTGTTCTCTCAGTGGTCCACCAGACCTAGAGTCAGCCCTGACTGCCCTAAGTCAGGCATATTTGTGCAATCAAGTACAGCATCCTTGTATAAATCATGTATCTGTGGGGATAGGGATTGGGCCAGAGGCCAGTCTGGGCTTGCACAGAAGCCCTGGCATCTTGTTGCTCCTAATAGGAGACAGAAATATATTCACTCTGAATTCACAAAGCAAAGGACATAGAGCGGGAATTCTCACCTCAGTGCTACTGACATTCAGGGTCAGATGAGTCTTTGTTGTTGGAGCTGTGCTACACACAGTAGCATGTCCGCTCCTGGCCTCTACTCACTAGATGCCAGTAGCATGTCTCTTGAGTTGTGATGCTAAAATGTTGCCTGATATTGCCAAATATTTTAGGAGGGGCAAGAAAATTACCTTTACTTGAGAGCTACTTCTAAAGATATAATTCTGTAGGAGTGAAAATTTTAGAAAATTCATCCACCACTGAGACTTACTTTCTTTTTTTTTTTGTGGGAGGGGAATGGAAAATGCAAAACGGGGTGGGGGAGTGAACCAAGTCACCCCTCTGTGAACATGATGCCACTGTCATGATTATGTTGTATTATATAACAAAAGAGATGTCTAGATATAAATATACCTCAAATCTATATGCCTAGGATAAGAATGTCATCTGGAACCACGAAGTCCTTTAAATCTGAGTCCTGATGTCAACTATAGAGGTGGTCAGAATTTCAAAGGGATTTGGAAAAAGACAGAAGAAAAAGTCAGAAAGAGAAGAGAAAAAAAGAGGAGAGAGAGAGAGGAGAGAGAGAGAGAGCACACACAAGCAAGAGCTAATGAGCACATTACAGCAGTCCTAATGAAATAATACCTGAAGTTATTACCTTGGCTCTCTATCATTCACAACCTCAGGAGTCCCAACATAATAGACAAAGGGAACAAAAAAGGATTAGAGATTATGAATCTTGGAGCTATGTTCATTCTGTGTGGGGATGAATCTGGTGGGGTATGGCGGCCAATGTTCTTTTCTGCTAACTGGGGTGGCTGGACCTTGGTGTTCTTTCTACCTTGCATCGTTGGTGGAAATAAGCCTTTTCAGCCTGCCTGAAACTGTGAGCCTGACGTTTATAGCGAGAAGTATATTGGAAAGCTCCCTCATTCTGATTGTCTTAGTTGTCTCGCTTACATTGTAGAAAAACAATGGAACAGCTATTAAGAGTGAAAATCCATAAACATCAAGAAGAATGTGGATCCATGACCCATAAAGCTGATTTATAAAGAAAAATTTGCCAAGAAAACTTGATTGCTTTTATTGATAGAATGGCTAAATTAGAAGATGAAAGGATCGCAGTAGAAGTCATAGATCTTATTTCAGTAATGCAGCTGATATATTATCTCACAGAATTTTGCTTGACAAATTAATTCAAATTAGGTTGGCAGAGGAGTTGTCAGAACAGATTGAGAGCTGGACGAAGGCTCATAAAGCCATGGTAATGACAAACAGCCATGGATGGAGCTGCTATGACTTGCCCGATGTGCTACTGGAGGGATGATTTGGCCCTGGCTTCACTTTATCTCTGAATTCCTTATTGAGAAGAAGGGACCAATAAATACAGCCTTGGCTGCTGGGTCACTAAATGGCAGGCCTCAGAAACACAGGTACTGAGGAAGGACAGGAGCTGTACAGACAGACCATCCCTAGGATGGAAGCCAGGCTCATAGTGAGGCTGTGGGACAAGCTGCAGTGAGGGGGTGGGGTGGAGAGATGTGACTCTGGAGCAGTCAGAAAGCAGGGCATTTTTTTTTATAGTAACAGTTACTCTGCGTTGGGGGAGCTGTATGTCCTAACATAAAAGCACAAATCCAAATACCTATGATGGGGCCAGGTGGGAAGAAGAGATAGAGTGAAACTGAAGAATGCATGACCTGTAAGCAATGAAAATAGGTGAAATCCAGCAGCCTGGCCGAATCACAATCATGATGCTAAGCAAAAGTTGGCCAGATCCCAAAGAAGGCATCTGACAAAACCTCACTTGCATACAGCTCTCTAAACAGGAAAAACTATGCAATTTAAGGATATGTACTCACATGGTAAACGTATAAATAAGAGCAGACAATGACAGCGATGAAAGTCAGGACAGAAGTAAGCCCTGCAGACTGGCAGAGCCCTTGGCCACCTATATGCCATCAGGTGACCTGGCAGTTGGTTACATAACTACTCTTCTCAAACCGTGGGTATATTTTGCACACTTTCCTGAATAGGTGATATATGTTACAATGAAAAAGGGAAACATAAAAGGGTTTGAGGAACAATTATCTGAGGAAGTGGTGATTACTCAACTCCTCTGGATTCTGGCCAAGTGCAATGGGGCAATGCTTTCAGGCGAGGATTCTTTATGTTGTTCCAAGTAGTTGGGTTTGAACTCGGTGTACGTCACTCTCAGCCCCTTTTTGCTTAGTTTGTTTTTCAGACTGGATCTTGTGCTCTTGCCTAGGCTGGCCTCAACCTGCAGCCTTCTATCTCTGCCTTCCAAGTTGCTGAGATTTGTAATTTCAGTATAAGTATTGGCTCAGCCCCAGACTAAGCTTCTAAAAGAAGATATAAGGATTTAAAAAAAATATGATATGAAGTGATAACTAATTTCAAAGGTTTTTTTTAGATACTGGAAGCTAACAATGTAGATCCACTAAAGCAGGTCTAAAGGTGAGATTTGGGCTGACGAATACCAGCATGTGTGATTTCTAAAGAAGAGGGCAGACATTTCTGCCTGACTACATTTAGTGTGTTATTTGAATTTATTTTTATATGGGAAACCTTATGGTAATTGCTAATGAGTTGGTGGAGCTTTATACTCAGAACTATTCCATTTTACTACTCAGAAAATTGAAGAACATTGTCCAATGTAGTGGATATTATCGGACTTTGTCTGATAATATCCACCACTAGTAGCTTTGAACCTACGCTGATTTAATTGCAAAGCCTATTCTGACACTGGTTTTGTAAGGGTCTGTGAATTTACAGTGAGTCTGGTGTTTCTTTTCTGGCCCTTGCTCCTGGAAGACATTACTAATCAAACAATATGCTTTCCTGCTGAGCTGAGACCCATTTTTTATCTCAACTCTCCAGGATCCCACTCATAAGTGACTGGAGGTGGTGAATTATATAGAATTTACATCCTGTCCTGATACCCTGCAGTTCCTATTCCCAGAGTTTTGGTGTTGGAGTGGATGTTTCCTAAAAGGTGTTGTTGGATGCAAGCATTGTCAGCACCGTCTAGTACTTTGGGTCAGATTCTTCTTTGATAAAAAACTGTCTAATATGTGTGGTTTTTATGAGACTGGATTCTTTCTGCTGTTGTCATTTGACCTTATTTCACCTTCCCATTTTAGAACTAGGATGTTGACTAGGTGTTCACCAGAGCACCCCAGTGCAAACAACAAAACAAAACAAAAACCTTGAAAGCTGCTCCCTTCACTATAAAAGAAAAGCACTGGAAGTGGCTCTGTGGCTCAAGTGGTAGAGCGCTAGCCTTGAGCTGAAGAGCTCAGGGACAGTGCCCAGAGTTCAAGCCCCACGACTGACCAAAACAAAACAATACAAAAAACCAAACCAGAAAAGCACTGTCAAAGGTATCCAACTGGGGGCATTAAGTGATCTTTTACAAAAGGGAAAGACAGTAATGTGCATGACATCAGGAGGTGAGTGCAGAAAGGAGGAAGGGCAGAAATAATACATGCTAACTAGGCATCTGTTCCCTATACCATGGCTAGAGACCTGAGTGAGGACCATTTTAGGAAACAATAGATCATTAGGGCCAGATGGAGCCTAAGAAACATATAGTCTGTCTTACTCATTTCATTAATCAGGCCCATGGGTGTGGTGTGATTCATCCAAGAAGCCAATATACATCTTCCATCATACTCCAGTGATACGCACCATAATACCAGCACACCATAGAGTTATAGTTGGGAAAATTCGCCTTAGGTTTAAACGACTCGGGTTTATATCCCAGCTTCATCCCTCTCTAGCCATGTGACCATGGGCAAGTTTACAGGAAATATTATATAGAGTTTTAAGTATTATAGGAGAAAGTGTAAGTAACAGTATGTGGGTCTAATGCCTGGCATGAAACGAAGACTCAGAATCTATTGTATTTTAGTACACACAGGTGTATGTTTATATAAAACATATGAACATATAAAATGATCATATAGTATGTACATACTATGCTGTAAGGCCTGTATATCCAAGGGCTTCAATAGTTAAAACTGACTACTTTTATGAAGTTGGATTTATATGGCCATTTTGGCATTGTTATGTCATTTTGGAAGGACAGTATGGTATCTTTTATAAAGAAATCTTGCCTAAGTGCTGCTGTGAGAGGTACCACATTTCAGTAGCTCCTCAGTGCCCTGCTGGTTCTGTTCTCTAAAAGGTGGTGCTTCTTAGTTCCAGAATGGCAGATATAAGTGAGTTTCCTGATTGGGCACTTTTTTTTTAATGTGTCCCTGTCATAGAGCTTGAATTCAAGGCCTGGGTATTGTCCCTGAAGTTTTTGCTCAAGTCTAGCATTCTTCTACTTGAGCCAAAGCTCTGTTTCTGGCCTTTTGGTGGTTAATTGGAAATAAGAATCTCACAATCTTTCCTGCCAAGGCTGGCTTTGAACTGTGGGCCTTGGATGTCAGCATTCTGAGTAGTTAGGATTACAGGCATGAGCCACCGACACCAGCCTGGGCATCTCTTAATAAAAGGTTAAAGAGTTATTTGAAATTAAGTCTTTATAAATAGAAAAGAAACATCTATTGGGAAAGAAAATAATCCAATTCATGTAGGTGAGTGAATTGTGTCTTGATGATTTTCTGGGGTTCTTCCCAGACAGCTGTGGCCTCAAGGTGCTGGTTAGGACTGGGGTGAATATTGAGCCTGGGATGGTTTTGGATGGTGTAGGGGTAGTTGACAACATTTGAACATTCAAAGGTGGAATCATAACCCAGAGCCCAGGAGGCTATTAGAGAGGTCAAATTGGGGGAGTAGTGGAGGACAAGGCAAATGTAGGTTATAGAAAGTCACACAACTGGCCTTTGTTATCCAGGCATTCTGGTGGTGACCAAGGAGGGATAGGAGGTCACTCAGATCATAGATGGGCACACAGACAGATGGATACTATATCGATAATTCTAGATACATAGTTAATAAATTGATGTTAACAATAAGTTAATTTCCTATTGTTTTCTATTGCTGCTGTAATAAATTGCTATAAATATAGTGGGTTAATACAGCTAAAAGGTTTTGTTGCTGCCATTTTATTATGGAACAGGGTCTAGTTTTGTTGGCCAGGCAGATCTTGTAGGCTCAAGTGATACTCTCAACTCAGCCTCCTGAGTGCTGAAATTGTAGGGTTGGCAAAAACAACATGAGTTTTAATTTCACAATTTCAGGGATCAGAAGGTCAGAAGGTCTGTGTTCAATAAGGTCAAGATCAAAGTACTGGCCAGGCTGTCTCTTCCTGATGCCTATGGAGATGAGTTCCCAACTAAGCTCATTCAGTTTTTTCCTAGAGTTAGTTCCTTGTTTCTTTGCTGGTAAAATGTGTATACTCTATGCTCCTCCAAGCTACCTGAGTTCCTCTAAGCTTGCCCCTGGCACCCTTGGCTTCTTCTTACTGCATCCCTACTTTTTCTTCTGCTTTTTTTTGGCTCTTGTTATTGTATTTGGGCCCACATTGCTAATCCATTATAGCCTCCTTATTCCTCCTTATTTTTAAGGACAACTAAAATACAACATTGATTCTGTCTTCAAACTCCCTTTCTAGTAATACCTAGCTTTGTAATTGAGTAATAACAGCATGGAGAGCATCTTTCAAATTATGTTCGCCACAGATTGATGAATGGATGAATGGAGTGATATACAGAAAATTAGAGGGCAGAAAATAGATAAATAATAAGTGAATGGGTAGATTGCTAACTAGATAATAAGTAGATAGGTAATAAGTCCTTAGATTGACACATGGGTAGATAACAATAATGTGTTATATTAATAGCAGATCACAGTTGTTATGTAGTTAGGAATGCTTTCACAGTTAGGGTTTGAGTAGCATTCTTACTCAGGAGTGAATGTAGTGGTGTCAGCATAATTTGGCCTGTTATTTTACTTATTTATTTACTTTGTGGTTCTATAGTTTTACTTAGATGTCCACTGTTTTCTGCAATATGCCCTAGTCTTGTGACTTTTGACAAATGAAGTTGCTACACAAGTCAGATATAGTAAGCAACTGTTCTATACTCCATTTCTGTTTGTTTATTCTTAGTACACTCAGAAGTATTCATTAAACAACTACATTTTTCTGAGCATTGTGTGCTATATTACTGATACAAAGTAGAAGAAGACAGATGTAGTCCCAGCTCTCACAAAGCTGTATTCTACTGAGGGAGATTAGATAGACTGGTACTACTGCTCTAAGTGATAAATGTGATGGGAAGGAGAAGTGGAAGATAAAACACATCAGAAGACTCATGACTTAGCTTCAGGGGTCTGGAAAAACATGGTGTAAAAACTAACATCCTATCTAAGACCCCCAGGGAATAGTTATATAAAGGAACCAGCTATCTTAAACACTAACACCTCATCAAGTCTACTTCCCCTGCACTGGTTATTTCTGTTCCTGATTGCTCCTGCACAGATCTGTACACACACTGCATATTCAGGATATGTGCATTCTTTCAAATGCAAATGTGTTCTGCAAAAAAAGTGTCTTCTCCTTGCATAACTCAGCAGTGTTCTCTATGGGTTTGGCAAGGATATCGTTCTTGCAGCTTTTTGTTTTCATTTAATGGTAATTTTTGCTCTGGGTAGGGTGAGGAGCCAGTATCTGTGAGGTTAAGGTGCTGTGCTGCCTGGCTGACTGCTCTGTAACCAGAGGACCTGGTGCTCTGGCTGCCTTCGCTGTGCCCTCTGGGCACAGAGGCTGCTGCTGAGGCTGGTCGGTGAAGGTGGAAGCAGCAGGGCTTCTACTCAGCTCTTCTCTGCCTCTCATGTGAGATTCACATGTGCAGAGCAGAGCTGAAGGAGCTGGACAAATGGAGTGCCAAGAACCCATGCTCCTGTCCTCTCTTCCTGTCACTTCCGACCACATCACAATTCCCTAGTCAGAGCTTTGGTGGTTTCCGAGAGACAAAGGAACCTGATAAATAAGTTGAGATGACTGGAGAGCATTTTTTGGTCTTAGATGTTGTATGGCCCAATGGGTGACCTACGTTGTTCTTACTACAAATTGTATGTGAGCTTGCCTAGCTACTCGTCTCTTATGTACTACTTGTCAATTTTAGGTGGTGAGTTTAAATAACACATAAGAAAAGAAAAAAGTGGTGGGGTTAAGAGCATTAGTTTTAAAGTGAATGTATGAATCATAACTTGGCTCCTTAGTGGTTGTATCACTGTAGTATGTTACTCTCTGAACTTCATTCTCCTCAGATGCAAAGTAGAGGCAGCACTGAAGGAAATAGTGCGTATCTAGTTATTCTAGGGCTTAATAAATTCCCATAGTTTCAATGATTGTCAGATGTTCTTCACAGTCTGCATTCCTTGATATACCTTCTCATGTTAGTTTCTTGCTTTACTGACTGTGAAGAACTAGTGACTCTCAAACAGAAGATTGTCTTTTAAAGCCTTGATTTTTCATCTTAGGAATCCAAGCTGGAAATCGAAGTGAGATATAAATTTCTTTCTTTTTATTTATTTATTTGTTGGTACAGGGGTTTGAACTCAGGGTACAGGGTCATAAACTCATACTTGCAAGGCAGGTGTTCTTATCATTGAACCATTTCTCAAGACCTCTTGTGTTTTAGTTATTTTTGAGATACTGTCTCACTTCCTATAGAACTGTGCATGGGCCAAGTCCACCCGAAGTTTCCATCCTAGCTAGGATTATAGGCATATACCACTGCACCTAGCTCTCAGTTGAGAAGGAAGTCTCATGAACTTTTCTGTCAGAGCTAGCCTCAAAACGTGACCCTCCCAATCTTAGCCTCCCAAGTAGCAGAATTACAGGTCTGAGCCACCTGTGTCTGGCTTAGATCTGGTATTATTTAATGTTGACAATCAAAAGAGAGATAAAAGACACATTTCTAACTGGGCTTTGCAACTGAATTTAGACCATTAAAATTCTGCCTGTTTATCTAAGAAAAATATAGTCATGAATAGATAAGCTTTTTTGCAATATCTGCATAAATGTGAGTTTATGTTGGACAATAACAGGTCTTCCCAAAGGATTAATACTTATTAGAAAATATAACATTGTCCTAACCCTCAGTATATCTCTGAATTCAGTTGATTGACACTTTATTATTAGTCTACTCTCACTGATCATTCTCACTATACAAAGGACCTAAAGTCTTCAGGCAATACTTCCTATTTCTTGCTTGTGCTTTTTATTATCAATGAAATATTCTTAATTTTATATGGGACACACAAAATATTTCTATAGAATATGATTGGCAATACCAGCCAGATCTACTAGTACATACCTGTAATCTCAGCACTCAATGAATAGAATCTTACATTTATCCATCCAATTATTATTTATTGAGCATGTATGGAATGTAGGGGATAAAGAGGTGAGTAAAATAGAGAATACCTGCTCTCTTGAAACTTTATTAAAGGAAATTAGTGTGTTTAGCCTGGAAATAATATGGCTAAGATATAGCCAAATATTTCAAGGATTGTCAAACATGTCATTCAGAGTACCTATCTGATCTATATGCTTCAAAAAGTAAGAGCAAAGACTAGTAGATAGTTTAGGAAGCAAGATACTGACTCCAATTAAAGCAGAAGACACACAATGGAATTTTACACAGCCATTAGAAAGAATACTATTATGTCATTTGCAGGAAATGGATGGAGCTAGAACAAATCATGTTAAGTGAGGTGGCCAAGCACAGAGAGACAAATGGTACGTGCTTTCTCTCATATGCAGAAGCAAGAGCTAAAATACATCAAGACATGAGACCTTATACCGGTCTCTAGGCCTTCACACATAGTGAGACCAAAAGACACTCTTAAGAGAGGAACAGAAAGGCACAATGTCTGTGTGCATCTGATCATACAAAATAATATTGATCGCAATGAACTCCAGGAAATGGAAATGAGGGTTAAAATTTTTTTTTTTTTACTGTTCTTGGTTTTTTTTCCTTTTGTTCTGTTCTGTTTGTTTGTTTATATGTCTTTGGGAGTGTAAGGGAGGCACAGAAGTGGAGGGGCAAAGGATAAACAGATGCAGCAATGGTACTCACTGGATATGATGTGGAAAATGAACTATACAACTTGTGGGTGGGGATGGGAGGGAAAAACTGGGAGAGAGTGAGGGAACAAATGCACTCTTTACCTGACTTATGTAACTGTAACCCCTCTGTGCATCACCTTTATTATAACAATTAAAAGTTCTTTTTAAAGCAGAAAACAATGTTTTTAGAGGGAATGAGCTCCTTTCCATTCTGAAGGTAATCAAGGAGAAAATAAGCAGCCCTCAGTTATGCTCAGTATCGTTCAGATGCTCATAGGAAAGTTTCAATAGATGACCTTGTAAGATACCTTACAACTCTGTGAGTCTGTGAATCACTGGGTATCATCACATGATGGCACCGGCAGAAATGGTTACAGAGACTGCCATCCTGCCTTAACCACTGTCAACATGCATTTCTTTTATTTTTAGCATATTGGAGGGACAGGAAGAAGGTACAAGTCTATTTCTTTTAAAATAACTACTTTTCTATTTTCTTGTGATTAAGACATTTATTTAAGACCATCCTTGCTAGTAAAAAGGCACATAATCTCTGGTTCTCTTCAGCCCCTGTCATGACAGATTAACATTAATAATTTAGAGAACAGCAGCATTAAAAGTAATTACAAACTGTCAGAAAGATACAAGAAATATGACATAGCTCATAGCTTCTTTTTAGACCTCAAACATTATTCAAGAGGAAAAATAATTACATTTTCCTGTTCATTTCCTAATACAAATAACTTAGGATATCTCATAATTCTTGAAATTTGCAATTAATTCATTGAAAAACTAATGTCAGGCTGAAAAAAGGCCCATCACAATTTTCCACTGTGGAATAGTTCCTTAGGGCACATTCCCAATTGCCTTGTCAAGGCTTCTTTTAAATGCATTCACATAGCCACGTGAATAAATCAACTAGCATTTAAAAATATAAATTGTCTAAACCTAATTGTACATGCATTTAGCTCTCTCCTCTTTTGTTTATCTGAGTACAAGAACATTATATTTGTTGCTATGACCATTGCTATGACCAAAACAACTGGGAAAAATTTAGGGAAGGATTTAGTTCGACTCATGGTTTCCAAGGAGTTCATCACAGAGGGGAGGGGCATGGCAGAGTGGGGCAGTTCACATCATGGTGGCCGGTAAGTTGAGAAAGGGAATATAGAGAGGGACAAGACAAGTTATAGCCCTGAGGCAGGTTTCCATCAGGAACCTGCATTCTCCAACTGGGCTCTACCTCCTACTTCTCCTAATCTCCCAGTGATGTCAATCATATTCTGAATCCACCAAAGAGTTAAAGAATTACGTAACAGTCAACTTTGCAGTTCCCTCCTTGTGTTCATGTGGGAGCCCCTGGAAAAACCCAGGGTCCCACACGGACTGGCTGTCATTTCAGTCATATGTAGGGCCAGAGGTCAGATCCAGTCTTAGCTCAGGGTGGATAGGATCTGATTGAATGAAAAAAGTGGAGCCAAAACATGAAATTGTGAGCACAGAGGGCTTTCTGGGACATTTATACTCTTTTTGCTTGAGGGTCTTTTGTTTGTGTTGGTAAAGGTGATGGTGTACCTGACCCTCTCCAGGGGAAAGTAAAGATATCTTTGTCTGCAGTCACATGGAGAGAGGTGTGTGTGTGTGTGTGTGTGTGTGTGTGTGTGTGAGAGAGAGAGAGAGAGAGAGAGAGAGAGAGAAAGAGAAAGAGAGAGAGAGAGACAGACAGACAGAGACAGAGAGGAGAGAGAGAGGAAAGAGGAGAGAGAGAGTTAGAATAAAACCTTCCATTTCAATGTCCTGCTAACATAGTAACAAGAGCAGGTGGGGGTTGCTGTTTTAGGACAGAGGTCAGCAAACTTTTTGGGTAAAAGGGCAGATAAATGTTTCTACACTTTGTAGATCAAATGGTTTTGCTGGCCCTTCTCACCTCTGCTGTTATGTATCAAAGCACCGCAGACAATACATAAATAAAATCGCTGCAGGATTTCAGTAAGCTCTATTTACAAAAACTTGAGGCAGACCAGATTTCCCCCTTAGGTCATAGTTTTCTAACTTTTGCTTTAGGGAGTATAACTTTGACTTAGTATTGACTTTTGTTTGATAAAGTACAAATTGTTTTTGTCATTTAGGACTTATGGACCATAGAAAACTCTGTTCCTCCTCCTTTGCCTTGTAGGGTATGAGCCAGTTTAGAGTCTATCTTAGCAGTCCTGGACTAGCTTCTTATCCTATAGGCTCTCTCATTGACAAGTTCAAGTAAAACTTTGAGCTATCCTCATGGATTCCTTATATGAGAATTGCATTTTAAACTTCTTGAGAAGCTGTAATTTGACAGCCACACTACTAGGCAGGCAGACAAGCTGATACATAAAGGAACTGGCCTCGGAAGGTTGGTACAGCCTGTGTCCACTGAGGTCCCTGTGGCACCTTTGTCCCATGATGCCCCTTTCTCCAGGAATAACATGACCCTCCATGACAGAGAGAGCCTCTGATTTCTAAACATCAGCCACAGTTCTGCCAAGTGCGTGATGTGGCCAGTGGAATCATTCCATTAACAACTCAGTTACCTAGAATATTAAAAAAGAAAAGAAAAAGCTCTCATACTGTTTTTCCTGTTATGACTTAATCCTGAAAACAGAACCAATAAAATCCTATCCATCCTCTCTGGGTTTAGTGAGCGTCTGGTTCCTGAGGCTCACACTGAAGTGTACCCACTGCCTCAGTGAATCAGTCTCTTCCAGTCAAACATCTGAGCCAGCAGGCTCCTTTGCCCAGACAGTTCCTATTGTTCCCAGCCCCACTTGTGATAAAAGCTGCCACATGTCTTCTGTATACAAGGCATATATTTCCCTCTGCCAGCTCATGTCATCTTCCTTGCCACCCCATGCAGCTGGCTAGTACACAGCCACTGTGTATACAGGGGAGATACGGTAGCTGAAAGGTGACCCATTCCCCTAAGGTTGCACTGATAGTTCTGCCTGTTCCTCCCAGCCTTAGTCCTGCACTATGTGCCATTTTTCTCTTATTTGCTTACAATTCTGTCACTTCAGGATGTATTTTAAGGCTTTAGCTTTGTGTTTAGATGTATAAATATGACTTAGAATTGTTTTGGCCTCTGAATTGACCTATATCATGAAATGATTAGTGTTGATAATCTACGGTAACGTAGATTTATTTGGATTCTCTCACATGTTGTATTACACTCCCCTTAAAAAAAATTCTGCCTTCTTATTGATTGGATATTTTTTTATGATTCTATTTTTTTCTTTGTTGGTTTATCAGGTAATTTCTTGATGTGCTTTAGGGCTAATGTTATTTAAATTTCTATTTTTACATATATGTGTACATATATATATGTAGTTGGTATTTTTTGTAGAGTTTTAAATAAGAAAATTAAATAATAAACAAAAAGCCAGTATATTTACTCAAATAGTTACTATATCTAATGTGCTTTTTTTATTTCTTTCAAGTCGCGTTTATATTTGAAATAATTTTTCTTCTGCCTTAAAGGCCTTCTTTAATATTTCTTGTATTGCAGGTCTGTTGGTAGTAAATTCTTTTAGATTTTATATCTATATAAAAGCTTCTTTTAAAAAAAAAAACAAGATGTCTAGAGATGACTTCAAAAGAATTCTAAGTCAGCAGATTTTTGTTTTCATATAAATATTCTTTTTTTCTTATTTTGTTTTTCTTTCAGCAGTACTAGGGATTGAATTCAGGAACTCAATACCTTGCCATTTGGTAGGAAAGTACTCTACCACTTGAGCCACACCCACATCCCCAGCCCAGAATTCTTGTGTTTCTTGGAACATGGTTAAAGTAGTGGGAGCCAGTTTAATCTGTGGGATTCATAGTGGGATCAGAGCAGCACTTACTCTAGGTTTAATTTGTCCCTACAACTGATATAAGACCCTCTAAGGAAGTGGTTGTTTTCATTCTGGCTGCTGGGAAAAGCCACTAACAGAGGTTACTGATCACCATATTCCTTTTGGGTAGCTCTTTCTTTGTGCAAGTTCTGTTCTGCATCATTGGGTCTCTCTACCCATCCTATTGTTGCTTTCCTATTCTGGCATGCAAGATACATATAATGACACCACTTATAGGTCTTAGGTGGACTTCCCACCTGTAGTCAACTGTAGGGTGATAAGGCAATCCTGGTGCAGCATGAGCTCATGTAAACAATCTGCTCAATCTACCAGTGTTGGAGATGGACAAGGTGTATGTGTGTGGAGCGGGGCAAGAGACAGAGAGACCACACCAAGTAAGCAGATTTACAGGAAGAACTCCTAGTATGCATGCTTGGCCCCTTTACTTCCAGGTGTTCCCCTCGTTCCCCTCCATTTTAAAGGCCCTCACCTCCCAACCCCTGCCCATCACCCTCTCTAGAGGCCACCCACAGTGGTCTCTTCTTTGTTCTCCTATCTCTAGTCAGCAAAGGATATGCTTTTGTTCCCTTATCTTGGCCTGCTCCAGAATGTTATCTATATGCAGGCCTAATTTGTTTGAACATCTCTTTCACTTCCCCAGGACCTTCAGGATGGCTCTCTTACCAAGGTCAACTCTACTCCCCTCCCAGGAAATTCAGTCCTTATCTTTGTAGTGGTTTATGCATTTTATTCCACAGCACCAGGGGATGGAAATGCCACATTCTCTTTTAGCAATCTAAATTAAGTTTAATCTGGGATAACAGAAAATTCAATCTGTTTCCTTTGAGGAGTTTCTTCTACTGCCCACCCAACCCTACAAGGTGGGGCACATTCCTGATGTCCTTGTAGCACAGCCTTTTTAAGGGGCCTCTACTTTGTCTCTAACCTTTACAGCTCACTGTTTGGCCCATGGGCCCTAAAAGGCCCTTGAAAAATCGGTACATGATGAGACAGAAATGTATACTTTTCATGTTCCCATAGCCATCTGCCTGTATTGATAACTTTGTATGGCCAATGAATGATATTATAAATGACACTTTGCAGAAAAGAGTTCTCTACCCAAGACATGTTCATTGTCCCAGTCCTGATGTTCACTTGAATATTAAGTCCTGAGGCTGAACTCAAACACCTATAGTTCTCAGGGCTAAAGCATTGACTGTTCCATTACCACTGACAAACACCACTGCACAACTTGGCAGGACCTGATCTAAGACAACATCTTAATCAGGCCGCAACAACAGACTGCTGTTGATGTTGCAACTTGAACCACCAGCTGGCAGGGAAGTCCAAGATCAAGGTGTTGACAGGTCATGTTCTGTGGGGGCCTGCTTCCTGGTTTGTAACCTACTGTCTTTGTGTACCAGCTCGTGGTGGAAGTGGAGAAAGGAAAACTGCCATATCTGACCATGCCATATCTGACTTGTTATATATATACAATATATATGTGCAAGTATATATATTGTGCTGGCCCTGGGCCTTGAACTCAGGGCCTGGACACTGTCCCTAAACTTCTTTGCTCTAGGCTGGTGCTCTACCAGTTGAGCCACAGTTCCACTTCTGGCGTTTTTTGTGGTTAATTGGAAATGAGAGTCTCACAGACTTCCCTGCCTGGGCTGGCTTCAAACCTCAATCCTCAAAATCTCAGCCTTCTGAGTAGTTAGGATTATAGGAGTCCTATCTTCTTATAAGGACATTAATTTCACTCAGGAAAACTCCACCCTCCTGACATCCTAATACCATCACACTCCACCATTATGTCCACATCACCTCCCACAGACTACCTCCTAATATCTTTTCATTGGCTGTAGGGACATTAATATGCATCCACAGTGTGTTTACAGACCAACTCGCTTGTACAAAAAGCTTTTACTTCTCAAGGCAAAGTTATGGAATATTTTTCTAGAAATACCCTTGTCTTCCTTGAATGGCGTGTTTGCCTTTGGTCTGAGACCACTAAAACACTAAGGCAACCCAAAGCAAGAGCTGCTTTTCTGATATGGGTGAAGGAATCCTATACTGCCATGGAGAAAACCCACACATCTGAAGTCTTTCGTTTGCTGCTCCTTTATTAGCTGGGTGATCTTAGTCAGGTCTTATTTCCTTCATCTATAAATTGAGGATTTCTACAAACATCTGCCTTTTCACTTCTTAGGGGCATTTTGAGCAGTAAATGAGTTAATAGAGCTAAACATGCTTAGAACAGTGCTGTACAAATGCTAGCCATTGTTGTTACCAGCTAATTATACTGCTGTCAACATTCCCTCCTTCTCCATAGTGAGATACATCGCCTGTAGTTTTCAGCATGAGCACTTAGCATGAGCCAGAACCACCCCTGTGTTCCCTTGGAGACTCTCCACCATGTTTCTTAAGAAGTTCAGCCCAGCCAGTTTTTTGCCAGTATTAACTCCAGTTGTACTGTCATGGACTGAGTACCAGATGAAAGTATTTACTGTAAGTTTACACCTCATCTCTAACAGTGAACCAGGGACAGGTATTCATTTAGTGAAAAGCTGCAGAATCACCCGTATACTACTTGTTTTTTTTTTTTTCCTGCTCTTTCTCTATTGGATGCATTTAATTGAATTCAAAGAAGTTAAACCTCAGTAAGTTCTGACTCCAAAGTTGCCCTGAAGTCCATCCTAAGCTAAGCATGGTTCTGTAGGAACTGAAGTTCCTTTCTATCTCAGGGGCCCTCATCTTCCACTGTCTACACAGGACAGAGAATGCCACGTTCAAATCCTTCTCTCCGGGCCATGTTTATGAAGGCAGATCATCTAACTCCTGTCTTAGGAGAAAAACTTATTCGGCTACAGTCTCCTCTCTCCTTGTCACAGCCCCTGGTAGATACTATGAGTGCTTTGCCCTGGGCTTGGAGGAATCCATTGTGTTCAACTGTATGTGGCTGCTGAGCACCATCTATGGTTTCTGCTCATATCAAGAGAGACTCTTCTAAGCAAAAGGATGCCAGCAAACATTACCCACATACAGTTAAAACTGAGTTAATATAATACATTGGAACAGGTACCCTAAAATTTCCATTTTCTCTTGTCCCTTTCACTAATCACCTTGATAGTCCTAGTGATACCCTACCCATTTCTATTGCTCCGTTTTCTCATTTATGAGTTGAGGTTGACTTCTCAGCTCTACAGTTATATGTTCCATGATTCCACTTTGCTCCTTGGGAGTTTTCTGTTGTAAGAATGGCAAAGAAAATGTTACGACTCCTTAGGAAACGTCACTTGGTGGACTCAGTGAATTGATTTAGGTCTCTTGTAGGGGAGCCTTTTCTGCTGTAGTCTTGGGAATTTTAATAGAACTATTGGAAAAGAGTTATTCTCTTTCCTCCAGTATTGGTTATCTAGTAAGCCTAGAGATGGTGATGGTCGTCTTTGATATCATATAAAAAGAACATACCCGAAATTAGACTGACAAACACACATATACATATATACACACAGAGAGAGACAGACTGACAGACAGAAAGATATAGTACTCTCATGGAATCATTGAGTCCCTGGATCCCAGCCTTTCATCTTTCCATCATCATCATCATCACCATCATCATCTTCATCACCATCATCATTATCTATCAAGCTGTCATTTATTTGGGCTAGTAAATGATCTCTTGTGAATTAAGATTCTATTACCTGCAATTGATTGTTACCTAGCATAGGCGATGTTTACATTGCAGTGTTTAACATAAAGATTTACTTGCTTTCAGAAGATTTTTTTTGCTTTTAGATGGTATGCATAGTCTTAGCAGTGAGAGAAAGTTGTATAGTTTCAGCTAGCCTAGGGTAGTACTAGAAGAGGGGAAGAACTCAAGCTCTATGCTATATTTTGTGAATTTTTCTCATTTAATTTCAGAACCATTTGAGGAAGTTGATGTTTCTATTATCTCAATTTTTCAATTGAGAAAGCTGGAGAACAAAATCAGGGCTCACCTGAGCTTACAGAAAATACATAGCAGAACTGATGTTTATCATCAGACTCTTGGTCTCTTGAGTTTGAGCTCTTGACTACTGAACTACAATTCTAAACTAATTTCCTAATTAGGTCTCTTATAGCTGTGTGATGTAATGTCAGTCAAAGTGTGTTGGTTTCCAGTGTGTGGGAAAGGAGCTGAATGAAAAGATAAAAGAGTAGATGGTGGGTTCGTTAGTGGATGTGTGGCATTATGGCTAAAATGAAGCATGGAATATAACTGCCCTCCATGCTCCATTCCAGACAAACCCAGAAAGAAAAGATTACAAAATATAATTATTTAATGGATGCACTTTTGCATTTGGTAAGAATTGTGACCTATGCACACAGTTTTAAAGTGTTAAATAATTTAGCGATAAATTTTGAAATGAAAGTATGTTACATATAACCACATCAACATTTTATGAAGCACATTGAAATTTATTGGCTATCAGTGCAATGTATTTCAACATATCTGCTTGTGATGACCAAATATATCATTTTAATATTTCCTTTCATATGCAATATACATGTACTCACAGGGTGTTGAGGCTTCCTCCAAGGATTTCTACTATTTTTATACTTTTATTTATTTATTTTTTTAGTGCTAGGGTTTGAACTCAGGGTCTTGTACTTGCAGGTGCCTTAATATTTGAACCTTGCCTCTAGCCTTTTGGCTTTAGTTATTTATCTGTTGGGCTCTTGTGCCGCGGACCAGGTTCTGTCGGGACGACGGAGGATACCTAGGGGAGGAATCTGGAATAGGATGGGGAGGTGGCAAACAGACAACTCACACACATTAGGAGTGGATGCTGAGTGCTGAGTGCTGAGTGCGATTTAATGCAGAGGATAGCAAACTTTTATAACAGAAGTCTCCATGAGAAAGGGCAAAAGGTTACACAATCTTGCTGCATGGCTTCATTCTTGGGTGGTCACCAGCTGGGCACCTGATAGGCATTTGTCTCTGGCTTATCTCTAAGGAATACAATGGGTTTGGGTTTCGATGTTTGTCACCAATTAACCATTACCTATTTTTATAGAGGCCTTAACTTTCCCATAAGATCTTTCCTGTCTCTTCTTTAATAGTAAACTTTAAGGAGACCTAGCAATTCTCTTAGTAAATAGCAGGAAATTCTCTCTCCTAAATAATTATCTCAGCAATTGCCCATACATTCTTTCTGTTTTAACTGAGCCTATAGCTTCTTGTAAGTCCCTTACAAACAATTCCTTCTGCTGAAGTGACTTTGTGAAACCCCCAATACTTTTATATTTACTTATAACTTGTCTACTAGCCTTCATAAGAGGGGTTTCAGGTTAGCACTTAACTCTGGTGAGTTAGTCATATTTTTTAAGACACTCATCAGATATTGGAGTCGTCAACACTCTTAAGAAAGAGCTTTGAATAAGGGGACATTGACAATGAGCAAGTACAAAAAGCAGCAGAAGCAGTAAAAGATTAACAGGCACTCTTATGAGGGAAGAAAGACAGAAACACATCTTTTCCCAGGGGTTTGCCAGCCTTTTTCCAGGAGTAGGCCTCTTAGAAGCCCTATTCTCCGAGGTAGACTTCGGTGAAGTCCCAAAACTTGGAGATAGGTTTCTGTGAAGCCCCATTCTCTGAGGTAGACTTCGGTGAAGTCCCAAAACTCAGAGCTAGGTCTCTGAAGCCCCTATCATGGTCTGATAGATGGTTTCCCATGCTAAGCAGACTCCTCCACTGGAGTCGGCGTGGCACTCTTGCTTTTTTGTTAAGGCTGGTCTGGAGCAGATTTCTCCCGTGAAATTGGAATGACAGGTGCATACAGCCAGCTTTTTATTGGGTGAGATGGGACCTCATGAATCTTTTGCCTGGGTTGTCCATTGGCCAGCGTACATTCCTCCCCCAGAGATAGTTAAAGGGAGGGAGTCAGTTGATCTTGGTTACTAGAAAGGCCATTTTCAGAGTACATCAGCTATAGTCTCTTGTGTGATGTTCCTGTGAATCCAGTGCTCCTGAGCTTTCAGATAAATAGATTGTATCTCCTTCCGAAGTTGGGTTCTAGGACAAGAGTGGACTAATTGGGAAATCTTTTAAAACTTCCTATGCTACTTATCATTTTATGTTAATAAATTGACATTGAATTTTTTTATAACAAGTCTCATGAGGTTTGGTAATATGATTCCATATCTGAGAACAGGAACTAATCTTTCTGTGCTAGGAAAGTCATTTTTTTTGTCTTTAAGACTTCAGAGCCAGCTCTCAGATGTTAATAAATTGATCAAGGGAGTGAATTTTCCTTGGTGAGATATAGGCCCTGGCCTGTTTCTTCATTGTAGACCAACTTCTGTACTGGATAGCCTGTGGCATATTTCTAAGCGTATATTCCTTTGTGTGGAACATTTAATTTGTAACTGTGTTTTCATCACACTTCTTTGCTCATGAGCTGATGCTGGGGTCTTATGCTCTAGCTCAGATTTTTCACTCACAGCTGGTGTTTCTATCATTTGGACTAAGCCTTGTCTGATCAATTGGAGATAATAATCTCACAGACTTGTCTGCCTGGCATGGCTTCAAATTGTGACCCTCCGATATCAGCCTCCTGAGTAGCTAGGATTATATAGAGATGTGAACCTTGGATGCCTACAAGAAATATATACTTTTAAACTTGTAGGGGTAACTGTAAAAGTAGTTCCTCACTAGGATTGAAGTGGGAGAGGGTAAGTTTGGTGTTCAGATAAATAGTGTATGGGTAGAAGCTCAGCATCAATTTATTTGTCTCTAGAAAATTCCTGTCATGTTTCATCTGGTTCACCTGCATCTGGGCTGTACAATACCCTGAAACTACCACACAGCCTACCTTGCCTGATAACAAGTGGTAGCATCTGTCAGATGACTGCCCTTTGTTGGCCCAAGTCCACCAAATTGGACCTTCAGTTGGATCACTGCCAATTGTTCCCTGTTTTGTCATTCAGGCATGGACTGCCAACTTCCAAAACTTGCCTCGCCTCTGTCCAGGGTGGCATTTACACACAAAGGCAATGCCCCGTAAACACAGGGCTGAAATAATTTCTGCAGAGTTAAACTGGAACATGAGTGACAAGTAGAATTTCACATAAGGGAGGAGTAATCATGTTTTTCCTCTATAAGATCACAAAAATCATGGTTATTGGTAAGCTGGGGAAAACACACAATTACATAGATATGAAGAAGGTACTGCCTCAACTGGCTGCGCACTACACACCTGGCAGACGGAGTAGGGGTGCTTCGGAGGTAGTGATGTCCGCGGCCAAGGGAGAGAAAAAAGGAGAGATGTTAAGATGCTGAAAATTTAGTTTGCTTGTCCCCTTTGTGCAAGTGACACCTTTAAAATAAAGGTGATTCAATGAGTTTCATTTGTTGAGTCTAGACTCATTTCTAAAGGAGCTAATAAAAATGCAGCAATTAATTGAGACACATTGTATGAATAATTGGTGTAATACCAAGTGGAAGGAGTCATGTCTGCCATGCTGGTGGAAAGAGCATTATTTATCGAGCATTGCCCTGATAGTGTGATCATAGTTCATTCGTTATCTCATGTAATTCATTCCATCACTAGCTGAAGCAGATGCTTCTGTTATCAGCCTTTGACAGATCAAGCAGATTGTAGTTTAAGAGGCTTAAATAGTAAGTGGAAAGGTCAGAATGTAGACAAACCCATGTTGCCTGAATCCAAAATTTCCATTCCCAAACTTTGGTCTGTGATGTCAGTTAACATTAAAAATAGTGAAGTGGCATAAGAAAATTATGATTCTGATTGGACAAACTTTAATATTAGAGTATGTCCATTCCCCAGAAGTTAGATGATTGTGTAGACTTAGGAATACATATTATGAACTCCTTCCATTGTAATGGATTTCCAGCCTGAAGTGGCTAACAGAAAAGGTAATAATACATTGGGTAGGGCACAGTGACTCATATCTGGTGATCTGAGCTACTCAGGAGGCAGAGAGTGGGAGAGGCATGGTTCAGGGCCAGACCAGGCAAAAAGTTGGTGATATCCCATTTCTACAAATAAGCCAGGCAAGGTCATGCATGCACCTGTGATCTCAGCATGTGGGAGGTGGAGGCAGGAAGACCTCTGTAAAACTCATGCCTGGGGCACAAACTTTCCGGTTCTAAGGAGGGTCAGAGAAAGAAAGAAATGGAGGCTTCTCTCTGCCCAATAGAGGCAGTTAAAGAAGCAAAACCACTATAGGAAATCAATTATAGGCATCAGAGATCTGAGAATCCAGAGTTTTGTTGAGATCTATGGAGAAGGACAGGGACTCAAGGGATAGGAAGAAATAGAGGAAGGACTAAGTGCTTCTTGAAAGTGGAGGGCCAGGACAGGCATTCTTTTGGATATATGTGAGCTAATGACATGACCTTGTCTTTGACCCCTGCCTCCTGGGCCAGACTGTGGAAGGGGTTTCAGAGAGTCACTTTTGCCCTTACTCTCATGTTTGGTCCGCCTAGGCTCTGAATGCCCCTGAATGTCCACAGAGAGCTCCAGCTTCTGGGTGCTTTGGGTGGGGTTCAGCTTGGTCATTGCTCACTATCTAGCCTGCAACTCTTCCCTTTTAGCAAAGGTTTGTAGTGAATTGATCAAAATAAATTATAAGCATGTATGGAAATAGAATAAGCCCCATTAAATTCTAAAAAAAAAGAGACAGGAAGGAGTACTAGAAGGGTGAATATGATCAAAGTATATTGCATATATATATATAAATATGACAACAATCCATTTGTAAAATCAAGATGCCTTTAAGAAGTAACTCAGAACTAAACCAGGTGCTAGTTGGTTCATGCCTGTAATCTTACCTTCTTTGGAAACTGAGAACTAGGGATTGTAGTTGCAGGTCGATGCCAAGCAGAAAAGTCTGTGATGCTCTGTCTCAGTGGAAGAAGCTGGGCACAGTGGCAAACACTTGTCATCCAGCTACAATGGGAAGCCTAGAAAACAGGCAAATTGAGATTCAGGCATGTTCCAGGAAGGAAGCAAGAGCCTACCTCAAAAATAATCAGTAAAAATCAAGGCTCAAGATATAGCTCAGTATAGCAACTATGAGGCAAAAACAAACCTCAAAACGGTTTGCAAGGGTTCAGATGCTATCACAGCATAATGTAGTTCTGACTAGTGCATTGTTCAGACTATGTGTTGTCTATGTTGCTCTTTTTTTTTTTTTTTTGGTCAGTCGTGGGGCTTGAACTCTGGGCCTGGGCGCTGTCCTTCAGCTCTTCAGCTCAAGGCGAGTGCTCTACCACTTGAGCTACAGCGCCACTTCCGGTTTTCTGGTGGTTTATTGGAGATAGGAGTCTCACGGTCTCTCCTGCCCGGGCTGGCTTTGAACCGCGATCCTCAGATCTCAGCCTCCTGAGTAGTTAGGATTACAGGTGTGAGCCACCAGCACCCGGCTTATGTTGCTCTTAGAGAGAGCTTCTCCCATTGGTCAGTTTCATTCTTGCCTCTAGGTATGGTGCTTATAACTGAACAGGGCTGACACTTCAGCTCCCAGATCTAAAACTAGTCCTTGAAAAACATGTTGAGTCACACCAACCTATGTTCAGAGATAGCTCCTCTGCTCCCCCCGAGTCAAGATCAGGTCCTAACATGTCTGACATGGCCCTAACAAGGGGCCTCGTAACCCTCTGCTCTCTTCTGCTACTGTCACCTGGCTCACCTTCACTCAACTGCAAACTCCCCCCTCCCTATTTGTTTACTTTCTTGTCTCTTGACCCCTGTTCTTCACTGATAGGCTGCTTGTGCTAGGTCAAGAATTTTTGTCTCCTCTACTTCCTGCCATATCCTCACTATTTGGAGGCATACCTGCACCATAGTAAGTGCCCAAAATGCCTACTGGATTGAGGTGATGGATAAATTCACACTTGTGAGCACACACACACACACATTTCACCACAATCTACAGTGTGTATACAAACCAGAAGCTAATTACCTAGGTGCTGCAGTTGGGCATTGTCTTCTCCCAGGCAGTTAGTAGAGGGAAAGTGCTAACAATAGCAATCCCGTGTGACAATTCCTGAGTGGTGGTAGAAGCCCAGTGTGCTACCTTGGCGTGGGGAAGGATTAGATTCCTCCTTGCTCTGGTGCGTGTGATTCTACTGGGGAACCCAACATATAATTGCTACTTCATTGTTTATTTCCCAGTGGGTCTCGCTCCTGTTGTGTCTGCTGCTTTTTGAGCCAATGAGTTCTAAATCCAATAGTTTTCCCTGCTCCCAAGTGCAGTTCTCACTCCTGGGTTGGTTAATCCTCCAATTCTGGTGTCTGCTATGAAATACTGCAATTGCAGCTCCTTGTTAAGGGAAGACTGATGGTACTGTGTCTTGATAGTAAGTGAAGGGTACAGAGCACTGAGTCTGTGCCCTGTCAAGGGCCCGTGGCAGGAGGCAGGGAGCTAGCATGCTTTCTAGTCAACCCAGCATTTATCCTTCTTTGTGTCATGCTCATACATGGCTGTTTGGATGGTGAGTTCCTTCCAGCTATTCAGGCCTCAATTTAGCCATTAGTTTCTCAAAGGAAAGGCAGCCCCTTGCTACCCTATCTATACCTGTGACCTTTCACATTATCTGTGGCTATAGTTGGAAGGCATCTCGTTTCCCCTACTTGCAGCTAACTTTTGTATTGACAGGGATTATTCTCATCGTGCTTGTTCAGTCCTCAGGGCACATAGTCAGCACTCAACAAATATTTAGTGATGAAGCATTTAGCAAGGAGAGGGACACAAGCTACTTTCTTTATGACATCTTGGAATTTATGCCACTAGTAAAAGCTAGAATTGGTTGTTGTTGGTGGTGGTGGTGATTGCCTTGCCCCAGAGAAAGGCAAAGCCTAGGAAAAGAAGCAGCTCAAGTGAAGATATTGGAAGAAGAGTTCACATCACAGGCCCACCTCAGGTGGACATGCCACCTGTAGCTCTTGCTAGGGACTTTAAGTTCATAGGTCACCACTGAACTGCATGGTAAGAGCAACCTCTGGGAGAGGGCTGTGGGACTCAAAGCTATCCTGGCAGAGGCTCCATATGGTGCCCTCTAGTGGCATATACAGCTCTTCACAGCTCCAGGGAGTTGAATGAGTTTATGGGACACATTTTTCTCCTTTGTCTACCTACCTCCAGCTCTTTCTGGACACTTCTTACAGATTCCACTAGGACATGAATGACAAACACCAAAATTACTATTAATTCAGGGAATGCCACAACCAGCATCTGATAGTCATTTTGCAAGCAACAGTTCAGTTTATAATCCTAGTACATTCCGTAACTGCTAGCTTTTCTTATGTGTGTTGTTTCCAAGAGCTCCTCAATGATTTTATCCCTGTGATCCTTTATTTAATTTACTTTTTATTGAGGCATAACCTTCACAAAATAAGCGTGTAAATTTTTAGCATATGACTCAATGGTTTTTGAGTGTTTTACTGATTAGTTTTGCCTGCTTTCACACTTCATATAACTATCATCATTCAGAACTTATTTCTGTTTATATCTTGGTGTTTTTAGTCAACATTTTATCTATAATATTGGTGGTAAGTGAAGGGTGCAGAGAGGAGGAGTAGGTGTTTCTGAGCCTATGCACATGGTCCTATGGGGCAAAAGCTGGAGGCTGTCATAAGGGAGGGCACCAACTGTTCACCACTTATCTTTCTTTTCTCTGTGTCAGGTTTGCTTCAGGGATATTTGTATGTCAACTTTCTTTTATATTGCTGTGCAGTATTAGGTTATAATTATATACAATAGTATGAGGACATGCTAACTTATTTCACATAGACTTGTTACCAGTTTTTGTGGCACTATCACTATGAATATCTTCATGCATGTTTTCATGTAGTAAGCATTCATTTCAGCTGTGTCTGCAACCAGGAATGAAATTGCTCACCTAATTTAAATTGAATAAATATTTCTAAACATTTTGCCCTAAGTGTCTTACCTTTAGTGAGTGAGCGTTTTGGTTCCTTTTTATCAATACTTGGTATTGTCACTTCTCCTAAATTTAGCCATTTTAATACGTCCTTGTACTTGTACTTTGCATTTTCCTCATAACTAATGATTTTGGAATACTTCCTTGTGTTTGTTTAACCCTGTGTTCTAAACCACTACAAATGTATAGAGTATTTCAAAGTTTGTAGAGTGCCTTTGAATTCATTGTTTGTTTTCATGAATCCTTCTGTGTTCTCCCATGGAATGTAGAGATTGCCACTCATGTAAGAACGGAGACTAGAGGCTTTAGGTGTCTTTCTCCTTCCTCTTGTACATAAGGGCTCATGGAGTTCCATGGACCCTCTTTCAGAACTATATCTTGAATATATTGGCTTCGTTTCACTCTTATCATGACCTCCCGAAGTTCAGTGTTATCATCTTCATTATCTCTTGTTGCTACTAGCTGGGAATGCCATTCTTCATATTCCTTTGGCTGAAGAATGGATCCCATCATCTGAAGATATTCTCTGTTGCAATAACACACAATACAACTGTGCACAGGAAAAGAGTAAGGACAAAAATGACAAACGTTTTGCAAGACTTCCAAATTTCATTATATGCATTATCTGTAAAGAAGTGACTTCTGTCACTCCTCCATCCAGTTTCAGAGGAAGAAACTGAGCAAACATGCTGCCTGGTTGAGCTTGGTTCAAAACCAATCTTTCTTCAAAGCCAGCTGCTTAACCATTCTATGATAGTTTCCAATAGTGCTTAATTGAAAGTTACAAGCTTATACTTGATAAGCAGATTTTGCTTTTCTATTCAATTGTGATTTGGAGATTTAGAGTTATACAGCTGGGAATGAGGTGAATCTGACAGCTGCCATCTTGGCTAGGGAAATACTCTCTGCAGTTAGAAACAGTGCTATTGAGGCCAACAATCTCTCTAGAGTCAGTGAGCTCTCATGGAGGAAAACCATTGGTAAGAGCTTGAGTCACAGGGGAAACTGGGCCAAGGAGTGTGGGTAGGTCCTTGTGAGCCATCACACAGCAGGCGCTTCTGACAATAGGGATCCAGTGCCCACTCTATGTGGAAAGAGGCCTCTTTAACTAACCAAGGGCAGGGTGTCTTGTTGGAAGGAGAGCCTGCAGTGTGGAGAACATGTCAGGTAGCAATGAGCACCATTCCTCTTGTGCAGATTCTAAATAGGCTTTAGGGCAGTGAGCAAGCAACAGCAATAGCTCCCAGGAATCCCAGAAAACTTTCCCCCCAGCATCTGGGTTCTTCTATAGAGTTTCACAAGGGATGACACACTTTATCTTCCAGTGTAGGCTTTTAGCACCTAGCCCTGATATATGGTCTAAGTTCCTAATGGAGAATCATAGCAGAAGCACTTAGTATTTTCCAGGTACATACAGCACCTAGAAATGCCCTCAACACTTTATTTGATGTTCTCATGTGATTCTTACAAAAGCTCAGAGAGAGAACTCTTACCATTGACCCCAACTACCAGATGAGGAAAATGAGACTCACAGAAGTACACTAATGTGTCCAAGGTTGTGTGTGTGTGTGTGTGTGTGTGTGTGTGTGTGTGTGTGTGTGTCCAACACAGTTATTATGTGACAGAGTTAGATTTTTCACTCTCTCTAAAGTTAACAAAAGTTTACTGTGTAGGGTGCTTGGAGGCTTCTCAATTGTTTCCATGACAACAGGCCACTCAGAGCCTCTGCTGTAGGATCAAGTGGATGGAAACATTGCTCTTAGAGAGATGGACTCCATGCTGGAATCACAAATATTTAAACAGGCTAGAAAAAATGGAAATTACTGGCTTGGCAAACTAATCTTTATATTCCCCGCTTTTCATTTTCATCCTATAAACCTCCTCTTGGTCAGGAAAAATTATTCCACTTGATGTTTGCTTTTAATTTTAGAAGAATGACCTCTGCTATGTAGAAAGGTGTATTTTGTCATCAAGCGTGTGTGCGTTTAGCCCCAGTAGTGGGAGGTCATGCCATTTTATTATGGCAGGCCTGTTACCTCAGAGAAGAATGAAAGAATAGGGAGCCAGGATTGCATTTTGAACCAAGTGCCCCAAGCATTCCTGGTGCATTATAAACACTTAAATAGGAATAACCCCTTTGTAGCCTTGGAAGTGTGTAGTGAGCTTATTAAATAACTGACAGCAGGGTTAAAGGAGAGAAGAGTGGGTGTGATCAACTAGAGCAGCGGAGGCCAGGATTAGAGCTTTGGGCAACTCCAGTTACATCGCTGGTGATGATTTTACGTGGGTTGGTGATGATCCTGAAAGTCCTGCTATACAGAGGGGGCTGTATGCTCACCCTTGCCAGTGACCAGAGGACATCCCCTTACTACGAAGAAGCACAGCGTACAAGCCTCAAAAATGCACATGGCTGTGTTCTCAGAGGTCTTGGACACAGGAACCACGTGGGGGATAGAGGCTGATTCCAGTTCAATACTCAAACTTCAAGAGAAAGAGTAGAAGTCTACACAATTCCTGATGCTTATACTAACAGCAGTGACAACCACAACACAGAAAATACTCTGAGAAATCCCTACCCTTGGAGGACCTTTCTACCGTCACTGGAGTACCTGCTGGGTAAAGGACTCAAGACCCTGCTTTATTTAAGAGTCTTTACCACTTTCTTTTGTCACTTATGTTGTTTCCAAGTCTCAGCAAGATATTAGATAACATTTAAATCAGTTTTAGAAATGTCTGACAAATAGCGGTTCATACATGTGTAAGCAAGTACGTGAATACACAAAGGATAGTTGGAGGCGGGGCTTTGGTCCTCTCTAGTCAGTAACAATGAGGCTGTTTAACAGCCTTAGGTCCTGAAGGATGAGAGAATCTGCTGGAGTGATGCTGTGGCCATGGAGGAGATCGGCGCCCAGGCCTCACTGACACTATAGGAAGGGAGCTCCTGCCGAATCTACTTCCTCTCCTCTGGTGTTGTGCTGATCAGTCCATGGGTCAAACCCAAGGAGAAGCTGAAGTCAGGCTGGTTCATGGATGCAGTTTTCCCAGGGCAGGAAATAGCTAGAAAAACAATGGAGGGTGGGTGGAAGGGAGTCAGCACACAAAGGTGACAAGGACAGGGAGGACTGGGCCTGAATCAGAGCAACCGAGTCTCTCTCTCCTGGGAGTCTGGAATCAGGGCTGAGGAGCGTGCAGGGACTGGCAGGGGGTGACTGGGAATATTATGCTGCAGTGGTCGTCAGAAACTATGTCAGGTGATTACAGTCCGTTGTGTGTTCAGTAAATCAATAGTTGTGTGATGTACAGAAAGACACAGAATCAAGCAGCAGAGCATGGACACTGTTCAGGGCCCTGCCTGTGGTCTCTTTTTCTGAAGATGGTCCATGCCTTGCCCTTGAGTTCTTATAATAATCTCTCTGCTGTTTGTACAAGCGTCTTTGGTGGAATTAGTAGAATTGTGATTCCCTAATTTATATAAACAACTTCTATTTTAGAGCATTTCCCCCCCCCCAAACTAGGAGATGGATTAGGTTCTTTATAAGCATTATCTAATCTCAAATAATCTAATATAATCAATAATCAAATAATATGATACTACTTTTTCTAGAAGTGTAAACTGAGCCTTAGGGAAGTTGGTCATTTGCCCAAAGTAGCAAAGCCAGTAAAAGACAGGGCCAGGTCTGGATCCCAGCTCATAGGATTATCAGTCCTGGCAACTTTCTCTCTTAGGAGAGTCTTTCCTGCCCTTCAAGTTGCCACCAAGATACTCGTGAGGTGCTGTAACTATGACTTTGTTGTACATTTGTCTCTAGCCATAGCCATACAGGGCTTCCTCATGCTTCCTCTTGCACATAGAACTTTTGAGCTGTTGAGCTGGTCCTTACTGTTAGCTCCACCTCCGTATCCATTTCCTCCCACCCCCACTTTGCCAAAGTCCTAGGAAGCTGACCTTGGAGGGCTCCCTATGGCTCCCGTTCAGATCTAGCTATTGGTGGGTGAGAAGGTCCAAGGGGAGCACAGTGTAATTCTTCATTTGTACTCTTGTGCCCTGTTCCCCACTGGCTGCTGGGTTTGTCCTTCTGGTGACTGATAATTCCTTGCCAGCTCCCTTACCTGTATGTAGACCTCTTCCTAAATTCTCTTCAGCATTTGGAATATGTTTTATTTCCCACAGGGGCCTTGTCCTGTGAATCGTGGTCCAGCTTATTTTTGTGAACCACCAATTGTATCTTAAGGACTGCAGATCCCAAAACTGGTAAGCTGAGTCCCTTAGGGTCACTCCACTGGGCACATTGGTCCTACTGCTGCAGGCTGCTGCAAATATACCTTTTATTTTCTGACAAGCAGGCCTGGGTGGGCCATCAGTGACTCGGGCTTAGGACATGCGGGAGGGGCTTTCATTACAGAGTGCTCCTTAATAATGCACACCACAGCCGTCAGGACGTCTTGCAAAACTCAGTGACAACTCCCTGGAAAGCTCTGTCATTACAGTAATAATTTGAATCAATAGTGTAGTAAAGCTGCCATACGTTTATTTCACCCAAGAGATTAAGCGAACAATTATATAACGCATTCTGCAGAAAATCCAAATGCTCCAGAGGCAAAAGGGGACTGTGTTCTTGTCCCTAACCAAATGCTCCTCTGCTAATACATTTATTTATTTATTTTGATGTTTTATTATCAGACTTTGAATTCCTCATTCAGAAAGAATAAACTAGAAAATTTGCTGCATTTTATTTTCCAGCCTGGGGAAGCCACTATGTGTTGACTATCCCCCTCCCTCTCTCTCTATGTATGTATATATGTGTGGTTCTCTCTCTCTATATATTTAAATATGTGTTTTTCTCTCTCTATATGTATGCATATGTGTATATGTGTGCGCATGTGTGTTTCTCACTGTACAATGCCCAATGCTACATTACCACCCTATGCATAGCAGAAGGGCACAACAGCTATGGTCTGACATGTGAGTGTAAGTAAGCGCCTCTGTCACTGAGCTTTGTTTTCCCAGCCTTCTCCTTTCAGCAGTGACCCATAAGCACCACTCTAGTCATTTGAAATGTCCATGGAGATGGTTTTATTTCTACATTGGTCAGAAGCAGATGCAGACAGCAGCATCTCCAGTGCTGGAGGCAGCATTAGCTTCGGGGGATGGAGGGTGGCACTGGGATTTTCTCTCTCTCCAGTTGTCTGGAGGGCTCTCTAATGTACATTCAGTAGTTTGAACTTGGCCATAATTACAGTCTTATTATCCTCACCAGCTTTACTTATCTCATTATCTCCTTTCTCCGGTGTTAGAGGTCAGTAGAACATCCCTTTTATTAGCCACTTAATCCTTCTATCTAGTAGTTCTAAACTCTGATTGATCCACTTAAAGTCCTTCTTTATAGTTAACTTTGCTGACATTTGAGATTCCCACCCCTCGCGTCATCTCACTGGACGCAAGCAGCCCAGTTCTCTGGACCAGCAGCCCATTATCATTAATTTTATTAGAAGGAAGTTGAGTTTCATCACTGCTCAACCAACAGCACTTTATTCTTTTTGTTCCCCTCTCTATTTGTTCTGGAGACTGACTCTTTTCTCTTTGTATACTTTACCCTTTTTTTCTAATTTTTTTGTGTGGCAGCTTGTGGACATCTGAAAATCTTTTCCGTAATAAGAAGGACATGATCTCATGCCCAAGCATAGACAGATTCAGAGTCTTGTGTGTGTGTGTGTGTGTGTGTGTGTGTGTGTGTGTGTGTGTGTGTGTGTGTGTGTGTGTGTGTGTGTGTGTGAGTGACACGAAACCCAGGTGTGTGCTGTGAAAGGTCTATTTTATTGATTCATTCAATGAATATTTATTGGTAAAGGGACTAAATCATCTCAAATCATTTCCTGCTACTCCTAATGCTGTATAATCTTTCCATGGCAAATATGTTCACAACTTGTCTTTGTTTTAATCTTTATCATGATGATAAATTTTCAGAATATATACACCATGGTAGAACAAACTCTATAATTTTTATCTTATCTATTTTTATGATCCACAAAGATGCTTTTATGGCATTTTGATAGTTCTCTCATATTTCCAACAATCATGATTAGATATTCCTGCCTGGGAATGCTGGGTTGAGGGCAAGGGTGAGATAAATCCTCCTGTCCTACACTGCTTCTGAGGCTTCAGGGTTGTTTCTGGCATCTGTGTGGTGTGCCCTTGTGGTGGTAGGGGTGCCAGGGTAAGGGGTGCAGGGGCACTGAGAGAATGTGGGGGATTAAGGTCACTGTGCATGAGCAAGGAAATTATGTCGGAGCCATGGCTGAATGCTTTCCTATAGGGAGACATTCACAAGGGTCCTTCATCCTCGTCATCATAGTCAGGATCTACCATGCCAGCTGGAGTCAAGAAGAGTATGTATTTTTTCCTGGACATTCTTGTTTACTAATTTTACAGTATTAATAGGATTACCTGTGGAGTTACTAGGGCTGTAAGAGAGTGAATCCAGCAAAGATGTCCCAATCATTACCATAGCCCCTTCTCTTCCATGGGGTTACTTGAAGACATATGGTTATCTGGGTAATAGTCTTTGGCAGTGCCTCAGAATTTCCCAAAGGTTGTGTTAGAACATAGCTGCCAGGCCTTAGCCCCAGAACTACTGATTCAGTGGGTCTGGATGGGGCCTGAGAATTTTTATGTCTTAATAAACGCCTGAGTAGGGCCGGGCACCGGTGGCTCACACCTGTAATCCTAGCTACTCAGGAGGCTGAGATCTGAGGATCATGGTTCAAAGCCAGCCCAGGCAGGAAAGTCTGTAAGACTCTTATCTCCAATAAACCCCTAGAAAACCAGAAGTGGTGCTGTGGCTCAAGCAGTAGAGCGTTCTCCTTGAGCTGAAGAGCACAGGGACAGTGCCCACGCCCAGAGTTCAAGCCCCATGACCGACCAAAAAATAAAAAATAAATGCCTGAGTGATGCTGATAATGCTTGTCCTTGAGAATCACTGAGCCATGTTGATCCTCTCCATTTCTGTTTCTTTGGAGGCTTCATAAGGAAAAATTTCTTTGTGGACCAATGACATAACTAGAAGGATATGCTTTGGGTTGTGGGAAGTGCTTTTTAATTTTAATCATTTCAAACATAAGCAAACCATAATGAACACCACTCACACCAGTCATTGCATTTAGCAAATGTTCGTAGTCGGCCATATGCCCATGAAGGTAACCATTGCTTGTGTAAAGGATTTACGTGACACAATTTATTTTCTTCCACACAACTGAAGGAGAGAGGTACTCTTATTATTCCCTATTTACAGAGGAAAAGTTGGTCTCAGAACTGCTTAAAGTTGCTTGTCCAAAGACTCTCTGCTAACAAGCAGTAGTCAAGCTTGCAGCCCAGGTAGATGGCCTCAGAGATTCTGTTCTTTTCCAGTCTGGCCTCCAGGCATTTAAAATATTTCTTTCCTTTTTTTAAGGGAAAAAGTAAAAGTTCCATCTATACCTTGTCTCTGACCCCATTTCCACTTGAGCAGATGCCAGCTGTTCTGGAGCTGGTTAGATTCCATAGCCTACATCCCGGTGGTCTCTTCCACTCAGTCATGATTCTCATATTCTGGCCTTTACTTCTCCAGAAAGAAAGTCAAGGTATAAACACCTCTCAGAACATGAGAGCAGGCATGACCCTTGGACACTGTGTAAAGCTGAAGTTTTAAGTTAGATATCCATTTAGTAGGACAATCCTGACTTGAAACAAAAACAGAGGTAGAAATCCAAGATATCATGCCATAAATGTAGCAGCCAGGTGGGGAGGAAGAGCTTGCAGCCCTGTCCTCCCTTGCTCCCTGTTTCCTGTAGCAGTTCTCAGGACTCCTTCCTGACAGCACTTTCAGGGTACTGTGGAGCACAGTGGAATAACCCACACTGAACAGGACTCTTGTGCTCACTGGGATGGGTGCTTTTGGTCAAGGCTTTGCCTACGGAGGTGCAGAGGTGATTGCTCCTCTTTCCTCCCACAAGCAGGGTCACAGCCTGCCAGGGCCAAGTCTGAAGCTGAATTCAGTTATTTGGCTTTGCCTCCTTTTGCCTGACTTCCTGAGCTGCTCATTTTGTCATTGTGTTCTTTTGTGTTGTTGTTGTTGTGCTTGTCAGGACTTATTTTCTTTGAGGAAAAAGGGCTTCAACCCCACACATTATGAGAAATAGGCTCTGACATGTATTTCTGTTCCTTTTCTAAAGATGTTTCCCTATACATTTTTTCAGTGTCATTAAACTCTAATAAGCTTCCTCAATAACTCCCTCCCTCACCCAAGCCGCACTTAACCAAGCATTTTCTGAAAACAAGGTGACTCTTATTTAAGGATTCTAAATGTATTCCAGTTCTTGGCAGTCTTAAGTACACAGCTGAATGCGTGCTAAGTCTAGCATGGATAATTACACCAGCTGTGACCTTTTAGAAACGTGTATTTGGACTAAAGCAATGTTTAGTCACTTTTGATTGACTTAGGTTTTACTTGGTTTATGTTTGGTAAACTTCAAACATTTGCTTCCATTTAAGCTGGTTAAACTCCCAAAGACAGTGCCATGTGCGGCCTGCTGTGTGGAAGGCCCCCTGTGTTGTTAGTGACATAGTGGGCTGTGTGTGTGTGTGTGTGTGTGTGTGTGTGTGTGTGTGTGTGTGTGTGTGCTCACACATACACTTGATTTGAGGGAAGTAGAGTGGCTGATGACATTTGGAAGCAATGCAGCATGACACAGCTTTGCATGGGGTGTGAAGTCCGAAAGGGCATTGGCTGTCAGGAGACAAATGTGAGCTGCTACAGCTCGACGATAGCACCATGCAGCTGTCAGGAGAGAGGGCTTGGAAGTGAGTTGCTATCCTATTTATGCTCAGCAGCCTAATGTGACCTTGAACTGTCCTCCTAAATGCCTGAGCACTGACCAGGTGGGCATAGGCTAGGCATTTCCTCCAGGAAATCCAGCCCCTTGCAGCCTCCAACAAGGATAACAAGGAGACAAGTGCTGCCCCTACTCACCCTCCTTTCCTCTTCCTTTCCACTCTTCCTTTCCTCCTTCCTTTGTGGTCCTAAGGCACTAGAGCTTACGAAGTAACTAGAAATGGGGCCCTTAGACTGCCTTTCTCTCTGCTGCTGCTGTAAGCCCAGCCCCATTTCACCATAGCAGCCACAGGCTGTCTCTGTGTATCTGGAAGACTGAGGCACTTTTTGCAGACGAGGTGAATGAGAACCATGCAACACAGCACAGGCTTTGTCAGACCCTGCTATAGACTCAAAATGAACAGAATCCTGGGGTCCAAAGGATGCCGTGCAGTTGGGTCACTGAGCCACTGACTTGAATTTGTTAAATGCCTCAGATTAATGTGTGTAGAGGGGAAGCAGGTGTCCTATGGCTATCAGCAACCACTGTACCAAAAACCATTCTAGTTAATCCCCCCTAGCACCCAGCACTCGTACATGCTCTCCCCTGCGCAGCTTTGATCCTCACTCTGCTGTTTTGTGCAGGTCCTGCTTAGATTTCCTTTCCTGGTAAAAACTGGGTTATTCACATATAATTCACATACCACACAGTTAAATATTTAAATAGATTTTTCCACCCATTCTCAGAGTTGCATAATCAATTTTTACAATTAAGTTTGGGACAATTTCATCATGTATGACAGAATCTCTTCTTCATTCACTATCGGTCCCTGTCCCTCAATTGTCCTCAATGGCAGGGAACAACTAATCTTCTTTTTGTCTCTGTAGATTGCCTATACTTGATACAAATAGAATCATACAAGGTGTGGCCTTTTGTGACTGGCTTCTTCCACTTAGCATAAATATTTTCAAGCTTCACCCATGTTGCAACATCTACCAGTACATAATTACTTTTTTTTTTTTGGGTCTGGTCGTGGGGCCTGAACTCTGGGCCTGGGTGCTGTCCCTCAGCTCTTCAGCTCAAGGCTAGCACTCTACCACTTGAGCCACAGCGCCACTTCTGGTTTTTTTCTTTTTTGCTTATGTGGTACTGAGGAATCAAACCCAGGGCCTCAGGCATGCAAGGCAAGCGCTCTATCACTGAGACACCTTCCCAGCCCCATAATTACTTCTTGTGGCTGGATAATTTTCTATTCTGTGGATGTATAAGATTTAAGATTCATTGGTTGATGGACATTTAGGTTGATTCTGCCTTTTAACTATTATGAGTAACACTATTTTGAACATATGTGTACCAATTTTGTGTGGGTATGTCTTTATTCCTCTTAGGTGTATTCCTAGTAGTGAGATTTCTGGGTCATATGGCAACTCTGTGAAACCTTTTGAGGGACTACTAGACTATTCTCTAAAGTGGCTGCCCCATTTTACAACCTTATCAGCAATATATGAGGGTTTTAATTTTCCTGTATCTTTGTCAACACTTGTTGTTGTCTGTCTTTAATTAGAGCTATCCCAGTGGACAGGAAATGATATCTCTCTGAGGCCTGATTGGACTTAACCACTGAAACTTGAATTTCTACTTAGCAGTTTCTAGGCCTCCCATCTTTGCATTTCACCAAGTGCCTGGTTCATGGCAAATGCTTGAACACAGTGTGGCTCGGTGAAGGGGATATTTTTCCACATTTGCATTCCCAGGAACATTCTTTCTCCGCCTCACAAACAAGACTTTTTTGTTCTCATCTTGTGATCTTCCACATCTGAGCATCTACCACTGTTTAAGAGATAATCGCTTCAACTGTCCCTAATGCTCCACAAAACCCAGTGAAGTATCTCATGTGAGTTCTCTTAGCTTCAGGTAGCCTGCCGATGTGCTAGGAAAGGCTGCTTGCCTTCCTCTTGGCAGATTCTGTGTGGGTTTCCCATGGCTGCTGTAATAAATTTCTTCAAACTCTGTGACTTAAAACAGCATATATGTATTAACTAACAGTTGTGTAGGCAAGAAATCCAATTTGGGGCTCACTGGCTAAGATCAAGGATTGGACAAAGCTAGTTCATTTTGTGGGCTCCAGAAGAGAATCTGCTTGCTGACTTTTCCTACTTCCAGAAGCCCCTCATGTTCTTTGGCTTTTGGTCCCTTCTATCAACCTGCTGGCGATAGTTTTGCAAAAAACCACCAGATTAGACCACAAAGCCAGAATATTTAGGGGCTAGAAGGCTTAGTTTTATGACTAAATCAATATTAACAGTTTGAGATGACTACACAAATGACAAAGACAACGGGGGAATTGTTACCCAGGAAAATCCTTGTCACACAAAAGGCCTGGAATTAACTCAGGATATCAGACAAAGTGAACAAAATCACAGTATTTGCTCTTTGTTAAACAATCACTAATTTTGGAGGTCACACCACTGAGCAATCATTATTTACTTCTTCCTTGCTTGCTGGAGAAAATAACTCTAATGTGTAGATTATGAGTACACTTGTTGAGATTACTTTGCACAACTTTTAAGTTTATAAGAGTCATTTAACTGCTTTCACTGAAAGTATCTCGCCTTTGTTAGAGCCTACTGATACCTAATGCTATCATACCTAATGGCGTTAAAGGCTGGTGTTTCTGTCTTTATATTGTTCCTGTTCTCTTTACTGCCCACCTTTGATTCAGATTCTACTGGCTTCAGTGTAGACATGTTGATCATTTCAGAAATGTTTTATCCCAGACTCTCATGCAGAGTTAACTTGGCCTCTTGTCCCTTTGGATTCTTCTACCCTGCCCTGTGCTTTCTTGGCAGCTCAAGCTCTGAAAGTTCTTCAGTCCAGGGCATTTGTGTAAGATTGATGCCAGTTCTAACTCAGCAGTTTCTGCACAGAGTTGTCTATCTATTACTCCATCAAGTGCAAGACCAAAATGGAAAACATCTTTTGAAACTGTGACTGTAACGGATGGATAGCTACCAAACTTTAGTTCATCCTAGAACATTTATAAAAGCCAGCTGTTCTTCTGCTAAGAAAGCTGCCTGGTCACCCCTGGTTAGTGATAACTGTCTCTGACTTGCACTGGCTGTCTGAGCTGAAGTTCCAATAAAGAAACTTTTCCTGTCTTGTTCATAATACGTGGCTTGATCTCATTTTTAGTCTTTTCATGAGATAGTGTCCTGCTGCCCAGTGTCACTTTCATCCATTTTAAGACCAGCAGTGTAGTATTCCTCAGACTCTTCTTTCATAGTCTCCATTCAACAGCAGACTGCTTTCTGATTCCACTTTTAAGGAGCCAGCTGGATGATAGATGGTAATCGCTCTCATTTATTGTCAGTTGACTAGCAACCTTAATTCCTCAATTCTGCAATTCTGTACAATACAAAATATTCACAGGTTCTGAGAAATAAATGGGCATCTTTGGGAGTCAGTATAATGGGTATCACATCTTGCGTCCTATTATCCTACTCCCTCTTCCTTCCTTCCTTCCTTCCTTCCTTCCTTCCTTCCTTCCTTCCTTCCTTCCTTCCTTCCTCGCTTCCTTCCTTCCTCCCTCCCTCCCTTCCTTTCTTCTCTCCCTTTCTTCCTCTTTTCCTTCCTTCCCTCCCTTTCTTCCTAATGCTTACTACCACCATGTTTTAATAGATGATGGAACAGAACAAACTATCACTTTACTGAGCACACTGGCAGGTCAGTGGCAATTCTGGGGTCATTACTGAAATGCCAACAGCAGTAGAAACTGTCTATCAAAATTGGCCTTGTAACATGTAGGTCTTTGGGGGTATATTTTTAATAGAGCTTTAGCATCATAAGGTTCATTTCCTCAAGAATATTATTAATTTGCAAAACATAGAATGCAATTCTTTCATCCTTTAATCAGAGCCATTTAAAATGCAAGTTATTCAAGCATCATACAGAAAGAGGATAAGTTTCTAGGTGGTATAATTGCATCAAGGAGCTGGAGTAGAGTTGGAGGAGGGTCTTGGGTCAGGGTCCTTCTGACTTGTGGCCTTCACTCTGAGTGAAGGCTAGAACGATGCCTAGGGAAATAACTAACTTAAACTTGTGGGGAGTGGTGAATGGGAGAAGGGGAAAGATAAAGGAGCCACAAAGCATCTTTTTAAATTTTTCCATAAACACATTTGCAAGATGACAGATGAAAGCAATTTTGTTCATTCAACAACTCTTTAGTTTGGATGTGCAGTTTGCAAAGTGGAATATTATGCAATGGGTGTGGGGCAAGAAGATTGTAAAGGAAAAAGAAAGGAAGGGAAAGAAATCCAGACAGAAACACCCTTACTGTCAATAAGACAATACACAGTCACATCCTTATATCCCACAGGGCTGGAAAGGGCATTCTGATGTGGTCTGTGGTGGATGGTTACCATTTTCTGACAACTCACTCTCCAAAGTTTGTAGTATTGGTAAGAGCTGGTACCCCATGTAGAAACCACAGCAGGAAGATGTTCTAGATGCAGAGACTGGGCACTAGTCCCAGGCTTGTCCAATCAGGATGGAGTGGGACCAGGCAAAGGGACAATTGAGATTCTTCGATTGAAGCTGCCACAGTGTCTCATAGCACCACGATGTCTGCTATCTTCATTAAGCTGCTTTTACCAAAAGATACTGCCTGTGAGTCCTTGGAGGCTGTCTTGGTTCTTACTTTCCAATTTGGTCCTCCATCTATCATGTGAACCTCAATTTCATCCTCTAAATTTTGTCTGCTTAACACTGCAAAATCTATTTTCTGTTACTTACAACTTAGTACTCTGGAATGTAACACTATTTATTTGCTAGGAGAAAATAAGTATAGTGGTCACTGACGGAAACTCTTAGGAAATCTAGCAAGGGTTTTCTTCCAGATCTTTGCATGTCTACTTTCTCCTGGCATTTGGGTCATGGCTAAGTATTGTCCCAGAGATGTCTATCACAACCAGCTTGTCTAAGTCTACTGCCTTACTTCCCTTGACCAAGACAGTTCAGAGCTTTGGCTGTACATTACAGTAACCTGATCTAATCTGCCACAGAGCCCCATTTCACTGGTCTGGAGAGTGAGCTGGGAATCTGGATGTTAAAAATGAGCACAGGTGATTCTAATGCACAGCTGAGCTTGAGGAACTGCAACCTCAACTTATCACCTTTAACCTAATATGTGCTTTCTACTTTTCTGATAGGAATATTGGTTGTCTTCTTCCTCCAGAATTGAAGCTCAGTGAGGGCAGGATCTTTGTCTTGTTCACAAGCTCACTGTAAATAATACCACGAATACTGGCTGAATGAATGTATGAGCTGCTTGCCCTTCAGGGTGCTCAGATTTGTTCTAGCTGATACCTGAGATTTCATTATTAGAGCTTGGGCTCTCAGGTGTTCTAGACCTGGAGCTGAGCTGGAGGAAGGAGAGTGGAGCTGACAGGGGCAGACAGAAGGACTCTTGACAGAAGGGCTGTCAATGAGAACAATGAGGAAGAGAGAAGCCAGAAACAATACTTTGAGCTGCAGAAATGGAGCCCACAGAAGAAGGGACCTGATCTAGAGAAGAGGCTGCATGTACAGCTTCTTCCTGGGCAGGAATGCCCAGCAGGCTTGATGTGATGTCCCCCTCTCCCCCCGCCTGCGGATTTTTTTTTCTGTCTTTCGGACTTCCTCTCACACCAGTACCTCCCTTCTTCTTTCCCTGCTCCTTCTCCAGTTTGCGTATGGAACAATGAGCCCACAGATCTGCTTCTTTAATAATGCTGTGTACATCCAGGCTTGCTTCAGGCCAGGAGATTGTTGCAGATAAAATAATGAGCATCCCTTCTTTTTGGTCCCCACTGTCCCTTACCTCCTGTGGCAACAGACACCTCTGTCTCAGCAGGCTCACACAGACCCCTGCCAGGCTTTTCACTCACCTGCCTGAGACTCCCTTTAACATCAGAAACCCAGCCAAGAGCCAGAAAGAGTGAAATCGCCAGCCACCTCAGGTAGATCCAGCCTAGTTTCTCTCTCAAGGTCGTCCTCAGACATATTATTAGATGATGCTGTGGCCAGCAGGGAGCCTGGGTGTCTAAATTCAACCCAATTTCTTCAGGATGTGCCTGGCCAACTAGGATTAAATAGGTGGAACTTAAGATCAGAAAATGATGGTTTCTCCTGCCTGCAGGAAGCATTTCCCACAGCATGCCTCTCCCCAGAGAAGGCGTCTGCTGGGCATCTCAGGGCAGTCTGGCTCTTTTGGGAACCACTGGTGATCCCTTGTGGTCATCTCCATTCCCCTAATGAGAGCAACCACCTGTGGTGTGAATTTCTGCAATGAGCCTACATCCCTTCAACATCAAGAACGCTCCCAAGGAAGCAGTACAAGTGTGGGATCCCTCAGCCTGCCCAAGATGGAGCTCAAAGGAACCCTGACTACTTTTGCTCTGGAGGAATCAGGGCCCTGCCTGTCCACCACTCTGTCCCTATCTGTCTATCCTTCTGTCCCAGGAAAGTGCTTCTCTCCATTCGTCTCTGGAGGTAGAACTCAGCACAGTCCCTCACTCTCTAGCGCGAGCCCATCTCACTGTAGTTGTGCCTGTGTGCAGGTGACATTCTGTCAGTTAGTGCATGTCTTCTTATTGAACCCAGTGAAAGCAGGGAGTTTTAGTCTCATTTTCTTCTCCTTTCTAGCAGTAACTTTTAGCTCCTTCCTTCACCATTCCTTCCTACTTTAGCAACTGAGCTCTGAGTTCTCTCAGAGTAAAACATGTACAGATAAAAGACCACATTTCTCAGTTTCTCGTGTAGCTAAACGTAACCAGGAGAATCAGTCGTGGATATCATTATATCTGGGATATATGTAGAGTCCGCCAGGGGAGATAGGATTCCACTGGGAGAAAGCCCTTTGCCCTCTCAGCTTGAGATGTACACACAAGGACCAGACTGTGGGCAGCCATTTTTAAAGCATGAGGTAAAACTGCAGGTTGATGAAACAGCAAAATAGAGAGAGGCTGGGTCCCTGATAATCAGGGAGTTCCTCACCAAATCTGGACCTCTTTATTTGGTTAGGAACTCTTGGTCTGGGGCTTTTATTTGGTTTTTTTAAAAAATCATTTCTATTGATTCTTTACCATATAAAATTTATTCAGGTCACATCCATTTGAAGTGGTAAGATCACAGCTAGAGAGAAAGTAATCTGGTAAGAAGTCTATTTATAAAACCTGTCACGAAAGCTTTCTACTCTGTTGTACATTGTCCATATTCTTTTGTTAAAAACATATGACGTAGAGCTGAACTTATTAGTTCAGTTATTAGTTATTAGAACTTATAACTTAATAACTGAACTTATTAGTTCAGTTATTAGTTATTAGAAATACGTCATTATTCAAAATCATATCTCATGTTGGAAAAAGAGCTTAAAACCTGAAAATTGCCCCCCTTGATTTCCTCTTTAAAACTTCTTCCTTCACATTTTCTTTTCTCCGTCACCATGCATACTCTTAGTTCTTACTGCCCTTTTCCAGAGAAGCGAAGCTTTATGTACACAGCTACACCTACCACAGAAATGGAAAAATAGAAGGCTACAGCGAGACATAAAAACAAAACACTCTTAAAAATGATCACAAATCAAGTAGAAATATCCTGGCAGCTTTTACAATTGATCTCTGTTTTTGTAGAAAATCATTAGATAAGAATATGTAAAAATTTTACCAATGTAAATAAGTCCTCTGCTGTTCTGGCTGTACAGGTGACCCATACCTACAGACACCGTGTGGCAGCTCACATGTTGAAATGAACGTGGTTTCTGTTCTCAGGGCCCTTCGCTCAACACTCCCAACCAGAACAGTTATCGATTCATGTGAGCGTCACTGGAGCTACTCAGTCCCATAGGAAACCTGCAGACTCAGTACTTGAAGAATACACACTGTACCACTAGCCCTCTTGGTACGATGATATGATAAAAATAAAATGACACATGCAAGAAGAATACCAAGTGGAGTGCCTAACTAATGGACATTCGTTAAGCTCATTTACTGAAAGAATCTGACTCATGAAGGGACTTTTTGAGACTTACTACAATTCCTTTCATTGTCAGAACAATAAATATGGTGTTACTTTATCAAAAGATTTAATGAGAAATTAGGCAAAATGCACAGAGCCTATCCAGGTGAACTCATTCATTAGACTTTGGAAGATATCTGCCTTGTGCAGCTGGCAAAGAATGATGTCAGCCTGGAAGAAGAGGCAGCTAATCAGATTAGACTAATGTGGGAAATGGATGAGGGGAAGCTTGCCATAAGTGGGTGTCCATATTGGAAAAACTCCATGCTGTGCTTCCAGGGGGCACATAACCCAAAGGTCTCTCTCACTCCCCACCCTGGCGTTTTGTCTGGGACAGCACCAGTGTTCTGCTCAAGTCTAGTGTGAGTGAGGAGAGGTGGGAGGGGATGGAGGCTGAAGAAAGGTTGGAGCCTTTCCCAAATCTTCACCTACTCATGCCAGACCTGAACATACTGTTCACAGTCCTGCCTGTCTTTTGACCTCACCGACACTTTGTCTGTAGTGGAGATCTATCCGTAGCAAAACTCTAGAGCTGTCTTTTTTCTTGGATATTTTCAATTCCATTAAAACACTTATTAAAGCAGTGTCTACTATAAGCCTCACATTGTATCAAGCACACTGTATTTCAATCTAGCAGTTCTTTTTGCGCTTCTTTAGCAAAATTCCCACTTATTCTCACAGTTCTTAGTCTCCAGGGAGTAGATCTTGAGGTGCCCTGAAGCAAAAGTACAAATACCACCCCTGACAGACTGCATTCTAACTTTCCAGCGGAATAGTCATATTTGGACATGACTGAAGCCTCCATCCAAACTGTAGCACATTCCTGAAAAGCAAATTCAAAGACACCTGTGCACGGCACTAGTTTGCTTTCTTCTACTGTTCCAGTGTATTCCACAGAGGAAGGCACTTCTGGCCAGGACTATGACAGTGCCCAGTCCTCTGCATTCCATCTCCCTGCTAGCTTAAATAAGTGCTCGTGGAGCTCTTCCTAGAGGCCTCTCATTTGACCCTGCCCTGAGAAGTGGCATCCCAGCAACACAAAGCTGACTAATTATTCTCAGGTTCTGTGTTTGTGAATTTGCATACTTGCATACTTGCTTAAATTGTTTGTAAGCACCCGAGTCAATACTTGTAACATTACACAGTTGCTGGGGACCTATGCAAAACAATGGGAAATCTGGGTCATCTGATACAAATTTTGAATGAGATCATGACCTCCCTTTTTTCTTCACTGTGAGCAAATGTCCTCTTTGTGGTGTATTTGGTGCCCACCTTTCTGAGTTTTGTGTTCTTTGTTGGTTTTGCTGTTGTAAAGCACTAAAGTGCAGTGAGTGGTCCTGGGTGTACACAGGCTGTGGTGGGCAAGCCCTGTGGGGAAATGCTTGTTAGATAACCAATCTCATTCAGACAGGAGTTAGAGTGCTATTGGTGTGTGCTCTCTGTTCATGAGCCAACAATACAGATCAGATAAGGTGTCTTTCACCAAAACCACACAGCAAACAAGCTTTTGAGTTTGTCTTTCCCAAAGTTTCATCACATATTAGACTGTTATCAGAAGGATGGACCTTTTTCAAAATAGATGTGACTGAGTAGTGGTTTAGTGAGCTTTCTGTTGCTGTGAAACAATACCTGGGATGAAGTGATGGAAGATTTATTTTGGCTTAAGATGTGGGAGGCTTCTGTTAGGTTACTTGGTCCTGTTGCTTTGGGTCTGTGGCGGCACCATACACAGGAAGCTTAAATTAGATTGTAAGGGTGGGGCTGGATGGAAAAGGAAATGGGACAAGTACAGCAAAAATAATCAGTGTGCATACAGGATAAAGAAAGTGGGAAATGTGAAATGAGTCAGGAGGGAGGGAACAGATCAGATGGGAGAGAACAAAAGAAGGGGAGACTCTGATCAAGAAGTATTAGATACTTGTCAATCCTAACCCCCTTTGTACAACCCTGTGAAGTTCAGAAAAAAATTTAAATGTGTTGCTTTTTTGTTTGTTTGTTTTGAGACAATTTCTTGTTTCCATTATAGACCAAGCTAGCATGGAACTTGTGATTCTCCCACCTCCAACTCTAAGTGCTGGGATTACAAGTATGTGCTACCACATGTGGCTTTGTGTTGCATGGTTGTAATGGTCAGGGAATATTGTGGTAGCAATAAAGCAATGAGATAAGAAATTCTTTCTTGGCTGCTAGGTGGTATCAGTGCAGGCTAGTAGGGAGCCTGAAGTCCCACCTTTTGTAAATAAACTACATCCCCAAATAAATGCAGAGTAAGGAGTTTGAATGTTTATCCCTACCTGGAAAAAATGAAGTGGCGTGATCTGTTTAGTGGCAGTCTGCTAAAATATGATTAAGTTCCCAATGCTAATAAAATAATGGAAATGTTTTCAATTGAAAACTCTCCCATTATAACACGAACTAGGAAAATCTCAACTAGAATGAGAAAAGAAAAGTGACAAATACCAATGCTCAGGTGGCACCAATGCTAGAATTATCTGACAAAGATTTTAAAGTAGCCACCATGAAAATGCTTCAGTGAGGGGGGCTGGGAAGGTGGCTCAGTGGTAGAGTGCTTGCCTTGCATGCCTGAGGCCCTGGGTTCAATTCCTCAGCACCACATAAGCAAAAAGAAAAAAGCCGGAAGTGGCGCTGTGGCTCAAGTGGTAGAGCACTAGCCTTGAGCTGAAGAGCTGAGGGACAGCGTCCAGGCCCAGAGTTCAGGCCCCACTACCGGACCCAAAAAAAAAAAAAAAAAAAAAAAGCTTCAGTGAACAATCACGAACATGCTAGAAGCAAATGGTAAAACAAAGTCTCAGTGGAGGGATATAATGCCCCCAAGAGGAAAACAAGAGAGGTTAAAGAAAGAACCAAATGGACACTTCAGAACTGAAATACACAATAACTAGAATTTTTAAAATAGATGCTCTTAACAATAGAATGGAGAGATGAGAGAAGAATCAGAAAACATAAAGACTGGATAGCAAAAATTACTTAATCTTAACAATAGAGTGAAAATAGTCTAAAGAAGAATATACAGTTGCAGAAATCCCAGAAACTATGTTATGAAGATGGATCTGAGAAAACCTTTCAAATAACTGAAACATCTCCAAAGTATTGAAAAGACATAAACCTCTTGTTTAAGCAACTGAAAACTCCAATGAGTACAATACCAAATATAGCCATGCCAGGACACTTCATAGCCAAACTTTGAAAACTAAAGGCCGGGAGGCATTCTTGGAGTCAGAGAATCCATATTTTATCCCCAGGAGGAAAACTATTTTCATGTCAGCTGACTTCTTATCAGGAGCAACGGAGCCCAGAAAGAAATGCACAATATTTTTCATCTGGTTAAAGAAGAGATTGATTCAGCCTAGAAATTTGTATCCAATGGAAATTTGCTTCAGGGATAAAGGGGAAATCAAGACGTGAAGATTAAGGAAATCTGAGAGAATGTCATCAGTAGATCAATTCTCAAAGAATGGCTGAAAGAAATTCTCTAAACCAAATAGAGACAATAAAAGAAGAAATCTTGCAACTCAAGAAAGGAAGAAAAGACCAATGGACAGACAAAAATGTAATAAAATGCAATAGACTTTCCTTATTTTGCTGAAATTTTTCTAAGTTATGTGTGACGGTTGAAGAAAAAATTATATCACTTCCTACTGTGGCTTTCAGTGTATGAAGAGGAAATATTTAATGTTTAGATGGGGGAGAGACATAAAGTGCTGCATGCTACTTGAACTGACGAATATCTATACCAGAAGATTGTGAAAAGTTGTATGTCCAAAGTGTAATACTTAAAGCAATCATCAACAAACACATACAAGGAGATACATAGGAAAAGATTACAGATGAATCAAAATTAGTTGAAAAAAACCTAGAAAAAAAGGACATGTAAACCAGGAAACTAAAAACAAGCATACCAATTAAAGTACAGAGACTGACAGTGGATGCAAAACATGATAAAACCCTGTGTTGTCAGTAAGAATTTATTTCAACTGTATTATAGGTAGATTGAAAGTAAATGAATGGAAAATAATACATCATTGATCAAAAGAAAGCAGAACAAAAGTGGTTATATTAACAACAGATAATACAGACTTCAAAACAAAAACAACTTCTGTCAGGAAAAAAAAGAGAAAAGTTGCAAATAATAATAGGGTCAGCCAACCTGGAAGCTATGGTAATCCCAAATGTATTTACTTTACTTGACCTGTTTTAGATAACAGAATACCTCAGATTGAATAAAGTAGAAACAAAGGAATGATTTGATCACATTTCAGAGCACTGCAAGTTCAACATCAAGGGTCCATATCAGCGTGATGGCTTTCTTGATGGGTCATATCATGAAAGAAGGGCATCACATGGGCAAAGAACATAAGAGAGAGGAAAAGGAAGGCTGAACTCCCCTCTTCTGTAACTAACCTACTCCTGTTACAATGGCCTTAATCCATTTGTGAGAGAAGAGCCCTTAAGTCCTGTTCCCCTCTTTAGGTCCACCTCTCAACACTGTTACAATGGCAGTTAAATTCCAACATAAGTTCTGGAGGGGACATTTAAGTCATCAGGATCCCTTACAACAGATACGCATGCAAAAATATGGATAGAACTGAAAACACAAATAGACGAGGCTATAGTTTGAGATTTCATTATCCTTCTCTTTAATTATTGGTAGAATAAGTAGAAAATCATCAAGGCTGTACATAGTCATTAACCAACCGGATCTAATGACGTTTACAAAATACTCCACTCAACATCAGCAAAGTGTACAATCTTTCAGGTACCTAGGGAACTTTTACCAAGATAGACCATATCCTGTCTCATAAAACCAACCTCAGCAAACGTGAAAGGATCAAAATCATGAGGACAGCTCCTCTGACTACATGGAATCAAATTCAAAAGTGGGTTATAGGAAAACCTCCAAACATGTAGAAACAACATAGTTAGAAGTAATGCATCTATCAAAGAAGCATCGAGGGAAATTAAAAAATACATTGAATGAAAATAAACGCATAAAGTAGAAAACAGAATTTATGTGTAATAGAATTACAGAGTGAGTAAACCATACAGAAAAGGCTGAGAACTTGATGGTGGGGATGGGGGAGTGGGAGAGATGGAGGGTGGGGTGGGAACGGGAGGTTGTGATAGAGAAAATGCTGAATGTGCCAAATCCCAATTTTCCTGACTCTGCCTAGAATGAGAATCCAATAATACAGTCATTCCCAGGATACATCCAAGTTCCTACCATCCAAAGAAGTTTAATCAAAGGGCTGTTCATACAGGAGTAGGTAGGGTTTAGGGGTGCTACAGTGGACATTACACAAGAACAATAGGGCAAGTTACTAAGGACAGTAGGGCTTTTACTAATTGGAAGAGGTAAAGTGGAATACTTGGTGAAAGAACTGAGCTAATGAGAGAGGTGGAGAGATAACCGCCCAGTAAGTCAGGCTTTTCCAGATGACCCAATAGGGAGGAAATGCAGGAAACAAAGGTCCAGTTTCTCCATGCTCCCTTGATCCCCAGGGGCCAACTCCAACTGGAAGTTAGAGGCTAAGATCCCTTGTCTTTGATTTGCAGTTTGTTCATAAAACTAGAGTATAAGAAAGGTGGGGAAGGTTGCTGGAAGGTGGAGGAAGGGGCGGGGGAGTTATCTGGGTAGCAGAGAGATCAGGAGATTGGGTGACAATCTCAGAGACATATTTTAAGTAGCAGCATCAGGGGGTGGGAGGCTTGTAAGAGAGTTGCCAAAAGGAGCTGCCCAATCCACAAGTTACGATGATGTGAGTGGGAAACAGACTTTTACTAAGCCACTGAGAGTTGAGGCTGTGTATTAAAACAGCAAGTGTTAATTACCCTGACTAATACACCCAATAAAAATCAGGCCCTCAAAATTGGTGTGGAGTCGAATATTAAATGCACAGCTCAGTACTCATGAGTAATTAAAAAAGTGATTCCAATATTTACTTGTGTCTCTTGAAAAATGCCAGTGAGGATACAATTCATAATTTTAGTGACTCCTCTCCAATCCTATTTTATCGTCAATATCATCCTATTTGGCCCAGATACTCTCATCCATCAATCTTTGAAAACTACCCCTAACTCCCAGTCCATACAAGATTTTATTTTCCCTCATTCACCCTTCTTTTCCTTCTGCCCCTTTATAATTTAGGATTTTTAGCCTCCATTTTCTTCCCCATCTCCCCTTTTGTTTTCTTTTATCACCCAAGATCTGGAAGTCTAGTTGCCTAATACAGAGGGATATGTAAGGCTTATATAAAATTAAGATGGGGAGATGAGGGATCCAGGGATATGATCAGACCCAGGCATGTGCCTGTCTCAAGTTGGCTTCCCTGGGAAGCTGTCACTGAGACAGAGTTGGCAGCAACCTGTTTATAGGACTTGCATTTCAGATCCATACCTGTGGTGGAGGGGGGGGGCGGGAGAGGGGTGAAAGAGAGAGACAGAGACAGAGACAGAGACAGAGAGAAACAGAGGGGGGAGGGAGGATAAGCAGAGGCATGTTGTCAATCGGTGTCCCCTCTTTGGGCCATAGTGGCTCTGCCTTTATCTCCCTGTCTCTATCTGCCATTGATGGGGGCGGCCTTGGGAAGCAGGTGACTCTGGGTGAGGACATTCTTGAGAAGGCTGACAGCTGAAGACTGCCACTGGCAGTTCTCCCTACAGCTGGAGCATCACATCGTGCCCAGCAGGCAGACCTTGGCAGCTGCTCTGGCGTCCGTCACCATGTGGACAGCCTGCTGGTAGGGTGCTGCAGCTCTGGCTCTGAGCTGTCTGCGGATGCGGAGGTGGGCCCTGCTGTACAGAGACTGTCATCAGGTCCATCCTGTCTTCATTCTTTCTGTGCAGTCTTAAGCCCTTATCGCCATGCCACGCTTAGCACTCCCTTGAAGAACCACATCCAAAATTCCTTCTTCCAAGAAGCCAACGTGGCCTGACCCTCTGCCTTTCCCACCCACCTGCTCCAAGGCTGCTGGCTCCTGTGCATGGGAACTGAGGCCCTAGGGTGCAGAGAAGTGTGCTGCTGGCCTGGTGTTAGTTCATTGATTTCTCATTATTATTAAAGAACAGGATAATGATTGTTGTCACTACAAGGACTCATTTATGGCCCCATCTCTCTCACATGCCAGCCTTTGAAGGCACTCTGGGTCTGTGGGTAGGTTTCTAGACTTGGAGTTGATTCTTTTCTTTGAGTGTTTATAATTAGGGTCTGGCATAGCCTTTTAATATCTCTTTTCCTTATGACCCTGATTTTTCAGTTCTTGCCAGGACCTTGTATAAATTCTGGAGTCAAGCCTTCATGAGCCAAGAGGAGGTGGGCATGACCACAGGATGTGCTATGGAAGCCCAGGTCAGGCCTCTGCTTGGGTTTGAACTTCAGCTTAGCACTATCTATATGGACCCAGGCAAGTTTCTTGATCTCTGTACATTTCACTTCCCTCTCTGTCACATATGGACAGTACTGCCTCTTCAGTCCAGCTGTGGTGAGGACAGACTCTCAAGTGTCCAACGTTTGTTCCAGGCATCCTGTCAGGGTTTGCTTTGCTTTTGTCATCTTTTCTCTTTCCATTGTTCCTTTGAAAAAAGTGAGATCAGTTTGCCATTAGGGATTCTGGCTAGACTGTGGCGGCTTCTGGGAACCTGTCTCTCTACCATCCTTCTCTTGGCACTCTTTCAGTTGTCCTACCTCTAGTTATGAGGCTGTAGTGAGAGCCCACAGCCATTTTAATGCCAACAGCAGCTGCAAGGCCCCCAGTGAGCATTTGGAGCTTTAGGTTCATTTTGGTTTCTCTCACTTCTTGTTGCCAACAGTCGTTGGCTATGGTATTCCTGGCCATAGAGCTCACTGAATCCGCCAAAGAGCTCATCTTTGAAGAGGAACAACCCAGGCTCAGGCAAGAGGTGTGAATTGTTCAAGGGAGTGGTTTCTGGGAAGCTGTCAATATTTAATGATTCTCTCTACATCTTCAGCCTTATTTCTCATCACTTAGCTCCTTGAACTCTAATCTCTAACCACTTGCATTTCCCTGAACACTTCATGGCTCAAAACCTCTGAGCATATGTGGGGGCTGTTTTGTCTGTTTGAACAACTCTTCTTTTCAGTCCTCTGTACTTGGCCATCTTTCAGTCCATCACCGAGTTCAGATCTTGCTTTGTATGACACATTCCTCTAGGGTTTTTAGATATTTCACCATGTTCCATTTATCTCTTTATTCTTGGCCATTTTGTTTTTTGTTTTTTGGGTTTTTTTTTTTGCCATCCTCTTTAGCTACAGATATCACAGTTTAGACAGGAATTTTCTACAGCTTATGGGCATGGTGAGCACTATTTACTTGGAGCCAGAGATATGTCATAGAGACCTCTGTGTTTCATGGGTTTTGGTACCAAACTAAGGTGTACAACCTGTGAACTCTTCTCAGCCAGCCAGCCAATAATAAGATGTTCATTCAATAATAGATACTTGAATCATAGCAAATTTCCTGCTTTCAACAAGCTTACCACCTAACACAGGAGATAAAATATTTGAACAAAAATTGTGGAAAAGAGCAAATGCAGTAAGTAGCATACAAATGACTGAGGTACGAGACAACTTTTCTAAGAGAACAGAATGAAGGAGACAGAATGAAAAGAATCCTCGGTAAAGATGATGGTTTTTAATCTGGAAAAAAGGTAGGATTTCAGCAGGTAGTAGCAGAAATAGATCCTTCTGTGTCAAGAAAGGAGCAGGATGCTGAAAGGGACCCACTGATCTAGATATTCATAAATTGCGCCTCCTTTGTACAACTAAAGATAATAAAAACATTTTTAAAAAGGAGCAAAAGCAATGGCTGTGGGAGTGATAAGGCATATGGCTGATGTTGATTTGAGGTGCTAGGATTACTAATCACAGGCTGCATTTTTTGTATGTGTGTGTGATACTAAATAGCCACTCCATTGCTTGAGCCACTCTGCCAATCCTCTTTTGTGTTGCTTATTTTCAGATATGGTCCTGCGTTATCCCCTGGCTGGCCTGTGCTTCCCTCTGTCACTGGGATGACAGGTGTGCACTACTGCATGCAGACATTCTGCTTCTCCTTCTCTTCTCTCCTCCCTCCACTCCCCCCATAACTTGGGATGACAGATGCATATCACTGTGCCCAGCTATTTGTCGAGGTAGAGGCTCATATACTTTGGCCTGGAACTTTGATCACCTGATCTCTACTTCCCAAATAGCTTAGATTACAGGCTTGAGCCACCAGGCCCAGAACAGCCTGCTTTTTTTTTTTTTTTTTTTTTTTGATAACCCAGTTAGTCTATCTACAGTAAAGCATCCTTCCTGTTTCCGCTCCCTCCTATAGACAACAAAGACCCAAAGTGCTATTTCAAAGTATGTCTCTTTCTGGGGTTGCAGAAGGAAAGTGTAGAGAGCTGCGTGCAGCCGCACCTGGAAAATGGCGCAGGCTTCCGCCCTCCGCCTTCCCGATGGCGAGTGCTCTCTGTGGTAAACAACTCCTTATATGGCTAAGGCAAAGAATCTGGCTTGCTTTTGCGCACCTGAACCTATTGGTCGTGGCGTATCAGGGTTGGCTACCCAGCGGGTACTTAAGGCTGTGGGGAATTCTCCCCGGGGTTGGGGTCAGAAGATTACAAAAAGGTCCTGAATAAACTGCAGAGAGAAGAGTTCGGTGTCGCGTCTTCCTTGCTGGTCGAGGCGGTAGCGACAGGAAAGCATCGCAACAGAAGATAATGTGACGGCTCAGAGGGTAGAGACTTTACAATGAAATCAGTACCAAGTCTTGAGGCCTATGGGGGACAACGACCACTCCATCCTCTGGGGAGGATGGCTGAAACCATTGTCTCTGAGTCCTTGGGAGTTTATGGGTTTGTGTTAAATCTAAGTGTTTCCTTTTGATGAAGTATTTTATGATTGGCACTATAAATTACTCAGAGGAAACTTTTTAAGTCAGCAAGAATTTATGACAATGATAAATTTAGGCAATGTCTTTTTTAGTGTTCTATGAATGAACACTTTGAAAATTTCCCCAGGTTCTAGTCAAAGGTAGGGCCTCTTGGTGATTATTTTTGTACTTTCCACATCTCAAGTGAGTTCTTTTATTAAGATTCCCAAGAATAAGAGTCATGATTTATCTTGATGACATATTAACAGCCAGTCATACCAAATACATTTTTCTTTCTTACGTACCAGAAAGTATATTCTTGCTATCAGCCTTTGGGGTACAATGAATTTCAAAAGGTTCTCTGGTGTTTTCTTCTCAACATTGAGCATTTCTTTGCTTTTTAAGTTATCAAAGTAGTTAGAAAGAGGTTTTGGAGAGAAAAAGGAACCCAAATGCAAGCAGAATGGTATCTAACCAAGACAAAAGGAAAAATGAAAGTCATCCTGGGACTTCCATTCATGAAGTGATTGAATTGGATCAATAATTATGGGAAATCCCATTAATGGACAAGGAGTCCCCAAGTAGAATTTTTACTTAGTGCAAATTAGTTGATGCAGTGGCCTCATTTAGTATTTCCAACAAGGAAAGTGAGTCCATATTTTGCATTAAAAATGATGATGTCCATTGGGAATGAAAAAAATTGTTTGAATTTCACAGGGTCCTTTATTGTTTCTCTCTTGAGTTTCACTTCTTGAATATGTTTACAGAAGAAAAAGCAATCAAATCACTGGTCACTTCAGACTTTCCCAGGAGAATATGAGTCACTCATGACTCATTTTAGAAGAGGGAAGCATCTTTTGCCATGTAGAAAAAAGAAAGGAAAAGCACCAAACTTTTTTTTAAATTTTTCTCTAACATAATTGATCTCATCATCTGTATGCAGTCTCATTTCTATTCAGGGGTCCTAAGAGCAGGCCAAATCTATGTGACATGTCCTCTGGGCATAGCTTAGGAACCATCTCCATATGACTGGTTAAGAATGTTCATGTATCTGTCATATCTCATTTTGATCTTCAAATTTAAAATTTAATTCTTCTAAGTAGAGAGAAACATGCACGATGGAAAAGACAAGACAGTGAAATAGTATATTTATATGTACATTTGGATTGTGGAGTGATGGTCCTTTTGTGCTTTTCTTCTGAAGAAGATATTTCTCTTTTTTTGTTGTGTGTGTGTGTGTATGTGTGAAAAAGAGCAAAGAAAATGTACGGTAAAATTTGATTGACTCTCACACTTCTTGATATATCATCCATCACTAGGCTGTTGATCTTAGGAGGAAGAAATTGCCTGAATTTGTACACAGAAGAGAAGTTCTGGCACAACTTCTAAACATAAAATTGCTGCTTTATGGATATTTGCTGAATACATCAGCTCATCCGAATGTGTGTGGGCTTAAATTACAATTGCATACTGTATATAATACATCCACAAGCAGATGAATGAGTGAATATGTGAGCCATTCTTCCTGAATGATGTTGGGGATGGGCACTCAAACTTACAGGGCAACTTTCTTGGTCAAGGAACCTTGGTGGATGATACCATTGGGTCTCCAAAGTGGTTGGCTGGAGGTTCTGGAGATCATTTGAATGAACTAGAACTGGTTCAAAAGAGCTATAGACGTCAGCTTGATTGCATTCTGTTAATTATTCATTGATTATTTGTTATCCTTCACTTATTTGTTGACTCATTTATGAACTTTGGCACTGAGTTAAAGATGTTCAATGAGTATGTTTTTCTGCTTAAGTATTTCTGTTGTTAGTGTGTGAAAAATTCCCTGACAAATTGCTGTCCAGCTGGTCTCTTCTCAGATGTCCTCTTTCTTCCTCACCATGTAGAATTATATGACATCTTGCTCCTTCCAGACTGTTAGAGTTCTGGGCTGTATGTGCCATGGGCTGCTATAGTAATTAATGATGGTTAGGTAGGTGTAGTTCATACTCTGGAATGAACTGCTAGGTTTGCTACAAACACTGACATGTAAACCCGGGGCACTGTGGCCAGGGTAGATGAGACAGACAGGAGAGCAGAGTAAAATCCAAATCCAGGTACATACTCTTAAAATCAAAGCAGCAAGTGAATATCTGTCCAAATGACCCTTGACCATCTTCTGAGCTTCTTGTAACATTCTGTACATATCTGCTTCAGGCATGCTGGGGATCTAAACAGAAGTTTCCAATGAGCCACCCACAGCCATCTCCCTCACCCTCCCTCTACCATCTTTCTTTTCCCATTTTCCCATTCCTCCATCTCTTCTCTCCCTTTCCATTATTCAAGTGCACACATCTACATTTGTATAGATTGTCCAGTACCAACCTCAAGATCAAAACTTATGAAGTACGAAAATACAAATGAGTTCATGAGTCACAAGGTTAGGGAGATACATAGAGTGCTTGATTTGATATCCAAGAGCAGCTGTCTGATTGCAGGTCCATGTATGCAGTGTCCCTGTCCACAGTCCTGAGATGACTGAGCAACAAGGATGATGAGTAAGGAGAGGAGGAAGTACCCAGGACCTGAGCACACATCCTTGTCATCTTCCCAGCTCCCACCTTCCTTGTCACCACTCTGGATCTGTGTACTAGTTCCAGGATTTCTTGACTTATATTTTTATAAAACTGAGTACTTCATGGGTTTCTTGGGCTTAAGGTACTTATTTACAATTCTCAATGACACACTGAAAGTAAATTAGTGACTTAAGAAAAGAAAACAACAGCAAGCATTTTAAGACATGCCACTCAAAAATGCCTATAATTTGCTGTATAGTTGTTTTGAATTTAAAGTATACTTTAATAATAGCATAAAAATATTACAAATGAACAAGCATAATTCCAATATCCTAACAGCATATTTTTATTACCATATACTCCTTTCATCCTTCCCTCCCCCTTTATTCCCATATGTATTCTTTGCCGACTTTCTCCAGGTGTTCTTTTAGGACCTAGGACACAATATCACAAAACAAACATTTCTGTCCTCCTGAAGATTTACAAATATCAAACTACGGACAAAAAATAAGTGGTTTGGACAGGGTACCGGGAGCCGACTTCAAGGAGCTGAGGTTTGTCAGTGGGAAAACCGTGGAGAAAAGACAAGAATCATGGCTGCAAAAGTGTTGAGGTGGGAGCTCAGAAAGCTTCAGAAATAGCACAGTGGCCCATAAAGCTGGGTCACAGTGAGTGACGGAGGTGAGACATGAGGTCAGATAGATGAGATGGGCCCTATGGAGTGGACATTGGATGCTGCTTCTCTATCCAATTGAAGGCAAGCCAAGCAGTTGCGTGAACTGACTTCCTGTTTTAAGGCACCTGTGTAAGACACAGGGCTGCTGTAGAGAGAAGGCATGGGGCAAGGAAGGCAGTGAGCACTAGAGGTGGGAGAGGATGGCAATTGGGCCAAAGTGGCGCTGTAGTTCATACATACTTGGTCTCCCTGATTCCAGATGCAATGCACTTGACTTCATGACTGTAGCATTGAGAAACAGCCGGTCAGAAACCCTAGCAGCTTAGCTGTTAGGCTGGTCTTTTGCATGCCTACCAAGGAACATGTAATTAAGCGTGGTGTTCAGATTTCAGGAGAAAATATGTCTTGAAGAGTTCTGCAGATCCTTTGCTTGTGAGTTGTTTGGAGTATTATGCATTTATCATATTTCTGCTAATGAAGGTATTAATGAATTGTTAGTATTGTTTGCTGCTTCAAAGACCATGTGCTTTGTCCATTTACCTTCCTGAATCTGTTAAACTAAATGTATTTGAGATTATGAGATTCTTTTCTGCCTAATTTATTTTATAAACTGCAGATGTAAATCATACCGCTCTCACATGCAATTTCAGTTGGGAGGGTAACGAGGATGCAGCCGTAATTGAGACATTCTGACTTGGGGGTGCCCGCAGAACCGCTGAGTCGGAATGCCATTTCAAGTTTTTTCGATGTTTTTAGTTTTAAAAATAATTTCCAGGGTGTCATTTTTGTAATTCTAATTTCAATTTATAGCTTAAACATTGCAATGAGCTTTGGGGGGTATTATAGCTTGCTTTGGGTCTTTGTCTGCTAATGTTTCCATTATTGCACCCATAGTGAAACAAGGACATTTTTTAAAAAACTTCTGACATAAGCGTTTTCTAACTGTGTTCTGTTATGGGGCACCAGACACTGCAGGGGGCTCGTCACTGTGGTTGTCATTGCTGCTGTTGTGGAGAGAAATGCTATTGTGGTGATGGCGTTATTTTTATATTGCTCTGGCGTTTACTAGGACACGGAATAAAATAGGATCTGTCACTCCTGACCGTGGGTTGCTCAAACTTCTTAAGCCTTAGATTTTTAGGGACACTGAGGCTTACACTAGCAAATTAACTTGATGATATTGTTAAAATTCAGACTCTGCTATGGTCTGGCTCTGGTCACATCAGGGGAAGTAGAGTTTAAGTCAACAGGGAAGTCTTGTGTGAGCGGGGACTTTATTCTCCAACCCTAATCTCTGCTGTGGCAAAGACTGGGTCAAAAGACCCATTGTTCAGTAATAATGGGATGTATTAACATTTAAAAAAAGTCCAGAGGAGCAGGGGTTTAAGGCAAGCCTTCTGTTCTCATAGATGGGTGTGGGGGCTAATAGAGCAGTTAATATTCCAAAGAAAAGATGTTTTCTCTTGTCTCCCTAAAGCTGAAGTGAGGCACTCTGTAGCTGTGCATTGTCATCCTCTAGCTGTTGACTAATCCTCCCTGCTAGGGAAGGAACCATGGCTCCCAACCCACCATTATCAGAAATGGCACACCCCTCTCTAATAGACAGTCATGATTGCAATAATATAGAGCTGCCACTCAAACTGCTGAAAAGTGTTATCATTGGTGATGGGGTATAAACATGGCCTAATTAATGATCATGCTGACAGAGGCTGCCATGCATATTGAAATGTGCCCGCTGTTGGAGCCCCCAATAGGGTGCTCAGTTTTCTCACTTGTAAAATGATAACAACGGGTACACATCTTATCAGGTAGGTATCAGAGTGAGATAGAAGTTCTTGGAACATTTATTTGGTGGTGACATGTGGGGCCTGCTTACAGAATGTTCTTCCGTGGCCTTATGTCTAGTTCTCTAGTTAACATTAACCTAAACTTACCTTCAAACCCCACTGAGCCAATGGGAATCTCTTCAAATGAGGGGGAAAAAGCTTGAGTTTGGACAGACATATGAAAGGACAGATTTAAGATATCTCAAGGCAAAGCTATCCCCTGTGCCTGTGTCTTGATTAGAGTGTCAGATATTGTTCAGAGTGGTCTGTGTCTTTCTTTCTTGTGTTTTGTAGGCAGCTTGTGGGTGCAGAATTTGGGACTCTTCACTACTGTGACTTTCTGACTTGAGCATCTACCTGCTGAGTGTGTCCTGCATCTACCAGCAATGTGTCCTGGGAGTTCAGATGTCTGTCTGTGTTTTTTTTTTAACTTGGGGAAAGGTAGTGCTACAATAGATTACTAATGCAGTAGTGCTGTGATGAGCTACCAGCTCCTTCAGGACTGTCAAAGGACCAGTGACACACAGCCCTCCATGATAGCTGCCTTGGAGAATTGCCTTATCTGAAGGGCAGTTCTACCCGGAGATGTAATCAGAGCCCAGGCCTGGTTCACACCATCTCAGGTCAACTCTGGTTATTCATTCATCATGGTTATACATGCCCCCAGAGGGTTAACCAAGATCCTAGTTGAGATGGCTACTGCTCTACATCCTCCATGTCTTGTCTTGTCTTCCTGTCTCTCCCACAACCCCATCGTGGGAGGGAACAATACAAGCACTACTGAAAATCTTTGAGGTGTTTTGAGTCCACAACCTAAGAAAAGAAGGGTGTCTATATAAAAGTGCACTTGTGTGCGTGCGTGCATGCGCACACATGCATGCACACACACACACGCACACGCACCAGGACTATTTCCAGTGTTCTGTATTTTTGAGTCCTCTCTGGTACCCACTTTGCCCTCTACAGTCTCGTCATTATGCTGTACCTTTGTCATTTCCTAGCCACCACTCTTCATCGCTTTCCTAAGAAAAGGGATTGTTTTTCCAGGTACAAGAGGCAGAGAGTGGAGGAGTGGGCTTGGTGATTACACTGGGTATTTTGACAACCTTAGAGTTAAAAACTTTGAAGTTATGAACAGATTCAAAGAATGAAATGTTTTCTTTCCATCTTTACCTTTTACACCCTTTCAAATAATTATGTAGGTTCCTAATTATTAAAAAATCCATTTTAAGTACTTAAGAACCCAACCAAATTGGGAACACATTTTAATTTTAAAAATCCCAAGTTATAGCAATATGTTGGCTGTGTTTTGCTTTGGGTAGTGGGGCTATGGGTCATGTTTTCCTGGTAGTTATAATTTCTGTGGTTTTTCTTTTTCTTTTTTTCTCTTCCAAAATTTCTATATAAAGAACATATATTATTTTGCAAAAGAAAAAAAATGACAGATTATTAAGTAAAAGCCTTACTATACCCTGTGCAAGTCCCTGGCAGCTACAGCACAAAAACCCTAATGTTTTTGACCTCTCTGAAATGAACACCCGACAGAGCCTTGTGGAAAGACTGGAGGCTTTTTGGTCAAGGCAGAAAGAACCATTAGAGAATAGAGCATATTTCATGCTACAGCTCATAAAATCAAAACATTGACTTTTTTTTCAGTGCAAATTATAGCAAAGAAGATGTGAGCTTCATAGGCTGGGCTGGGCAATTTCATCTCCCTTTCTACAGATGTTCATTAACATAACAAAACATTAGCGAGTGTTTAGCCCATACCCTTGTCTGTTCTAAGCAGGGACTGAATTGAAATATGTCAAAAGTAAGCCAACTAGACCAGGAAAGGCGTTTTCATCTGGAAAGAAAAAATAATGTGAAATATGCGGTCACCCAAGAAGGGCCACCATGTTTTATTTTGTAATTATGAAAATTTGTCTCTTTTGACAAGTGAAATGAATTTAGGCACTCAGGCATGGGGAGAAAGTTGAATTGTCTGAAAATTAAATCAAAGTAAAAATGAAAAATATAAATGGGCATTTCACATTCACTAACATGGGAGTCATCTTTTAGATCTGACATTTTGAAGCAATCCCTGGGAAACTTGATAGCTCATACCTCTGAGTAAATTATGGTCCCAAGCAGGGTGGAAATAATTGAGAATGTTTGTTGTTTTTAAATAAATGCAATAAATCTGGAGTGGTATCCATGGTCTAGAAAACAGAGAACACCATTTTATACCCTGAGATGTACAGTCTGCTGGGCGACACATGTTTGTCCACATATGGCAGGACACAGGAAATTGCCTAAAGAGGGGAGAGGCCCAGCAGAAATGGGCCCACATATCCCCATGTCTTGGAGGTGTGGCCAAGACAAGCCATTTCTCTTGAAGCAGGCCCTGAACCTCCCAGTGTTGCTGGGAGTCTGATGAGCACTCATGAAGTTGCTGCTCTTGCAGGTGCTTGGCACGGAGTACTCCATAAAGTAATTTTCAGTGATCTCTGCCTGTGTGTGCCTGCTTTTGTGTGTGTGTGTGTGTGTGTGTGTGTGTGTGTGTGTGTGTATGTGGAATTCTTGTGAAAACAGACATATGTATTTTAATATGTGTGTGTTTCCTTGTGTATAGATGTGTGTGCATGGGTATAACTTTGAGATTGTTTGTCCTTTGTATAGTATATAGGTGTGTGTACTTCAGGCATTTTCAAGGAATGGAGCTCCTTGTAGGACTAGTGTTGAGCTATTCTTGGTGCCCTCACAGGCCTGTAACCAGGAGATGGACATGGTTGCTATTTTGAACTTTTACATTTTTGCCTCACTGGGGAAGGGGTGACATTGTCCCAAAAGAAATGTACTCATCACCTGACTTAGGCAACTGCAGCCCCTCTTACATCATGGGGTTTGAACCCAGGGCTGGTATTCTGCCACTTCAGCCATGCCTCCAAGCCTTTGATTTTTAACTTTGTTTTGGTGGCACTGAGGACCTTCTACTCGCTAGGCAAGTGAGCCACACCCTAAGCTCTTTTGGGCTTTCACTGAGTAAATACATTGACTAACTGCATTCTTGTGTATCTTTGGGTACACTGAACGCTGTATGTACATGATGTACTTACTGTGGTGTAGAGATATTTTATACTGTTTTAATGCAATGCTCCCCCCTGCCAAATGTAGCTACTTTCTGGCCTGAATTCAGTAACGACGTGGGAAGCCCACACCATTTAAAAATTGCCATTTTCCAAAACTGTCTTGTGGGCAATGAATAGGGCTGTCAGTCTCGAATTTTTAAAACTTAGTTCCATGGTTAAGAGTGGTTTAGTTCAAGACAAAGAACCCCTTTGACCTTATTGGAATAGAGGGGGGCTGTGGTATGCTCTGATACTGTCGTTTCCTGTTCTCATACCTGTTTCCCTCTTTCTCTCTTCATACCCACCTACTTTTTTGTTGTTGCTCTGCTGTTGCGTTTCTCCCTTTATCCATTGTTTTGCATGGGACTAGACTTCACAAGAGCAGGTACCATGACCCCCTGACCAACTCAGCCTTAGAACCTCTCTGTCCTAGTTCATAGGAGTTGCTAGCTAAGTAATGAACTGATCTGTGGATGAATGGATGGGTGAATAACTCTCAGATTTACGGACTACATAGCTCCTGACCAGTTCCTTTTTCACTCACTGAGCATTCATACTGCCTTTGTTCTTGTTCCCATTTGACAATAGTCCATTTTCCTTTCATTCCATGCCCAACAAATGAGCACATTCCATCTGCTAGCCACAATAACTAGTTCAGACTTGGGCTTGGGACCCAAGTTGATGCAAAGAGACTTAATTCTAACATTTCCTGGAACTGTTGGGAAGGAGTGGCTAACTTCTTAGTCTGTTTACAGAATGTATTTTTCTGTTCAAGAATGAAGTCACTTAGGAAAGTAGAGGCAAAACAGAGACCCAAAGCAAGTCCTGATGAAATTATTTGAGTTTCCAAATTTAGCCTTAACTGATGAAATGTGCCTCTGGACTTCTCAGTGGCATGAACTAAATAGTCTTCCAAAGCTCCTCTGAGCCCTGCTGCTTGGGTACCTTTGTCCTTGTGCTTGAGAATCTGTGGGAATGGCCTGTGTTGAGTAGCTATTACCTAAGAGGACGTTACAGTTGAATGAGCTCATTCTGTCTCTTAAATTGAAAGGTAAAATGTAGTAGTTCATACAGGCTCAAGCAGATAGGCCTAGGTTGATACCCCAACTGCCATAATCACTGGATAACCTGTGGGCCTTTATTTATGGCTCCATGAGTCTTGATTTCACCATCTGAAAGAATGTAGGAACCAAATATGGCAGGGCCTATTCCATAGGACCTGACAGGGCGCATGTGCAGGGTGACGGCCAGCCCATCCTCGGGGCACTTGGCGGGGTCAGTGTGGTCCCTACTGTCAGGGGTCTGGGACACAGGCCAGAAGGCTCTGCGTTGCTCTTTTGGAGGTCTCACACCTGCGAGGACCTTGCCAGAATGCAAACCTCTGAGGCTGACTTCAAAGCCCTCACAGTGATGGATTATTGATTTTTCTTTCTTTTTAATAACATTGGCTTTGTGAGCACAGTGTCCCGAGAATCTGCAAGTTAGGGAATGGGATGAAGACTGCTGGACTGCTCTTGGGTCCAGATGCTGCTTTCATGAAGCTGCGGGGAAGGGCGATCTGGGTGGACAGCACCCTGGTATTGCACCCCACCCCAAACACATAAAAGGGAGCTGGTCTTGGAATCATTACTGTTAGACCTGGAGTCTCTAGCTCTTTGCATGTTCTTCATGTGTTGCCAGATGAGAAATGGAGTCTCATTGTGTTTTCATTCACATTTCTGTATGTTGAATGAAATTGTGTGAATCTTTCATTAAGAAACTCACTTATTATTAAATATTAAACTAATGATTAAATTCTAACATTAATTGGTTATAATTATGTCTACATAATTAGATTGAAGCACTTGTTCTGAGTCTCAGCCAAGACGACCAAATGAGGGAAGAGGACAGGAAACAGTCAGTTGCTTTATTTTAGTTCTATAACTTAATTAATTGATCGGAGCAGTGTAAAGGCTACAGTGGACTTTCCCTAAAGCAGATTGCACAAACTCTTCCTGCCATTTTGACCAGGGATTGGTAAACATGTTTTTTTTAAAGGAACGGATAGTGAGTATTTTAGGTTTTATTGGCCAGATGGTCTCTCAAAACTACTCATCTCTGCCAGGCTCTGCTGGCTCACGCCTGTAATCCTAGCTACTCAGGAGGCTGAGAGCTGAGAATTGAGGTTCAAAGCCAGCCAGAGCAGAAGTCTGTAAGACTCTTAACTTTCGTTAACTGCTAAAACAAACAAAACCCCCCAAAACACCAACCAAACAAAAGACAACGGGAAGTGGTGCTGTGGCTCAAGTTTTAGAGCATTAACCTTGAGCAAAAAAGCTCAGGGATAGTACCCAAGCCCTCACTTCAAGCCCCAGGACTGGCACCCAAAAACAAAACAAAACCCAAATAATAGCAACAACACAAAAAAACCTATTCATCTCTGCCCATGTGGTATAAAAGTAGCCTAAGATAAAATGTAGCAGAGTGTGTATGTGGCTCAATAAAACTATCTACCCAACAGGCAGTGGACTCTATTTGGCCCAAGGGCCTTAACTTTCACACCTCTATTTTACCCATGTGTGTATAAGTGGGTATCTAGAAGCAAGGTTCCAAATGGCCTAAGTCTTATATAACTGATGTTCCAGTTAGAAGCAGAAAGACATGAAAAGTAGTTGAAAATATAAGTAAGTAAGAGTCTGTGTAGGTGTTTGGACAGTTAAGCATCATGTCACTCGTGAGAGTGAATGAGAGCCTAGAAGTTGTAAGGTTCCCTGTGTGCATGTAGAGCACACCACTTAAACTGTCAGTGTAATAAGGTCTCTTCACCTCAAATGCCTACACATTTGCCCAATGTACCCTGCCCTCAGTGCTCTAGTGGTATGGGATGCTTTCAACTAGTATTTGGGACATAAAAAGAGCAATCCTGCTATTCTCTGGGGTTAGTCCTACCATTTATCTGTTTTATAGATGAGGAGACCAAGTCATGGAGAAATCACCCTCTATGGGAGCTATAGATAAAGTGTACTCCTGATGTAGGTTTAGGGTCCTGGTTTCTCAGTGTTTCTCTGGAGGGTCAGACTCCCATGGAGGCTTGGTAGACCAGTGCTGGGCCTCCCCACTGGAGGTTTGGATTCAGTGGGTCTGGAGTAGAACTGGAGAATCTGCATTTCTCACAGATCTCCTTTTGATGTTTATGTTGTTGCTCTGGAAGTCACACTAAGAACTACTAGTTTACAGGATTTTGTATGTTCAAAAAGGTAGTAGTCCCAGTGAAGACTGCTTCGGTTCATTTCTACCTGTTCTTGGACTTTTGCTTTTCCTCCTTCTCTTCACCCCATTCTATTTAGGTGGATCTTGCTCATGTAGCCAGGGAAAAGATATCAGGCACTTGCAGAAGCCCTGCCTTTTCTCTTCACAGAAGCATCGAGGTCCAGGTGCAGGTTCCACCTCAGAAATGATGTCCCAACTTTTACTGCAGGCGGCTGGAGTGTGCTCAGACTCTGCCTGGGACGCAAGCGTGACTTTCCTCCCATTTTAGTGTCTTACCCTCGCAAGTGCTAAATTGCCCTGTAAACAAAATACATCTGGTGTTTGACTCATGGAAAATATTTTTCTACGGTTGAAAAGAAATGTGTGGATAGTCTGACTCCATTAATTTCCACTGGAGTGACTCGGGACCATCTGCTCCAGCCTGTGTTGCTGGGGAGGAAGGCTCGGACACCAAGCAGGTGGCCTTAGAAATAGATGCAGTGTTGGTTGCTTGAGGCCATGGGTGGGTGCCGTGTCTCTGTGTACCCGACAGGCTATGAGATGCTTCCTTCCACAGCCCAGTCTGCACACCCTGCAGGTTTTCCAGGCTACTGGACACACAGGAACACTCTGGACCTAGGTAGACAGCCTGGTAGCCCAGGTGCCTTGCTTCCTATGACATGGTTGGGCATCATGGCCATGATGCAATGCCAGGATTCCTGTTACATTTATGTAGCCCACCGGATGGACCATTCCATGTCCCTTCAAACAGTCCTTCTGCCTCAGTTCTGGAGCATAGCTTTAAGGGTTTCAAAGAATGAAGGGCTCACCTCTCAGGGACTGTGCGATCCACTGTTTGGAGACAGGACCTTGGGACAGGTTCATAGACAATAAGATGGACCACAAAACCCTCGAGGGAGCAGGCTGGGCAGGGAAATCACATAGATTTGAGTCTAATATGTCTTTTCTTTGTCATGATCTGTGTCTTTTGCTGAGTTATTAACCTCCCTGACCTCAATGTCATCATCTTAACAGTGGGGATTTTTATTTTTTACAGCCACTGTGACAATGCTCTAGTTGTATATCAAGTCACCTGAACAGCTCCCAGTGCAAAGGAGGTGCCAGAGGGAAGGCAGCTGTGATTATGATGACCCATTTTAAGTACTGGATTCTGAGATGACCATGGATGATTGCCCTTGGTCTGCTCACCTTGTGTAATTCCTGCCCCTGAATTTAGGCAGAACCCATGAATAGGTTTGGATAGAACTCTGATGGGGTGGCCTTGTACCCAGGGGTGGGGGTAGGGGGAGGATGTGCATTCCTCATCGCCAGGGCAGATGGGATTCTTCCTCCTGGTGCCTCCCCGAGCCACCATCCTCCTCATGGGGTTGTAGACATGGCACCCTAGCCAGGTCACCTTCTACTTTCATGTATCTCCTAAAATCTAGATTCTGCATTCGAGAGAAAATGTGATTATTGCCTAACCCTGGATTTTCTGTTTAACATGATAATCTCCAATTCCACTCATTTTCCTGGAGACAACATAATTTCATTCTTCTTTATTGTCCAGCCCCATCTCTTCCCCTTCTCCTTTAGCTCCCTAGAGATGCTGCACAGACATACTGTAGAAACATGTTCAGAGATACATGACCTCTGAAGAATGATGGGGTTGGGTATGTTGGAACTGTGCCCCTATCCCATTACCTTGCTCTAGAGAGAACCCTGTGTGATGGAGAGGAAAGAATATAGGCTGTAAGCCAATTGCCAGTGGGTCACATAGTCCTGGTTACTCAGGAATGTGAAATCTGAGGACGATGATTTCAAGCCAGCCCAGGCAGAAAAAGTCTGAGAGATTCTATCTCTAATTAACCAGCATAAGTATGAGACTAGAGGTATGGCTCAAGTGGTAGAGCACAATGCACGCGTAAGCAAGCTTAGCAATAGTGCAAGGCTCTAAGTTCAAGCTCTAATATTGGCACACTAAAAATAAATGAATAATATATGTGTATATATATATTGCTTTTATGTTATTCAAATTGAAGTGTCACTATTAACTGACATGGACAGTAGGTACTTTCCCTGAGCCTCAAGTTTCCTCACCTGGAAACACATCAAAGCATGGTTGTGAGTATGTGAGATAGGTACAGGCATGCAGCTCAGACCTGGCCCATGGAAGACATTCTGGGTATATTGGTGGTATTCCTTTTACATTCTTTGTGGTTCTTAAAGCAGGCAGTTCTATGGCAAAAAGAGACCAGATGCAGTAGAGTGTGAATGACAGATGAAGAAAGAAGCCAGACTGTGGGACCAGTATATAAAGACCCAAGCTGATGTTCCAGGATGCCTAGACAGAGGACCTGGTCGGGCCCACACTTCTTGGTGCCTTGTTGGGCAGGATTCCCCTTCCCAATAGAGCATGTTATCACCACGGGGACCATTTCTGCATTCATCCACAGCTCCTGATTAGGAGCTCATGAATATTCAAATACTCATCTCCCCTTATTTGCCTGACTATTAGCATTCTGTCTCTAGGCTTATTTTTGTGATTTTTCTCTGTTGCACATTTGCTCAGTGATTCACGCTTCATCGTCTGATGTGACCGGCTTCTAGACAATTACAACTATTCCCAGTTTTCAGAAAGCCTGAGTCTCCTTTCTTCCTTGGCTGCTAGCTTCTCCTTGTACTTTCTGCTCCCAAGGATGGGAGGGGGGTGGAACAGCATGCAGAGTGCGGCTTTGGGAACTTGCTTCTCGGCTTTTAAAATTCATATTGATAATAATAATCCAGTACATATGTCTATCACTTCAAATTGTACAAAGGGATTTTATATCATCCTGTTTTATAGTCTGGCTTTCTCCACATGCAAAACACTGGCATTCTTTTCTGAATGGGGCCATGTCTCTTTTCCTTCTGAATATTTAACGACAAGATTTGAACAAAACAGAATCTGTGTTAAAGCCCAGCTGTAGAGTTTCTCACAATGGTTCAATATAGAAAGGGATTTGTCTTTCTCTCCCTGTGCCAGTTGGATCTTGTTTTGAAGTCTGTTTAGCTCTGTGGGGAATACAGTGTGTATTAGTTTCCTACGGCTGCTGTAACAAATTACCACAAAATTAGTGGCTTAGAACAATGAACACTTTACTTTTTCTTGTAGCTCTAGAGATCAAGAGTGTAAGATGGGAGGCCAGGACTATGTTTCTTCTGGCGACTCCAAGAGAAAATCAGCTTTTTTGTCTTTTCTAGCTTTTAAAGGCCACTTGTTATGTTCCTTGTTTTATCCCTCATCTTCAGGAGTACAGTGTCTTCAAACCTCTCTCTCTGTCTCTGTCTCTGTCTCTCTCCAATTCTTACATCTCCTACTGTCTCTAATTCTCTTGTCTTTCTCTTTATGTTGTGATTATTTTCTTTAGAAAATTCAGGGCCCCTTGCTCATATCCAGATCCTCTTACCTTGTTTATGTCTTCAAAGTCTCCTTTACCATGCATGTATGAGAGAAAATAATCTCAGAAACGTCATCTGGATATCTGTGGGTGGATACTGCCCACCACTCCACCTTTCTAGGTCAGCAGGAAAACCGACTGCTGACTGCTTGGGACTGAACCCCGATTTCCTGTTGGGAAGCAGATCTTCTGGCAGCTTTTCTTGTCCTCTGCAGGTGGGCTTATCCTAAAAGCTGCTGTGAGTTCCTTAGCTGCAGGGTCACAGAGTCCCCTGTGGATATCGGGAGGCTATGGTTAGTCATAACAAATGCCCAACTTCCTCATTAGATTCTTGTGTGCTTAAAAATAATGCCCAGTTCTATCACCTCTAAATCAGGCATTGTCACCTTCAGTTAAATCTGAGACACAAAGAAATTAAAGTGCTACAGAGCTCTTGTGTAATGTGGTTCATGAATTGCAGCTCCAGAGATGACTATAAGATGGAGACACAGTCCCCATAAGGTCTGGATAAATTCATCTTAAGCTCCCAACTGGGGACACGAGCAAAGTTAACTCCATAGATTTCCTGGACCCTGGCCATCTGCACTGTGAGCATGTCCTGTACTTGTGCAGCAGGTGTGTGCCATGCACACACTTTCACACCAGATCCCAAGCCTGGTTAGGAGGTTGGAGCAGCTGCTTTCCACATTTTACATATGAAGTAACCAGATTTTCCCCCTGACCACACATGCTTCCTGGCAGGATTTTAACCTTTAGGATTATGTCCGATTCTGGACTCCTAGTCCTATACTCCTTGTATTTTGCCAAATTAGGTCCTGGTATATAGACATTATAGCTTGCACTCTGCTACTCTGTTCTGCCTAGAGACCTGAATGAGTCTGAAAGCCAGCTGCCAATTAGAGAGCTCATTAGGATATCTCAGGCAGAGATGGGTCCTCCCAGTCACTGAGCAATGGGAACAAAGGCCTCTGAGGGCATTCCATACCTGACCAGTGCTAATTCTTCATGTATGTCCCCCTCCATCTCCACAAAAGTCAACATTTACATTGAAACTGATATTAATGCTGAAGCACAGGCAACAGCTTGGGGAGTTTTCTTTAGAACAGAAAATGTCCAATTTGCAAAGATCTGGCTCGAGCACAAATAGGTGTTGACTTCAGCTCTTCTGGGAGCTGCTGCTATGCATACCAACTGGGTACGCACTGAGACAACCCACGCTTCTAACTGGGTGTTTGTCAACAGGAGGATCCAGGGGAGGCTCGAGGAGGTCTTGAATAATGTATAAAATCCACACGTTAAGGTTGATTAAAATCCTAAGTGCATTATCCAATTCGAGCAAAAGGCTCTTGAGTTCTCTGATCGTTGAAAGTCATTGATCTTCAAGGACTTTTGTCCTCACACAACTCTGAGAACAATGAATACCAGGGCCATCAGATCCAAGGGGAGACAGGCGTAAACATAACAACTCATAAGGACAGTGCCAAGTGAACTCTTATATAACAGGAATATTACAACTGCATTTGATCCTTGTATAGCTAGGAATAAAAACATTTGCCATTTATCTCTTTAGCTGTGTTTTTCTTAGACAGAAAGCTAAAAGCGAGGAAGGAGAAATCAGCTGTCAGATTTTCAGAACCATGTTCCATGCTTCATCGTTGTTTGATTGTTAAGGTTTCTATTGTTGGGACGCTTTGACCTCTAAGAAACTTGAGCTTCTTAGAGATGTGTAGGGGTGTGCTTCCATATTAGGAAACTTCTCTCTCAGAGGCCTGATAAAGGCAGGATATCTACACTCCAGGGAGAACACTTGTGTCTTGTCTTGAACACTATGTTGATCCCAAGCATGCCTCACCATTGTATTTTAGAGTCATTGTTTTTAAGATTCTCTAAGTCATCTCATCCACAGGTTCATAGGCAGAGAGGAGTTCTGCCTCAGGAGAAATCATGTCCTATATCTCACCTGTATGTGATTTACTTGATTTTAGAAATTTTAGGCTTAAGTTTGATGTTGGAATGTGTTCAGTATTTTAGAGGTGCTACAAAGGAATGAATGTATTTTTTTAATATGAAGATGATGCAAGGTTGGAGTAAACTGAAGGGCAAACGTTAGATTATATTGTAGCCCTTTACCCTGATTTATGTGTTGAAATCCCGACCCCAATCACATATGGTGTGGGATAGTCTTCACAAAGGTAATGAAGTCAAAGTGAGGTCATTAGTCAGCCATAGTCCAAAACGACTATTGTCTTTAGAAGAGGTGACATTTAGATACAGAGACATAGGAGACATCCTGTGCAGATAAAGGTAGCAATAAAACATCATGCATCTGCTGGCCAGAGCGGGTCAGCAAACCAGCAGAAGCTGAGACACCAGACTCTGTCCCAAGCTTGGAAGGGACCAGCCCTATTGTCACCTTGATCCTGGACTTCTGGCTGCCAGAAGGGAAGCGATGCCTCTCTGTTGTCTATACCACTCAGTTTATATTACTTTGTTACAGCCTCCCTAGCAAACTGGTGAAGATTTTCTATAGCTAGGGGATTTCTGTGCTCAAGTGAAATCTGATGAGAAATCTGTTATGTAAAGCAGATAAAAGCTCTGAGTGAAGTGGGGTTTGAGAGCCTGAGGACTTAAGTGCCCTGTTCCCTTCTCCCCAGAGCAGCCCTGGGGAAGATTTCTAGAAGCTCCTAGAACTCAGTTTGAAAAATCACTGATGGCTGTAAGAATAGTAAACAATGCTGTCATAACAGTGACAACAGTTCATTTGTGGGGCACTCAGAAGAAAGGAGGGTGTGAAGGTAACATTCAGGCACCAAAGAAAAGTGCACAGTGATTGATTAATGATGTCTGTCACTGTCCTGGTAGCTGGGGTTGGGGGACTAGAGAATGATAGCTAAGAACTTTGCTCTATTACTGGACCAGTGCAACCTCCTCATTTGGCAGAGAATGAAGACTTGTAGCCAAGAAAGACTGTAATTCAGGAGACTGACTCAAAGCCAAAGACCACTTTGGAATCTGATGAGCTGGGTAGCATTTAAAGACTAGTTCTGATACATGTGAGATTTACTTCTCTGCCTTTAGGCTCACACTGTTGAGTCACTTTTAAGACTGTGTCTGTTCATTCTATAGAGCCCCCACTTCCACTGTCTTCTGTCTCTGGAGGCACCTTATTCACCTACCTTTATTCTTTTCACACCACTACCAGTTAGGACTGTTAAAACTTCTTTATGTGTCTAAAATCTCTGTACTAGACTCTTTCTGTGGTTAGGAGCATTCCTTCCCTTCCAGGAAGCACCAGATTCAGTGCAGTGGCTCTCAATCAGGGATCAGCTTGCTACCCGGGCGTGATAATAGGACATGTGTGTGGCTATTGCGGGTATGTATGCCAGTGGCATCTCATGAGTGGAGGTCAGGGATTCTGCTCAACATCTGTAGTGTACAGCTCCCATAGCGGTGTCAGTGTCAGTGGTGCCAACCACGAGTGAGCCTGATTTAGAGTTACCTGCTGTGTTCCCCAGAGTCTTACTCTTTCCTTCCCCTTCCCAGAGCACCCTCCCCAGCCCTCCTGGAAGGACGTGACCAGAAGCTCGGGCCATTCCTCTTTGGAGGACTTTTCCAGGTTCAGGGCTATGATAAAGGATATTGAAAGAGGACCCAAGACAAGCTACTCTGTGGAGTTACTGCTGGCTTTATGTTAGGAGCTCCCCTCACTGGGCCAGGGTGCAGGAAGGGTACGGCCGAAGGAGAACCTGAGGGTGGAATGGGATTGGTGACGTTTTCAGCTTGGTTCCACACAACTTCTTTCTGATTTTAGAGAAGAAAGTCATGATTTACAAAATCATAAAATTTTAGAAACAAAGGTTCCTGGAATCTCCAGGTAGGGGATACAACAGGACAGATATCTGATGGCATTGAAATTGTCTGTTTATGTGTTTGCTGCCTCTCTCACCTATTGGATATTGAAATCACGTCCCCGACTCTTGCATCAGCATCCAGCATTAGGGCTGAAGGTAGCACCAGTAGTGTGTTTTCTAAATTAATGAGTGAGTGAAGGCATCCTTTAGTTGATGCTGATGCTAAAATTACCGCTCTGTGTGTGTGTGTGTGTGTGTGTGTGTGTGTGTGTGTGTGTGTGTGTGTGTGTGTGTGTGTTGTGTATAATCATCACAGGAACTGTGTCTAAGTAAATCCTTAATAGGTGCTCAGTAAACACTTGTTGAATTAATTATTTGTTGCTGCTACTGCCTCGGTCTCTATACTTCTAACATTGAACATCAGTAACTTATTTAATTCTTACCTTGATCATGTGAGGTAGGCACTAATTTTTTGCTTTTAAAAGTGAGAATTGATTCTGGGATCAATGAGGTTTAGTAACTTTGTCAAAATCACATAGCCAAGGAGCATCAGATGAGATTGGAATCCTGGTCAGGCATTGAAATCTAAACGTACATATACTATATGCCCACTTTGGAGGTCAGCAAGGACAAATAGGGCCTATCTTGTACTCCATGGGACCACTAAGATCTTTTGCAGAGCTAAGCGTGGTGTGAAATCAGTATTCAAGAAGGGGCATGGAGAAGGGTAGTAGATGCAGAAAACTATACCTTGCTATGAGAAGGATTACTCACACCAGAACAAAGGGAAAGAGACAAGAGGAGGGGATGGCTTTATAGACAAGAGCTTTCAAGTATTTGTGAGGGGGTGTATGTGCGCACATGGGGAAGATGGGTATTAGGGATGTGGTGAATGAAGCAGTTCTGGGACAGACAGCAAAGTTCAGTGACATGGGGGCACAGAGAGTGCTGCATCTTGCCACACGCTCTGAATTTACTGTGAAACGTTTTGAGTTTGAGGCTGCTCAGAAGCATCTGGAGCGAGATACAAGAATGATAACAAAATACTTCCACTGTCACATGGTAGAAACTGTGAAAAATAACATGTTCAAAGCAAGATATAGTGCTGCCTTCAGGCATGACTGGATCCAGGGGTTCACAGAGACTCCGTGGTTCCAACCATTCATCGCCTCAGCAGACAGAGATCATGGCTGTAAGAAGCCCCAAATTTATGGTCTTATTGCTTTGAAACCTCTGGGGATGGGTGGATGAGAAAGAAAAAGAAAAGGAGAGATGGGGGAGGAGAGAGAGAGAGACAGAGAGATAGGGAGGCTCTAACCACAGCTTCCAGGGTCCGTACTCTTCACCAAAGGAACAGGGAGATGAAGTCTCTCTGCTGACAGCCCCTGCAGAATCACATGGATTGACAGGGTAGCATTTCCCAATGGCAAGCAAGAAAGTCAGGCAGAGCTATACTGAACACCCACACTAATGGACAGAGCAGTGCTCAGCAGCCATCAGTAGGATGCACATCCTCACATAGGTGTTGTTAAGAGGCAGAATCAGAAGAGAGTGGCTGAGTTATGACTGCTTTTCAGGCATCGCCCCTTTCTAAAAAGCACCTCTCTGCCTCTTCTCACTTCTCCCTAACATTCCTATGTGTCTTCAGGTCACAGGTGCTGCTGACGAGTTAAGAAGAACCACAGGAGAGGAGCCCCTGCCATCAGCACAGGTACCCGGGGTGATATGCACGAGAAGCAGCCACCCCTTTGCAGTTTTATTGCTTGTTTGGTTCACAGTTACCTGCAATATGGCATGGCTGCAGATGGAGAGAAATATGCTTCAGTGTAACACATTTACAGCAGAGGGAGAAACACCCCCCAAAACACAACTGCTCAATGTACAAATCAGGCTTTGCATTTCCCAGTCTGGGTTGCTCTCTGAATACAAAGAGACAGATGATTGTTGCAATAATGGTCAATTGAGCCATGGTCGGGCACTCAAGAGATACTTTAAACAGTTGGTCATAAATACAAAATCAGAGCATTATGATTCACGGAGAGGAAAATGAAAGCAGATGCCAATAACCAAACCAGAGGTGGAGCCTGGAGCTAGGATTCAAAGCTGGGCAAAGGTAGGCCTTTCCTACAAAGGGTTGGGATGGTGTGGTGTATGGTAGACATGAACTCCCTGTGACATGTTCTCTAGGTCTCCTCGGGAAAGATTTGTGGCCTGGTGATAGGGTTGAAAAGCAGTCTTCAGAAATTTACTCCATCTACTGAGGACCCACCATTAGGGGAACATGTGTCAGATGGAGTCAAGGTTCCCCATAGGTTCTTTGGAACCTGTGAATATGTTGCTTTTCTATGGCCAAATACTCTTTGCGTATGTGATAAAGACTTTGAGAAGGGAAGATTACCATGAATTTTCCAAGTGGGTCCTATGTCATCTCAAGGGACCTTGTACGAGGGAGGCGGGAGAGGTAGAGACAGAAAAGGACATGTGATGACAAAACAGAGGCTACAGTGATGGCTTTGAGGATGGAGGAAGGGAGTACAACCAAGCCACACAGGTAGCCTCTGGAAGCTGGAAACTCCAATAAGCCAAGTCACTCTAGGAGAGCCTAAAGCCCCATGGCACCTTCACCCTAGCCCTGTGAGACCTGTTTTGTACTTCTGGCCCCTGGACTGAGAAGGTAAGTGTTACACAACCACAGGAAATGAGCAAGAGGGATTGGAAGCCCAGCCCATCCTGACCCAAGGCAGAGCAATCTGAGAAGCAGGTCCTTTTAGCTCATGAGCTCTCTGTGCCGTGAACCAGCGTGCTTTCTGTGTCTGTGAGAGCCCAGCTTCTCCCTCTGCCCACTTCCCCCCAGCCTCTCCCAGGTGTTCCCAAGGGCACTTTTTCATAGACATGCGGATCTCTGAACTGGCTTTGTCTGTTGTGACAGTGTGTAGTTGATGGGTGACGTCCTGTGGGGGTCCAGGATAGATGGCTTGAGTGAGTCTGCATTCCCAGCACAGTGACCTTGGACACAATGCAGCCTTGCCTTCTCGAAGGCAAACGTCTTGCTAATTGCTACAGAGAAGATTAGTGATCTGGGAGAGAGGGTACCAATGAATGCTCTTGATGTATAGGATGCTGATGAAGGTAAGGACAGGGTATAAGAATCAATGGGCTTGTGGGTGGGTCTGTGCCCTAAAGAAGGCAATCTATGGAGAAAGCTTCTAGGTTGTTCTACTATTGGTACCATGGAGAGTAATATCACGGGGACGAACCTTTTCAGGCTGATTTTATACCTCCTTTTCCAATGTACCTGAATCTAGAAGGTCTACTGCTGGGCTCTGGGTTGCATCCCTGTGTCTTGAGTGCAATCCAGATATCCATTGAGCCCCAGGCTCCAAACTGGGCTTTGGTGAATCAAGAAGCTATTCCTTGGTTCCTTCTAGGTTTTATCACTAAGTTTTAGCTCTCCTGCACCAAGATGTGGGCCCTGGATCTCTTTTCCACTTCCCCAGGAGACGTATGACTGTGTTGGGGCTGAGGCATTGTGGTCACATCCTGCCATTACTAGGAGGATTCAGAGCCTGAAGCTGAGAACAGGGGTCATGTAAGGACCATATATAGAGAGAAGATGAGACGATTTTTAAATGATTGTCTGAGCTTACAAGACACATTCATGGATCTCAACTATAAATCCACCCCTACAAAGAAAATAAGCTCTTTGAGCAGTATAAAAAATGACTCATCTGCTTTTGTTCTTGGCCTCAGATAGTCTGGGCTGTCAGGAAAGCAGTTTTCAGGTGAACTACTGAAGATGCTCAGATAAGAACTGCCAACTAAAACACAAGAACACCCAAAGTTGGACCTAATTTGTAATCTGCAAATCCCAAGCATGGATTTGGCCAAACACTTCCAACTGCATTAAACTAGGTGAAGTTTTCCCGGTCAGGGTGTGTGGGTGCTGAGCCCCAGCTGTCTGCCCAGCCTCATGGTTGAAGATAAATCACTGTAGAAAATGGTTATAATGAAAACACTGACAGACCCTTCAAAGTAATGGAGCTCGAGGGTCTCCCTTTTGTTCCATTCTGTATATTATACAATTACTGCCTGGGAAATAGCCTTTGCTGTGCTCCCAAGAGGCGTATCTTGGTTTTGCACCAAGAACTGCAGTACCACAAGACACCCTCATGCCTGGTACCAAATGCAGGTTGGATGCAGTCTGGCCCAGACCCATCCTTGACAATTGGCAGCAATTTTCTATTTCACGGAGGCTGGAATCAGCCACAGATAACCACTAGCATCACCGCACCGGAGGCTGGGCAGTGCAGCCAGGTCAACCATTCTGCCAATCTGCAGTTGAGTTGTTCACGCCCCAAGAAATAGACTTTATACTCTTTTCTTGTTCAGTTAAAGGAGGTGGGCTGTGCAAAGAACAACTTCCTAAGGATACTTGTTGAGGTGGCCAGTGCAGGACCATGGGAAATGCACTCAGCACCTTTAGAGAAAGGTCTAGACCTCTGTTGCACACCTCTGTGTAGGTATAGCTAAGAGCACTGGGACACCCTGTCTCTGTCTCTCTGACTCTCTGTCTCTCTGTCTCTGTCACAGTCTCTGTCTCTGTCTGTCTCTGTCTGTCTTTGTCTCTGTCTCTCGGTCTCTCTCTGTCTCTCGGTCTCTCTCTGTCTCTCGGTCTCTCTCTGCCTCTGTCTCTCTGTCTCTGTCTCTCTGTCTCTGTCTCTCTGTCTCTCTGTCTCTCTGTCTCTCTGTCTCTGTCTCTCTCTGTCTCTCTGTCTCTCTGTCTCTCTGTCTCTCTGTCTCTGTCTCTGTCTCTCTCTCTCTCTCTCTCTCTCTCTCACACACACATCTGGCCTTTCTAAGATACTTAAATTCACCACAAGGTGGATGTCCTAGTTGTGGCAAGTAAAATGTGTCCCTGAAGAAGTGTGTGTTGTTGGGGTGTTGGGCTGTTTTGGTGGAGAAATGTCTCTGAAGCTGGATTAAGTTTTTTTGTATCATATAAACTTAAAAGTCCATTCAAAATCCAAGTACTGTGAGGTCCAGAAGGTTAACGGATAGCTCAGGATCCTTTCCTCACTTTCAGGCTGGCTTTATATCCCCTTAAGTCCTTTATAAGTGGTAGCCCTGAGAAAATCCAGCCTCACATGCCTTCAATTCCACATAGTCCTAACAAATGGAGACTTACTGAACCAACTAGGTCACCTGGTCTGCTCTGGGCCAGTTACTGTGGCTGCGAGACTGGGCCTGCCCCTCGCCCACCAGGGTGGTGATGATAAAGACTTTCTTATACATGTTTCTTCATCAGCACTTTCTGGATAGACTGCTTGACAAGCTCTTTATTATAGTTGGAGATAACCAGGTGTGTTAGGATTCTGGAAAATTAGATACAACTAGATAAAAGTCAACATTTGTAGCTTTTTTCAGTAAGCTTTTTCGTTTCTTATTGAAAAGTTAGATTCGGTCAGAACTGATCATCAACTTTTTCTTCTCCCTTTTCTTCATATATCCTGTAGACCCCATGCCTAGGGTTCTTACAGCCAGTTTGTAATACAAGGCAATGAGCACAAGAACAAAGAATGAGAGAATCTCAGAAATCCTGCCCTTCATTGACAGTGACCTATAAAATGTCACCTAGCTACCTTAAGATTTATTTGTGCCCTTTCAAAGATAATACCAGAAATTTGGAGAAAAGGTACATATATGAAAGCAACCAAAAATGGAGGGAAGGAAAGACATAGTCAAAATGTCTGTATCTCTCTTTGGATTAAAAGAATTACAGAAAGAGTAGTTATAAACCTCTGTCTTCTCCCCCAGGACTGGAAGCAAGTTGAAAGCAATAGAAGCACCTGCCACGTGCTCTGTGTCATCATCCCTGACTGGCATTGTGCCTTGGCATAATAGGTGTTTGTTGAACAAACAAAAGAATCTTTCTTTTCACCTCTTCTAATGTTGGCCAAGTCTATGCAGCTCATCAGAGCAGAGCAGTGACAGTTTCTTGGTGAATTTCCAAAGAGTGTACTAAGTACAGCACACAGTCTCAGGGGCCAAAAGACAATTGGACAGCAGAACCTGGCTGGACAGTACTGTGTTAGCAAAGCTCATACATTTCTTCCAAAGCTTTAGGAGGAAAGGAAGGTTTTCCAGATTCTTGCTTGAATATGTGATTCTCCTCAGAGGATTTTATAATGAGAAGACAAGTTTAAGATGGATAGAGGAATTCTCTACATTTTCAGGGCTGGGAAGCTTTTTTGCTACCAAGGGCATCTTGGATATTCATGACATTATTCACAGGCTGTACACAATTATCAGTACAGGTAGACAGCTGTGGGAAGCTGATGAGAAGCATAAGTGTTTGTTTTGTCATGTACCAAATGATTTTATGGGCCTTAGATGGTCTGTAGACCAGACATTTCCATTTCCCACTCCTATAAGGCCTGGCCTCAGTTCCAAGGACCAAATAATCCAATGGCAGACTTGTACATGTCAGTGATTTTCAAGATCTGTTATTGTTTGGATGAAATGTTCCCCCAAATGGCTCCTAGATTGAAGGGTTCATCTCCAGCTGGTGACACTGTATTTGTGAGGTTCTGAGAAGTTCAGAAGATGGGGCCTCATTGAAGGAGGTAGAACATCTTTTCAGGGGCTATATGTTGTTCCAGGCCCCTTTCTATTCTCTTTTCCTCTCTCCTTTCTGGCTACCAAGAGGTGAATTGTTCTATTCTGCTATGCTTCTTCCTGCAGGGATGGACTAACACCTATGAAACCATGATCTCAAATTAATCTTTCCTTCCTTAAGTGATTTATACCAGGTGATATAACATCTTATCTGAGCTTCCATTCTGAGCAGTCAGTGCAGCTTCCACCATCAAGCCCCCTTGCTGTGGCTTTCCAAAGGGAAGGCATAGGATCCTACCGGCCGTGGGTGTCTTCTGACATGGCACCCAACAGAGTGCCTGTTCACAACTAGGGTGCACCAAATAGTCAGCTGGAAATAACTCCCTGGAGACTTACCTTCCCAGTCTCCTGTGGTGAGGGAAGCAAAGTTAAGAGAACATATTCCTGAGTAATTTATTCTGTTCCCTGGCATTGATGAAAGAGATAAAAATAAATCAGTGTTTCTACTCAACTCGTTTGAAGGACAAGCTGAAATCACACCATTAAAAATTAACATCTAAAACAGATTGTACATTACTAGGGATGAGTTCAGACCTGAAGTAGGATAATTGGCCAAATGAGTCCTCAGAATGTTAGGTATGACAAATTCACTCTCATTTCCAGTGGTTAAAAAATAAAAGAAGACATATTACCTTCCTTCCAGGCCAGAAAGGTTCTTAGAAACAGCCTGCCACATCTTATCTGAATTACAAGAAGAACTCAGAAACAGGCTAAGGTCAGAATTGTGGGTCTTCTGGAGCGCCAAATTTATCAATTAGCACAGTCAAATTCATGTCAAAATTTCTAGATCAGTTTTCTCCTCAGAGCCACCTAAAGTTTAGTGGATAATAAAACCATCTGTTTAGTTTCTGATATCCTAAGCAATTCATTTGATGTCTATTGGGAGCACCCATTGATATGAGGTACAAGATGTGAGTCCATCCATCTATCCATCCATCCATCCATCCACCCATCCATCCATCCATCCATCCATCCATCCTTCCCTATCCATTAGTGGATGGCTAAGACATTTATGAGCATGGTCTTATCTATCTTACATGACAGTGTATGGCACTCTGCTGGGGCAGTGATATAGGCATGGATAAGACAGAGTCTCTAATTCAATGCATGCTGTAATGAATAGAATTTCAACCTCCACATCATTGGCATATGGGGCTGAATAGTCATTTGTTTTGAGGGTTTCCATGCACCTTGTAGGATTCTTAGTAGCATGCCTGGCCTGTATCCACTAGATTCCAGTAGTACCTCCCCACATTATTATCACAAATATTCCCAGGTATTAGCAAATGTCCCTGATTTGGAAGAGTGAGTGGTCAGTATTGCCCCTGGTTGAAAAACATTATCTTGGAGTCAGAAACCTTGCTTCTACTCTGGTTTTACTTTCTTGGTAACTGTTTAACTCATTCTTACTTTCCTTTTCCTTCTTTCCAGCACTTCTCACAGTTTCTGCCATAGAGCAGGTATGTAATCAATGTTTATAGGTTAAGCAAATGTGTAATGAATGAGGATTTGTCTTTGTAAGACCACTCTTTTCCTAAGGAATAGGCAGGCCGCTCCAAAGACCTTGAGCCTTGGTCATGAACATTGCTAAGCACACAATATAGTCAATCAAAATATGCTTCATCTAAGTATGAAAAAATCTGCTTATGGGATATTTAGCTGTGTAAGCCTGACAGATAATTGAGCGGCTGGATTTTTCAGTTTCAACAGATTGGTTTGCCATTCTGTAGCCACAATAACAGAGCAAAGTAACAATCATGTCTATGTTTAATTTTCTGAAGATTGCTGCATGGCTGAGGCTAACAATCTGGCCAATTAAATGTGGCCGATTGGCACTCCCACACGAGTATGGGGGTATTTAAAATAGCTCTCTTAAAAAGAAAAAAATCCTCCAAGCTGCAGAGAAAGTTGTAATTCTCCCAAGATTTCATATTTCAGAAGCAAGCTTGTGATGGGTAAAATTGTTCTGGATGACAGAGAAGAGACAAGCCATCCATTCTGAGTGTATTAGTGTCAAACTGAGTGTTTGTGTCTCTGTGGCCCGTGATTGTGTCTATTTGTGGAATTGGATAATTTTTTATGTTCAAGGAAATCATCGAGTTTCTACTCCCTGCAGACTAAGGTGATGGGACTCTTGACCATGGTTGGTGTCAGCCATTTAGATGGGAATATACGTGTCCCTTACTGCGCTTTCTTTACTACTTGAAGCTTATATTAGGGTGAAAGGAATGGAGGGAGGTTCCCTACCTATTCCTTCTTTGTCTTTTAGACATAGTTCATACAGTTTTGTGTGGGGGTGACTGTATTAGTTTTTTATTGCCACAATAATTACTTACTATAAGCACATTAGGGAATATATATGTAACTCCTAAAATGCAGTTAAAATAACTAAATGTTCAGAATTATTTCTTATACATATAGCTCTAAAGTATTTTTATGGTGATTAAAATCCCTGTTTTGTTCTGTGTCACATAGTTGTTTATTTTTTCTCATGAAAATATTTAGGTGTTAAATTTAGCACTAATAGGAACCAATATTTAATTACTTGCTTCTTTGTGTCAGGAATTGGGCTAAGACATTTATACGCATGGTCTCCTTTTTTTTTTTTCCTTGCAATAATTTCAGGACTTAGGTAGCACTACTATCATTTTGTAGATGAGAAAGCAGCAGCTAAGAGAATCACCCCAGGGCTTGTGGTAGCTCTACCCAATGCCAACTAGTACTCCTAAGACACTGTGGGTACAATGGAATCCTGGAATTCTGATTCAAAAAATCAAAAGTACAAGTACTAGCTTTGGAACCCCTGGCTTGCCAGCAATCAATGTGAACAGATATCGTCGGGCTTTTGTAGACTACATGTTCAGTAAGTCAACAGTGCATAGTACACCATGTATACACAACTATGTCTATGGTGCTTGTCAGGGGAGTGTGTAGTTTTTCCCATGGGCAGTACCTACTCTTCAGAGATCCTTTTCCATCAGTAATTATTAATAGGTTTTTTCATTTGTCACTTTGTTTCTCCAGGATAATTTCAAGATCACTTACAGTTTGGAGGGGAATTAGGTGAGAAAGAGTTTATATAGTAATAATATATGGGAAAAGATTAAGGAATGGACTATGTGTAAATTGTAGCCAGGGAGATTTCAGAGTGATCTAGATAGTTTTCTGTAGCTATTGCAGGAGCTCCAAATGGAAGGATCCGTAAATCATTGGTAACAGGTGCATGGTCTGCTAGGCTAGTGGTGGTAAGCTGGGCACTGAACCGACATGTGTTGTGGTAGCTCCCTAACTCTGGAGGAGTTCCAGTACATTTTGTAGAGAGGCAAACACCCCAAGAAGCTTGTTTTCTCAGTCTTGTCTTCTGAAATGATGATTTCAGTACTTTCTTCAGTTTTTCTGTGTGCTCAGCCTTATACTTAAGATGTAGTTAGTAAAGTGATAACACAAATGAAGTTTCTATTTTAGGGGAAGGACGTTGGCTCTCTATTCCTGATGTTTCCCTCATGAGAGCTAGGGGACCCAACCCCATCAGTGTGCCCCTCTGTGGGCTTCCCACCACTGGAGGAGGACAGAGAATGGAATCCTATCTAAATTAAAGAGCAATAAACTTAACATTGTCTACTCAGAAACTTGTCCCCACTCTTTCTTTCTGTAGGAGTGAGCTGCCCACCAAAAGCATAATTCCTCTCATGGTTTCCAGGCCCTGAACACTCTTCATGAGCCCACATGCTGGGATGCTGTGCAGGTTCATCCTTACCACTGCACGTGGATGGGCCCGTTGCGCTGACAGATTAGCTAAGATTTGGGTCTGCTTTCACTGTCCTCCAGAGCAGGCTGGTTTGAAATGGTGGTTTCTATCTGCCACAGCCTCATCTTCATGCCTCCCTGTATTCAGAGTTCAGGAACAGGAGCTGGAACTACTGAAAACGCACTGAGAAGAGATAGGCAGCATGTATTGAGGGTGAGTTTGAGTCCTGCTTGTCCACACCAGCTCCTCTAAATGTGCCTACAAGATAAAGGTCATTACTGTCCCTAGTTTGCACACTGGAACCCTGAGGCTTGTCTAGGCTGGGAAATCATAAGTCAACCACAGTCAGCTCATATCTACTGAACCCAAAGGCAAGGCTCTCCATTGGTTTACAGTGAAAGAGAAAAGTTTGGGTCTGCAGGTCGTGGCTGTCAGAGAAGGGAATGTCTTTGGGACATTGAGGACCCAAGCACAGTGCTGGATCTTAGCTGGTCAGTGATTGATGGAGGGAGAAGGAGTATGAATATTCCAGGGATTGAGGCAAGATGTTAGATTCCTGTCCTGCTCCCCATCCCACACAGCAGCAAGAAGGTCACCATTGTCATCATCATTATCATTGTCATCATCACCTCCATCATCACAATCACCATGTTCTGAACCTTTAGTACATATCAGAAACAGTTCTAATGTACTTTACACTGTCATTCTATATAGTTTGTGTGTGTGTGTGTGTGTGTGTATGTTTCCCCCCTATGATTTATCCCCTGTTGTCACTGTATTTGATTTTGGGTATGGTATATATGTTTATCTGAATTAGGGAAGGGGAGGGAAACAAAAAATGGTGAGATAAAAAAATCTGTTGAAGTGTGACTGGCTCCTATTAAACTTCATAAATTTAGGACATATAATTTGATAAATTTTGACATATAAATACAGCCCTCAACTCATTATATGATCAAGATGATAAACATATGCATTAGCCTTGTGTCTCTTTCTAGTTGCTCTCTTCCTCCCTACCCCACCCAGTTAGTTCTGTCTCCAGGAAATATAAGGACATGCTTTCTAATTATGTATTTTCTACAATGTTATGAAAATGAAAGAATAATCACATACTTTTTTAGGTTTTTTTAATTTGGCTTATTGTAGACCTATCCATATTCTGATCACATCAATAGTTTATTCCTTTATTTGTTACTAAGTAGTATCCCATTATATGAATATGCCACAATTTGTGTATCTGTCCACATGCTGGTGGATAGTTGGCTTATTTGCTGTGACACAAAACTGTTGTGTTGTGTGTACAGCCCTCATTTACGCTTCACAACCAGCAAGTGGCCACCAAGTGCTCATTTTGTAGAGGAGGCTGTGCCTGTCCTCCCAGGGCCGGGACTGGGGGGGGGCGCCGCAAAGCTCACAGGCAGCAGGGCCTCAGGCCATGCGTGGTGGCCCTGTGCAGGCTTGCCCCCATGCTGAGGGGAATGCCCTCACCTGGAGAAATATTCTCTAGAAGAATGTATTTCTCTGCCTATTTTGACTCCATGACATGGTTATCCAGATTGGCTGTTGCACTCGGCTCTCCCAGGGCAAGGTGAGCATCCCTACTGCTTATTTTCTTAGCTTACCCATCAGAAAGAGATAAGAAAATCCGACCAGAAGCCAGAACCTTTTCCTGTCAAGAATATGAGATTACCTCTTCATCTATAGAGTTGCTTTTCAACCCTGAAGTGAGAGTTAAAAGAGGGAAGCAGGTAGAAGGTAAAAACAGTGCAAGTAATCTTGAGCTTTACCATAATCCAAGAGCTGAGAGTTCTGTTGGTGAAATTAATCCTGAAGGCTCAGCTGCAGAATAACAGCTAAAAGTTGAATTGCTGCTGATGCTGCAGGGTCCCAAGGAAGCACTGTGAGGAAGCTATGCCCATTTCCCTATCTGAATCTGGTCTCTGGGCCTTTGTCCCAGCTGATTGAGGCATTCATGTGCTAAGCAGCTACTCTGTGAGGTGGCAGTCTGGGAAAATGGACTGGACACAGTCTCTGAACCAAGGACAAACTCTACTGATAGAATGCTACAGGAAGGAGACTGTGAGTGCGAAGAAGGGAAAAAATAAAGGAGCCAGGAAACACACTACCTCCTCTCAAGGATGCAGCGTTTAATCATTTAACATTTCTTTTTTGTTTAGTTTTCAAGATGCACAAGCTTATAATAAGTAATAAAACCAGCTGTGTGCTGGCAAATCTTAGGGAAAAAAAATATATATATACTCACAGAAGTTTATTATAAATGCTGCTGATATAAAGGATGTGCAGCATATAATTTATAATTAGTAATAAAATGTTTCTTTATTATGAATTTTGTAGACAGGGCCAGTTGATACTTCTCAGGAGGCTTTGATAATTTTTGTCAAGTGTTTGTATCCATAGTCAACTGATGGTTGCAATTAACAAGCCACTGTGTGCTATACATAAGTATGGTTACTATTTCCATTTATGTTAACAAAGATGTAAGTTAATCAAGGCAAAGTAAAACTGAAAATGAGTCAGGATGTCACTTATTTAGCAATACCATTGTAAAGAGTTTGGCTGAATTAGATAATAATTTTTGAAAGCCTGAATATTTTCCTAACAGTTCATGCTAGTCACAGTATAACAGCTATTGACAAACTCTCTGTTGGTTAAGTTTACTTTCCATTATTAAAATTTTCTCTATCACTTTCTTAAACAGCAACTTGAGCCTTGGCTTGTAGCATTTGTCTATTTCAGCTACACAATCCTGATTTCAGGCTGCCAGTATGATATGATTAGACACAGGGATGTTGAGAAGAGAAACATAGCTCCACCCTTTCAATAGTGTTTCTACAGCGTAAATACTACAGGTACAAAATCCTAAGAGTATAAGAGAGATCAAAATGGTTAAGAAATAATAATAATTGTCCAGTCACTACTTCTATGTTTAATGCAATTTAATTATGTTTGTGTAATTTAATTTTAATAATGGTTACATTTAACAACTATCTCATAAAATTTCTAAATATTTAACAGTTGAGTCTAGTGAATGCATAACAGTAGGTCACATCTATAAATGATAATCATCTCCCCAACCAATACAGATGCTCCTTGATGTCTCCAGGAAATTGATGCTAGGATCCCAGGAACATCTGTGGATGTTCAAGTCCAGCCTAGATGAACTTTAAATAATTTGTAGATTATTTATAATATCTAATATGGTGTAAATGCTTTACAAATAGTTACATTGTTCAGGGAATAATGTCTATATTTAGTATAGACACTCATTCTGGAATATTTTGCTCAGCTATTAGTTGAATCCACAGATATACCCTGTGGATATAGAAGACCAGCTAGCTACTCCTATCCACAACCCTTTCTTTATACCACCAAGCAAATGGAATCATATGCAGGGCATACCCAACAATATATGGGGTCAGTTGATGTCTATATTGACTGAACAGTATCATACCATAACAATCACTGTTAAGGATGGACCTGTAGTATTGGATCCTACCTTTAAAAGACTTCTCTCTCTCTCTCTCTCTCTCTCTCTCTCTCTCTCTCTCTCTCTCTCACACACACACACACACACACACACACACACACACACACACAAACTCACAAATATGATGGAGTCATATCATCATATCACCATTGGTGATTTTTTTTTGCTGTTGGTCATGGGGCCTGAACTCTGGGCCTGGGTGCTGTCCCTCAGCTCTTCAACTCAAGCCTAGTGCCCTACCACTTGAACCACAGCACCACTTCTGGCTTTTTTCCCCTGCTTATGTGGGGCTAGGGAATCAAAGCTAGGGCCTCATGCATGCAAGGCAAGTGCTCTACCACTGAGCCACCTTCCCAGCCCCAGGGGTGATATTTCTATTAATACTCTCTTTCCCTTTGGGCTGGCTTTGCTCTGTTCTGTCTCTTCCCAACTCCACCCTCATCAACTCTGTCAACCTTAATTGATCCTCTCAACCACGTCAGAAAACTATGATCATGATGCGTAAACTGACATGTTGAAGTAAAAATCTTCTCTACAATTACTGGAAGGTAATAAATTAAGAGGTTTAGAAATGTATTAATAGTTTTTGTATAGTTTCCATTCTTATACATTTATATCTTTACATATATATATTGTAGGACCCATTTAAAATGTTTTATTTATTAAAACATAGTAATATGCTATGCATACTCCTTTGTATCTGATACTCTATAAGTAGTTCTAACCCTAGTTGTTCTGGTTATTATTTCTCATGTATTTTCTTGTGTTGCATAATATAATATTTCATGCAATGAATATATTATAATGTAATAAATATTTCCCTACTGGCAAATATTTACTATTTTCTTCATTTTTGAAAACTACTATAATAAGCATTCTTGAACATCTATCTTTAGATACTGATACTTTTCTTTCTGTATGGTGAAATCGCAAAATTGGAGCTTCTGAGTTGATAGTATGTATATTTTTAATTTTAATAGATATATCCATATGGCTTTCTAGAAATAATTCACATTTCCACAAGTAATAAGATAACTTCTATCTTTCCCAGCAGAAATGGAGCATAACTCTCTTTTAAATTTTTGGTTGAGACATGAATGTAAAATAATAATGACTCCTTGCTTTAATTTCTATTTCTCTGACTACTAGTGAGTCTGGCTATCTTTTCATGTATTTATTGTCTATTTGGAGTTGTTCTCCTATGCATTGCCTATTCATTTCCTTTGTTTTCTATGGGATTGCTTCTCTTTGTCAATTTTTAAGAACACTTTATGGAATAGATATTATTTTTTAGGTGTTATCTCATTGCAAATATTATCCAAGTTTCTAATTTCCAAAAGAATTTGGAATTACTCAACCTTTAACTGTATTTATGTAGTTTATGGTTTATAGTTAGTAGTATATAATGATGTCATGGACACATATGTAGTATTATACCATTAATTGGGAAATGAAGTGCTCTCCTTTTGTGTATGAAAATCTTTCATCCGTTGGTTATGGATAGATACAAATTTTTGTCATTTTTAAATGTAATTACCTATTCCCAGATCTTTCTTTAATCCATATGGATTTACTTTATATGTCATGAGGTAGTAGCCTAATTTCATATTCTTATTTTTAATTCACACATAATAATTGTGAATATATGTTCATGGGGAACAACATAATGTTTCATCATATGTGTACATTGTATGATCAAATAAGAAAAATTAACCTATTATGTCTAACAGTCATCATTTCTTTGCAACGATAACACTTAAAATCTTCAAGTCATTTTGAAATACATTATAATAGATTATTATTATCTATACTTGCCTTATTGTGCAACAGAACAGCAGAAATTACTTCTCTGTCTAACTGTAACTTTGTGCCCATTGTCCATATTGTTTTAATTCAGTAGTAAGTTATACATAGTTATATGCTAAATAAATCCTTTTCTCATTGAATGTAGACACCTCTCTTGCCATATCTTGAAATTCTGTGTTTATATGATCTACTTTTGTGTAGAGAGCTGCGAGAGGCCGCACCTGGAAGATGGTGCCAGCTTCCGCCCTCCGCCTTCCCGATGGCGAGTGCTCTCTGTGGTAAACAACTCCTGATATGGCTAAGGCAAAAAATCTGGCTTGCTTCCGCGCACCTGAACCTATTGGTGGTTCCCACGTGGCGTATCAGGGTTGGCTACCCAGCGGGTACTTAAGGCTGTGGGGAATTCTCCCCGGGGTTGGGGTCAGAAGATTACTAAAAGGTCCTGAATAAACTGCAGAGAGAAGAGTCCAGTGTCGCGTCTTCCTTGCTGGTCGAGGCGGTAGCGACACATGGTGGCCCGTACGGGGAACTCAGCCATAACCCCAACGAGGACTCAGAACTCTCTGCGGTCCGGGTGGTGCACCAGTAAGTCCCCAGGTAAAAGGGGAATCCGCGACAAAAGCAGGGGTAAGTCCCCAGGTAAAAGGGGAATCCGCGACAAAAGTGGGGGTAAGTCCCCAGGTAAAAGGGGAATCCGCCACAAGAGCGGGGAGTAAGTTCCCAGGTAAAAGGGGAATCCGCCACAAGAGCGGGGGGGGGGGGGGGGGATTTTTGCTCTTCTCGGTAGATAAAGAGAGAGTGAGAACCCGGGGCTAGTCAGTAGAGTAGCCAAAAGTGAAAGTAAAAGTTTGTTTACCAGCTTTAAATGTTTAAAACATGGGCGCTTCTTCTTCGCACCCAATTTTTTTGGCTCTCAATGAGCTACTGCACTCAAAAAAGTTAAAAATAAAAAAGAGTACTTTAGAGAGATTTTTGAATGAATGTGACATCGTTGCCCCGTGGTTCGCTGTCTCCGGAAACCTCACGGTGGCCTCTTGGGAGAAACTAGGGAGGGACCTAGATTTTGCCTCTGAACAAGGAACGCTTAAGAGCGGAGTGAGACCAATATGGAAACTGATAAGAGGCTGTCTCGAGGACCAGCGTTGCAGTGAGGCGGTAGAGAATGGTCAGGCCGCCTTAGAAATGCTGCAGGAAGAAAGATCGGAAAGGGCAGACAGTGAAAAGGAGGAGAGCAGGGGGGGGTTATACCCTGATTTTGCCGAACTAGAGACCTCTGAGTCTACAGACTCAGAGGAACTACAATCACTCATAGAACAAATAGAAAAAACAAAGATAAGAAAGAGGAGGAAAGGGAAGGAGAGTGAGGACCCAGATAAAGACGAATGCATGCCTTCCATGTGCTGCGCCACACCCTCGGCCCCTCTGCTTTATGCGGAGGACCCTGGAAGTGGCAGCCCCGGCTGTTCTTTCAGCCCAGGCGTGTGGAAAGCGGTCAGAACCGAGTTACATCTAGCCTGTCCAATATTTCAGGATCCACAGGGACAGCAGTATCATGAACCCTTAGGTTTTAAGGTGATAAAATCTTTAGCTGAGTCTGTGCGGACATACGGAATCACAGCCTCCTTTACTGTAGCCCAGGTGGAGGCCCTAAACAGACATTGCATGACACCCGGTGATTGGAGTGGGCTCGCACGAGCTTGTTTGAGCCCAGGTCAGTATTTAGATTGGAAGGCCTTTTTGATTGAATTTGCTAGTGAAGAGGCTGCGGCCAATCAGGCTGGGGGAAACCCAGCTTGGGACAGAGATATGCTGCTTGGACAGGGGAGATTCGCCAATCAGCAGATAGGCTACCCGGTTCAAGTTTATGAACAAATCAATAAAATTGGCATAAAGGCATGGAAGGCCTTACCAAATAAAGGCGAGGTGAGTGGCAATCTCACCAAAATCCTGCAGGGCTCTATGGAGCCGTTTTCGGACTTTGTTGCTCGTATGGTCGAGGCCGCTGGCAGAATTTTTGGTGACCCAGACGCAGCCATGCCATTAATTAAACAGCTTGTTTACGAGCAGTGTACTAAGGAATGCAGAGCCGCCATAACCCCATATAAGAATAGGGGACTAGAAGCATGGATGAAAGTTTGCAGAGAGCTGGGCGGACCACTAACTAATGCTGGATTAGCTGCTGCTGTGGTGCAATTAACCCAGAAGAATGGGGCTGGGAAGGTGGCTCAGTGGTGGAGCACTTGCTTTGCATGCCTGAGGCCCTGGGTTCAATTCCTCAACACCACATAAGCAAAAAGAAAAGAAAAAAGCCAGAAGGGGCGCTGTGACTCAAGTGGTAGAGTGCTGGCCTTGAGCTGAAGAGCTGAGGGACAGCGCCCAGGCCCAGAGTTCAGGCCCAGGAAAAAACCTATTCAAAAAACGCTGCAAATTTGTCTAAACAGTTGTCTAGTTATCTTTTAGGTAATTGAACTGGGGAGTTCGACAGCCTGATGGAACAGCTCAGGGTTGCCATCGTCATGGTGAACTCGACCTGAGTGGATGCCGGATTGGCGGAGGGGTTATCTTCATGGATCTCCGCTGCTATGAATCATCTCAAGGAGGGGGCGGGTTTGGGAGTCCTGACAGGCCTCCTGGTGTTAGCCTCCTTGGTATGTCTGTGGTGCATTTGCCAAATTAGAGGTTCTCAGCGTCGCAGTGCAGCCATGATTATCCAAGCCTTTACAGTCATTGGAGCAGGTCAGTCCCCCTAAGCGTGGCTTGCCACCCTAAAACAATGAACACAGATTGCAAAGCCAAAGTACTGCAGTCGAGAGGCATGAGTTTTGCCCTCGAGGAGAGCATGTTTGATTGCACACGGGTTCGATTCGCCTTTTCCCGTCCTTGTGAAAAACGAATCAATGGACAGGCTGAGTCATCCCTAGAGAAGGCGCCCTCTGGGAGAAGGCTTGTATGCAGTCCTTGCATTGCACAACAGGGATCAGACCTCTGTTCTCATCTGTGTTCTTTAAACAAAAAAGGGGGAACTGTAGAGAGCTGCGAGAGGCCGCACCTGGAAGATGGTGCCGGTTTCCGCCCTCCGCCTTCCCGATGGCGAGTGCTCTCTGTGGTAAACAACTCCTGATATGGCTAAGGCAAAGAATCTGGCTTGCTTCCGCGCACCTGAACCTATTGGTGGTTCCCACGTGGCGTATCAGGGTTGGCTACCCAGCGGGTACTTAAGGCTGTGGGGAATTCTCCCCAGGGTTGGGATCAGAAAATTACTAAAAGGTCCGGAATAAACTGCAGAGAGAAGAGTCCGGTGTCGCGTCTTCCTTGCTGGTTGAGGCGGTAGCGACACTTTTGCATCATTTTTTTCCATGGATACATTTTTCTATTCTTGTGCTAATGTTATATACTGATTTGTTTACAGAGGCTTTGTAGTGTGTTTTGATATCTGGTAAGACAAATCCCCAATCTTAATCTTTACATTTGTATCAAATTTTAGTATTCTTGACATTTTTTATCTGTATAAACTGAACATGATTCTACTTTCAAAGAAAAGGAAAGATACTATTCATGTTTTAATAGGAGTATCATTAAATTTTATACATTAGTATGTATAATTTTGACATTTTTATGATATTACATTTCCCTAATGAAGAATCTAGTTTCTCTTTTCTTTTGTTCAAAATCTGTTTTATGTTATTGAATTAGATTTTATAGATTCATTCATATAGTACCTATGACTCTTATTAAATTTTACCTGTTTTCTTTTCTTTTTTTCTTTTTCTTTTTTGTTCCATCCTGGGGCTTGAACTCAGGGCTTGTGTGCTGACCTTGAGCTCTTTTGCTCAAGGCTAGTGCTCTACCACTTTGAACCACAGTACCACTTCTGGTTTTCTGCTGGTTAATTGGATAAAAGAGTCTCAGCCTTCTGAGTAGTTAGGATTAAAGACATGTGCCACTGGGCCATTCTTCCATTCTTGACACACCATTATCTGGGAATGGATTATGAATTTCCTCACACTTCTTCCCAATGACTGGCTTCCTACATATTTTTATCATTTTTTTATCATTTTTTTCTTTTCTATTCCCCATGTTTAGGTTCTTGTTGGTAGTATATATAGGATGTGATGAGATATATAAGAATTTCTCCTCCTCCTCCTCCTATTACTCCTATTTTTTTAAAAATTCTTCTCAGGCCAGGCGCTGGTGGCTCATGCTTGTAATCTTAGCTACTCAGGAGGCTGAGATCTGAGGATCACAGTTCAAAGCCAGCCTGGGCAGGAAAGTCCATGAGACTCTTATCTCCAGTAAACTACAAGAAAACCAGAAGTAGCTCAAGTGGTAGAGTGCTAGCCTTGAGCTGAAGAGCTGAGGGATAGTGCCCAGGCCCAGAGTTCAATCCCCACGACAGACCAAAAAAATAAAATAAAATAAAAACCTCTTTTCCTTGTTCTTTTGCTGGGGATCAAACACAGGGTCTGTGAATGTAGGGAAAGCATACTGCCAGTGAACTACACATTTCAGCCCCAAATTGTTCTTATATTCTTGAACCTTATCATGCTTACAAGTTATCAAATTTTAAGAAATAACCTGTGTGGACATTCTTGATACGCAATCAAAAAGTTTTCCTCTTTTTTTTTTTTTGCCAGTTTCAGGCTTATTATTTATTTTTTTCCTATCTTATTGCGTTGGTTAGAACCCTTTAGAGCACTTGGACTAATATATTAGTGGGGGTGGGCATCTCAGTTTCTGATATTAATGGATGTTTTCTCATTTTAATATTGATTAAATTCTGTTAAAATATATCTTATGTAAACATTTCTTTTGAATTCCTGTTGTTTGAATTGTATAGCTCATATAAAGAATGGCTTTGAAATTTTATCAAGTATCTTGTCTGCCTGTGTTAGTGTGACCACAGTTATTTTTTATTACTGATGTGATGAATTGAAGTTTTTATTTACTTTTTAAATAGCATTGATTGCTTGTACAAGGCAATTTCATTTTGACACGCCCATATATGCAAACACTGCGCCTTGTTCAGACCCACCTTCTCCATCACACTGTCTTCCACCCTCCTGTTCCCAAGCCAGACTCAACAAGCTTCACTTTTCCATTTTCACATAAAGGGTTTTGTACATAAAGTGTTTTGCCTGTATTCACTCTCCTTTACTCTCTCTACGTGCCCACCCCCTCTCATTAGTACTCTCATACAAGACAAGGCTGAATTTTATATTAAAAATTTAATCTTTAAGGAATGAAAAGGAATTCCCTCACAGGAAAGGGAAAAAGATCAAGCAAGGAAAGATTATGAAGGAAAGGCAAAGCAATAAGACTAAGACTGGATGTAAAACGCAACTGTCTAGTATCTGAAGGGCAGGTTAGCTCCTGTGGGAAGTGAGCCACCAGGACCCTCCGGCTGAACTTGCCCCGGTAATGAGGGCAGACAGTGTTCACTAACTTAGTGTCATGTACCAAGGGTAATGCCCGGCTCCTTTGACTAACAAGCCTGTGTGATGGAAAGGAGGAAGAGAAAGGGAGAGTCAAAGTAAACTCAGCATAGCTTTACTCAAGAAAAACGAAACAAAACAAAACACTATCCATTCAAGAAACAAGCCCTATTACATGCCAGGCAAAGAAGGCATCGATGTGAGCACAGAGAGAAGGCTCTGTTCTCACTGAGCTCACAGTAAAGTTGGGAGAAGTATTAAAAGGCACAGAGGTACAAGATGAGCTTTTTGAGATGGTGATGCCTCCTGAGAAAGGCTAGGGCTGGGTGGCAGGGAGAGGGTTGTCTACCATTTGCAGTGTGCAGAGCCAGCGAGAGGCTCCTTGAGACCCTGACTTTTGAGCCAGTAAGGCGGTGGGGTGGGGAAGGAGAGAAACAAGGGGGTGAGCGTCTCTGTGGACAGGAGGAATGGGGAGTGACACCAACACAATGATCTCTAACGATAGTAAGAGCTGTCGCTCAGGGTTTTGAGCAGATGTCCTTGACACTGGAAATCATTTCCAGTGCAACTCTGACACATGAAGGGAATAGGGCTGAGGACTGACGTTATGGAAAACACCTCGTTTCACTTCCCTCCACTCTCCAATATGCTTGAGCTCCATCTGCCAGGCTCTGCGGAGCTGCTGCGGAGAGAGCAGCTTCTGAATAAAAACAGACAGGAGCCAGAGCACAGCCCTCCTCCCGGCCTGCCTGTGCTCCTGCTCGCACACCTGGGGCCTGTTGATAATGCTCTTGATTATCTTTGTTCTCCCAGCCTCCTCTGAGTTTGTGGAGTTTTCTATTTGCATACTTTGCCTGAGCTTTTTATGATTATCTCCCATCTTTACAGTTTACCCCATTATTTAAATGAGCCTGAGGTAGATGTAGTGGCACCAGCTGGGCCCATGCCATGCGGTAGAGGTGCTGTGGGGAGGGGAGGTGCGGAGGATGCATAGGCCGGGCAGGGGCTGCCAGGGTGACTGGCACAGCCGCTTTAGCCTTTGATGGCCTCCAGGACAAACCCACCGCTCTGCCTTTAAGGATGTGAATCACAGAAACTTGAATGGAAGTGTACACCTATGACCACAGTTTTCTCCATGGCCTGTGACTGGGGACTCATTTGGAGATGTGCTGAGGTTGGTTTTTTTTCCCCCTCATTGGCTTAATATCTGACTCTTATGCAGACTGGAGATGTAGATTAGTGGTAGAGTATTTGCCTAGCATATGTTGGGTGCTGGTTCAATTACAGCATCACAAAGGGGAAAAAGAAACCCAACTTTCCCAGATGAATACCTGGGCTCCTCCCTCCTCCCCCCATAAATAGACTTGTTAGAGTTGTTTTGTTTTATTGTCTCGTGCCTCCATCAAGTATGTGGCGTGGCACTGAGCACTGAGCACCGTATTTAGGCCACACAACTGTTCTAGAAGACTGTGAACTCCTGTGCCTAACCCCAAAGGAAACTAAGTGTTGGGGACGGGGGACCACCAGTGCCAACACTCACACTCGTGAGGCACGCGCATAAACGAATGCTGCCCCCACTTGTTTACCCACTCCTGTCTGTGTCTTGGCGGTGGTGTGGGTGGCAGCTTTATGAAGCTTTCACACAGATGGGCACAAAGAAGGATATGTCGAGCGACAGAGTCAGGGTCTGAGGGGTGCAGCAGACAGGAGGAGAGAGGAGTTGATCCAATACCATGACATTTACTAATAGTAAAATCTGGCCCTGCGTTACAAAGTATGATTGTTACTCTGTAACATAGTATATTACAGGAGGATTCTGGCTTAGCTGGACTGGTGTCCCACAGATATGTACTGAGCACCTATGCTTTGCCTGGTGTCACTGGGTTACAACTGTAAACAGACCAGACACAGACCTGGGTCCCGTGAAGCTGGTGCTCATGTGGATAGAGAGAAGCAAAGGTGAATAAACAGTAGATGCCAAGTCCACAGTGGTGAAGCATGGTGGAGAGGGGTGGGTCTAACAAGGGAAGCAATGAGGACAGACCAAAGAGGCCAAGGCCTGGGGGCCCTTGTGGGGAAGCTCAGTGCCCGTGGTTTCCAAAGTGAGGTCATCACAAGGTTGCTGAGAATGTCAGCAATTTGCCTAATAGTTTGGGAAGGGGCTGTTCCTTCTTTCATTTAATAGGCATTTAGTGTGCACTTAGCATGGGGCAGGCATTTTTCACTGTACTGGGACCAGGTTGTGGTCCTGGAACAGCTCATGTGATGCAGAGACCATAGGCAGTGTTCGTATGGAGTTGTAATGGGATGGTGGGAGATAAGCGCCATGAAGAAACATGCACTAGGGTAAAGTGGGGGGGGGGGAGGAGGTCATGGAGCTCCTCTGAGAACAACCTTCTGGAAATACGTTCATTAGGCAGACACCTGAGGGAGTAGATGAAACAATCACAGGCCACTTGGGGCATGATCTTATTGTAGAATGTGGCAAGGCCCTGGGGCTGGAATGATTTAGGAGTGCTCTACACCCAGAGCAAAACCATGGTCATTGGAGTGAAATGGGTGGGACAGAGAAGGTTGGAGGGGGGCAGGAGGGATTTATAAGTAATAGAACATTTTTGAGCAGAGTGGTGCCATGGTCTGAGCACAGCTAAAAAAGACAATTCTGTGCACTGGTATCTCATGCCTGTAACTCTGGCCATCCAGGAAGCGGAGATCTGAGGATCACAATTCAAAACCAGTCCAGGGAGAAAAGTCGGTGAGGCTCCATCTTCAATTAACCAACAAATATACTGGACTGGAGGTGTGACTCAGGTGATAGGTACTTGTATAAGCAAAATAACCGAATGAGAGCCTAAGACCCTGAGTTCAAGCCCGTAGACCTGTGGGCACGCACGTGTGCACACATGCCTCATTCTGTGGCTGTATGGAGCATGTAGTCAGCAGTAGCCCTCAGGTCCCACCTGTGCCTCCAAGGTAGCTCTGGTGGCCCGAGTCATTAGGCCCACCCTCTGCCTCTTCTCCTCTGCCCTGACTTCTCCCTACTACCCAGTCTATCAGGGACATAGCGGATTGCTGGGTATAAAGAGGTGCCAGACAGCACTCCATCTTTCCTCTGTCACGCTGGCCTTCTACCAGGTTCCTCTTCCATTCATGAGGCAACGGCTAGCCCCTGGCAGATCAATTTGTAAGAAGCAATGTTCAGGGACCCCAAGGTCTTGGTGTCCAGTTTTCACTTGTTTTCATGTATTGTCTCTTTGGTGTCATTCATTTGGACTTAAGCTGAGACTCCTCAGAATTATTGATTATGTTTTTCTCGGTCCCTAACTAGACGACAAGCGGCTGGAGGGCAGGATCTGTGTCTTATCTAGCTCTGTATCCCTTGGAAAGCTTAGCAGGGGACTTATTGATGGTGGGTGTTCAGTAAGTATATGCTGATTGACTGGCTGGTATACCAGCCCCGGGAGCAGAAGGGCTTCTGCAAGAGTCTAAGCAGGGACTGAGTATTTGTCTCTCTGCCTATTCAGTTGTAACAATAGATCAAGGCAAGACTTCAATTATCCTTTGCTTTTCTTCCCAAGCTCTCTTCCCTGTTCATTCTATTGAAAATGCCTAGTGACAGAGAGCGAGGTGCTGAGAGAGACAGAATGTTTTCAGAGCCTTAGGAAAGCCTTGTACCAGGAAGGACATATTTCAATGAAGTTATTTTCCACCAAGGCTAATATTGTGCTTCAATACTTCAGGCTCTAGCGAGCTCATCAACAATGTTTGCCTTTAATTTTACCATTTGTACCCAGTCATATGTTACTTGCTATGTTTCTGTCTAGCTCCGTTTCACCAGAGGAATGTTAGGGCCTCCATTGTCTTTGAAAAATTACTTTAAGATGAACGTGCGTGGATATCCATCACGTTTAATTATCTCCTTCATCACGTGCCCTCAATCATCTGTTAAAGGATAAATGGTTCATAGACTCATTAAAAATGGAGTTCCTGTGACTGAATGGGGAAAGGAAATTGCATTGGGTTAGAGTATGGGGAACTTTCTCCCTGTTTTCTCCCTTTGGAGGACCCTTGGTCTAAGACCAGTCTGCAGACCAGAGGGCCACTTGGGGCTGGGTCTTATAGGAGAGGAGAGCCGCGTCTCTTTGAGAGCCTCCATGTAGCTTTGTGAAAGGCTCTTGGGTGTCTGGAACGTGTGTGAGAATCTCCTGGTGATAGATGCTGTGCCCTACCCACTCATTAAATAAGCCTTCTGTTTGCTGGTGGTTAGCATCTAGTACTGACATTGCTTTAAATTTCCCCACTGTACAGCCGGAGGAGAAGCCACTGGTGTAGACTCACCAGAAACATCCAGCACTCCACGGATGGGTGACAAGGTCTGGAGACATCTTCTGATGCTGGTACTGATTGGAGGTGTTGGCATTCCTGGCATCCAGCACAGTCAGACCTGGAATGCCTTTAGCTTCCCATCCCAGGTCCCAATCCATCTGGTCCTGGATGTCACAATGCCAGTGTTCAGAAATTGTTCTCTAGAATACTAGCAAAGCACACACATGGGTGTATGCACAACACACAACGTGTGAGCATAGATACTCTACAACAACATCACCTTATGTATTGTATAATGCGTATTGTTCTCAAAGCAGGCTTTGCCAAGGTCCCGTAAGGGGAAATGTAGTTACCATCTTGATTTTACACACCAGGAAACTGAGGCTAAGCACAGACATGTATGACTTCCTCAGGACCGTGGTGTGTTCAGTTTCAGTGAAGGCTCCCTTTTTTGCTATCAAGCATGTCAGGTGGGAGCACCTACGGCTCCCTGCCTTATTTATTCCCCTTTTGGGGGCAGCAGTGTAACTAATCATGGCCTCTGAATCCCCAATACAATGCCTCAGCCCCCCCCCCAAAGGATGAAGCTTGCTTGTCACAGTCCCTCCAATATGAACTCCGTACCTCTTCCTGAATTATGACAATCCTATTGAAAGAGACACAGAGGAGAATACTTGAGAGTAGGAGGGCCCTTGAACATCTGCAGGTGTTCAGACAATCTGTTTGGGAAATTATGTTAGCAGCACGCGCTACCTGTGTCTATGAGGAAGCGATTGCCTCCTGAACCCTTGTATTTCTTTATAACTTTATCAGTGTGTTGGGCTCTCACCATATGCCTCTAATTGATGTACAAAAGAATCACACATGGTTGTATTCTTCATTTTGTGCAAATTAAATATTTTTCCTTCTTCTTGAGCTTACTCGCTAGCCTGAAACATGAGATGATTATGAGAACAGGTTGAACTATGATTCATGAAAGAGACAGGATAGGAATCAGCTCCAGCTCAGCCGGCAGAGTGGAGAAGCCAGGGTGTAAGCCATGGGTGCAATGAATAGTGGCATGCACAATTAAATGCCTAATGCCTGCAAGGAAGCTACCGTGGGAAGGAGGAAAGCAAAGAGGGACAAAAGCCAGGACAATTAGACACTGACTCCCCCAGCTTCCTGGGAGGTAGGTGATGGGGAAGATGCAGGCGGCTCACTCATCATTTGGCTCCATTACTGGGAGCCATAGTTACAACATAGAGCACTGGGCTTCTGCTCATCAAGATGCAGGCCGTCATTTCCAGACTGCTGCTTGCTCCAGGACACCTGGCCAGGCTTTGTAGCCCACAAGTATCTGTGGGACCAATCTCCACTGTAGATCATGGACACCTCTTCAGATAAGAGATGGTGACCCAAATCTCATTTGTGTCCCCAGGATGTCTGGCACGAATGTCCCAAGGCACTTATGTAAGGCTAAACAGATGTTCTCTGATTGCTGGGTAGGCTGCAGCACACACACACACACACACACACACACACACACACACACACACACACACACACACACACACACACACACACACACACACACACACACACACACACACACACACACACACACACACACACACACACACACACACACACAGCACTCAGGACTGTTCACTGTTCACAGCTTCCTCTCCTTTAGGAAACTCGGCGACAGACTCCAAGAATAGTACTGCAGTTACCTGAGTTCTGGTGCCTGCCTTTGGTTTTACCTTAAGACCACCTGGGGAGCCCAATTCCTCCTCTGCTGTATTAGAATCTCTCAAGGGAGAGATTTACGTCTGCTTTGTTTACGTCTCCCTCTACAGAGGCTCTATCAGTGCCTGGTATTTCATGGATGAAATATCACCTACCTTGTGACAGATCCCTTCATGAATTTCTATGGATGAGGATCTGAGGCTGAGGGGTAATTAGTTTGCAGAAGGTCGCATAATTGGTGAGTGGCTGAACTGAAATTGGTACCAAGTGAAACTTGTGTCAAAGCCCAGCCTCTTTCCTATGCTTCTACTGGTAGGAGGTGTGAGGGATGATAGATGAGGGTGTGCCTTCCTTCATTGTGACAGAGCAGTCATTTTAGACAACTGAGTGCTAAAGAAAGTGCAAAACTCCTCAGGATTCTGTGTTCTGAAAAATAGCTCTTCTCAACTATGTCCTTGAAGTAGGCAACCTATGGATTGTAAAAAGGTTTCCCAGGAAGAAGCACCTAAAAGGAAAATAGGGTCTATCAGTGCATATGTTTGAGAACCACAGCTGTCATACCATCTCTTAGGGAATTTCAGTCCCACATTAACATAACAAAGGCTTTGAGCAATCAGGCATAGAAGAACTCTCTGTAATGCAGAATTTGTCAAGACTATGTTTCTTCGGAACCTCTCCTCTCCCCCTCATAGACAACCTATTAATAGCTTACAAGACACTGGTGCTCCACTTATGATTTCGTGATTTGGAGACAGACTGGCATGTTCTATAGTACAGTAAAAATAGAAAGCTCAATAAAATGCAAACACACTCATGTTAGCAAAGCAGATGCTCCAATGACAAATCTGACCTTGATTGATATGTTGGAATCCATTCAATGCTTAACGACAGAGCTGAAAAAGAAAACTCAGATACTGAACTCACATGGAACTTTCCCTGAAGATGCTAAAGGCATTCTGAGTTCTAATTCCTTTCAAGCTAAGCAATACCAATGCCCATTTCACAACAATAATCACAAATAATCAATACAGTATTGAGCATGACTAGGTACCAGGCTATGCTAGACATTGGAAATACAAGTTTCAGTGAGCTAGGCTCCATGCTGAGGGCCACAGAGGTGCGTATCTTTTTTTGTCTGGTGGTAAGGAGAGAGTTGCTTTCCAGCCTCCATTCATATGCAGCTCACATCTCTGCCTTGTCGTCTGGCTGAAGGTAAGTTCACTTATCAGTCCATTTATCCATTTAAGAAATCTTCATTGAGTGCCTACAGTGTATAAGGCTCTGAAGATACAGCAGTGAATGGTGAAGATAAAAATCTTCTCTCTAAAGACGGTTTTCATAGTGGAGCTTATATTCTCATTAGTCTGGCTTTATTTTAAAAGCTGCTATATCCCTGAGGTCACACCTGTCATGTCCTCTTTGGAAACTCAGGTTTCTCTCAGTTGCACGTGGCCTTAGGTCTTGTTGACTGAACCAAACCTTTCTCTTGTGTCCTCGGTCCCACTGATCCTAATACATTGTTGCCTTCTATTTCTTGGACTTCCAGTCTTGATTTTGCCTTCCACCTCTGGCCGATTTATTTTATTCGGTTATGAAAGCTGTACTGAGATTCCCAGCTGCTATGTTCCTGGCGTTGTCCAGACACGCTGCCCTATGCTCCTTGAACACCAAGGGTAGAAGAAGGATAGGAGACATGTAAGTGATCTTATACATTTGAGAGCCAGCCCAGAGCAGAGCCAGTCTTGTCATCCCAAAGGGGTCTCAGCCGTCGGTGACTTAAGGGATTAGAAGGGACAGGTAGGTTTGTGAGAGGTAAGAGGAAGACCTTGCAGGCCAAAGGAGAAGCAAAAATAGATGCTGGAAGGAGAAAGGGATGAGGAAGCAGGTGTGAGGTCACAACTCCCCTCCTCCTTTCATCTTAGTCTGTGACTCCCCACACCACCACACGGATGCTGTACTTGGATTTTACCTCAGTCCCAACAGTCATGGGTGGGGGCATAGCCATTTCCCTTGCCTTGTCTGCATCTTATCCAAGTATATCTGCAGATGCCATGACCCTGCACTTCCACTCCTGCCACCAGAAATGAAACTTGGGCTCATCCATTGCCACTACTGAGCCAGGAGTGTGGACACTCCTTTCAAATTTATGTGACAGGGACACAAATATCTAGCATTCTGACAGCAGAGAAAGGCCTGGAATTTCTGCAAAGGGTTTCCAACTCACAACATATTTTAATGCCATATTTGAACTCTGCAGCAGAACAGCAGAATCCCTCAAGATTCTGGAGCATAACTATAAAAAAAATGAATCTGCTTCTAAGGTCCAAGTAAGCTGTAAATTAAAAACAGGGAAAGTTTTTCAGGTGGCTCATGCGAAGGGAGGATCATCTGTTGAGAATGCTCAGGGTGGCAGCAGGGCTGGGCCTGGACCATGGAAAGGTTATTATCTACTAGACATTTGCCATATGCCCTGTCCTGTGCCAGGCATTTCTCTCTATTATCTTATTGAAAGCTTAAAACAGCTTGTGAAGTTGGTACTACTGCCACTTAGAGTGCCAAAAGGAAATGAATGATGCCATCAAGTTTTGACAACTGGGGAAGACTGTCTTTGAAAGGGACTGTTTACAAAGATGTGACAAGGCACACAGGAGCCTCAGGGGAAGGCCAGGTGACAGAAACTTAGAGCTCACACTGATGGGACAGGGAGCAACTCAGGACCCAGAAGAAGAGCCTGCCTTGAGTGGAATAAAGACCTTGGAGAAAGGACTCGGCTAGCCTACAGAAACAGCATAGAATGGGAGCGAAGGAAAGGAGTAGTCTGACTTCCAATTCCTCATTCCAGTGGCTGGATCTGCCATTGGCCTAGGCTAACCAGAAGCCAGAGGGTAAGTGCATCTGTTGGTGAGGTCCAGGGTTTGCATTATTGACTCAAGGGTGGATGGTTCTTTGTTGTAGAGAGCCATCAATGCATTGTAGGGTATTTTGACAGCATCCCTAGCCTCTACCTACCAGATGCCAGAACACTTCTACATGTTCCCAAGGCAGCATTGTCCTGGTTGAGAATCAGTGGGATGGTCCCCAGAGGCAGAGAGCAGGGTGGAGAGAAAAGATCTGGAGAAGAGTCTTTGGAGAGAACTTACACAAACTGAGGCCTAAGCAAATTAACATCTTTAAACACACAGATTGTGAAGACAGAAGCCAGTTTGCAAACCTAGGTTTGTTTGATCTCAACACCAGAACTTAAAATCACAAGCTGTGGTTTTAATTCACAGATATCTTAGAAGAGACTAGAGATTTGGAGTTCTGGAGATTTTAGTAGCAATTCTGAGACACCCCCTCACATTCAGGTCTGGTGTGTACAGGGACCCATATTTCAGAGCCCAGCAAGAGAGACCTCCAGACAAGACACACGGGGGACCAGGGATATGGTAGCTCAAAGCTAGCACTCTACCACTTAAGCCACAGTGCCACTTCCGGTTTTCTGAGTAGTTTATTGGAGATAAGAGTCTCACAGACTTTCCTACCCAGGCTAGATTTGAACTGTGATCCTCAGATCTCAGCCTCCTGAGTAGCTAAGATTACAGGCATGAGCCACCGGCACCCGACTTAAACACACAATTTATGTGTATAGTTCAGCAGTATATATTCCAAAGGACGGAATCTATTGAAATATTTGCCAAAAAATAAATACAGGAACAAGATACATATAAGGGAATACTATTCAGTATTATGGCATGCAGTGGTCCAAAGCCATGATGCTAACAGGATAAGTCAGTTGCTATGTCATCTGGTAAGGCTTCTAACTCCTACCCCTCAGTCCGGGTTGTCAAGGGTCTCCTAGACAGTTTCATTTAGTTAGAGATTTCATGCCTGAAACCTCAGCTACCTCCACGCCCACTCCCCACCCTCCAACCCCGCCCCAGATTGTCCCCTTCCCTTAGGGGAGTAGTCTATTTTTTCCCCATTACTTTCAGAGGAAATAATCTTCAGCTTCTCTTTCCATCTTCTTGGTGACCTTCAAATGCTTTCTACTTCATTAGTCTTTTCCCACAAGATGGTTTCCAGAACTGAGGACAATGCTGTATGTGGTGAGCAGCTGCTCCCTCAGTTCATGACCATCCTCTCTGTCTCAGTAGATAAAGTTTGGGCCCTGGGTTTCTGTCAGCAGCCGGGGTACACTATTCATGTGAAGACTTCCAGTGCTGGCACAAGAGGCTACGCTCTGTAGCATGGTGGCCAGCACACCAGGAAAGCCAGCCCCCAACCTGTCTTGTTTCTCAGCCCTGTGTTAGCCACGGCTCCTGTGGTTCACAAAGGTTTACTCAAGGTTGTAGAGCTGAGAAGGCTCTGAGGGTATTAAGAAGGCCAGGCTCAGCTCTCTAGGGTAAAACCCTTCATGTTCTTCTTCCTGAGATCCCAGCTAGATTCTGTCCTCCAGCGTTCCTGGCATTTACATGGGCTATGTTTAGGCCAGTGTCATAGTCTAGACCTGACATGTAGTATAGACATAGTATAGACACAATATAGAAATGACGAACACATCACTGGGTTAGTCTATTAAAATGTGCTATTCATGATCCTCTGCTCTCCCTCCTCTAATGGTCTAATGCAGGGGATATAGCAAATAACACCCCAGTCCAAGGAGATAGTATAGCTACTGCATGGGAGACACCGGGTCCCTGTATATACATGGTTTTTCCCAAATGCCCAACTATATTTTTGAGATACACACACACAGAGAGAGAGAGAGAGAGAGAGAGAGAGAGAGAGAGAGAGAGAGAGAGAGAGAGAGAGAGAGAGAGAGAGAGAGAGAGAGAGAGAGAAACACCTTGTTTTTTTATTTGCTGCACACTTTCCCTAATATATACATCCCCACATCTGCTAGTTACTTTCCTCAGTGCTATAGCAAAATATTTTACAAAACTTCTTAAAAGGAGGAAGTATTTGTTGTAATTCCCAGCTTCAGATATTTCAGTCCATAGTCTATGAGCTCTGTTGATTCTGGGGTCATGGGTGAGGCAGAGATCCTGGCAGCAGGATCATGTGGAGGAAGAGGCTGCTCATCTTATGGTGGAGAAGACCCTGGGACCAGGTACCTGGCCATTCCCTCTCTTTCCTGCCCCCAGTGATTCACTTCTTTCATCTGATCTTCACTTACCAAAGTTTCCTCCAAAAATACTGCCACCAGCTGAGGACCAGCTGTGAATCATACAACCATGCCTTAGAACTTTTAGTTTGCTAGAAAGCTCAAACATCAATCAAACATCCCTGAAAAGTTTTCTACTGAGATATGGAGGTACAAGGAGAGTCCTGTAGTGTTATGAAAGTGGGATTTGCTTTGGACACAGAGGTAAAAGGAAGTCTCTCCGGAGTCTAAAGTTCATGCAATCATTGTCCCCCACCCCTTTTTATTAAGTTCTGGGTCATGGCCTGCCTTTTCCTACTCTGCCTCTGTACATTCTGTTCTCTTTGCTTTCCGTATCCTCCCAATCTCTCCCAGTCCCTCCTTTTGGCTATCAAGTTAAAATAAAATCATTGTAATCAAGGAACCACACACTGGCTGACAAGCAGGCTATCACAAACAAATTTGTACTATCAAGAAAGAGAAGTGTAAATGTGTGATTTTAAGTAATGTTGTTCTACCATTGTTAAAAATCATTAAGGTAGGTGCTGATGGCTTACACCTAAACTAGACATTCAGGAGACGGAGGCCCAAAGATGGCCAGGCTAGGCACACTCCATCTCCAAAAATCAGAACGGAGATGTGTCCCAAGTAGCAGAGCACAGCTGAGCCAGCAAGACAGGCACATTTAAGGCCCTGAATTCAAACCCTAGTACCACTATGAAGAAAGACTCATTGATAGCAGCAACGGACTCCCATTCTTACCCAGCACCAAACCCACTTGCCTGGATTTCAGCTACTAATATTACACAACAAACACCAAGAGGCTCATTTAATACATTTGCGGGGGGGGGGGTGGAAGAAAGACAGAAAAGTTGTGGAATATTCTCTTGTTGCCACAAAGCAAGTTTGCATTAGGAATTCAGTGCACAGGCAAAGGAACCAGAGTAAAGAAACTTCTGCCAGCAAAGGTGCAGCAATTTGAGCATCAATAAAAGGAAAATAGTAATAATTATGATCCGTTGGGTAAAATTATGTCTGCAAAAGAAGCTTTGAGTCAATGCTCCTCCACAGAGAAAAGTTACTGTAAAGTATATTAAGCAATTTTAGACTGACAAGGTAAAAAATAGTAGGATTGGCAGAACCCCTCAGTTGATCTTAATAAATAAGAGAAAGTGTCACACCATAATCTTTACAGTACAAATAATGATAGCAAATGTTTACCTATGGTTTCCTACATTCCAGGTGCCATTCCCTAATAACTCATATGATATTTGCAAAAAACAAGCAGGTTCATATTTTACAAATGAAGAGATGGAAGCCCAGAGATGAAGTGACCTTTTCATCGTCACACAGTGGTGAGTCGGGGAGCTCAGATTTGAATGCGGGCCATTTGGCTCCAAGTTCTGTACTTAATCACAAAGCTACACCCGCTTCTGTTTTCTTTAATCAATAATTTTTACATGAAATACAAACTTGTGCTTATTTCCATCAGAGAAATTAAGAAAGAATAAGCTAGACAAACACGCAGAAGTCAGTTAATTACAGAAATAACAGATGAGACTATTTTCAAACTTCAGGCAGGACAGGTCAGTGCTGATGGCATGTATTGGCAGCTAAGTAGAAGGAGGGTTGCAGCCCAGTGTTGCAAACTCATTAATTAGCCAAAGTGCGCAGAGTCCACATTTGTAATTGATCATCTCCAAGGAGATGAGTCCTCTAGAAAGCTGTGCAGATTATAACAAAATGTGAGTAGAAATGTATGCATTTTAATAATGCTAACAGGCAACATTAATAAATTGAAACAACAGCGTAGGAGGTAAGGCAGTGTGTTACCAGCCTAGCAGGATGCACCTTGTGGGCATGTCCCAAAGATGCCAGAAAAAAAAAAAACAACTTTTACAATGCAAAATGTAGGAAGAAATAAAAACTCAGAATGGTAACTCTAGAAAACAGAAGTACAGAGAGAAGTATAATGAAACAATGAGTGAAATGTGGTTTTATAATATATTTTAGTGAGTTTTAAGGTCATTTGTAAACCTTATTTGATGTTTTGTCTGCTCTTGAGAGTATCTGAAAATTTCTCAGAACACAGATATCCCTTGCAGCTTCTGCTCATGTCTCAGCCAGGTGCCTACAGCTCCTTCCCCTTACCCCCAACTGGCTCCTCCCATCCCAGACTGCATACCTGGGCTTCCAGAACCCACCATCTCAAGGCAAGAGCCTTGAAACAAACCACCCCCATCTTTCCTCTGGGCCCCCATTAAGTGATAAACAGGTATACAGGAATGGCTACCCCTCTTGCCCCTCAGCCAGGATAATTCTGGGCAAGACTTTCCATTCTTTCCCACAGCTTTCAAACACGTTCCTTTTGGACTGACCATCCGTTTCTCCAAAGAAGTCCCTGAGTATATTGTGCATCTCAGGCTTTGATCAGAGAGTGCTTCTGTGACTGAGAGATTAAAAGAGTAATTGAAATTTATGTAGGGGGAGTTGGCCAAATTTTAAGCACCATTCACATTATCAGAAGAATATTGTTTTGTGGTTTTGAATAACCTAAGGAATGGTTTTATTAACTAGAACGCTAAGCAAAGCATATACACTGCTCTTTCCTTGTAACCAGGCATGGAAGACATGGAAGACATTAAAGACAGTAAAACTCCTAATACAATGTCCAGAAACAGGTCAAATGTTAAAGAGTTTTCTGGACTACCCTAGGCCAAATTTTTTGTTTCGTTTTCTCTGTTCTCACAGCCAGCATTTGAGTTGTATTTCTCACACAAACAGTGTAAACCACATTGTATTGTAATGTACCTGTCTGCATATGTATATTCCCAAGGCTGTGGTCCAGATTCCTGAAACCCAAAGAGCAAGGTATTTGCTTCTTTTAGCTTCACATCAGATTCTAGCCCTGCTACATTGTTGGCTATAATATTCAGTTGCTGGGGAACAAAACCCCACAAAATAAATGAAGAAAGAGCTTTTCTTGTCAAAACCACTTTCTGCACTTTGAAGAGGCTCCAGTGAACAGTGTGGCTCAGTATTTGAAAGCAAAATGAGTGAACGAATGAATAAATGAATGAATGAATGATAGGAGCATATGGCCAATCCTTGACTGTTTTTAAGCAATTACTGCCAAATTCAAATCCAGTCTGCCCTTTATTTTGTGTTGGAATGTAGGTAAGCTTTGTTGATATTTTGTTAATCAAAAGATGATACACTTTTGGGCATTAACTTGAACCATATTCATTTAGATTATTTCATGTTAAATCCTTAGCCAGATTTCAGATCTTGACTTTGTCATCCATTATATTGAATATCTCTCCCAGCTCTGTGATATACTATGTATGTATGTGGGTTAGATTAATTTATTATTATTAAAATGTCCATACAGTCTAAACAGTCCATGGATTTAAAGCAGTCTCCATTTTTTCACAGATACAGAAAAAAAATGATTCCCAGCTAGAATCATAGAAATGCCAAATAGCCAAAATGATACTGACAAAAGCAAACAAAGCTAGGCCTCACTACCTGCAAGGAAGTAGACCAGTGGGAGTGGGGGAGGGTACAAGATAGCATAATGGAAGAGTGAATATGGTCAAAGTGCATTACACACATGTATGAAAATGTCTTAATAAGGCCATTAATATGTGCCAATTACAACAATAAGGTCCCACAAAACTATAGGAATGATAACAGCACACTCCTGCCATAAAAACAGACCCATAGGCCAATGTAAGAGAATAATAAATAAGAGAGCCCAGAAATGGATCTTCACATTTAATGGTAAGTGATTTTTGACAATGCCAAGAGTACACAATGGGCAAAGAGCAGATTGTTTAACAAATGGCATTGGAAGAGCTAGATATCTACATTCAGGAAAGCGAAATTAGACTTTTATCTCACACCATGTACATTTAATGCATTTCAACTCAAAATGCATTAAAGACTTAACAAAAAGACTGAAAAATGAGCAGGAAAACAAATAATCCTACTTAAAAGTTGGGTAAATACTAAGCAAGTATCTATTAAACACTACCACATGCTGGGTACCATTCAGAACTTGGAAATACATCTTTGAACACAATCAACAGAAATTCCCATCCTAAGTGTAGGTATGGGCTTGGTCAGATAATAAACATGACACGTAATAATAACAAAACTGTTTACTATGTCAGAAAATAACTGCTTCGGAAAACGAACGGGTAGAGCAAGGAAAGGGAGTCAGAAATGCTGCATTTGGGAGGGGGAACAAAGGAGGTCATGGCAGATCATGCTGAGACAGAGGACAGGGATGAAGAGTTGAAGCAAGCAAAGGAGTTGGCCTGTGGACATCTGGAAGCCACTATGGAAATTTCTACACAATCAGGATTCCAACTCAGCTCTGCCAACTTCCTGCCACAGGGATGGTAGCTCCCTCTTCAGCCCTTCCCAAGAAATGTGTTGTAAATCCCAGGCTGTTGGGCGGGGAATACGGCTTAGTGGTAGAGTGCCTGCCTAGCATGCATGAAGCCCTGGGTTCGATTCCTCAGTACCACATACACAGAAAAAAGCTTGAAGTGGCGTTGTGGCTCAAGTGGTAGAACACTAGCTTTGAGAAAAAGAAGCTCAGAAACAGAGCCCAGGCCCTGAGTTCAGGCCCCATGACCGGCAAAAGAATTTTAAAAAATTAAAAAAAAAAAGCCAGGCTGTTGCCTGTGTTTATTCTGGACTTTGTCCTTCTCTAGATCATTCTTAAGGATCTGCATGAATGTCCTGTCTTCTTTGTCTCTGGTCACAAGCAGTGCTCTGCCTTTGTTAGTAGGTCTTGTAAGGCCTGATGCTTGAAGAGGACCAGAGTCTGCTTTGCTGCTGTACCCCCTTTCTTTCCTCCCTAGGGAAGTCTGCGATTTCATCTTCCCAGTCTTTAGAATCTTCTGGCCCTTGTAGATCATGAAATTACATCTCTTACCAAACTCCATGTCCAGGCTTTCCTTGTGTAAACCACACAGCCATTCTTTGTTCTTCTTGGCAGTGGTGGTTTGCTGAGGGAGTCACAGCTACTTTCCCTAACTGAACAGCCACAGCTGCTGTTGGTCTCTCTCTTTCCTGAGGATTGAGAACCTCAGGAAAATCATAACTTCTATGTAGTCGATGACCACTCCATCTGAACTCATCTTTCTAGGCCCAGGCCATGTCCTTAGCCACCGTCACCTCACTGTGTGAGAAGATGCAGCATCTGTCCAGACATAGTCAAATCAGAACCCCAGCAGATGAAGACAACATAGAGAGTAGAAATTTCCTGTAATTATACCTTGTCGAGGAATTGTATTTGTGTGTGTGTGTGTGTGTGTGTGTGTGTGTGTGTGTGTGTGTGTGTGTGTGTGTGTGTGTGTGTGTGTGTGTGTGTTACTGGAGCTTGAAGTCAGGGCTTTGCAGTCTCACTAGACTTTTTCACTCTAGACTTTCTCACTCTATCACTTGAATTGCATCTCCACTTGCAGTGTTTTGGCTCACTAATTGGAGAGTCTCAACGACATTTCTGGTTTTAAACCATGACCTTCAGATCTCATTCTCCTGAGTCGCTAGAATAACAGGCATGACCTACTTGTTCCCCAGATAGGGAACCATTTATGAAGTCAACAAAACAGAGTTTGAAAACTGAAGCTACTTGCAGGAGTTGTGAAGATCAAATGCAGAAAGCATACACAAGGGAAGTTAGCGCTGTGCTTAGTCGTGGCACGAGGCAAGGACTTCTGCAGGTCAACCAGCACAGCTGGTTGAAGAGACAGGCTGTGTTTTAGCCCCGCTCCATGGCTCACTTCTGAGAGATTCTGAGCACTAACTCATACCGCCTATACTATAAAGCTGAAATGATCATAGTAATTTGAGTAGTACATGAAATAAAAAGTATCAAAATGCATGAAACAATCTAAATAAATCCTTGGGTGATATCAATTTCAGTATTAAATGAGATGAAAATGTAGAAAATACATGTAGAAAATGCTGAAATAACATCAATAAGTATTGATTAGAATAAAATGTATAGAATAAAATCCTCTAATACATCAACCCAAGTATTAAAAAGGATGCATACAAATTGATATTATTCTCAACGGAGCATTAAGTGAAATAGTATGTGTGGAAGGTTTGAGTGTGTGTCAGGTACTTAGCAGGCATTTGAAAATAGATGTGTACGAACAGAACTGTCCAATATCAATGGCATTGTGCTGTCAGTATCCTCCTCAGTGCTGGGATGTGGTGTTGTCACGGCTCTGCCATGCTCCTTCCCTTGGTGGCACTCAATGGGCACTGACTAGTGGTAACAAACCTTATTGTGCACTGCCATCCCTTAGACATATGATTACCTTTTCTTCAACACTCCATGAATACAGCTTGGAGAACCCTACGTTTTTATCTCTACCAATGTTTTCATATCACAAGGCTGAATATGATTATTTAGGAATCCAGGAGTTCCCGGATGGAGTCATTTGCCCCAAATACATAGGTCACATGGAAGAAGTTGGTTTGTGTGTGTGTGTGTGTGTGTGTGTGTGTGTGTGTGTGTGTGTGTGTGCACGTGCATGGGCACACACATTAGGTATCCTTCAAGAAGCTTCTTAGGAAGATAAACATAGTCATATTGATTATAGCAGATAATTAGGTCCAGAAGTAACTGAGAGGACAAGGGATAATCCCAGAGCATCCTAGAGCCTATCCTGCCAGAGGAAAGTTGCTTGATGAGATTCTGGTCACTCCCCTTCCCTGGACCATGACTATGTAGTGATCATTCTCCATCCTTTCTCCACCTTCTCTCTGCTTCTTTTGCCCCAAAGCTCAATGCCTTCAGAGGCTATGGACATGTCAGTGGGGCTCTGTGTTCTACTACTTGTTTGGGGCATCCAGAGCAGAGCTGTGGGAGAGAGGAGAGTTCCTGTCTTGAGGTGCTATTGAGCTATCCTCTCCACCATGCTCTTCTGCTGGGTCATGCATTTGGCCCTGGAGTTTGACCCTGTGCTCTGTGAGGATAGACAGATATTCCTTGTGCAACTCCATTCACCTCTGTAGCCTAACGCGTTGGCTGGCCACAAAGAAGCACTCCGTAAATATATTTTATTGAATGCAATGCATTGACAATGCTCAAGGAAATGTGTTTGAAGAAAACCCACCACCGAAACCTGCTTTGTGCACTTGCTGTGTGAAAGCCACACTTTCTCCAAGCAGTAGTTCTCAGGAATAAAAGCTCTTAAAATTCCCATCCACAAGCTGTGACTACAGCACATTACGCGTTTCCACTGGATTGTGTGTGGGGTCCCAGATGTTTGAGTCTTTTATTTCACAGTATTCGCTTTTCTATGAGTTCCAATTAATTGAATTGGGAAAAGCCTGAGCCCCGTGACAGAGGCACCATCTCTTTGACAAATCCACGTACTATAAAGCCAAAGAGTCCTCAGTCTCCTCTTTGTTTAGGTCCACAAGCCTGTATAACCAATTTGACTGATTTTCTGTTTTAATATGTTTGCTTCAGTAGCAAGAAGCTTTTTTGTCGTACAAATAAAAGCCAGAGAGTTACTTGAGGAAATCTTCTTCCGTGTTGTGACTGTCTAAAGTGGCATGGAATGGGACAGAAATCCTATGGATGCCTGTTATTACATTCCAGATTATATTTTCCAGAATTCACAAATTCCTTTTGGCTCTGCCATCCTTCTCTTCAGCTCATCAATCAGTGTTTCGGGAAACTACCACTTAATTCTGCAGGCCTTATAGTCCCTACTTCCCCCAGCCCACCCTCGTAAACACAGAGGCAGCATTCAATGCAGTATCTCCCGTTCCGCTGTTCTTACTCACCTCAGGTAAAAGACTCTGTATTTGTATTTTCTACATCTGGGACTTGTTGGGACTCAGCTGTATTGCAGGGAATCCTTTGCCTATCAGCTAACAAAGAATCCAAAGTCAGAGCCGCCCTTCTCCTCCACCCCCCTACCCCCACGACCATTCTGTTTGCTGGTTGCCTGAAGTTGAGTTGCTCAGAGGATGGGTCTGATCAGGGCTTAGGTAAATGTGATTTATTGAGTGGCTGTTTTTAAGCAAAGAAACTTGTAAGGGAGAAGGAGAGCAGAATAAAGGAGGGAGAATGTTTAGCAATTATATAGTCTAAGGGAAAGTCTAGCATTGATTTGAGGTGTCTAAGGCATTAAATGACCCCAAGAAGAGGTTGTCTTACTAGGCAAGAAGGCCATCAGCTCATTGACTCTGGCCAGCCCAGATAAGGCAGTTCTGGCTGTGTAAGGATGGTATTCTACAAGAATGGGTGTGGTTGTAAGCTGTTAGCCCCCAGGTCATAGAAAATAGGGAATAAAACAATGTTTGATAGAAATGTACTCGTTATCTTGCCCATGTAATTGTAACCCTCTGTACAGTATTTTCACAATCAAAATAAAATAAAAAAGAATCCTTGACTGGCCAAGCTCCCTGTCCCTGGGGATAGGGAGCTATTATGAGTGCCATTTTGCAGATGAGGGAGACTAAGTCCATGGGTGGCATAAAGGGTACTGAGGAGGGCATGGGCATGCGGAATGCATGTGTTAAGCAGCACCCTCCAGCTTCTAGGACATTGAGACATGGAGTGAAATGCCAGACTCGCCCACAGTGGCCATGTTAGCTGGAGTCACACAGCACTGTGTCCACTCCGCTCTCCTATGCCATCCTGAAGGCCTTGGAACGCTCATAACACCATGAAATTGAGAATCACAGCTCATGTTTCCCTGCATCAGTGAAAGGTGGTCATCAGGGCTATGTCCTGGACCTCTCTGGATAGGAGACCTGGGAAGTTCCTGCAGAGAAATCCTTGACTTGTTCCTCGTTTTGGAGACAAAAGACCTCCTGTATATGTATTTTGAATAAATACCATAGATCTTAGCATTATCTAATTGGCCATGGCCTTTCCTTGACTAGGGAGGAGCAAAGAACTGATGGGCTTCACCCCATCTCAGCATCTAGCAAAGAAAACAGAACAGCCTGGCAAGCTGTGGCCATAAATATCTATTTTGCACATTACCACCAGTGCCAAAGGTCCACATCTGTCCTGTGAAACAATTTCCAAGTGACGGTTCCAGGGACACAGAGCTGCCCGAGGAATATTGCTAATCCTCACTTACATAGCATAATTGGATTAAGCCTGCTTCCCAAGGAAAGAAGCAAAATGGTGTTTCATGTAGACAACTGTTCTTTAGAGCAGAGATGGCTGTTATCTGCCATATGAACCTGGGGGATGATTATTGTGAAACACCTCTTCTCCCCACCAGAATGAGGCCCAAAAGTAAGTGCTCTTTTTAGAGGAATTTAGGATGCACCTTGGTCTAGTGTCTCTGGTTTCTCTGCCCTCTGAGCCCTACTTCTGCTGTTCCCTTGCTGCTCTACTCTGATGAGAACTCTTGGTGCTTTCCAGTACTGTTTGTTTGTCAGCCTGTGTAATGGGCTGCTGCTGTAACAACTAGCTGTGAGTTCTCAGGAGATAAGTAAGGCAAGTTTACCTCTCCCTTGTCTGATATGCCTTCTCACTTATTTCTGTTATATTCTCTGAAATGTGTGGTCTCCAACAAGAGGGCTCTCTATTGAGGCACACTAAGTGTTGGTTACTTTAATCTGAAAAAGTCACAAAAGATTCTACTAAGAAAAATTTGGCCAGATCTAGTCCTGTGTCCCAATGCTAGCTTCTGAGAAGCGTAGGGAAGCACATGGCTCTTCTATTTTTTTTTTTTTTTGCCAGTCCTGGGGCTTGTACTCTAGACCTGGGCAGAAGAGCTTCTTTTACTCAAAGCTAGTGCTTTACCACTTGAGCCACAGCACCACTTCTGGCTTTTTCTGACTAGTTTATTGGAAATAAATAAGGGTCTGGTAGACTTTCCTGTCTGGGCTGGCTTCAAACTACAATCTTCATATCTCAGCCTTCTGAGTAGCTAGGAATACAGGTGTGAGCCACCAGTACCCTGTGCACATAGCTTTTTGATGATGAGTCTATGGCAGACTTTTCTTGATGCCTGAGTCATATTTTTATTCCTTATCTATTTGCATTGATGATGATAAGAAAGTAGAGACTGTTATAATAAAGCCAACTCATACTTTATAACAGTAGTTGTCCAGTATAATAGTCACTAGCATATGTCTGGCTTTTTAGCAAACTAATTTAAGTTAAATAAAACAAAGTTTAGTGTTTCAGAAGCATTCTAGTGTTCAACAGGACATGTGCTTAGTGACTGTCACATTAGACAGCAGAGTACAGAATATTCCTATGATTATAGACTTTTCTACACATTTTTTCCAGAATATTCTAGAATGTTAAGTAAGTGACTATGAATCTAACAGAGGTTTCTCAGGGCTCATCCAGTCTCTGACTTAGGCCTTTTTTGGTGAAGATTGGCCCCACTTGCTGCAGTAATTCTGAAGCTGTGCTTGCAGAGATCCATTTTGATTTTAGTTGCTTTGCAGGCTTCTCTGTAAGATATATCTGGAACAATAGAGTTCATGGCTAGAAAATGTTTGAAAACCACTTGTAAAAATGTCTTATAAAAATGTGTTAGGTGCACAGATGTCTGAGTTCAAATCCTTGACCTTCTATTTATAACCCATGGGATATCAGACAAGTTAACTGATCGCCAGAGCCATCAATGTACCACGCGTAAAGTCTGAGATGAAAGCACCACCTTAGAATGCTGTGATGACGGTGATAAGCATCAGCAGGTACGAGGGCTGTCCTGGGAGGGCATTCTGCTCTCCACGATCAGCATTGTAATCATACTATATACAGCAATAACTTAGATGGAACTAGTAGTGAATGCCAAGAAACTAAGAGTGTCAGCTAACAAAATCAGGATTGAGAAAAATCTTTAAAACATTAAAATGGCTGATTGCTCATGGCTCACACTTGTAATCCTAGCTAATAAGAAGGAGGCTGAGATCTGAGGAAAGTGGTTCAAAGCCAGCCTGAGCAGAAAAGTCCCTATTCAACTCTTTTTTTCCTATTAACAACTCAAAAACTGGAAGTGGCACTGGGGCTCAAGTGGTAGAGCACTAGCCTTGAGCACAGAGAGGTCAGGGACAGTGCTCAGGCCCTGAGTTCAAGCCCCACAACTAATAAAATAAATAAATTTTATAAAAAGGTTAAATGGGTTTAGCTGAACAAGATGGAATTTAGTAGGGACAAATATAACATCTAATCTTAGAGGTCAGGAGTAAGCATGTAAGAATAAAATTGGACAAAATGTGGTCTAATGGCACCATATGGAAGGACAGTAAATTCATTATTGTCCACCTATATAATAAGGTTGTGCCAAGAAATGTGAGCACCAGGCACGTCTTTGTCCTGGCAAACCAATCATGGACAAGGCTTTAGGTCTTGTTGTTTTAGAAGCCAAGTAAACTAGCACAGTTTACTACTTTCAGTATGGAAGCATCTCCTATGGTCCAAGATTCCCAGGCCACAATAGCAAATGTGAGAATACTCCCATTGCTCTCTGTCAGCCAATGGACTAAGGAAGGAAAGAGGAATCATTCCAAACGATGTAAAATGAAAACTGTAATTACACTATGATATTTAAAAAAACTTTATTGGAGGAACTTCTATTTAGGGAGACTAGGGAAAGTTTTTACTTGGTAATTTAAGCTTAAGTTCAGATCTACATAGAACAAAGAGTGAGCAGATAGAAAAGATGGGTTGTTGTAGACCAACACTTGTAGAAGCTGAAGTGAGTGAGAGCACACATTGGGTAGAGAGAGGAAGGCCCTTAATGGAGAAGAGTTATGATAATCTAAGGTCCAGAGTGGGGCAAGGAGAAGACCATCTGGAGTCATATAAGCTGTGTTGGAAGCAAGGAGAAGGCAGTGAAGGCTTGTAGATGAGGCAGCAGGATCATAGCTGGCAATTGACAAGCTTTCTCTGATGTAGTATAGAGAATGGATCCCAAGGGAGGAGAGAAGGAATTTAAGCAATTCCTTTCTTACCACCAACAAACTAGAGTACTTACCTCAGTCCATCTAGATTATCACTAAAAAGACGCATTGTCTAGATAAAATGTGGTTTTATTATTTTACTTTGATAATTAACATTGGAGACAGTAAATAATTAGTAACTTTTGTATGCTTAGTTGTTTGAATTTCTTCTGGAATTTGCTTTTGTATCCTAGCATTCTTCTATTTTGACTTGATTTCTGTTACAGGCTTAGAAGCATTTTAATATATTGGTACATTATTTTTTAAAACTTGTATTGATACCACCACTACATACACAACAAATGCATACATTTTTAGGTCTTTTACAAAAGTAATTTCTAAGCTACAAGTGGTAGTATATACCTGTAATCCCAGCAAAGGGACGCTTAGGCAGGAAGATCTTGAGTTCATGACTAAAGTGGGCTACATTGCATATTCAACATTGCTATAACACAAGATCTCTTTCAAAAGAAAAAAAATCCTTCCATTTTTGTCATTTAAAATCAAGCTTTCATTTTTATAGAGGAAAAATATCTGAATTTTTCTCTTGTAAGTTTTCTCAATGTTTTAAAGCTTGGATACTTTGAGAAAGATTGGTTACTTTTTCACTTAAAAAGATTTTAATGCTATCCTGTGTACACATTTTATACTTTATTCCATTTGGAACTTAGTCAATGGTTTAGAACTCCAGAAGTGTTTTTATATTGGATAGCATGCTGTGTTAGAAGGAGTGCTGATTGTTTACCCATTATAGTGATACTTGATTTAGGTGAGTTTTCAGGTCCTGTCATTTTGTTGCCAATATGTCAAACATCCTTTGCTCTTAATTGCAACCAAGTGTTATATATATTGACTTAGGTTCAATTTACCTTTAACATTTATCTAGTGGTACAAGGCACCATAAGTTCCTTATTGTTAAACCACCTTTGTTCTGAATCAACTATATTTGATTCGAGTAAAATTTCCTATTCTTTACTCATTCACGTATCTGCGTACAACACGTATGAAGTGTCTCCCTCACATCCAGCATCCTTTGGGTGCCAGAGACTCAGCAGCAGGCCATGAGGACCTCCCGATGGAATTTCTGGTCAGAGAGACAGACAATGGACAAGAACACAATTGTGAGGACAAGCACAGTCAGCCAGGAAGCCGAGGTTGGGCTCTATTTTAGGTGTTCACAGGAGACTCTTCACAGAAGTGATATTTGCGTGTTAACCCCTGAGGGATAAGGGGTGGGAGCCAGGCAGCCTGGAGAAACATTCTAGCTTCTTTATCTGGGAGCTCTGGATGCTGGCAGTCACGTACTTGATTTAATTTCCACTTTGTTCCTTCTGCTCTTCACTGACCCAGGTGAGGACCTTTGTTCTGCTTTTGCACATGTGGATTCCCAGTGAGCTTCAGGAACAGGCTCGTAGGAACACACCTTCCTTGTCCTACCTACTTGCTCTTTCCTGCAGTTGCTTGGCCTTGCTGAAAACTGATACTCTGTTCTTCATTCCTTTAAAGTTATTCAATTCATCATTCAGCCATTCTTTTATTTATTTGCTCATTCTTTTATTTACTTGACCTTTTTGCTTGGGTATATAATATTGGTGTAATCAAATTAGCACTTCCTTAGGTGGTGAGGAGTGACCTGTTTACAAAGTGGACTGAAAGTGAATGCCTTGTGCATGTAGATTTCTCTGCATATGCTCACTGCTAATGCTCAGTGAGGAGATAACTCATTAGCACTGGCCAACGGGAGAAAGAGAGAGAAGAGGGGCTATATATTAAACTCACTTATCTCCTCAGATAATGTAATGGTTCATGGTAATATGTAGGCATGGGAGAACAAGTGGAAGACCAAAAGGGTCTTTCCTTGGGTCACTAAGCATCTCATAATCAAACTTATTTTCATAACACTTGTTGATATTATTGTCTGTGATGGCTGGAGGCAGAGAAGAGACGGTAGGGAGAGAGAAGGGATTTCTCATGATTAGTTCTGGTTATCTCACAAATCCTTCTGAGATGTTCCTGGGGAATATGGCTTCCATTTCTTTCCTAAGGCAATTTAGGAACAGGACATAACATGACATATAATGAGCTAAGGGGACGGCATGTTTTCTACTTTCTTTGGGGGCTTTTACATAGTTATGAATTAAGGGTAGGACATATGGGATGCATTTTAACCCATGTCTATCATCAATGAAGCTAGTGAAAATTCTCTTTTCTCGGTCAATTGTTTCCTTCAAAACCCAGCAGCAATTCATTGTTTGTGTTTCTAAGAGTATTTTCATAAGCATTTGTAAAAGGATAGTCATAGAAAGCACAGGCATGCTCTCCTTTCTTTCCCCCGAAGAGTCCATACAACAGATTTTCTACCACAATTCTGAAGAGGGGTGCTATCCTTATAAGAATGTGATCTCTATCTGAGGAGGGAATCAGACATGGGTCAGACTGTCCTTGGCGTGATACTGAATCAAGGATTCCAAAGGTCTCGAGCCAGGAATAAGAAGTGGACCTTACCTTAAGGTGTGATGGATTCTTACTGGCTGTTGGGCTCAATGGGAAGAGTATCACAATCAGTTTCTAAGGTATGTCGTGGGTTGGATTTTGGGACTGGGGAGGGCAGAGGTGTGTATATAAAGTATTTGTCATTTCTAGGAAGAAAGCAAACAAGGGATTAGCAATTCACATCAAACACTGAGAGTTCTGAAACGAATGGCCCCTGTATCCTTAGCACAATAGTTTATGTTGACATAAAAAGCAATATCAGCTAGGGCTGTGCTTTAGGAAGGATCTAGAACTATGGTGGAGTTCCAAAGTAAAATACTTCAGAGATGACATCGAGAAAGATCTAGAACAGTTATTGAAGTTCCATCGTGAACTACTTCAACTATGTGACATGGGAAGGATTTAGAACTGTGGTAGGAGTTTCAAGATGAACTATCTCCAAGGTGACATGGGAAATTCGATCTAGAACAGTGATAGAAGTTCCAACGCAAACCACCTCAGAAGTGACTAGAGACCTATGTTCACATTGTTGGCAACTCTAGAAAACTTGCCTACTATGGGGTCTATTGTTTTCCTCTCTCCATTTCCTTGTCATTGAGTCACTGGTTTATTGATGAATATTTATATGTATCGCCCCCTTTCCTTTTCAGCCATGCTTCTCCACCATGCATGGTGGGGGCCGCAGTTCGGTAAATAAATAAATTTCTTTTCCTGCCTGAATAGTGCGTGTTCTCTTCATCAGCTACCTAATGAAACCTACCTGTTTAATATACCTTACGTATGGTGCTGTGGCTCAGACGGGGTTTTTGATTTGGAAAAGTTTGAATTTCCTAGCCAACCCTTTTCCATGAACCGAACTGCCTGGAGACACCACGCGAGACTTCACCAATACCATTGCTGGCCTTCACATCCACGTCCACACCACTTCTCTACTCTGTCCCTTAATGCCTCATGAGACTTCTCCAGACTTCATCCAAGAGACTTGCCTCCTCCTCACTTCATCTAAGGATTCACGTCTACCAAATGACTGCTGCTGCCTGCTGCCTTCTCCAAGAGGGGACCGCATCTCAGCCTTTTACCCCTACTGTCAATGCTGGAAGTAGCCAGAGAGAATCTTCACCCTTTTTCATAATTATCAAAAGGCTGGAATGTAAGGTTTGCACAGGGACACCTCCCTCCTTCTTGGCTAAGTTTCCATCCAGTATCTGTTACCTAGGTAACTGGCAGACCTGAAAGCAGTCACCTTCCCCTCCTGCTAGGTCATATCCTGGGCCACCTCTGCTCACATGCCTCCCATCTGACCTTAGGAGGGTCCCAGACCCTGAGGTCACATCCAGATCCAGTGTGGCCACACCTTTCCCCCACCTGGCCAGACCTCTTCCTGTCCCTGGCCTACATAAGTCCTGGCCCAGAGGTGGGTGCCCCCCCTTTCCTCTTCAGCCATGCTTCTCCACCATGCATGGCGGGGGCAGCAGTTCGGTAAATAAATAAACTTCTTTTCCTGCCTGAAAAAAATTTTTTGTAGCAGGTTTTTTTTTTAGTGTGACTATCCTGGGTGCTAAATTGTTTAGACAGAGAAGTATCAGGGACGAACAGTTCCTAACTTCATGGCTTCTTGAGAAACTAGTCTGTACAGAGATTGTCTGCTGAAGATCTAGCACACCTAGCATGTAGCCTTTTTCCTTTCTGGAAAGAATTTATTTCTGGAAATGTCTTAAATTTCATGAGCAATAGTAGACAAGCCACCAAAATACAATAACCATCCAACCTCTCTGACCACCCAATATAGGGATAGGCATGGGAACTAAACTGGATCCAACATATCTGAGACAGGTGATATTAGAGGCTCTAGCAGGGGTGTCCAAAAGGATTGGCTGTCCTGGCTGTGGGACTGTCCTTGTTTTTGTGCTGCTTTTAGCTCAGTGAAACCAGTTTCTTTCTGATAAATTCCCCTGCTCTTCTTCAGGTGACTTCCCTTGGCTTTGATACTGATGATCTCAGAACACTAACAGTGGCAGCTGAAGTTGGCATTGAGATTAAAACCCTCTTTCATGCCCATGTAGATCATCAGGACATGGAAGCTATTTGACCTTTGATTGAATCATATACTTTGTAATACAGTTCTTGGGCCAGGAAAAGATAAGGAGCTGGGCAGTGGAGGGAAATAGACTATAGGTCTTAAGCATCTTAAGTTTGCCCAACTTTTGAGGCATAGCTGTAGCACTGAATTCACCACCCCTTCCAGTCTTGCTAGTGGCTATGGATTTGATGTTTTCTCCTCACAATATAGAAAAGATGTCTACAACAAGGTACTTACTACATTGTGGTTGCAAGCATGGGCTTTGGAGTCTGAAGATGGCCTAGATCTCAAGCCTGCCACTTCTCAATTGGTAACTTGAGGCAAGTTAATTGACTTCTCTGGGCATCCATTACTTCATGTACAAAATGGATAGGGCAACAGTATCTATTTTCATAGCAATGAAGATTAAATATGTTAATGCATACAAAGTAGCATTCTCAAGTTGGATTATATAATTACTCTAGTATGGGCACTCTGTGTGTGTGTGTGTGTGTGTGTGTGTGTGTGTGTGTGTGTGTGTGTGTGTGTGTTTTAAATACTTATTCCCTACAAGGATCAATTTTCTCTGTAGCCTTTGCCTAGAGTCTTACTAATATCTGAGTCTGAGAACAAGAGAGTATAGATGTGATAACTATAATTCTATGACCTCCCTCTACCCAAACTCTACACACACTTATTTCTAAGTCTGTGTTTATCTTCATGTGCTGTTGTCTTCAGAATGTATTAATAGTGCCCTCTGCTGCCCACTACACCACAGTTTAATGGGAGCTCCTGGGGTAGACAAGGTGGGATATGGTTCTGAGCGTCTGACCCTTCCATTTTTTCCTCTTACCCTCACACACATTTTTCTTTCACTTCGCAGCTCCATTTTCTCGCCTTCCTTTCTAGCTAAGTTGTGAGTCATCAGTTTCAACCTTTAATTCAAGATTGTGCCTGGACCTGAACCAAACCATAGATAGATACTCATAAAGGTTGTGCAGATGAGAATTTGTGCTTCTCTTGCTTTGGAGTAACAGCAGGCTGAGATTTGTTCCAGGGTGGCAGGAGCCAAGTCTATTTTCTTGTGCGACAATGTGGGACTCAAGTCATGCCCAGAGCTGGCTGAGTGATTTCCTAAATCAGAACAGTGTGCAATGTGGCTCACCATGTTGATTGAGTTCACTTTATTTCCCTTTTTGCAGCCAAGTGCTGTTGTAACTTGTCTAGGATGCTACTCTAAATCTGCTCACTTTGTCTCTCACAGTGGTTACAATTCCACTTGGAGAAGTGAGTTGTGGTGAAATAATGATAAAAGCAGGTGTCAGGGCTTCTAACAAATTGAGGCTCCATTTGAACCCCATAGTTTTCATGTAATTATAACAATTCCCTTCATGGGAATGCATTGTAGAGAAAATGGTGATGAAACAACTACCCAGAAAGACCTTGTATGCTATTCCTGCGGATTGGAGGCCATATGAACAGGATGTAGGGGCATCCTGGAGAAATGTGTGGACAATTAGTTGTCTTCTGCAAAAGAGTGGGTCCTCTGAGCAGCCTGGCAAGTGGTTGAGTTGGATTTGTTCTGAGACAGTCACAGTCAGTCCATAATGTCATCTGACTCATGTCAGTTAGGTGGGTGTACAGAATGATGCAGTCTTCCAGGCGCTTCACAATGTACCACAGCACAGGGGTTATAAACCCAAGCGTCAGAGTCAAATGGACCTGGGGAATCCTAGCTATGCCAGTTACTCTCTGCCACTTGGAATCAGTTGCCTTCTCTTACTTCCTGCTGATTTTCTTTTCCTATCTGATGATGTTTTTGTGAGAATTATAGTTGATAATCCCTGGAAATGCTTTGTACCCTGCCTGAAACAATCACTGCTGGCTGCTATTTCGGTGATGGTGTCATGGTGGAAAGTTGCTGGCCCACCCATTTCAGAACAGGAAACAAGCTCGAATCCAAGGAAGTGGCAGGGCTGAGTCACTTGCCTCTCCTGCTGCCCCATTTAAAAAAGCTATTCACTGCGTAGTTCTTGTTGGTCTCAAAGGTTTGCAGATCTCCTGCCATTAGACTACATTTGATCTATGCTAACCAAATATGGACACATTATAGATTTCTATAATTTCTGTTTTGCAGGGTAGTTTTAAGGCAGAATACAATATTGTGGGTGAGCATTTACAAATTTCTAACTTTATAGTTGAAATTTAAACTTTAAATAAAATTGTCAACTTCTTATCATGCCATTAAAGGAATCAAAGACAAATACTACACCATGATCTATTCCTCAAATCCATCCTTCCATAGATGATACTGGGATTGTACTCAGTGAATTTCATTCCTCTTTAATATGGATGCTTAGGTCAGCCATTTGGGGTATGCTTCTGGGATGTCAGGTTTAAGTTAATTCTCTTTTCAGCCAAGGGACACAGGCTGTACTATCCTGGATGTCCACCTGACTAACATTGTTCACAACAATAATGAGAGAGACTGTGACTAAGAACATGGACGATGATCAGCCTGTACCCTGAACAGATTTGTCTTTGTGGCAAAACTCAAAATAATGTGTGCTTACTGAAGATGGATGGTGATTTGAGCTCCAACCAACTCTTTGGAATCATTAACACAGAGGACAGAAGCTCTTAGCCTGAATAACGGTCCAGCCCTCCAGTCGCCTGCTCTGGGGGAACTGGGGGGACTAAGAGGGTGAAGAGAGATCACCAGCTTCTCCTTGGAAGGTCAACTCAGTCCCACATGCTTTTCAAGTGGTTCAAAGATCAGGGAGCCTGAGAGGTGGGATGGAGAGTGGATGGAAGCCAAGCAATTCAAAGTGATTTCAGGAGATTACTGAGGCTTATGTGTCCTTTGCCATGGTGACTAAGCAAGTGGCACTGTCCCCAGGGACCAGTGATATTAGTCACCACACTCCCTGAGGACATTCCAGACTTGCCAAGGCTGACAAGAATCTGGTCTCATGGAGAAAGGACACGCCAGCCTCTGGAAAGAGGTCACCCCTGGCCAGGGTGGGAGGGGGGGTGAGGCTATGTTGTGTCTGTGCATTGTATTTCTTTATAGGACAAAAAAGAGAAATGGCTCCCCACCGTAACAGCTGGTTAGAGAAACAGGGTACAACCTACCAGGGCTAAAGGAGTGATCTCTAGACCGTCTCTACACATGACCACCATTCTGCACGGACACTTAAAAGAACTAAAACGAGGTCATTGAGCCGCTATCAAATTTATGGTGTGATTGTCACAAAATCATGACAGGCTTGGGAGCTAGACATATAGGAGGAGTCCTGATTGCAGCACTCTGTGCCATGGAAGCTGGCTCCGATTACTTGCCCTCACCATTCCGTTTCCATCCTTTTTGCTTCTTGCCGCCCCATCCAGCATCATGGCCATCACCCAGCTGGTAAGATGCAGCCAGGGTGGGCTGAAATGGGCTGGATGGTTACGAGTTTCCACTGGCTTACAGTCACTTAGCGTGGAAGTGTGTCATCAATGCAGAATACCTCCTTACTAATTATATAAAGTATACAATCCACTAGTAGTTTTCTGTATTTACTTCATCTTGGATTTATTATTAGTCACACCCATTTCTTTTTTTTTTAAGGTGGCACTAGAAAATGTAGTTTATATGTGTGGCATGCACATACAGTTTCTATTGCTCAGTGTCCGTTTACAGAATTAGGACCAGTTGAAGAGGATGGGGAAAGTGGTAATGACAAGAGAGCTGTGTCAGATTCTGCTTTTCCATGTCAGCCTCTCAGTACCCCAACATGGTAATGGCCATATTTATTTCACCACTTTATCTATCCAAAGTAGAGATGATTTCCTCATAGTACAAAATCATCACACAGTTCAAATTCAGATAGTTGGGCTTAAGAGACCAATGTCTTAACTGTTATTTATTGTCTTTGATGTAGCCAATGTGCCCAATACTGAATTTTGAGCTGTGCTTCTCTGAGTAATATTAAGGATAAAAAGCAATTTTTGTGGGTTAACCCTCAGCTTAGATGCTGACAGTAAGAATTGTAAAAGTACTGGTGGCTGATATTAATATTAAAATACTAATGAGCAGAAGGAGTTTCAGAGCAGATGAAGAAAGGAAGAAAAAGGGGAGATAGAAAGAGAGGAAGACATGAAAAAGAAAGAGACAGAGAGGAAGGTAGAAGGTGAAAGGGGGGAAAAGAGAGGGAAGAAGAGATAAATGATTGCCATTACCACCACTACCACTAAGTACCAGACAGTATCTTGGGCCCTTTATTTATGTTATGTAATTTAATGCTTGCAGCAAGATGGCCCTATATCCACTTGCCCTTTATGCATCTGTTTTTTCTTTCCTTTTTATTAGTCTGAGTGTAGCAGAGTCTGGCACTTGACTCTTTATTGTGGCCTGCTGGTAGGTAGGAAGTTGGCAGTGGCAAAGGGGGTGCTGGCAGGGATCTGTGGCAAATGAGCTAAGTGTGGAGAGATGAGAGGGTGGGGTAAGGGTGGATTTTATAATAGGAGAGTGGTTATCCTAATTTTAGAATCTGATTCACTCAAGGAAATTGTGAGGGAGTGCTGTCCCTGGCATTCGAACGTGGAGTCCTGAGGAAGGTGTGGCTAGCCATTGAGCTCAGGGAGGGTGGGAAGGAAAACACAGAAAGGCAATGGAGTTGGGCTGAAGAAGAATGGAAACTTTACACCAGTCAAATGCCAGTGGGACGGAAGGATAGCATTTTTCTTTTACACATGCTAGTGACTTACTTGATGTCATTGCCCATGTACTTCTAGAAACAGACTTTACACCTCACATTGGTCAGGGACACAAGGCACACAGTCAGCAGGAAAACCATTCTTGCTACTCCCAGTCATCCTTTGTCAAGGGAAAGCTAGAGCTAGCTGCCTGAGCAAAGCACATCAGACTTCGCATCCCCCAAGGGCAGTGGACAGTAAGGGTTAACACTCAATTTGCCGGTCCAGGACAGATCAGTTCCAGCAGGATCGCTGCTATATGATCTTCGTGCTAAAACCTTGGAAGTATTTATTTTTACCCCTTACTTTTCAGGAGAGATCAGATTATTCTGTTAGTGTATTTAATTATAAATTTGTAGAGCCAAATCTTAAACTAGGCCACTCTGATTCCCAAAGCGCAAAGCCTCTCTGATTCTCCTGAGCCACACAGCCTTTTATTTCAAGCCTATGACCATGACCAGAGCTCTTACTACACCCTCCTCATAAAAGAGAACACACAGCTGATTCACTGCAGCTGGTGTCCCAGGGGAGGCCCTAGAGCATCCAATGGAAGCACAGTAGAGATTTCTGTTGTGTTAAATGCAATTTGGACTTGATCAGAAGCAAAAAAAAATTGCTCAGTGTAATCTGTAAAATGGTATTAGTTGTTAACAAATTTATAATATATATGTTTAATTCAATATGTATACACATATATGGAGGTAGGAATCTAGATACACAGATTGGGTCAATAAATTTTCTATGTCTACTATTTTTTATTTATTTTAGATAAATACTACTTTTGACTTTAAAAAAACATTTTTTAGATAACCTATCCCTTTTCAGCAACTAAAAGTATCCAGTGATTGCAGGTTGAACTTAAAAAAAATCATTATTTAATGAATTAAGTAATTATTTGCATTTAAGTAGTAAGAGAAGGCAATGTAATCATCATAGTAGAAACTACCCTTATACCTATACACCAACTGACCTTCTTAGGAGCCACCCTGTTATCAGTTCCATGAAAATAGATAGTTTCTTCCTTACGCTAATAATGAGCTCTTATGCTACATATTATTCTCACAATTTCTGTTTTTACATAATGTTTCTTTTTCTTTTCCTTAATGACTACTACCATACCATGGGGAAGTATGTAAGCACCAGAATCCATTTAACTCTCTTCTATCAATAGACATCAAGCAGTTTCTTGTTTTTCACCATTATGAGAGAAATTCTTTTCTCTTTCACTGAGAGAATACTTGATGCTCTACAGTCAACCTGTGGCTGAGTAGGGATTGAAGATTTTATGTTGTCTTTTGCTATTGAGTCCAGAACTTTTACTATGGAATTTACCTCTATTTTTTAACTCTTCTAAGTTTTAGTTTGCAAGGCCTCTCCTGAAAATGTTGATATGTCTTCTAGACAACACACTGCCAGGCTTTTATCTAAGAGATAGTAAATACTAGTGGTCCTACCTTGCTAAAAAGACTAAGCAAAGAACACAGAGAGTGGCATTGTGGAGACACCTGATTCTCCTCCCCCTTCCTCCCTGCACGGTAGACTCTCATCCAATCAGAAGAAGACATTGAGAACTGGTGACTGCCAAGGGAACAGTAGATGTACTAAGGGGGTAGGCATGTACCGGGACTCTGATTAAACTGTGCTGAAGAATACAGCATAGACCTGAGGACAAGGTTGGTGACTGCAGGTCTTAGATCCGTCTGTGGAAATGCTGTTTTCAGCATGCATTCTGAATGACTTTCCATCCAGCGGGGATTATCCAGCTGCTCTGCGACCCTTCATTTTGGGAAGAAATAGGGTTATGCTGGCTGCTTTTTGTTGTTGTTGGTGGTGGTCATGGGGCTTGAACTCTGGGCCTGGGCCCTGTCCCTGAGCTCTTCAGCTCAAGGTGAGCAATCTACCACTTGGGCCACAGCACTACTTCTGGTTTTGGTGGTTAACTGGAGTTAAGAGTCTCACAGACTTTCTTTTGTGGGCTGGCTCTGAACCATGATCCTCAAATCTCAGCCTCCTGAGTAGCTAGGATGACAGGCGTGAGCCACTGGCTCCCAATGAGAGAATAAATTTCTGTTGTTTCAAGCCAATAGTGCTTTGGTTTTGTCCTGGAAGCTCTAGGAATTGTATATGCTTACCACAGGAATGAAGCAATCAAGTGGCCATCTCATTCAAGTCGGAAATATGAGACAGAGGCGAATTACCCTTACTAGAAGTTAAGCAGTTTCTTATCACTATTTGGAGCAATCATTATGCCTCAGGTTCATGACCCAGTCGTAGTTTTCTTCCATCTAGAACACTTTGCTGGGCTTATGACTCCTGCCCACTGAAGGCCTGTTCTGCCTGCACCAGGCAGCGGGCCTCTGGCGAACGATGCTTCCCGCAGCCCTCTTCTGCCTGCTACTCCTCCAGCATGGAGGATGCTGCCACTGGCCTGCACCAGCATTTTGGCCTCACTCCCAGCTCTACCTCGTCTATCCATTTTTCTTGGTTAAAACACAATGAGAAGGGGCTGATGGAGACTCTGTACTTGTGTTGTTAGCTCGATTCCTTTACCACAATTCCTTCTATTCAGGAGGAATTTACTTGGGACACTTTCATCACAGTGTGTCAACTAATTCAATTCTCAGTTCACCTGCATTGGCCCTTCTGTCATTGTACCAAATAGCTTTACTAAGAGCAAGTGTCTCACACATCTTTATAGCTTTCTCTAGTCCTTTGCTACCAATTGAGGTTTTAAAAGGGAGTCACGTCCTTCACCTTCTTGGTATGAAATATATTGAACAACAAATTGTATAAAACAGAGCAGTTTGAAAGGTAGTTCTCTCAAAGCACAGCTCATCAGACGTGTGCCAGTGAGGCTCATGTTACTGGAAGGTAACAAGAGCATGCTTTATGACAGATCTCGTATTGTCACATGGTGCTTGGTTTAATGTTTCTGTTGTGAAATTCTTAATCATTTCTGAGTAGGGGACCCCACATATTATTTTGCAGAGGGAACTGAAAATTATGTAACTGTTCCTAGAGGCCAGCATGGGCCTGCGGCAACTGAAGGCCCTGAACTTGTCACTTCCTGGGGTAAGCTGCTCCTCTTTCCCCTTTCCTCTGTATACTTCAAGAGGCAGCAGCTGAAGTGAAGCGTCGTAGTTGGGAATGTTGAGAAGATGGCAATGGCACCCAGTGGATTGGAGTAAGACATGCTGGTGAGTTATCCAACCCCAGATGTCCACAGTGCCAGTGCCACCAGAAGGTTATCCCTGTTCCCATGTGTCCACAAACACCTAAGGGCCTGCTGGGGATGCAGAATCTTGGGCTGCTGCTTGAATCACAATCTACATTTTAACCACAGCCCCCAGGGACTCACATTTAAGGAGAGAAGCCCTGGGCTGGAACAAAAATCACCTGTGTTTTGCTGGTCTGCAGGACTCCTAACCAGGAGGCCTGCCCGATAGAATGGGGGTTGCCAAGTTCAAACAGCCGGAGGGAGGAAAACCCCCAAAAGTGACTGTGGGTCTAGAGTCAGGAAAGAAGATGAGGGCAGCAACACGTCGGGTTAGCAGGGTAGGGCAGGGCAGAAGTGGAGGCCACCCTGTGGAGACACAGGGAGCAAATGAAGCTCTGAAGAAACTAACCTGCCTACCCTTTGATCTCAGAATCCCAGCCTTCAGAACTGTGGGAGCCTAGAGGTCGACCCTGGAGCACATCTAGTCTTCCACGTCATTGGGCACACCTAATCTCTGTCATTTGATACACCTACTCTATGTCCAAAGGCTTCGTCTTATAAGACACCAGTCACACTGGATTTGGACTCACCTTAGGGAATTCCTTTTAACCCATCAAGAGGTCTTTTTAAACCTCGATTTCCAAATAAGATACTGGGTGCACCTCATGGTCATGTGACTCGATATGTGACTTTCAGTGAGTAGATGGGGGACAAGGTTCATTTCACTGCCTTCTGACTGCAAGTACACATAGCACCCAGGCCTCCCATTCCTCCACACTGGGCTTCTCCTAGGTACCAGTCTTTGCTTTGTCCCTACTACCCTCCCATTGAGAGGCCATGAGCTCACCACACCTATGGAGCCCAGAAATGTACTGAAATTAAGCACATGGACCCTGGGCCCTTGAAAGACAAAGTTGTGAGCCAAGACTACACTTCCTTCCACAGCATTCCCTTCCCTCTGTGGGTATAGCACACCAGAGCCCCAGGTTAGCCAGGCCGATTGTTAGTAAATGGTCAGAGCACGGTTGTCTCAAGGCTCCGGTGGATAGGTCATGGCAGTATGGATGCAAATGCATTTTTAAAGCACACTGCAGCTATTGTTGGGTATAATGGGAAGTCATTAAGCGCATTAGCTGCTGATTTTATAATCAAGTGCTAACATTTTCGGGATGCTAACCTAAGTAACAGGAGATATTAGCCATTTGCAAAACATGTTTAAACAGAAAAAAGATTTAGAGACAAGAAGTGCCTCTCATCTTAATTATTTTTTTTGCATCATAAAAACCTCAGGAACAATGGTTCTGCAAGCGCATAATGGACGTGGAGCAGCTGTAGAAAACATCTCACTCCCTTTGTATGAAAACAGTGTTATACATTGGGGAAGAAAAATCTTGTCCAGCTGATTTGATTCCAAGGAGAGGATGAATCTGAGGGACAAAATCTTTGCTGTGGGTCAAACATCAGCAAAATGTTCATGGGAACCACTGCCAGTGTGTGTGTGTGTGTGTGTGTGTGTGTGTCTGTCTGTCTGTCTGTCTGTCTGTCTGTCTGTCTGGTGTGTGTGTGTGTGTGTGTGTGTGTGTGTGTGTGTCTGTCTGTCTGTCTGTCTGTCTGTCTGTCTGTCTTTCTGTCTGTCTGTCTGGATGGATGGCTTCTTCCAGGTCTCCTTTGGGCAGCTGGCCATGTCTGCAAGGTAGGATGGATCCTGGAACATAGCAATCTTGATCACTTCCTGATGATGTGTGGAGAGAAACTTCTTTTTCTCTTTCTCCTGAGCCCATCTAGGCCGTCAACCTCAGCCTGTGCTTATTTTCCTTTGGGTCTAAAGTAAAATGATATTCAGTTCACACTTCAGGAGCAGAACTGCCCAAGGGACTAAGCCAACCAAAGCCAGGCATACTTAGATGGCACCTGTGGCTAATAAACTGTCCACTTGGTGTGGCAATGGTGAACAAAACACAGTGTTTCTGACTTCACTGTGGTAGCACCTCAAGGACAAGCCATCTTTCTTTATGTTTGTAACAAACCATTCCAAACTTGTTATCTGAATCCTAGGCCAGAGACTTGACTCAGGGGGTCCCAGGAAATTATGTCTGACTACTTGTTCCAGAAATTGAATGAATAAGTCCTGGTGGAAAGGCAGAAAAGGGATTGCATTAATAGGACCATATTGGGAAGGAGAGGTCAAGTACCTCAAGCCATCTTCGAGGATTCTAACTGAGGTCCCAGCCAATATAGGGAAGGAAGGGAAGGGAAGAATGTGGGAGTGGGTAGGGGAAGTGCTCATTGGTTGGTCATTCTCTCTGTTCTTGCTCTTTGGGGGTAGTTCTGGCGAGTGTCATTGCTGTCATCACTGGAGTGGCATCTGGTTCTTCTGAGATGATTGTTTTGACCTGTGGGGAAAGCTTCCTTTACCATCACAGGACAATGGCTGCCACAATGTATCCCATAACGGCAGGATCTCATCATAGGATAGACTGTATTGTTCCTGGGTTCCACAGGGACTGAGGCTCAGGCCAATGACTGTAGACTTGCAAGTACTGCCCTCTGGATCTGAAATAGGATGTTGTTACAAGCAAAATGTCCTCATTCCACCTGTCCTAATGCCTTCAGCCTTGAAGGGAGATAAGGGAAGCTGGTAAATTTAGGGTCTATCAACCTCATCTCACCTGTTTTTAAACAGACACTTCTTAAATGATTGACATGCCTATGTTGAGCAGGACTCTTTCACGAAGTTTTAAGACAAAGGAGATAGGTACAGAATGAATTCTGCCTTTAATAACTCATCTGTCACATGAAGGCCCAAATGTAGAGTCAGTGCTTTTCAGGAAAAGCAGTAGAGACTACCGTTAATTCCTTGTCTGATATTAGTGGCTTAAACAACCACCATTTGGCATTTCTCATGAATCACTACCAACGGGGTGGTTCTGTGTGAGGCTCAGATGATCTGGCCTGGGCTGGCTGACTTGTCTACAGTCAGCAGACATAGCCAACCTAAGATGATCTTGCTTGGGACATGTCGACTTTCTGCTATGTGTTTCTCAGATCCTGGGAACATTCACATGGTTATAACAGATCAGAGAAAGAGACAGATTGTTAAGTGCTTTTTATCAGGTCTCTGCCTCTATGGGTCATAGCAAATCAGTGTGGGAGCCTTATCAAAAAGTTTTGGAGTCATGGAAAAATACAACCTTTAATATGATTGATATAAACACAACCCCTATGTAACAATCTATTTTATAGATTTTTTTCCAGTTGCTATATTCATTTTCTTGATCCAACTCAAGTCCAAGTTGCTTCTTTCTCCTTTCTTTCCTGGAGGGACAAACTTTACTCCTGTGACCTCTACTTGTAGCCAGGCTCCGACTCTGGTGACTAGGAGACTAAAGTTCGGCCACTGACCAAAATGCATCATGCACATGATGGGGCACAAATAGATTGTGGTTCAATAGGAAATGACAAATGCCATATTTTCATACTGCAGCATGGCTAATCTAGGATTTATCATTGCTCAGAATCTCTCCCTGAAAAGACCCTGACTTCTCTCTCAGGTGGATATTTAACCCCTCACACTGAGTCCTCCTGACTGTCTTGCAGAGAACTGATAGGCCGTCCAGGGTGAACTGGAGGAACAGAGTTGTCACGCAGCAAATATCTGAGCAATAGACATGGCCCAAGATAAGAAGCCCTTTGGTTACTTCCTTGAGGTGAAAGAGCTTTCAGCTCTACAAATTCAATTTTCTCCATTCACCCAGGGAGTTTTAGATCTGAGAAGAATTGATAAGTGTTTTGTTCACTTGCTCAGTGTCTATTTATCCCTTGAAACTTTGCCTAACTGTTCCCTTCTCTGTTGAGTCTGCCTTAAAACATAATTAGCCAAACCTTTTGTGTATGTCCCATTGCACTGGCTCACTGACTACGGATTATATGCTTCTTAAGAGCCAGACAATAGTCACGTACCAAGTAAAGAACAATGACAAAAGCAAAGTTTTTGCTCTCATACAGCTTACACTTAAAAGAGAGAGTTCAAAATGAATATCAAATAAATGCTCAAAAGAAAAATGAGATTGAGTAAGAGACACTGATGATGTTTGTGCATGGGGACGTGTGAGGTACATGTGTCCATGAGGGTATGTGCACAGGCATGTGTGTATGTATATGTGCATGGGTGGGTGCCGTGTGTACAGGTATAGGGGGTCCTAAGTTAAACAGTTGGTGAGAGAAGCCTTTTCCATAACTATGTTCGGATAGAAACCTGCATTTTTTGAGGGATAGTGATCTGTGGCTATTGGGAGAGGCTTCTGGCTAAGACATCCAAGACAGGACCGGCCTGTTTGAAGAATAGGACTCCATGGGGCTGATTGAACAAGGGAGAAAATAGTAGGTCATGAGATCTCAGAGATTGTAGGGGTCCTGATTATGTTGGACCCTTGTAGGCCAGGAAATCAATTTTGCCATAAGCAAGATAGGAAGAGTGATAGACAGAGTAATGGTCCCTGAAGAGGGCCATGTCCTAATCTCTGGAGCGTGTGAATGTGTGGTCTTCCATGGCACAGGGGCTTAGACATGTGACTGATTTCAGGACATTGCAATGTGGAGATTACTCAGGAGGTACCAGTGTCCTACCAAGGGTCCTTATACAGGGAGGCAGAGGGTCTGAGTACGAGGAAATACAGGGTGATAAACGCAGAGGTCAGAATGTTGTAGATCTACAGGCCAACGACTGGGGGTGGCCTTTGGAAGCATGAAAAACAAGGAACAGCGCCTCCTCCTTGGACCTCCGAAAGGAACACAGCCATGCTGGCACCTTCATTTTCACCTGTAAGACCCACATCTGACCTCAGACTTCCAGAGCTGGAGAATAATGAGTTTGTATTGCTTTTAGCTACTTAATTTATGTTAATTTTTATAGTATGATGTCAATGAAGGGTTTTGAGGAGAATTATGATATGGCCTGACTCACATTAAAAAAAAATCCCTTACAACTTTGGCAAGGGGGGGAGATGGAAGGGATGGGAAGGGGAAACAAAGGAGGAGGCAACAATGCTTGATAAGAAATGTGCTCATTATCTTGCCCATGTAATTGTAACCCCTCTGTATGGTATTTTCACAATAAAAAAAAGATCCCTGACTGATTCTTTGGGGAAGGGAATAAGGAGGATCAAATAGAAGGCTTTGTAGACAAGGAAGAGATAGTAGTACTTGGCCTGGGGTAGCAATGGTGGAGAAAACTGGATGGAATCTGATTATAATTTGGAAACAGACTCCATCAGACCTAGTATATGAAAGTTTGGTTGGGTGGACTGAGGGAGACAGAGGGGGGTGGATGAATCCCAGATGCCTTATTTAAAACTCTGAGAAGATGAAAACAGTATTTAGTGAGAATAAGGAAGGCTGGGGGTTTTGGTGTTTGTGGGGAGTGGACTCAGAATTCCATTTCGTCATAGTATGTTTGAGACATTCATAAACCATCAAAGTCCAGATGTCAAATAGGCACTTGTTAAAAAATGAATTTGGAGCTCACAGGAGTGTTCTGGGCTAGAAGTGGAAAGGTTAAGTGTTGTCAATATTAAAGATGATGCCTAAAGGCACAGAGATGGAGGAGAATATCCAGGAAAAACAGGTAGGTTTAAAAGAGCACAGGCCGTGAGCGAGGGGAATCAGTAAGCATTCCACTTGGGTGGTCCCACTGTTGTCCGTGCACCCTTCTCTCTGGGATGTGCTAGGGAAAGAATCCTAGAATTCTGCAGTAACTACGAGACCACGGAGGATTCCTAGTCACTCACTTCCCTTTGCTGTGAAAACATGACTGGACCCAAGCCGATGTTTCCAAGTATGTATTCATAATGGGAAGATTATGATGCCTTCTCTGATAGATAATAAATAAACCTGTATATTGAAGTAAAAGCAGCAGCCAGCTCAACATGTGTACTATGATATCCCTTGGCTGATTATACCCATGAAGCTGCTATAATGCAGTTCATCAGATAAATAATAATTGTAAGAAAAGGGTAAATACTTGGGGGAAGCAGAAGGAAGTATACAATGCGGAGGACAAGATGGCCTCATGGATTGATTCATTGGTTCCTGTTGACTATTTCTGTGCCATAAATCTCAGTTGAAGAGTCTTGCTTTATCCAAAATGAGGGCCCAGAAACCCCAAACAAGAATACAATGGCTCACCAGGGAAGGCATTAACCAACCTAAATGCTGCTTTCCTTCCCTGAAGAAATCTCCTCCATCTGTGCTAGTGCTGTTATCTCTGCCTTCCTGGGAAAGGAGGAAATTTGCACTCTCAAACACAGGATTTGTGTGGCCAACTTGACTACAGAGATATTAAATGATAAGCCCTCCAAATGAAGGACGGGAGAAGCTCTATGCCTCCGCTCCATTTGCTGGATGAATGATGATGGAGCCGCAAGTACAAGTGCCTACAGGAAAGGAAGGAAAGTGTCTTGGTTCCTGACCCTTGGCTTGTTCTAATCAAAGTTCTTTTACAAAGACCTTGTTTAGTCTTAGGGCTTCTAAAAACCACTGATAATTGCTTGGTTATTTTCTTCCTGGGTTGTCTTCTAGTACAAAATGTGTATGTTTCTATATTCTTGCCATGTGGGAGTATCCATTAGCTCTCGATGCTGTAATTCTGTGTAACTCAGCCCCCCAAAAAGTATTTATTTCTTGTCTTTACAGCTGTGAGACAACTGGGATTGGCCAGGTGGCTCTGTCCTACATATTCTTATTCTTGGTCCCAGGATAAAGGGGATAGCTTTTATCTAGAAGGGGTTCTTCTCATGGTCAAAGTTGGAAGTTCTACAACAAGCAAGTGGAGTTATACAATGCCCCTTCCAGTCTAAGCTCAGAGTGATGCACTGTCATACTGGCCGAAGCAAGTGACAAGGTCAGGCCCAATGTCATAGGATGAGAAGTATACAGTTCCCATGATGCTTGGGTAAAGGGTGAATATTTACCAAATAATAAGCTAATCTCTGTAGGAAGGAGTGTTAATATTTGTTTTTGGATGAGAAAATTGGAACTATAAGATCAATGTCATGTCTGTGTGCAGTAGTTCTCAGCTGGAACTTTGGGGAAGCATATTGAATTGATTTCTAAAATTATTATTCTCCATTTGTAATACTTCTTCTCCAGAGAAGACATTGTTATGGTTTTTTTTGCTCAAATGTCTCCATCAAATCTCATGTCCTTTGCCTCCTCAGCACATAGACAGGGTTACTTTTTTTTACCCAATCTCTTTTACAGCCCAGTGAGGTCACATCAGTGAGTTCCTGCAAAACTCCCACCCTCATTTCCTAATGCTCTCTTGCTTTCTACCCACTGGATTTCCTCATGCACGGTAGCAATGAGATCACAAGATAAAGGATGGTGCGTATCTACCTAGTCTGTTCTCTCCTAGTGCGATATAGATGTCTATTCTGTTAGGCCTGTATAGTTTGGGGATTCATTTCATAGAAGAGTTGCTGTTAATTAACACAGTTTATTGAGCTTTTTAATCTCACAACAAAAGCCCCTTGCTTTCTTATGACAGCAAGGTTTTTGGTTGGACATGGTAGACAGTGTGAAGATCCAATACATCCTCCAAGACTATAAGGTGGAGCTGAACATCCTTGCCTTCCTTCAGTGATATGGCTGATTGAATTCTGATTATGTCTCAGGCGCTGGATGTACATAGGTTATACTTGGTTTTTGAGATTAAAGAAAATCCAATGATGTTTTATTTTGTCCATAGGAGATGTGGGCTCAGACTAGCAAGTAGCCAATAAGATTACATATCCAGAAAGAGGAAAATTAGGAGTGAAGCCCTCACACTACAAGACTTCAGAGCGTTTGTGGTTTGCTGCTGTCCTGAGCTCTCAGCCAAGCAGATCCCTGGCCCGCCCCAGCCTCTCATGGTCACGTGGGAGCAGACCTGGTGATCTGTTCCACGTCCAGCCCAGCCCTGGCCCGGTCCTCCGTCTCCCCAAGGCTGAGTCCTGGGCCTCGGGCATGAGGCCATTCATCTGTGCACTGCCTCTGTGTGGAGCCAGGCCCCCACAAGCCAGCCTGTCCATTTAGAAACCCCTTTGGTCACCCACACCGGGAGGCCTTGTCCACAGGGGATCGCTCCTGTTCCCCCGTGGCTCTGCTTTCCAGATTGCTGAAGCCAGAGCAGCTGCAAAAACGCCATCAAGGCCACCCCCTCAATGCAGCGGACTTTCCGGAACAATGATGAATGGGCTCAGAGGGGCTGTGTGTACTCTCTCAGCATAATAAGGGACTGGTTGGCAGACTACGGCCAGTAGGGGCATAGACACTCCCTGGCTGCATTAGGCCTGCCTCTTTCTCCTTCTGGCTAAGACTGAGCTCCTGTCCCTGTCACTTAACCCTGGTGTCAGATTCCAGGAAATAGCCTAAGGCAGCTCACAGAACCAGGGAGGCCCTGGGAGGTGACTTGGGGTGAGTGGCAGAGATCATCTGTGAATGCCAAGATGCGTTTTACCAGTTCAATCTTTAGTCTGTCTCTGCAGTACCCACACAGCCGTGGCTGACCTAGAATCTTCCTTACGTCAGAGGCAGTATGTGGAGCAGTGGTTATGAGTGTTTGCTCTATTATTTCCTGTGTGTAAGACCGTAAATCCCCTTCCAAATCTCTGTGTGGCTCAGTTTCCTCCCATGTACAATGGGATTGCTAGAAATCCAGTGAGAGAAGGGTAAAAGCTGCAGGTTTTGTGTCCATCCAGTCATTACATCCTAAGCAGGGCTTCCTTGGTCTACGGTGGTTTTCAAGAAAATATTTGGCTCTAGAAGAAAGTTATGGATCACAGTGGGTCACAGAGAGACTCTGCGCTGCTGTAGCTGAGAAAGAGGCGGCAAAGAGTTGAGACCCTCTGTGACACCAGAGGACATCAGCAGAGCCACGAAGTCCTGAGAAGGCCAAAGGGCAGTGGAGGGCTGGTCATTTCCTTGGCTGTGACCTCAGCCTTCTCTTTCACTTTTGTGCCTGGAAAGCCCCAGCCCATGTGCCCTGATCGTTTTGAAAGTCTAGTACTGATGGACAGTCCAATCATCATCTCTCTTCAAGTCTCAAGCAACCCCAAGGGGTTCTCCTGGTTTAGTTTCCCCAGAAGCAGACACTGAATAGGATTTAGAATCAAGGAATTTATTCAGGGAAATGTCCTAGCAAGTTCTAGTAGAGGCGTAGGGGAGAGAGACAGGTATGGCAGAAAAAAAAAAAAATAACAGCTCATTCTTCTACTATTCAAAGTATGGTCCTTGAACCAGAGCATCAGGTTCATGTGGAAGACTTTAGAAGTGCAGGTCTTAGATCGGAGTCCACATACATGTCATCTGACCCCCAGGAGGCTCATTCAACTTGGAGAAGCTCCGACAGGTTCATCCCAGCCGTGGTCTGGGCCTTTCCCATGGCCCTGTCGTCTGTGTGTGGAGGGCGAGGGGGGAGGGGGGACAGTAAAGCCTTCTTGCAGACTTAAGGGTGGGTGTAGATCCCCTGTGTAACTTCAAGAGGCCTCTTCAAGGGACGCCCCTGGGCACTGTGATCGTCAGACTTCTGGCTGCCGCTAGGTGAGGAGGCCTCTCTCACCGAAGGACTCACCAGGCCTTTGCTACGGTGTGTGCAGATGTGGAAAGTTGTCACAAGGCTTTGGGGGTGAAGAAGGATAAGCCTCTTCTTTGCTGGAGACCATAGCTTTGGGGGTCATCTTCAGTAGGCTGTCTCTGTTGCCTACCTCCCCTGGCTCTTCTGCGTGCCGCTGTTCCAAGCTCCTCTCTGCTCGCAGTCAACCTCTTTTCTAACTCCCAGGCCCCGTGCTCTGCTCTGGGAGTGACTGTCAGTCTGCTTCTTAAACCAACCAAGGCTCCAAATAATCCCATGTCTTCCCAGTAAGCTCTTTTGAATTCTCTCACTCGTGCAGCCTCGTGGAGAAGAGCTGTGTTGTTATGCCAAAGCCAGCTTCTCCCATGAGCCTTTGTTACACAAATAAAATAGATGTTTGCCTTTGTTCCTCATGCTCCACTTTCTTGCACTCCCCATACAGGCTTTTAACAGAGTTTATTATAAATGGAAAAGAAAGCCGCTAACGCTGCAGAGGGCGCCTGTGCATTCTTCTCCTTCTAGCTCCTGCCCTTCCCTCACGCCTGTGTTTTCGATAATGAATGTCACAGGGGGCCGGGAGATGAATGGGGACTGATAAGTGCAAACCGTTATTGCGCTCAGCTCTTGGGAGCAGGCAAGGGTTGCCTCCCACACGAAAGCTGCTCCTCTTACTGTCCTTTGTGTCTTTCTCAGCCCCCAGGAAGAGTCTTGGTGATAGGCAGGGTGCAAGCTGGATTCAGAGTCTTGGGATTGGGGAAACTGGCCCTGGCTTTGCCACTAATACACTGTGAAAGTATGGTCACGTGACTGAAGCTCTGGGCCTTGATTTCCTTCTGTGTCGACTGACAACACTTCCTACTCCATGACAGTGCACAACTCTGTGTGCTAAGGTATTCTTCCTTAGATGAGAGAAATAAGTGTTCAACGCTGCCTCAAAGCACCTACTGTATGTGAGTTGCCGCTCTGTCCTGCGGGGCCCCAATGGACAAGGCCAAGCTTGAGATCATGAGCTCATAGATGCACAAGGGCATGGGCAACTGTGGCTTCCCGTGTCTGGCTTCAGCACTGCCACTGTTCTCTGGGGAGTGTGCTGGCCCATTGTGTGGCACTGAGAAGGAAAAAGGAAACTGTGACGGTCCCGGTGAGAGGTGATGGTTAGGGTCCTCTGAGTGGGATCGTGGGAGGGTGGGAAGGAGCACGGCCTTACAAAGCACTTGATACTCTTGTGTGTGTGAAGTTTGGGTTTTACCCCAATCCCCTGTGTCTGAACTTGTCTGGGTTCTCAAAGTCCCTCTTCCTATAATGAAAAATTGAAGCTCAGCATCCCAGTCTTCCCTAACTACTGTCATTAAGAAGATGTTCTTCTTATACCAATATATCTCTACCTATTGAATAAGCTATAGTTGCATTGACTTTTTTCTTAATCTATTTTAATTCAGACAATTGAAAGGCAAGGTCACCAAATGTATCCCCTTTCTCTTGTCATAAACTGATACCAATTTGGTTCTCACTGATTCCACACTTGGTATTTTTTAGGTTAAGAAAAGAACGTCTCTTGAATAAATAATAACACTAAATATTTAAAATGTTAGCCACTTGATGGTTTTGATGAGACAAATACTTATGTGGGTGTCTAAAGATGTAGGAGGTTTGATGACGGGTTGACCAGCAGCAGAGAATTGGGAGGGGGGGTAGGCAATGTAAATGTGGGGCCTCCTTGGTAACCCCAGTGACCCTGACTCTTCTATAGATACGCTTCTCAAAATGAATCGGGGCTGAGGGGGCTGGCTGAGGTTATAGCTTGTTGACCTCTGACTTACTTCATGAAAAACATGGCAGCTTCCATCCTGACCCCTTGGATTTCCGGCTCTGGGGAAGCTGGTCCCCATGACAGGAAGCACCTGGAGCAGCCTTGTAGAGGCCCGTGTGCGTCATGCACGGGCATTGCTTGGGTTTTCCACAAGACCAGCCTCTTGGTGGCTATCGGCTGGTCAGGCTCCTCATCCTCAGATGAAGCTGCCTGTCTTAGCTGCTTCTGCATTCCTAATCTACAGAGACTCTGAGCCATAAAGAAGGCATGTTACTATGTCAAGCCACTAAGTCTGGGAGCCGTTACAGCTAACATAGTGGGTACAGGCTCACCTGACAGGAAATGTTGAAAGTCAGACCTAGAGAAACCAATTTTTGCTTTTAATATACAGAGTCGAGGGTTTTTTTGGTGTTTTTTTTTTGTGTGTGTGTGGAAGAAAAGATTAGTTTTTCTTTTGAGAAAGATGTTGTAGTCTATGAGAAGAACTACATCGCAAAAGGAAAGAAAGGATTAGACAGTCTTCTATTCAGGGGCTCAGAGCCTCAGTGCTCATTTCCTTAACATGCCAAGGCGATGGCCTGTGGCCTGCAGTGGGGGAGGAGTTTGTGGCAGTCAGAGGGTGATGACGTCCTGTGACTTCAGAGGATAACAAAGCTCACCCCATGCTGGAGGGAGGGAGGGGAGAAGAGGAGGGTGGCACCCGCCATATATGGGCTAACGGCACACTTTTGGAAAAGCATATGGAAAGCATACCTTTGAGAGAAGTCATTACATCTGTCCTGTAAAGCGTGCGCCATCTCTCAGGGGATGGCGGTATGTGGGTTATTTTTGTGGCCCTCGTGAGCAGATCAAATGAATGTAGGAGAAAAACAGCCTGGTTAGGTGACAAAAGCCAAAATCCCACTTGAAACAAACATATCAAAGTAAAGCAATGCAAAAAATGTTAAAAAGAGTATCAAAAAATTGATGAAAGAAAGAACAAGAAACGTGTGTTGGTGCAGTCTGTGACTTAGTGCCATCTTACTATATTCCTTGGCTCAGATGTGAGAGAGAAAGACAGAGAGAGAGAGAGAGAGAGAGAGAGAGAGAGAGAGAGAGAGAGAGAGAGTGTGATTGGGTTGGCCAAGAGCAATCCAGTGTCCTTTCCATGCAGGCAGAACATGTGTGTGTATGTGTGTATTCGTGTGTGTGTATGTGTGTGTGTGTGTGTGTGTGTGTGTGTGTGTGTATGAGAGAGAGAGAGAGAGAGAGAGAGAGAGAGAGAGAGAGAGAGAGAGAGAGAGAGAGAGAGAGAGAGAGAGAGAGAGAGAGAACTAGACTACCCCCGCAGGTGGAGAAGGACCTTTGTCTTGGTGGTAGATGTTCCAAAATGTCTACAACCCTAATGGAGTCAGCTTCCTTATAACCATATACATGTTGGTATGGCTGTAAGAAAGCTAAGGTTACAAGGTTGGCACATGTAATACAAAAAAGAGAGAAAAAAACAGGGAAAAAGAAAGTTATCTTAGATATATAATAATTAGGACACATTTAGTGCCACCAATTATCTGTTGCTTATCCGAAGTCCACGTTGACCCAGGTGTTGTCTGCTAGCACTACCCCAGGGCCGTTCTTCTCCATTGAAGCTGTCATGGAGAAAGACTTGGGGAAATTGAAACTCTGAGTCTTAAACTAAATTTTCTGTGCCCAAGGGCTGCTGTGTTTATGTCCTGGTTGATTTCTGTGATCTGTTTTCATTTTTGAGAGAAGCATCTGGCCTGATGGGAAGGTAGTGACGATGCTCTGAGATCCGGCTGTCGCTTGTGGGTGGTGGAGCTAGAAGTCTTTGAGGTCCTAGGTCTTTGGTTTCTTCATCTAGAAACCCATCATGACCCTACCCATTTCAGAGGGCTGACATAAGAGTCCTTCTTGTTGTTATAGGTGGAAAGGCTTCCTTCTTTTCTAAGGCTAAATAATATTTTATTGTATGTTTATGCTACCTTGCATTTATCTTTTCATCTATTGATGGACACTTAGATTGTTTTATCTCTGCATCTTCGCTGCTGTGAATGATACTGTGATGAATAGAATACAGCAGACATCTCTCTGAGACACCAAACCCAATTCCTTTGAATAAATACCCAGAAGTACCAAGTGAAATAAGCCAGACACAGAAAGACAAATACCATCTGATTTCACCTATATGTGGAGTCTAAAACAGTCAGCCTCAGAGGCGGATAGTAGAAGGGTGGTAATCACGGCGTGGAGTAAGCAGCGTTTGTAGAAACGTTGGCTTCAGGCTCACCATGAACAAGTCCTAGACATCAGCGGACAACATGGTGATGAGAGGTAACTGGCCTGTATTACATTCTTAACAGGAGGGGTATAAGTATTCCTCTCTCTCTCTCTCTCTCTCTCTCTCTCTCTCTCTCTCTCTCTCTCTCTCTCTCTCTCTCTCTCTCACACACACACACACACACACACACACACACACACACACACAAAATGTGTGTGTATGATTGGGTGAGGGGCTGCCGTTTCTATCTGCACTGGACTGATGTGAAATGCAGGCACGGGACTCCGGTTGGCGTGAGAGCAGTACAGGTAGACAGAGCTCCTGGCTGACAGATCCCGGATGGTGAGTCCTGAGGAGTTCTTGCAGTGCTTTCCCTTGTACTCAGAAAGCACACATTCTTTGCCTGGCACTGCTAGCATGGTTCAGTGCTGAGTCCACCCTGCATGCAAGTTTGGCTGGCTTTGCGACCACTGGTGTGGTGGCTCTCTCCAGAGCACCGAGGCGGGGGACCCCAAAGAGCGAAACAGGGTCCCTCCCACAGAGTTCAGTCCAGCCAGGAACCAGGCAACAGACAACTGGACAGACTCAGGTGAGACATGGCTTCCTACCAGGGCATGTGAGGGAGAGAATTAATAAGGAAGCCGGAGCTGTGTCAGGGACATGGGGGTAGAAAAGGGATATTGTAAATCAAGGAGTCTGCAGAGGGCTTCTCTGAGGAGGTGGCATGTGAGCAGACACTTAAAGTGGTCTTGCAGAGCTGCAAGCCGAGGGCAGGCAGGAGGGACGGGCTCAGCACAGAGGCCGGCAGGGAACAGAGTGTGCGAGGGAACGAGAGGCAGCAGAGGAGACCAGACCACAGCTGGGTGTCAGGGCTTTGTTTCTCAGAGAAGGAAGGCATGTATTTGTTCCCCCAGCATCAACCACAGCTTCGGGAGAAAGCCCCCCTCCCCCATCCCCCGGGAGCAGGATCCCTGGTAAAGAAACCAATCATGCCACTTATCACCCCAGTTTTGAAAAGTAATTGCAGACACACATGTAAAGGGCAGGGCAATCTTTTCTGCCAATTACGTGCCCTGCTATTAGGCGATTAGAAGCGGGTACAGTCATGGTGCGAGGGATTAGCAGCATCGCGTTCTCTACAGCCACCCCTGCGTCTGCTGCTCCAGCCGCAGGAGCTGAGCCCAGCAGGAACAGGTGTCCCCGGGTCACATCCCCCATGCCACCAAGAGACCCTTACAAACCTGCAGCGGAAGAACAATCCTTGCTGCAAGGAGCTCACAGCAGCCCCGGAGAAGCCTCCGGTCCCTGGGTGCCCAGGGCTTCCCAGTCCTTCCCGCATTCACCCCGAGCCCTGCCCTTATTACTGGTTTGGGTCTCAGAAATGTAGACCTGCTCAGTTTATCCATACTCTGTTACTTTATTCTGTGTGTGTGTGCGCGCACCTGTGTTATTGGAGACTTGAACTTGCTAGGCAGGTGAGCTACACCTTGAGCTCTCCACTAGCCCTTTTATTTTTACCTTGTTTTTCAGATAGGGTCTCATTAATGTTTGATCTGGGCTGGGTTCACTATCTGCCTCAGTTTACACATTTGTTATAATTCTTAAACAATCTGACTTCTAAAAACATGCCACAACAGTAGCTGGCACACCACCCACGAATGTTGGTACTAATTACTTGTATAACTTAAAAGAAATAATTAAATAATAATACAATGTGGCAGTACTTTACATAAAAGTGAAAAAAAACTCAGCGTTTCAAGATAAAGTAATTAACTCTCAATTAATTCTCAGTAAACGTCAGTTACTGTTTCCATAGTCCTCTGAGTCATGCGGCGTGGAACTTGGCACACAGCCAGGGTTGTACGGCGCCGAGCTAAGTCTGACTGAGTGAGAGACTGCACTATCTGACTCGTAGACTGTGCTTCATGACTAGAAAGGTGGCTCTCAGGGAGGCCCTGGGACATGGCCTGGCATGTGGGTGCTCTGACTCCTAGGCCTGTGTGTTGGGTCCTTCACCCCAGACCAGTTGGTCTGTGTCTGGTCATCCGTGAAGGGAGACCGCTGTATGTCCTTGGCGCTTTGTAAGGATTGCACAGGGGTAAAGCACTTGGACAAGTGGCTTGCACTTAATTCACATTGCAGCTTTCGTGGTTATGTCTCAGGCGGGCACTGATCGACACACAGGTGTCATGTTGCAGATCCGTGTGTGCCCAGAACTGGGCTTTCTGCAGATGTAGATGAGAATCAGACTGAGTGTCTACTTCAGGTAGCCCGTGAGGGGCTGCGGCAAATGAACGCTGGAGTTTTAAGCACCTTGAATGCCAGCAAGGGAGTATTGGGGTACTTCCGAGGGGAAGTGACAGTTGAAGTGGTCTTCATGAGAGATGGGGGAATTCTAAGGAAGAAGTGTGTCCAGAGATCTGGAAGAAAATGAAGTAGACCTGTGGGAAGTTGGGAGTGAGGAGGAAGGCAGAATGTTTTGTGTGGCTGCAATTTGAGCTTTGTGGAGGTGGGGTGGGGGAGGATTCAGAAGGAATGGCTGCTTTGGATGCTTTTGCATAGCACTGAGTACCAAATTAGAGATTGCGATTTTGACCCTCGGGTGAAGAGGAGGAGCCCTGGAGGGTGCTACACCCGTGGTGGCATAAGTCCGGTAGGATGCTGCCCTCCCTAACTGCTGAGAATTGCGGTGCCTGGATTGCCATCTAGGTGCTCCATTCTTTTCGATTGGATTAAAATTACCCTGGCAACAATATGGACGTCAGACAGGGGAGCTGGGGAAAATTGAAGAGCTACAAACCAATTTCTTATTTTGATTTCAGGAAAGTGCTTTTTTTTTTTTTTTGTCTTGTTTCTCTGTTACCAAAGCAACTGTTAGATGAATGAGTGGATGAATGAATGAATGAATGAGGGGTTCTCCTATTCTTCTTTCTTTGTTAAGAGAGGGACAGTTTACAGGTCTGTGAGAAATGTTTTCTGAGAACAATAATGCAGGTAAGCCCTGAATTAAGTCACTATTTAAACCTCTGAAGAATGATCACTGGGCCAGCAGCATCTTCTGAGGCTGTGTTAGGACTTGTGTGTTCACCCACTGGGCCCCATGACAAGGAGCAAGACTTCTTTGTCTTCAGTCCCAATGCTCTGTGGTCCCCAAGCCTCCTGGGGACAAACAGCAAATCAGTTGATTTATTACATGAACAAGAGCCTGGCACTTGGAAGAGACTTTAGGTGAATTCCTGGCCCAGCAAGCCAGAGAAAATCATACTGAAGACACTCCAGCACAACTTGCATGGCTGTACCCAGCTCCCTTCCACCTCTCTCGGTTCATGCTGGGTAAAGCCGGTCCTCAGTTTACCCAGGGCCAGATGAGTACAGCTTCAGCAGGGATTGGCTGTGTTCACTCGGCTCAGCTGTATATTTTATCCAGCTCCTCCGCTGCGTGTTTTGTCCAACACGAGCCTTTCAAAGGCACCTGTTTAAAGGCACCTGTTTATTCCTGGCCAGGCCGCTGCTCTGTGGTTTTCCTGCAGATCCTGGCCATTCATCCGCCACTGGACCCTTGGTGCTCCTGATGAGCCATGTCCTGTTGTCTGTAAGATCATCTGTTTATTTCTTTAAAAATTGATCACAGAGGGCTTAACATGATCCAAATATGCTTCGGGGAGCAGGGAAGGGGCGAGTCTGGCCCATGTGACGAAAGACACCTGATGTATCCGCTTGGCATCTGCCTGTACTGATCATTCTGCCTCACTCACAATGGCTGCTTTGCAAATGAAATGTTCCCCCATTCCTGCTGGGTGCTGGAGAACCACGAGCAGGTATTTCATTGCTTTATTGACTTCACGGTCTACCTAGGGAAGCAAACATCAAAAGCCGCTAATAACAAGCAAAGAGTAGCAAATGATAGAAGGTGCTGTGAAGGAAGCCAATAAGGAAATGAGCTGGATGGAGGAAGGACTGGATGAGGGCTGGATCCTCCTGTGACGAGGTCCTGTATGAGCAGATCCCAACGGGACAAGAAGGACTTGGGAGCAAGGGAAGGAGGGATCTGTGTGTGCAAAGGCCCGGTGGTAGGGAAGAGCTTGGCATGCTTGGTGTGTGGAAGAAGAGGAGAGTGCCGTGAGCAAGGGTAGGTGGGGAGGCATGGCGGCGCTGGCGGCAGTGGCACTGTGGGGCTGTAAGGAAGGACCAGGAGGTAGCCTCCTAAGACTCACAGCGCGTGGTGTGTCCTGTGCGGAGGGAGAGCTTCGTGAATGAGGACACACCCACGATGGCGTGTCATTCAGTGAAAGGAGGAAGGGTGTGGACACTGTTGGGATGGAGGGAGGGTTCGGGGTTACATTTGAGGACCACAGCGGTGGAAAGGGATGCCGACGTGCCAGGTGTGTGTGTGTGTGTGTGTGTGTGTGTGTGTGTGTGGTATGTGCGTGCGTGTGTGTGTGTGTGTGTGTGGTATGTGCGTGCGTGTGTGTGTGTGTGTGTGTGTGTGTGGTGTGTGTGTGTGTGGTATGTGCGTGCGTGCTGTCGGGGGCTTGTTTAGCCAGTGTGAGGGTGATGGCCGAGGGGCCCTGAGCTGAGGAATCCCTCCTCCATGGATATCCCCACCATCACATCAACTGTCCTCTCTGAGCTGGGCGGGTCTTTGACTTGACCGGAGTTGTATACCAGCTCAGATGGAGAAGCAAGTGGGTCTTCTTTGTCCTTTTTTTTCTGGTTGTTATTTGGTTAAATCACTCATTCAAAAAAAAAAATCACTAAAATGTAGTTTTCTGTGCTTAACTTGCATCCACAGATTAACTTTTCCCCAACTCATTACTGTGGTCCTGACCCTGGTCTACCCATAAAAGACAATAGAAATGATAAATCGGGTGGGTCTCTTTTCTTTTTTTAGGAGCAGCACAATTTTATCTACTTGAGGCATTGGCAGATTTGGATTACATTGTAAATAAATGTACCCGCTATAAACACTCATGAATCTGCATTGCCTTGTAAATGAATTTTCCTAAGTAATTGTTACGTGATGGCTTACAGTCATCCTGGCAGAAGAAAACAACCAGAGAGAGATATGGCAGCTTTTCATCAGTGTAAAAAAAAATTCAGGGGATTTGCAAGAAGACAGCCGGCTTGAATTAGGAGGTGGGGGCATGGTGTGGAGTAAGGCCTTGGATTTGTGAGTATTAAGGATATTAACTGTCGGCTATGCCAATATAAACATCTATGATGGATTTGTTGTTGTTCCTAGCCCTCAGCTTTATTTTTGGCTCAAGTCTGGTCTTCTACCACTTGAGCCACAGCTCCATTTCCCGCTTTTTGGTAGTTTACTGGAGATAGTCTCATGGACATTCCTGCTTGTGCCGGCGTTTAACTGAGAGCCTCAGGTCTCGGCCTCCTAAGTAGCAAGGAACACAGGTGTCAGCACCCGGCATTGTTGGATTTTAAGTGTCCGGCTTTCAATGTCTCCCTTGAATTAGACACTAGTCCAAGACGGAGGCTCGTTCTGTATCAATTGTTTTTGGATCAGGAGCTACCATCGCAGTCGCCATGTCTGACGACAGGACGCGGATTGTCTGGGGCTTGGCTCAGGTGTCTAAGCTGCACAGAGGGCTGGACCAGGCTGGCTTGGCTTTGCATGCTTCTCAGCGTGTCCAGGTCAGCTGACAGCTGGAGTGTGCTCTTTCCATGCAAACGGCTAGACGGTGACAGAGCAAACAGAAATCACACCGGCACCTCACCTCATTATTAGACAAACAAGCCATCTGGACAAGCCCCGGGTCAAAGGTGAGGAAGTTCAGCTTTGACAGGGCCAAGGATTAGATGCAGAGAAGGGTAAAAAACTAGTGCAGAGCGGATCTACCATATTGATAAGCATGCTTTATTCATCTGCTTTGCCTGAGCTATGTCGCACGCCAGATGCCGTGCTGGGCAGTAGGGAGACTGCCATGGTGGTGTCTGGCCTCGATCAAGGGTTAGAAATCTTCAAGTCCTAGAATTTGAACTCAGGGCCTTGCAGTTGCTAGACAGGTGCCTGACCACTTAAGCCATACCTCCATCCCTCTTTGCTTTTAAAATTATTTTTCGGAGTTTTGAGGTTTTGCCTGGGGCTGGTCTCAGCCTCTTGCTCTTCAGGCTGGGCAGACCGCATGGCTGGGATTGTAGACATTTGCTACCTTGACTAGCTGGCTCTTGCTCTTACTTTATTTTTATATCACCTGTACATCTACCACAATGTCTCCTCCACAGGTCTGGTCCCCCAATCAGTCTTTTATCCAATGTGACCAGAGAGATATTCCTAAAATGCAAATGAGACACTGACGCATTTTGAATGAGTCCTTCCTTGCAGCCATTTGATAAAGTTCAATCTCCCAAGGTTGATGTTTGATCTAGACCCCTGAGACATCAGCCTTACCAGCAGCTGCCTTCTTCTGATCACCAGGAATGGGGTTCCCAGACACGCCTTCCTCCCATTGGGGGGGCACAGACAGGCTGGACGTTGGGGTGTAGGACTCATCCTGTCATTGGGAGAGATCATACCCCAATACATACCAAGTGTTACCTGTCAAGTGCACATGTGTGTACACACGTACACACGCACACACGCACACACGTGCACATAACGCATGCACACTGACATTTTGCAATTTACTGACATTTACCTAGATGAGATTGTGAAGAATAACCTTAGAGTTCAGTTAAAAGCAGTTGAATTTTGAGACTTCTTTTGCTAGTGTTTACTTTCCAAGAGCAGATGCAGAAAGTGGAGCATTGGTCAAGCGGAGGCCCGTGATGGATTTTGACTGGTAAGAGCCCCTCTCCTCTTCCACACTCTGCGAGCCCCTGTGGCGTGGCCTCCCGAGGCACTCGGGGTAGACGTTTGTCTGTCTCTCTCTGGGTCCTTTTTCCTTTTCCTTGGCAGGGCTGAGGTGGAACCCAGGGCCTTTTGCAGGTTCAGCATGCAGCCTGCCAGCCTCTGAACTCTGCTCTCTTAAGCACACCTTCAGAAATGCCTTCTCATTTCTTTCTCTGCTACTTGGCTTCATGGCAAATGGGCAAGAGACCCTTTAGAATCTTAGTAAATGAACGAGTGAATAACTATGGGTCATGGAGAACTCTCTGTAGTGAGGTCATTTTGAGGACCTGCACGGCACAGAATGCTGGCCCCGCCCCCAGTGTCTGACGTCTGGGTCGGAGAGGTCGGCGAGCACACCTCTGTGACCACTTCCAGGTCACACTTACGGTGCTCCTGATCGGGGCTGTGCTCGGAAAGCCACTGCTCGGCTGCACTGAGCCTGGATGGTTCTGTGTAGAAATAACCCCAGGCGCTGCTTTTGGGCAAGGGAGACACCTAGAGGGGGGTTTGAACTGCTTCTCAGTCCTGGGATAGCATGGCTGTCCCAGCAGGGCCCACTTCTGTAGCCCAGCAGAGACAGCATCCTGAAAACTGGCCCGGTTAGCTGAGGCGGCCGGACACGCGGCCCTGGCCCTGCCCCCAGCGCTAGCGTGGACGTCACGGCTGGATCACACAGATCCACTGCAGGCAGGGCTGTGCCGGGGAGGCACCGAAGAGACACAGGTTCCTCCCGTCCCAGCCCTCCACAGCTATGCCCTGCACACGCAGGGGCAGTGCAGGAGGACGCCCGTGTCCTGCACAAAAGCTCTCCAAGCACTCGCACGCTCGCACTAGCCTCTGCGCACGCTTCGGCCTCAGGAGCAGACATCATGCTGCGGTGGACCGCCGGCGACGCCCGCTTGCTTGGCCTCGCTTGTCCACCACAGCTGCCTTTCTTCCGCTCTCCCACCGAAGCCTACCGAGCTCACCTGCCAAGCTGCAGACCCTGCTCTAGAAGCTAAGCCCACAGCAGCAAGGGACAGAAACGGGCTTCCTCTTCTAACAGAGAGGCCTCCGTAGGCAGCCAAGCTACCCGCTGGCTGCCCATGACAACAGACCTCCCCAGAGTAAGAAACTTCTTTGAATTCCCACACCCGTGGGCCAGCTGACCTGAGAGGCCCCGCTGCTGGGCGCGTCTGTGGGTGTTTCGGGGCGCTCACCTCTCCTCCAGAGACCAACAAGCACACCCTCAAATGCCCTCCCAAGCAGGCGTGGTGGCCGTCCGTGTGAGGCCGAGCTGACGCACAGAGCAGGCGTCACCCCTGCCTCTGGCGGGTCACACAAGGCGCGTAGCAAACCCCAGGCCGGGGTGCAGGGCGCCCGAGCGGGCGGAGGGAGGCTGTGAGGAGCCGTGCAGAGGGCTCTGGTGAAGGGAGGCGCACTCCGCCAGCATTCGGGGACGTGGGGAGATGGGTAGGGTGAGAGTTGTGGCACGAGCCGCAGGTGTTGCTTGGGCAGGGCCTGGCCTTGTTCCAGGACAGGCCGGCTATGGAGGCTGCTAGGCGCGTCTGCTTGTCCTGTCTCACACTTCTGGCCCCAAAAGAATACACGTTTGGCCAAAGAACATGAGAGGAGGTTTTGATCAACAGAGACAGTAGAAAAATCATTTCATTGCAATGATAAAAGGCTTCTGAAGAAGAAATCCATTTTTTGTTGGCGTGTCTTGTCATGTTTCTCCGGTAGCTCCCTGACAGGGGACTTTGGGTGGAGGACTGATCAATGTTAGCAAATAAATTATGATGCTGAGACCCACTCTCTACCCATCCCCCTCGACCTCCCTGCCCACTAGACCAGCCGGTGTCACTGGGCTGCATCTGAGGACACAGGGGAGGTTCACACCCCCCTCCAGAAGGATCCGCATGGCCTTGGGGCTGACAATAAGACAGCAGGGCCAGCGGCCGCCAGCCAGGACTCCAGGGCTCAAGGCTGCTTCCTGCCTTTGGCTGATATGGAGAGGACGTTTCAGGGCGTGTGTGTGCAGGTGCTGGTGTGCACAGGTGTGTGTGTGTGTGCACAAGTGTGTGGTTGAGTCTGTGGCACGCGGGAGTGTGTACCAGCCCGTGGCTGTGTGTATGGGCTGTGGTGATGAGTGTGCAGATCAGCAAAGGTAACAGCTTCTCCTGACGAGAAACCGAGGCTTGAGGGGTAGAAGCCACTTCCTCGACACAGTGGAGTCTCCAGACCCCAAGCTGCTTGCTGACACACGTCTTCCCAGCTCTCCCGAGGGGTCAGAGGTGAGCTTGGAGGCAGGAGCTTGGTGAGGTCACCTTCTCCCAGCCCTGACAAGCCCGGGGACAGGCCCTACAGGCTGGTTGGCCTGGAGTCGGTGACTCGGCTGGGGCTTCCAGCCCTTGGTCAGTGCCCAGCTAGTGTCTCACAGTGAACAGCCATCCCCCGGCACACGGACGTTCATAATCCTACCCTGCCCTGCACCGGCCTGCTCTGGGGCTCTGGGTGCTTGTGCCACATGTCCACCTCATTGTGCTACATTGCCATCATGGGTCTCTCCCCAGTGGGGCCTGCTGGTCACCATCTTCATTCGGCCCCAATGGGCTTTCATCAGTGGGAGTCCGGGTGTGAGTTCCACACACAGGGACAATGTCTGTCACCTCATCTATCAGTGGAGGTGTTCTCAGGGACAGACGGCCCTGGCCAGCTCTTGACGGTCTTCTGACCAAACAGCAGAAGGAATTTTACACTGATTGAGTGGCCCTTGTGTCAAGTGCTTCTCGCCACACTCATAAACTATACTTAAAATCAACTTACGGGTTCAATGTCTTTGTTGTCATTTTCTCAGTGGACAAATGGAGGCATAGGAGGCTTGAGTACCTGCCTGACTGGTGAGTATGCTTGAGGCTAGGTGCTGTCACTTCAGACTTGCTGCTGCTCCTTCTTGATTCAGTTTAACCGTCTGCCCCTTTAATATGCACTCCTCACGGTCACTCTGCTCTGGGCCCTGTGCCAGGTGGGAATCCAGCCCACACCCACTCAATCTCACAGGGCCCCAGTGCTCAGTGTCCTGTTAGAATACACCTCACACAATACACTTATTCTCGTATTTTTGTGCCAGGGGAAATTATGAAGGACCACATTATATACAGGATTCTGTAATAAAAACAAGAAGAACAACAAGTGATGTCACTTGTCTCTTTCTCATATTGCCTTGGCCACCAGGAAGCTCAGCTCAAAACCAGAGCAAAACACTTGTAATTAGGAGCTAAGGTTTTAGTTTTCTTGGACTTTTCCTTTGGCCCTGATTTTCCAATTTGGAAAATTGCCTCCCCCCCTCCTTTTGTAAAATAACCTAAATCCTATTTGGAAGAAGGGTGCATCAAGAAAAAAAAACACATCATTTTTACTGCATAGGTTTACATTCCTATGGTCGAAAGCAGACCTAGATGGGCTTCCTACCTTAATTCCCAAAGAGCTCCACTTTAGAAATGTCTTGAGCATCGGCCACTGCAATTCTGAGTCCCGGGGGGACAGCTCAGACTTTCTGACAGGTCACATACGTGTGTGTGTGGGGAGGGGGGTCCTGAGGTCACAGCCCCAGCTTGGGTTACCGGATTCCCCCGGAGAGGCCGGGGCCGGGCAGACTCTCACCTGAGCAGTTCATAAAGCCCGTGGCCCCTGACGGATGGTTTCCTGCAGGCCAGAATTGATCTGTCATCGTTGTGATTTGTGAGGTGGGCTTGGGCCATGGGGGGGAGGGGGGAGAGAAAGGAAAAGAGAGGAAAAAAAGAAAAACTAAATAAAGGGAGCCAGCCAGCGCGCCAGCCCGGCCAAGGCTTTCGCGGCGCGGGGAGGGCCGCAGGCCCGGTCGTTTTATTTGATTTATTGGAAATAAAGTGGATCTTATTAACATTTTAATCAGGAGAACCTGCGCTTGCTGCCCGGGTGCAATTCCCTGCCCGGGGAGAGTGGACGCGGCCGGCCCTGCCCGCGGGGTTCGTGAGCCGGACCCCACCGGCCCGCAGAAGCGGGGTGCGCCCCCCCCTCGGCGAGGGCTCGCCGGCTCCGCGCGCAGAGCCATTGGAAGGAATCCGTCGCGCGAAGCCATTGGTCCTGGTCATCAGCCTCTGCCCAATGCTTTCCCGATGCTGCCGCTGATCCACTCGGGAAGTTGGCTGGCTGGCGAGGCGCGGCCGCCCCTCAAAGCCCGGCTCCCACGGAGAACATGCTCAGTGCAGCGGCGCGCGTGAGGCAGAGCGCCGCCGCCGCCGGCCGCGTCTAGTCGGCACCATGCAGCCGCCAGCGCCGCTGCTCCTGGCGGGCGCCCTGCTGTCCCAGGTAGGGAAGGGGCCGCACCGGGGGCCGGCCGGGCCGGGCGCGGAGGTGACCCCGGCCCCGCGGGTCCGGGGGGGGGGGCGGCCGCCCGCTCCCGCTGGCCTCGGGGGTCGCGGGCGTGCGCGGGTGTGCGCGCGCTCCGGGGCAGGAGGACGCCGCTGCGAGCCCCTCTCGCTCGCGGGGACCCCGTTCTCGTGGGGGGGAGCGAACTTCGGGGCGCCCCCTCCGCCTCCCCCGCCTCCGGAGGCTCCCGCGCTGCGGGGAGACTCAGTTGGAGACCACGCGAGCCCCCGAGTCTCGGGGCCGGCTCGCGGGCTGCCCGGCGTGGAGAGGCCGGGCCCAGCCGGGCACCGCCGACTTCCCGGGGCGCCGGCCCCGCGCCGCAGCCCGGCTGCCGCTGTCGCTCACGGCGCCGGCGCCCGGCCGCGCCCGCGCCCGCACCCGGGGGCGCCCGCCTCCCAGACCCGCGCCCGCACCCGGGGGCGCCCGCCTCCCAGACCCGCGCCCGCGCCCGGGGGCGCCCGCCTCCCAGACCCCGGGCCGGCCCGCGCCCCCACTGTCCGGCCGGAGCCCGGCGGTCGCCTCCGCCGCCTTCCCCGGGCGGGTGGCGCGGAGCGCGGGGAAAAGTTGAAGCCGGGCCCGCCCGGCTGCGGCTGCCCGTGAGCCCTCCCGCCGCGGCGGCCACCAGGGCGGTCCCCGCCGCGGCCCGGACCGAAGTTTGTGCGCGGAGAGGCGGCGCGGGGCCCGGCCGGAGGCTCGGGGCGCGGAGGGGCACGCCCAGCCCGCCCGGGCGCACTGAGCCGCCGCCAGCGGCTGGACGCGGGCCGGGGCGGCGGAGAGGAGGGGGGGGAGCGGGGAGGAGCGCCGCGCCCGGGGGGAGGACGGGCGTGGAGTTGGGCGCACGAGGAAGAGGCGCGTGTGCGAGTTGGGGATGACAGCAGCGGAGTCCGGGGCCCGGTCCCGAGCCCGCCACGTCCCCGAACGTGAGCCAGCAGCACCCCGGAAAGGCCCCGACCCGGGCGGCGGCGTCGGGTGCGGGCGGCCGAGGCCCGGCCCCGGACTCCCGGACGCGGAGCCAGCGCCGCCGTCACCCCGCGCTGCCCGCGACCAGGCGCCGCGCCTGCCCCAGATGGCGAGGCCGGCGTGGACAGCCCCGCCGCGCCCCGACGCCCCACGCGGGCGGCTCAGCTCGGACGCCGTGGGCCTGGGCGCGTTCCCCGGAGGCCGGCCCGGGGGGTCCGGGGGGCCTGGCGTCGTGGCCCTGACTCTCTTACGGGCCCTTTTCTGTAGGTCCCCGGCTCTCTTGGTGTCTTTCCACCTCGGCTCCCATCCCAGGCCTGCCCACAGTTGTCCCTCCTGGGAAGGAGACAAGCCAGGCGGGCGCCCCTGGGGCGGCGCCTCCGCAGGTGCGAAGCCAGGCGCGAATGGCCCGTCCAGAGGACGTTAGTTCCCTCGCGGCCCCACGGGCGTGATCAGGGCGGCTCCCACCTCCGGGCAGGCGCAGCGGGCCCGCGGGGGCGCAGGGGAGCTCCCCTCCGGCCGGAGTCCATGTGCTGCTCCGGCCAGCCGCCCCGGAGCCAGGGACCGAACCCCAGAGCCTGGCGGTCAACAGCAAAGCCGAAACTTTCCTGAGGCAGGGAACACGGAGGAAGGGGAACGCAGTGCAATCAAGCCCGGTGGTGCCCGGGCCGGCCTGGGCGCGTCTCCCACTGCGGTGGAGAGGCCCGCGCCCGGCTGGCCACGCCGCCCGCCCTGCGAGCTCATGGACGAAGTTGGCTTTTTGGCATTTGGGCAGGACCTTAGGAATTTTAACAGCCGGAAGCTGGCCAAGAGGAACCCTAGGCACCTCTCCTTTCCCCTGGAGTATTTTGGAAAAGACGATTCCAGAAGTGGTTTCTGAAATTTGGCTACGGTAGTGGATGGGAAACAAATTAAGAGAGGCACGAGCTAGAAAATCCACTGTAAATGTGGTTCTCTGCCCCGCAGCGGGAGCACTGAGGACTAGCCCCGAGCTTCTAACACCGCGTGAGTCATCCTCCAGGAATTAGGATTTTAGGGAGTGGTTCAGGTCTGGAGAGCCTCACAGTCAGCCGTGGAAATACTGAGATCTGCCTGGGAAGAGCTGACTTCAGAACCTTGATTTTTAGGATTTTGTGAGATCTCGTATCTTCTATCCATGTGCATTTTAAGAGCAGTGGTTTATTTCCTGAGCCTTTTTGGTCAGAGAGGAGACGCAGGAGGGGTAGAGGATGCCCCAGTACCATGTGGCAATTTATAACCTTCCAGAAGTCTGGGGGAAACAGAGATGTAAGTGGTGAGAGGAATCAAAGTGATAGAGGTCACATGACTGAACATATTTATGTTTTTATTACCTCCCAAAAGTGACTTAGTAGACTGTGATCTGGCTTTCCGCAGCTCCACGGTCTGTTCTACTGAAAGCCTCAAAAGTTCTCTTGGCCATTCTCTCCTGTTCTCCCTCCTTCCCCTTTCCTATCTTTAGCCTTGGTTTTTCGCCTGATAAAACCCGTTTCCTCCTGAAAGTATCCTCTGTGTGTTACAGAAAAATAGCCCAAACCAACATGCCCAGTGAGTGCATGATGGGAGGAACTGGCATTTGGGTGGATAAACAGCCCCTCTGCCTGAGGCTGACTCCCAGGTGAAAGTATAGCCAGGTGCTTGAAAACATCTCCCTTTCTTTTCCTCCCCAAATACTGTTGCTTGGGGAGTCCAGATAATTTCTCCCTTTTGGAAGGTAAGGAGAGACAAATTATGGATCTGATTCCTATTTGAATGGTAGTCATATCATGTAAATATCCTGAATACTCCCCCACGGTGCTCCTAGACATGGGCAGGGGCACGTGCTTGGCGCACTGTGTTTTGGTCTTGTTTCCATACCTGTTGAAAAGTTTCTCCAGAAGAGGGCTCCATTCACAGCATTACGAAATTCTGAATCTCCAGCTCGTATTTTTAGAGAACTTCAGTGGAGCGGCTCCATCAAAACAGAACCATTCTCCGTATTCCAGGTTATTTGCTACATGCTCCCCCAAAGGAGAAATCCTGTCATTGGTTTTTTAATTTTTTTTTCCCTGAGAGTATCTTTCCTTCTTTCTCTTTTTCCTTCACCCTCCTTGTTCTGGTTCTGTTCTCATTTATTCTTCAACTCTGCAAGCCCTCAACATATTAGAGCAAGAAAAATTTCCAAGGCTCCAGTACACAATACAGTGTGGAATGCAGGGGAGCTCTGAGATCTCCTGGCATTGGACTTCAGTTGGACTGGCCTTTCTTCTTTAGGCAGCTACAGGGCAGGAACCATTCTGCTTATGAAAGGAGGTAATCTTCCCAATTAGTTATCTACCCGGAAGAGAGAAGCAGGCGCCAGTGCCTCCTCGCTCCAACACCAGTTGAAAAGGAGAGGCAAGCATCCATCTGTCATCCAATTATAATAATCGGCTGGGCAGAATCAAATCAAGTGACCAGTGGTTTGGACATTGCTTCCATTTAGCTGTCAGCAAGGTGTCCACATGCCTGCGTGAATCTGGCCCTCTGAAGGGACGCTGCCAGTTCCGCTCCCTGCGGCCGGTCTGCTCTGCGGCCACAGCGTCTGGCTGGGCCACAGCATCCCGTGCACCCTGACAGGCCCCTGTGGTCGCCATGTCCTTGGTCTAGGGGGGAAGTCATTCTCTCACCCCAGAGGCAGAGGCAGCAATAGGGAGGCCAGGGAGAGAAGAGATGACATTTCAGACTGGGAGTGTGCATCTAGCCAGGGTTGGTGGAAAAGGACGGACTGCCCTTTGGCTTAGCAGGCTGGGTCACAGGTTGTCAGTTTGGTGTTCTCTGTTTCAGCACAGAAACTCTTGCTTCGCAGAGAGGTTGCACAGTGGCAGCCGCCGGCCAATGTTAGCCCATGGAACAACTTTTTTGGCCTAAAGCTTTTGAAAAGTAAGAAATTAAACATTAAAAAACAACCCAGGTTTCTCATGTTTCTTAAGAAAAAAAAATCAAGAGGTCTGACAAAAGACCTGCATTCCCACCTGGTCCACTTGGTTGGAGTTGAACTAACACTCCCCTCACCCCAGCATTAGACTTATGTGTATTATCATAGCCTCCACCACTGTCTACCACACCCATCCCACTGGACTCCCCGATTTTACCACTTTGCCCCTATAGCCGCATGACTTTGGGTCTCTTCAGCCCTGGTCAGATGGGCTCAGTGAGTTCCTCAGTGGTGGCCGCGGGAAGGACAGGCTAGCTTCTTTCTGATGCCTGTGGTACAAACACACTTCGTTGGAGGAGCAGTGTGACCAGGGGCTGTGACACTGCGGGAGATCTGTACCCTCAGTACCGTGGGGAACCGCTCGCAGCTTGTCGCTTCGTGTGCAGTAATTACATCCAGACGAGGAACACTGCAGCTCTGGGTCCTGGACTATCAGATTACCTAAAGGCCATCATGTATCAGCAGCTCAGACACTCCAGGATCACTGCGTGTCCCCCAGACCCTCCCACCCTGCATGTCGGTAGTGCTCGGCCAAGAGCCATCACTGCCCGTGGAGTACCGTGCATCTGGCACCGTCATCACGAGCATAGCTCACTCACAGGGTAACCGTCATCACATACTGTGGTGACTCCCCGTGCTTGGCCTTTCAAGGGCTGCTGTGGCACCGAGCTAGCAGTCAGCCTTTGTAACTCCATGGGGAAGTTTCGTGACGGCACGGTCCCAGGGCATCTTATGCCTGGGTACCGTCACCTGCGCTGCTGTCCTAGAGCTTGGACCATATAATATATGTTATATATAACAACACCCACTGTGGTTCTATATCCAGTGTTAAGACTACCATGGATGTTCTTAGCCCTGGAAGTGGGCTGCACGAATCTGGCTGCCTCCTCCCCCAGCAGCAGGTGAGACCCAGCGGACCCATGTGTTCCACAGCTACAGACCCTGAGGGTCTGGGGAAATAGAACCACAGACGCCTCTCAGATGGATATGTCTCTGCTGCCAGTTGCCCACAGAAGTCAAATCCCTGAAAATTAACATTAGCAACAGGCACGTTTTGACATGTCGTGTCTCATTTCAGAGACACCGACAAGAGCCACCGATCTTCTGCACAGGCACAAAGACCCTGTGTCTCCCAGCAGAACCCCGCTGGGCTGGGGAGGGGGGCGCAGCTGCTGCTCTACCACATGCCTGGGCAGGGCCAGGCCGGGCCGGAAATGAGTTCAGCTCTGCCGGGGCCCAGGGACCTTCGAAGGAATGTGGCCGCCGCTGTCCCTGCCCCAGAGTACCTCAGCCATGGTCTCCCCCCCCCCCCCCCCAGGGGCCAGGAACTGCTTTTGCGTGTAGTGTGATTGAGGAAGGATGTGGTTGATGCAAAGCCTTGAGCTTGGGTCCCTGGATTTGTCTCTCCCTCTGCTGCTTGGTGGGTCAGTGTAGGGTCTGCAGAGGGTTGCTGGACCCCACCAATTGGCCTGCGGCTGACGGGGGCTATACGGGCTCCCTTTCACCTGCCACAGTAGTGGGCGGCCTAGGCCATCAACCTCAGGAGTTGCAAGTTATGGCCGGTAGCCTGTTGTATAAATAGCTCTATTGGATCATAGCCACGCCTGTTCATTTATGTAACGGGTGCTATGAAAACAGAGGAAAGAGCGTCTGGCTCCCAAGCCCTGAAATATGTACTCCGCAGCCCTTTACAGAAAAAGTTAGCCGGCTCCTGACCTTACTCAAAATTACAACCAGACAGACAGCAGGAGACTCCCCAAAGGGCTGGGGTGAGGGGCTCCTGCCCTTGGCACGGTCCCTCCTGTGCCCTGGGAAGTTCACCTGGGGCCACACGGCCTCGGCAAACGTCTCGGGCAGCCATGGCGGACCTCCGATAGGCAGGCATGGCACATATGCCATCTGTGCGTCAGAGTCCAGCTGCTAATAAGGCAGGCAGGCTCTGGCTCTGCTCTCTTGGGGCTCAGCTTGGCAGCTGAGGGATCAATATCAATTAATGAATAATTTAAAACCAAGACAACCACTGTGGAGGGAGGAAAGGCAGTTGTGTGAGGTCATGCCATTCTACACACTGTGTGCGTCTGTGCTTTATCCTACACTTGTACTGAAACATACGCTCCTGTGGGCCACGTAGAGCTGCCTGACATGAGGGTAGGTGTGTCCCCAGGGCTCACAACAGTTCCTGGCTCATACTAGGCACTCGGCAGGCATGAATGAATGAACAGTGAGTGAATGAATATAAGAAAGGAGTGAAATCCAGATAGAGGGTTTGGGAGGCCTTGCCGAGAGGCCATCAGGCTGGGGGTGGGCAAGGCAGCCCAGGCAGAAGGCATATCCGGCGGAAAGAGCCTGGTCCAGGTAGTGCCGAGGGGTGGGCAGGAGGTGTTGGTCACTTTGAGGATTTTGGTGTTTGTCTCAGAGCACTGGCAGCCATTGAAGGTCACAAGGGGAGGAGAGGGTGTGGAGTGACACGGTCAGATTTCCATTTTGAAGAGGTCACACAGCCATGGCTGGAGTGAGGATGAGCGGAAGGGGAAGCCCGGCGAGGCTGGCGCTCCCTGGGTGCCCACCCAGGTGAGAGCGCAGGGGACAGACACATGGAGGGCTGATGGCGGCTGGGTTCAGAGACGGCTGGGTAAAGCAGGGCTCTAACTCTTCTAATGGTCAGGAACCAATTGCTCAAACAGAAGCTGAGGTGTTTGACTTTAGTGGAGGACCTATGAGGATGATCATGGGGTGTTAGCTAGACTGTGGAGCTGCAGAGGTGCCTGGGCCTCGTTACGCCGCGCTGTCAGACCCGGTCCATGCTGGGACTGTCCTTGCATGGAGTGACTGGAGTGCAGCCCCTGTAACAAACCAATCTCTGACACTTTTTATGCAAAAGATATTGGGAGAAACAGTACCAAGCCCTTTAATCATTTCTCGAACATTCAATCAGCAGCACTAGAAATATTTCTTACATGAAGCAAATAATGATCGACTACATTCAGCAGTCACTTTGCAAATGCTAACATGCCTTCATTTCACCTTATCAAGTATAGCGTTCATGACTCGTATGCTTCTGAGAATAGTACCAGAACATTCTGCTGGGTGCCAAGCAATACTGGAAATGTTTAGCAACTGGATCTCTCTCTCTCTCTCTCTCTCTCTCTCTCTCTCTCTCTCTCTCTCCCCCCTACACACACACACACCAAACCCAAACCAAGCTATAGCCATATGATTTGTGATGCTTGCAAATTACTGTGTGATATTGGGGCACCAACTCAAAAGGAATCTGGGAAGACAAAGTTGACTTCTGCAGAAGGGTGTGCCTTTGTCAGGAAGCCAAGTAAGCAAGCAAGCACGCTGGGCAGGCCTTCTGCCCAGCTTTGATCACTAACACGCTGCTGCTCTTTATTCTGATTGTTTGGAACTTAGGTTCACAATCTTGCAGAGCTGGCTAGTTTGAAAGGGGCTGAAAGTTTATCCAAGCAATCAACCCAAATCAGGACATCTGGCCTAGGTAGGAACTTGTCAGAAAAACAATTATTTCTCAGCTGGTACTCTACTACTTGTGCCATTCCTCCAGCTCCGGGAATAACAATTCTTGTAACAGGATGTGACTTAACAAAAATTAGCTTCTTGTAAGATGGCGGCTACCTTTAAAATGGTGGTGCTTACGTCAAATGGTCACTTGGACGAAAAGATTCTAACTCCCACGTAAATACCCTCACTATGGGTGGCTTTACCCTTCCAGCCAGGTTAGCAGTGGTCTCTAGGAAGCTATTAACTGACTCTGCACACCATAGACTTGGGCCTGAGCAATGGGCAGCCAGTAAAGGCCACATTACTTTGATGTAACCTACAGCAAAGTTCTTCCCTGTTCTCATCTGCAAAATGGACAAAATGGTGTTAAAACCCAGACAATCCTAGTTTGCTGTAAAGATGCTCACAGATGGTCACGATCACAGTCACCTTCAAGGAAACAGGTGTCCACATCTTCTCCATCACCCCAGAATCCACGACTCTGCTGTGGGCCCTGTGAAAGTGTTTGGTGAGTTTGATTCAGTCACTGAATGGAGTTTGATGTGTGAAAACAGTGTATTCTTGGTAGCATTGATTCTGAGCCAGCCTATCCTGCCTTTCTGCTGTCTTTCCTTCCTTTTCTTGTTGCTTCCTTCACAAAGAGGTTTACTTTGCCATATGCCAGGCTTTCAACTAAGCGATTCATGCTCAGGAGGGCTCATGAACAGTTGTCATCCCCTTTCAACAGCTGGAGAAGCCGGGGGACTCGTGGAACGGGCCTGGGATCACAGAGGAGGCAAGTGTGAGCAGGGATATGAGCCTGGGGTGTGTGTGTGTGTGCACACGCGCATGCACGCGCACATGCACGCACACACACACACCATGTTTCTGATAGCTTCAGCCAGTCACTAACTATGAACAGGTGTTTGGTAACTCAGAGGCCAACAGGCTGGGCAGAATCCCTGTTCTCACAGCTTTTATAGTCTAGTGAGAAACAGGCAAATAAGTTGCTGAAATAATTATGAATTTAGTGATAGTTCAATAGGAAATAGTTGCTGATATAGATAACAGAAAGGGGGTGCTGCTGGCTCACCCTTCCCTGATGTTCTTCTACCTTCTCTCCCTCCCTCCCTCCCTCCCTTTCTCTCTCTCTCTCTCTCTCCCCCACCCTCCCTCCCTCCTTCCCTCCCTCCCTCCCTCCCCCATCCTCCCTCCTTTCCATCTTTTCTTCTCTGCTCCTTTTTCCCTGTTTTCTTCTTTCTTCGCCTATTTTTTAAAATACATACCAAGTGCCAAGAATGCTGCTAATCTGGGAGTGCTGAGCTGGACACAGCACCCTGCCTAGCACAGGGAAGGAGCTGGTCTGGAATTGGAGCCTGTGGGAGGGTGAGGAGCTGGGGTCTCAGTCTGCTTAAAAGAGTTGAGGAAACTCCAAGCTTTGCGCGTGGGTCTGAACCCTGGCCCAGACATTTGCCTGCTTGTGTGGCTGCCATAAGTTACTCATCGCCCGCTCTTCTGTCTCCCCTCTTTGCTTACACAAGTAAAGGAAGGAAATATCTATACCTGCCCTTCAAAAGTTTTGTGAGGAGTGAAAAGGGTGTATATGGACCTCATCCCGTGACTGCCATCTGTGAGGGGGCCTAACAAATGTCGGATGTATTAACTTTTGAGCATTGTGCTCTTGGGAAGTTGAGAGTACACTGTGACGCCAGGAGGGGTGGGGAGTACATATTTGAAAAGCACGGCTGTTAAAAATAAAGTTTGTTCCCCAGGGAGATTCTCATATTAATCGGTCCCCAAAGATTGTTCCCCTGGGGCTTTCATGCCTCATAAAAATCATTTGATCTTCTAGATGTTTTCTGCCAAGCAGCTGGTCCCTGGAGGCTTGGTTAGGGTGGTGTGAGCACATGTGTGTACACGCACCAGTGTTACGAGTACCTATTACTTATTATGATTATCTTAACTACCTCAGGATAGCTACAGTTTTCCATAGCTGCAGGTGTCCCTTGTGTACACGAGTTCAGATCCTTGTCACAGCCCCTAGAGATAACTGTTCTCCCCTAGGTTTTGTGGGTGGTGGCAAGCTGTGGGTGTTTGAGTCCTATTTGCCCAGGGTCCTCAGGTTCACGGAGAAACCACGTGTTTCGCCTGCTGGGCACGCTTCTTCCCTTCTACGTTGTGCTAGTGTATAAAAAGCCTCCGTCTTCCGAGTCTGTCCTCCATCACTTCACCATTATGTAACAATTCACTCTTTTGTTGGTTTTGTTCTCTGATTTTTCCCAAAGCCAGAACGGCTGCCTGGGATGCCCTCGTTTCTTGAGTTTCTGGTTTCTAAAAGGTGGATCTGGGTCTTCGCTTTCTGCCTGGGCACCTGGAGCAGTCTTCGGAACTGGGTTAGCCCAGGGTTTTTAGTGTTCTTTGCCTCAGAGTCTGGCTTTTGGCCAGGGCCAAACAACCCACACACACCCAGCAAGAAGAGCCACCCCAGCAAGAATGGCCCAGCAGCAGGGCCCGGATTGGGTGTGGCTCAGCCGAAGTTCCACAGTGCACGCAGTCCCTGCCTCTGCGGGGCTCTGTGTGTCTCCCAGTGCCAGTACCTCCTGCACCCTATCGTGGGTGGTGTTTTCCCCAGTCCAGGCAAAACGACTGTATGGCCGATGGCCAAATGGAGTCACAGGAATTTGCAATGTGTTGCAACCGGACTGCATCTAACTCGAAGTTTAGCTCTGTTTTCTCAAAACAGACTTTCGTGATAAATCCTTTTAGTTTAAGTGTGTCTGGTCAGGTAGCCATTCACTAAGCAAGCACTAGGCTCTGACAGTGCCTGCCACCCTTCGACAAGCAGGATAGAGCAGCAATGCTGCCTGTTCCCATAGAACTTCCACTGGACAGACGCTGTTTGCGTGCCAGATTCCCATAGCTTCACACGCCCGGTCCCCCACGAACTTGCTGGCTCCTTCTGCTGCCCTCAGTGGGCTGACGTCTGTGCGTCCCTCTGTGCATGTCATGGGTGACTAAGACATTCCCTCGGCAGACTGTCGGTGCGTGGGAGCTGAGGGTGTCCGCGAGAAGCATGGTCGCCTGACCACCCTCCGAGAGTGTATGATCTAACAGGGAGAAAGATAAAAGTGAGAGTAAGCAAGTGTGATAACTTGGCCTGGAGAAAAGCTGTGAGAAAACGTTGAGGGACACGGAGGATGGTTCTTAGTTTGTTTGCCATGCTTTCTCGGACTGAGGACCTTTTGTTCTGGTGCAGTAATCTTTGTAGTTCTTAGGGAGATGTCTTATCATTTGTGAAATGAAGGTGGTAATAAATCAAGGAAAGTTTTATCCTTACTGATAAAGTGGTATCAGTTAATGTCTGTTTGTTCCTTACTCTTTTTGTTGAAATTTTATCTAAAATATTATTAGCAATTATTTAAGTTAGGGGAAGGTAATTTTAAATGGACTTTTTAAAAAATGGCAATACAGTAAATATATAGTCATTCTTGTAGTCATTCAAATGTAGACTAACATGTAGGATAACAGTTGCTAGAGAAGTAAAATCAAATAGGCTAGGCTGCATTTCAATTAAGCTTCATTTCCAAAAATAGGCAGAGATGGGTTTGGGCCTTGGTCTATCGTTTTCTGAGCCTTGACCCTGACCATTAGCTACCTCATGAGTTGGTCAAACTAGGACAAGGAGAGGTGGGTGGGTGGAGCAGAGGTCAGGAAAAGAGACCAGCATTTTCTTTGGCCTTTGTTTCCATGAAAATTGTAGTAATTCTTTAGAACACATATCGCTGGATTATAGGTGTTAACTCTCATCAAGGTGAGGATGCTGGTAGTCATTTAGAGCTCGTAGTCCTTAGACCAGCTCTAAAATATCTGAAAGTGTGGCTGCTATGGTAGTTGTCTGGGCTGCATTCCTGAGGCTTTCTTACTGCCCACAGGCATCACGGTGTTCAGCCCTGTTGCTTGGCTTGTGTTCCCACAAACAGGGGTAGAGACATGGGGCTGGGGGCAAGGGCTGGCTCGAGAGGCAATCCGGCATTCAGAAGTGGAGTGAGATGAGAAAAAGAAGCCAGTGAAGACTGTCATCAAGATGGCGCCGGTACGGCCACAGAAATTAGGGCTCATGGTCGCCCTGAAAAAAAAAGAAAACTCTGTACAACTCACTTTAGAATTCTCCCTTTGAGTGACAAGGGGTGGGGTGGATCTCCCTGGGCCCACCTTCCATTGCGGGATCAGCCCCTTGGCAGCTGCAACCATTAACTCCGTGCTTCCAGGCCAAGCCGTTGCTGGAGGCTCAGAGGAGCATCTATTACCCTGGAGGGGTCCTGAGCCGCAAAGCGGAGAGGCTGGCAGGCACTGGACGCTCAGCGTGTGCCCTCAGCATGGACGTGGGGTTCCACCTGACACACTCGGGTCCCTGGAAAATCCCTCAGTAGAGCCCAGGAGAGCAAGAAGAGTTAGGGTGTGTGTGTGTGCGTGCGTGCATGCCTCTGTGTGTGTGTGTGTGTGTGTGTGTGTGTGTGTGTGTGTGTGAAATCTTTTGATGTTGGTTGAGCACCCACCTGCAGATATTCTCTTTCCCACTAGATGGTACCAGCATGCCAAAGCCCTGGGAAGCTACCTCAGGGCCTCCTCTTTGACGTGGAATGTAGTCCTACTACTTTCAGACGATTAATAGATCAGCAAGCCAAGGCCAGAGGAATGGATGGTAGCAGTTTCGGGAGCAGCAGACAGGAGGAAAGCAGAGAATCTGGAAAATTACCCTCATACACTCATTCAGTCATTAGTCAACACACATTACTGCGGAGGGCTTGCTGTCCTTCTAGACCAGGAACATGGACATAACCAGGCATCTTGCTCGCACACTGGATGGGAAGGAGATGGTGTGAAGTGACTAGGTGGATGTACAATGTCTGTCAGGTGACAATGAGGGCTGTGAGGAATGATGGAGCAGGCTAAGTGGTGGCCGGGCCAGAGGGAGGCCCCAGCCTTTCCCTATTCTGCCTACTGGCTGTAGGAGGAGAGATGGCTCCCATGCTCCCTAGCCCAGTTCTGCCACTCATGGCCCCTCTGATTCTGCGGCTTGATTTTGAAAGGGGACTGTGAGCTTGAGGAGGGCAGAAATGGCTCTTGACCAGTGAATGTTGGCCAGTTGGAGGCAGTTGCAGCGAAACCCCCAGCTCTGTGGCTTGCGTGCTGTTGGTTGATTCTGCCCATCTGTTGTTGTAGATTTCATTCATCTGGAATAATGGTGAATTGTGATTGTTGACATACAGTAGAGCTGAATTTTACTCAGAGGTTGGGTTGTAAAGTCAGGGTTCAAAGCAAACACAGAATTGTCATTAACCTTGAAATCTTTGTAAGTTGCCCATTAAAGCACAGCGCACATGGTTTTGTGTATGCAGCCTCGTGTGGTAATCAATGTGGAACGATGTATAATGCATGCCGTAATGTACAGTGCATAATAAACAATATATGCAAGATGTAATTTTCCAGCACTTAATTGCAGTATTTACATTGTTCTTTTCTCTTCTCTGTCTCTCCCTGGTCGAAGAGCTGGGTTTACATTAGTTAAATGTGCATATGATAGAAGTTCGCTGTATCTCTTCAGTGAGGTTCTTCATTACATCTCCCACCCGGCAGTAGTTGCTTCCTCTGCTGTGCTCTGCTTCAGTCTGGGTTCCTACCAGTGGCATGCCTTGAGCCGGGGAGCTGCGTGTCGGAATCCCAGCAGCGGTCCTGGAGGCGGTGGCTGTGAGGGGGGCTTCACCTGGATTCTGTAGACACACAAATCAGCCCGCTTACCCCTCTTAATGACACTTCCAATATCTACTGTGATTCTAACTCCATGTCACAGATAGGGAGCCCAGTATTCCTGATAACAGTCACACAGCTATGCAGCTTTGGGGCTGGGGTTCAGATAATTCTACCTGCTTTATGATTTCAGGCAGCAGATGAGCTGTCTGGAAGAGGCAGAGGCCCAGCCGAGCAGTGGTTTCCTGGCACAGAGTGACTGCTGACGGATGTGGGGTTCTTTGTGGGTGGGGAACGTGTAACTGGAGTGGTGGTGCCTGCACGCCTGTCCACATTCTGAGCACACTCAGAGCCACAGAGGGGTATATTTAAGAGTGAGCTTTATATTGTGCCAATGCTGTCTCCGTACAGCTATTACTAAGCAGTTAAGCAGGCAGCCCTAGGGCAGGAAGTCCAAGCTCAGGACTGCTGCCTGCTCCATTTCTGAGTTCACATGGCCCTTTCTACAGGTACTCACCATGAGAGGTGCCATTCTTCTTCTCTAGACAAAGCTGCTCCACAGAAGGGCCCTTTAGCCATCCCCCATCCCATCGTAGAGACCAGAGAACGGGAGGAAGGCGCTGAACAATTGGGGGCTGGCAAGTGGCACTGCCAAGACTTCGACGCAGCCATTCTGGGCCGTGGCTCCCAGTCCTGCTGGCCACACCTGGACTCGCGCCCGGTCCAATCCATGGAAAGCGACCCAGGAGGTCTAGAGCTGCAAGTAACTTCAACCCACTAGCAGCAAAGCCAGGTTCTTCACTTCCATTTTGCTGATTTGTGAGGTGGATTCTAGAACCATCTTTGTCTCAATCTTCCTGGACATTTCTGATATGGGAGTGGGAGGGCTGGCAGTAAACCCCGAGACTGTGGGAAGAGGAGATGCATTCGAGTGGCTGACTTTTAAAAGTAGTAAGTGGACCAAGAAAGCAAAGGAGGGAGAGAGGGAGAAAAGGAGGGGAAAAGGGAGAGAAAGAAGAGGAGGAGAGAGAGGCACGCTACTCTTCACCATGTTGAAGTCGATAGCAGATTCTAGAAGGATTTAGGATTTTTCCAAATTACCATGGCTGTTGGGCACCCCTTGGCTGGTTCAGCTGGAGAGTCTGACGGCACGGTAATGAGAAGGCAACCTGAGATCCCAGCCCAGGCCTCCTGACAGCCGCTCATCCTCCAGCTCTGGCGCTCCACCCCCTCCAGCCGCGCTGTCCCAATCGGGCTCCTTTGATTCCCAAGTCCCCTGCACCATGTAATTTGCTCCTCTCTGCCCTCATCTGTGGGTTAATTACTTAGATTTTTCTTTCATGTTTAAATGCAGAGTGACAAAGCCATGATCTATACCCAGTGCAACAAGAAAGGGCAGCCAAGGGGTCCTCTCTTGCCCAGGCCCAGGGCAGTCCTTGTGTTTGCAGCCAGAGGTGTGGAGACCGCGTAAAGGCAAAGCTGAAGCACTATCTGTGCCTTCCTGGGTCTGAGGCCTGGACAGGCAGGCGTAGTTAAGCTGGGCAGAGGGCTAGGAACTGACCATCTCAGATCTAGAACCTCAGAGCCTCAGGGGAAGGGGAGGAGGAGGAAGGGCTCTGACAGAGATCTGGTGTCCTGGGTGACAAGGGGACCAGGCAAAGCCGCCGGGTCTCTGTGCTTTTCCTGGTAATTTTTCCACTGCAGAATTTTCAGAGCGTTCCACAAAATAAGAACACACTGACCATATATGAAATCTGTTACCCAGAGGAAGTGAGCAAGGAGGAACTGAAGACGTCTCTGTTTCTCAGCGTGTGGTTAGGTTCCAAGGAGTATGTGCCCTCACCATGCCTCCCAGCCCCACCCAAGTACCCAGACTAGGTCTCCAGGTAGTAATTCCCAGAATACCCATGGTGCTTAACAAAAAGCTGTCAGGAGGCAAGGATCTCCGAGCTTGGGCCTCCAGCAGGCCCAGCACCCAGGGTCAGCCACAGCTGCTAGTCTGTCAGAAAAGCACACTCTCCAGCCCGGATCCACCGAAGTTTTGAGCCTCTGGAAGTGGGTCTAGAAATGAGTGTTTGCAGAGTTTGCAAACCTGAAGGAACATCAGAATGGCTTCTAGGCAGGAAGCCTATCCACAGTAATTCTTTGGTGCCCTGCTGAATGTCAGTTCCCTTCCTGATGCCTGACCTGATGATTGCACGTGAAGTGTGGCCTGAACCAGTGGTTCTCAACCAGGGGCAGCCATGCCCACAGGGGACCGTTCTCAGGGTGAGGGGAGCAGGGGGCTACTGGCGTCTGGTGGGCAGAGGCTGGGGAGGTTATTCAAGACTCTCCAATCAGCATGTCAGGCCTGTGACCACAAACCACCCCAAGCCAGAGGTCAGTAGTGCTGAGGCTGAGAAACATTGGCCCAACACAGACGTCCTGCTCACACCACACCTGTGCTACTGTGGTCTCGACGTGTTCTTCGTGTGAGCAGGCAGGGTGTGAAGTTGGGTCTGTGTGAAAGAGGCCTGGCAGCAAGCCACCATTCAGGTGAGAGCGTTCAGAAGGCAAGACTGCATTCCAGGTGAATTAAACTGAAATCCATTCCTTTGTGAGGAAATAGAGAGATGTTAATGAAAATTTCAAAGGGCATTTAAAGCAAGGGTCATTATGAGCAATTTAATCAAGAAATGGTAGAGTGAGTTTGCTGACTAAGTGAGTTTCACTTAGTATGTGAAATGCCCAAATTGTTGGGGTAGGTGTTTTGCTACAGAAGCTGTTTGCATTCCTGGTGGACAAAACTTGGCCAGTTAGCTACTGGTTCTGAGACATTGTCACTGGTTCTGAGACAACGTCACTGGTTCTGAGACATGGCTGCTGATTCTGGGACATCACTGCTGATTTTGAGGCGTTGTCACTGGTTCTGAAACATAATCACTGGTTCTGAGACATCACCATTGGTTCTGAGACATCGTCACTGATTCTGGGACATCTCTGCTGAATTTGAGACATCGTCACTGGTTCTGAGACATCGTCACTGGTTCTGAGATATCACCACTGATTCTGGGACATGGCTGCTGATTCTGGGACATCACTGCTGATTTTGAGACGTTGTCACTGGTTCTGAGACATCGTCACTGGTTCTGAGACATCGTCACTGGTTCTGAGACATCGTCACTGATTCTGGGACATCACTGCTGAATTTGAGACATCGTCACTGGTTCTGAGACATCACCACTGGTTCTGAGACATCTCATCAGAACCAAGAAGAAGAAGCTATCTTCAGGTGGCCGTTGTCCCAGGAGCAGATTCAGTGGATGTGCCACCAATCATTTGGGCCCTATTTACAAGCTTTGAGTAACCTTTCTGACTCTTTGGACCTATGGTTTTCAGTTTACCAGTCCTTCCTTACTGGAAATGGTCCTTACTAGTGGGGCTTAGGCAGTGGTAAGGAGAGAGTTCAGGAGGCCAAGGCCCTCGTGTGAAGAGATGGCTATCTCTGACCAGCTTTTCCTAAAGCATGGATTGCTGGGCGCGCTCCATCAGCGCCGTGAGGTGGTTCTTATGGACATTCCATTTACACATGAGTCAGAGAGGGGTCAGGCATGTCAGTTGAGGGTGGAGCAGAGGAAGAGAAGAAGAGAAGGGATCGAGTCTGCAGGGGGAGAGGCAGAACCAGAGAGACAGTGTGACCATCTCATGGGAAGCATGAATGCAAATTTGGGACAGAAATGCGGCATGTTTGGGGGCAACAAGAGGGCTTCTCTGGGCGACAGTGAATGTGAATGTAGTGTGAAATTGGATCAGAGCTGCAAAGATGACTGTTATTAATAGCATCACTGTTATTCTAGCTACGGGATCCTATGGTGGCTGCAGGCAGTGTCTGGCAGTGCACCGTGACTATTAAGAGCCCAGGAAATTGGCAGATGGGAAGAAGGTAGAATTACAGTTGGAATTCCGTTCTGCCTCATAAGCTGTGTGTTCATGTACTGGTGGCTTAACCTCTCTGTGTCTTAGATACCAGACCCATGAAATACGGACAATGAATGATACCTACTAGGTATTGGGAGATTCCCCAAGAGCAAGTTCTGAGAGGAGGATTGGAGCACAGTGAATTCACTAGGGAAGTGATCCGGGGAAACTGTTGGGGGTGGGAAGCTGAGGCAGGCAAGGGCAAAGACATGCAAAGGGTTGGTTGTGCACGCAGTAACTGCGGCAGGTGCCTGGACTGAATCCCCAGGGGCCTCGGGGAAGCAGTGTGGAATATCCACTTCAGTGTCAGTCTGGCGGGTGTGATGGGAGGGCTGCCCCAGGTTACATTGGTTTTGAGACCACCAGGCTGCTTTCAGATATGCTTTGGGCTCCGAAAAAGTGCTCCGCAGAGCGGTGTGGCACCTCGCCATCAGCAGATGCGCCAGCCCTCTACGGAAAGGCCAGAGGAGACGTGGGTGTGGGGGAGGCCAGAGGAAGCCAGGAGAGTCTTCTGGGGTCAGCACCAAAAGGCACAAGAGCAGTGTGCCCTCTGCACCAGGAATCTGTAGCTAAGAAGTTAAGGAAACGGCTCGGCACTGAGAAAGCTGCGCAGCGATGCTCCTGTGTATTATACGTGATGGCACAAATTGGAACTAGCAATAACTGCCAGCCCTTATCGAGCGGCTGTCATGCGCTTGGTGCGATAAATGTTGTACAAATAGGTTAAATTCCAAGCACTAGTAAAGCAGCTAAGTGACTCGGTGGAATATTACACGGCCACTAAAGAAGATGGTTATGAAGACCATAATGACAGGAGAACATCTAAGTGGGAAATGAGTACTGGGCAGTAAATGAGAGGGAGAGTAGGGTTCTTCCTGAGCACAGCAAGCCTGCGCACCTGGGAAGGAGGGTGGGCCCGGAGGACGTCTGTCAACCTTCTGACTGCCCTTTGGTTCCTATAAGGGGATCCTGAATGATTTTTTTTCTCTCTAGTTTACAAATATCCATTGATGTGCTTGTATTACAGTTATAATGGGAAAAAATAGGAGAAAATTGAAAAAGTAAAAGAAATGGGGGGCCCTAAAACTAGATTGTAGAGAATCCAGTAGAGGTTTTGGGAGGGAAATAATATAATGGAAACTATTTCAGAGAAATGAATCTGGGGGCAGTGTGGAAGATGGATTGGATCAGGAAGGCCCAAGGCAAGAGTCCAGCTTGCAAACTAATAAAGGTCACAGCCAGCAGAGAGGAAAGATTAGTTTGAGAGGCTTGGAAGTCAATGAGATGATGAGGGAGGAAGAGAGCAGCAGCAGAAGTGCGGCTAAGACTTTTAAGGCTAAGGGGGTAAAATTCTCAATAGAACAGGTAGATACGGGTTTAAATACACTTTTAAATACATCCGAGCCAGGTTTTTTTATGTCTGTTCTCTCATTTAAACCTAACAATGACCTCATCCTTGTTTTGCAAGCAAGGTAATAAGAGATTAGGGAAATAAGGCCACTTGCCCAAGTTCACAGTGAATCTGAGCTTCTGTGAATGGATGGATGGATGGATGGATGGATGGATGGATGGATGGATGGATGGGTAGGAAGATGGTTGAATGGGTGGGTGGAAAGATGGATAGATGGGTGGCTGGGAAGATGGATGGATGGATGGAACAGTAGGTAGTTAGAAAGATGAATGAATCAGTTTTGGGGTAGGTAGACAGTTGGATGGACAGGTGGATGGATAGATGGGAGCATGGACAAAGGGGAGATTGGATAGATCAATAAATGAGTGAATGGTTAGAGGAAGATGGAGAAATAGATTGATAACTAGGTAAGAAAGGAATAGCACTAGATGTTACAATGCTAAAGTAGATAAAAGGAATTCAAGAAGGAAACAACAGATACTATTAGGTGGTATTGAAAGAAGGTAGTAAAGAAGAAAAATACTAGATTTTCAGGAAGAAAGAGTGGCCACTGTCATCTTTAAGAAGGTCATATCAGTCAAGTACTAGAAATTAGTCTTAGGCAACTTTGGGAGACTGAGGAGCCGGGACATTTTGGGAGGAACCTATAAAACGACTAGTCAGATGATTGAATATGAAAGTTTAATAACAGGTGTGAGTTTAAGGAACAGAGTCAATAAGAGGAAGGAGGGATGATGTAAGATAGGAAGGGGAGGAGAGGAGAAAGGAGGTCTAGGAAAAATGGAAAAAGAAGTCATTACTGACGAAGAATGAGGACAACTGGAAGTCTAGAACGGGTCAGCTCCAGTGTCCTTCTGATAATCTTGTAATGGTCTTTCCCTCACACTGCCACCGTGTACAGCAAGAGGCTCTCAGGAGGATAAACTGAAGCATGACACATTGTCGGACAGTACTTGACATATTCTAGGGCAAAATGGGGCCAGGCTCCTGTGACTTTGATGATCACCATCAGCGCCACTTCCTGGGAAGGAGCCTTGATCTATAGATCAATGGCGCTCCCTGAGGCCTGATATGGTGGTCCACGCCAGTATTCCTAGCTTCTCAGAAGTCTAAGATCTGTAGTATCGTGGTTTGAGACCAGCCTGGGCAAAAGTTCTTGAGAGTCTATCTCTAATATAAGTGTGGTGTTGTGCATCTTTCATCCCACCTACCTGGGAAGTACAAATAGGAGGATTGCAGTCCAGGGCAGACTGAGCAAAGAGGAAGCCTATTCAAACTACAGTTAAAGTAAGCCAGATGCTAGTACTTATACCTGCAACCCCAGCTACTCAGGAGGCTGAGATCCAAGAAGGTCAGGGTTTAAAACCAGACAAGGCAGGAAAACACTTGAGACTCCAATTCAGAAGGCAAGGCTGGAGGCATGACTCAAGTGGTAGAGTGCCAGCTGAGCGAGCAAGCTATACAACCAAGTGCAGGGTCCTGAGTTCAAACCCCAGTACCACCTCCTCTTTCCCCAAAGACATCGTTCTCCCTCACTGATGACAGGGTAACAGCGATTAAGATGCATTGTTCTCATAAGCTGATTTATTGGATGGTAACTCCTCTGTCCAACTACTTAAAGATAACAACAACAACAATGATAATACAAGAACATAATAACAGAAAAGAGCATATTCCCCGAGAAACTGCATCTAGCACCCCAGCATTGTGCTACCCGCCACAGAAAGTAGACATCTTTGATGGAAGAAAATTAATTTTGTGCAAGACACGGTGCGTAGCCACGGTGTGCAACTTTGTCGGTTGGAAACGAACCTTCTGCAATGTGCAACAGATGAGGCGTGTTAGGTTCCACTTTTCTTTCCTTTTTTTGCCCTTCATTTTGAGGAGACCATTAATAAACAGAAGCTGCTCATTAAGGCAGAGTTGTAGGGTGTTTACCAGGCAGTGGCGAGCGGCTGGCTGGGTGCCAGGCAGCCGAGAACGCGGTCCACTCGGAGGGGGCCCGTGAAGATCCATCGGATCCCAGCAAGCACTGTGAACTCGGTGCCCTTTCCCATTCCAGGAAGTTTTATGCTTTTCTAATTGGTGCTAGGAGAGGCCTGCGTCCTGCACGCTCGGCATGAGTGGCCCTGAAAACCTTATTAACCCAGCCACTTGGCCTTCAGACTGCAGCCCCTAGGGTGGTGGTTCCGACTTGGGTTTAGCTGGGCCCCAGCGAGTCCTACTGTTGGGGTGAAACTTTGCATCTTTCTCCGGCTGGCCTTGCTCTGGAATGACCATCGCTTGAGCCTTGTCGTCCAGAAAGTCACCTCCGTGCCCAGCCTGCTTCTTCCTGCTCTTTCCCTCCTCCCTGAGGAGCCAGGTTCCTGGGGAAGCCACCCCCTAGGGTTGACCAGACATGGTGGAAAAGCCAGTCTGGTGCCCGAGGACGAGTTTGGATGCTTTGACGCAACGTGAGTTGTAAAATTAGAAGGAGACACAGGAAAGGTGTGCTCTGCTGGCTAGAAAGAGCCTTCCCCTTTGTTAATGGGCCTTCACTAGCAGCTGGATTTGCATGCCTCCATGGTTTGGGAAGCAGAGCAGGGTGGTCTAGTACTGATGGACACATTCCCTGGCTGACAGGGGGTCAGGGGCCGTTCAGAGAGACAATGGCAGCTCCAGTTTCTTTTAATGGTCAGTCAAAGGACAGCTGGCATCCTTGGTGCTCCAATAATCATTAGTTTATGGACAGTCTAATAATAAGTAAAAAAAAAAAAAGCAAACAACAAGCATTTCTGATACAGATACCATGCTAAGTGCTTACACACACTGCGTCTAACTGAGCCTCTGAATATGTTAACCTCTCTGGGTGGCCGGGCAGTGCATGGCTATGGGGCAGGTGCTGGTCTAGCGTCTCCATCAACCTCCACCCAGCCACCAGGGAGCTGGAGAGAATGCAGAGCCCTCAGACCAGTCTTCTCCAGAGCAGATTTGAACTGGGTCTCCCGAATCCGTGCTGTGATTGCACCGGGGTAGGATGCGGGCCAGCACGTGTGTTCATTCACATCTCTTGGGCTGAGCTGGGTGTGCATCATCTCAACCCTGGTGGGTGACCCCATGGGAGGAGAGGGGCGCAGGGGAAAGCCACGAGAACCAAGCTGAGCAGGAAGCTGTAGGCAGCAGTGCTGGACTAAGCCTTCCCACGCCACCTTCCAGAGTCCCTCTGCTTTAAGCACGTGTCTTTAGAAACACTTTTACAAACAGGAGACACAAGACCAAGTGGGTTCATGGCAGTGCATCCGAAGGCTGGTTGCAGCTGTGGGCCTGTCAGATTTGAGATGGGCCGTGGTATTGACAGTGAGACCCGCGGATGCTAGAGACAGGGCTCTGGCCAGCTCCCTCTTTGCAGCGGTGAAGACCACGGGCGACCGAGAACTTAGGAAGACCAATTCCATCCGGTCCCATGAACAGCTTGGGGCCTGACATTTTCAATGCCAACAGTCCTAATTTTTGTTCTGAAAACAGCTTGCCGGCCGACCCTCCGCCTGTCACAGCCATTGAGTATTCTCAGGACACCCTCAGATCACGGCTTTTCCCAAGAAGCTCTTTGGTTCTGGGGGTTGTGGAGTTGCAGTCTTATGTTCTGAAAACACTTCCCATCCCGATCTGCTAAAGGTGATACCCAGGCCCCAGAGAGTTACAGGAAAATCTGTTTTCAGAAAAATCTTTTTCAACCAGGCCAGGATTCTGTCTGTGGTTTTTGTCATGACGAGATGAGCAGAGCTGGGTTCCGGAAGCTACCGGCTGCTCTTTTTATGTCTTCTCTCCTGATTGATGGTCTGGAAAACCATTCGCCTGGGTTGAAGATGGACAGGTGAAGTTCTGTCTGTGCTGTGATTACAGCCCATAAGTAGCAGCTCCAGGGGCTGAAACTGACCTTTGGTCCTGCTCTTCATTTAAAAATAACAGACCTTGGGAAATGAGCTGATGCAGAAAGGTGTTGGAAGCTGAAGTTGTTGTGAAGGTTGGCTGTCAAAACTATTTAATTGGTTTACTTTACCTAGAATTCTTGTGGGTTTTTTCTTTTCTGATTTAAACAGACTACTTTTTAAAGCCTAATTTCCCTCATGGCCAGTCTCCAGAGGAAAGTTGGTCTTGCGTGAATTACAATGGAATCCTAGAGTCATTCCATGACTGTGGCTTCCAAAAGAGAGCCAGTGCCCTTTATTATACACAGACAAAGATTTTTACTAGTCGCAAACATCTGCGTGGCACTTACGATGTACGCTGAGTTTTGCAGGAGGATCTGGACACCCAGAGCAAGAAGAGACCAATGCCTGCCCTCCGGACACCACCTGTGGAGCTGAGCAACTAGCAGGCCTGCTTCTCCCTGCCTTAAACCTCAGGCTGGCATGCTTGGCTTCAGTGACAGGGCTGGGCTGCATTGGTCTCTCATTTGCTTAGAGGTCAGTTTCCCAGCTCTTGTAATGTCTGTGATAAGGCATTCATTTCCCAAGTCTTTTGCAGAAACGATCACTCTTTCCCCTTGAGTAGTTTTGAGCCAAGCATGTAACATTATGTGAATGTTTGAAAACTTCTCATGGATTTCAGAATGCAATTCTGACAGTGCTGAAGGCTGCCAATTAAATGAAGATTTAGATAAAGGCTGTGTGGGAGAAGGAACACAATGTTCTGAAACCTAATAATGGTTTCCTTCTGTCTTTTTGAAGCTCTGGAATAATCCTGATTGACTGGCTCTCTGCTTTGGGCATTCCCATTTACTGGACAATTTAATAACATTTAAAGTGTTTGACAACCTTCATTTTGGGGGCAGACATCCACGGGGAAGGGGCCGTGGGTGAGGAGCCGGACTGGAATAAGGCTGTTTGTATTCAGGAGGGAGTATGGAGGGCTGAGAACAGGCTCACGGCCTACAGGAAACACAGGGAACACCTGGCAGCAAGGGCCATGCCCACAGTTAAGTGCTCTCTTCTTTGCTTCTTCCAATAGCATCAAGATAGATGCTGGGACCCATCACATACATGAGGCAGCACAGCCCACCGCATGCAGCCACTGAGTCTTGGCCTTAGATCTCTTACTCACTTTCTACACTTGGGGTTCAGTGTGAGCTTGAAGAATCAGGAGTGGGAGTAGCCCAAAGGAAATTCCAGATCATTTTCCTCTTTTTCCACAATATTAGAGGGTTCATCTTTTCACACATGGGTGCATTCATTCAACTTACTGTGTTCCAGATGTGGTTCTAAGCACCAAAAAACAGCAGGGCCCAGAATCAAATCCCTGTCTTCATGGAGAAATTGTTTCAGAGGGAAAGGCAGAGAGGAAAAGAAGCCTGGTAGTAGTAAGTGCTGCAGAGGATGATGGTAATGATGGTGGTGATGATGATGGTGATGATGGTGAAGATTCTCCTGTGGATTGGGGTGGGATAAACCTCAAGCCTGTCTGAGGTTTGTGGATTTGTGAGAGAAAGGATAGCCAGGAAGAACAAGAAGCAAGGGTAAAGTCTAGGCAGGAAATGGTGAGTGACCACAGTGGCTGGACCAAGGGCAGGAGATGACATCAGAGAGACAGACATGGGCCCCGGGGAAGGCATGCTTGCTATTCTGAGAGTGATGGGAAGCCACTGGGGGTGGGGAGAGGGCAAAATGGCGACTTCATCTGTTGCTCTGTGAGGCTCAGGAAGCCAAGATGACTTAGAAGCAGCCTGCAGAAGCTCACTTTCTCCCCAGTCTCCATCTTCCTCGTTTACACATGTTAATTGTACATATGTTATCTCCTCAGCGACCTGGCGAAATAAGCATTGCTATTATTATTGCTGTTCTCCATTTTAACAGTGGGGAAACTGAGGCTAGGCACAAGCCAGGTCACCTAGACTTACAGGAAGTATTAAAAAGTGAGATGCCCTCAGGTAGCAGTTTGCTATTCTAATGTTTTTAGTTTGTTGTTCAGCGAGTACTTGCTTTGTATCAGAGCCTAGAAGAGGCTGGGGCCATCCAGACACATGGCTGAGCCCCGGCATCTCTCTGTCTCTTTGACAGAGAATTAAGCAGAGAGTCCATGTAAAAAGCATTAAGGGCTGGGCTACAGGGAAAGAACTCTGCTTTTTTTTTTTGTCAGTTGTGGGGCTTGAACTCTGGGCCTGAGCCCTGTCCCTTAGCTTTTCAGCTCAAGGCTAGAACTCTACCACTTGAACTACAGCGCCACTTCCGGTTTTCTGGTGGTTTATTGGAGATAAGAGTTTCACGGACTTTCCTGCCCGGGCTGGCTTTGAACAGCGATCCTTAGATCTCAGCCTCCTGAGTAGCTAGGATTACAGGTGTGAGCCACTGGTGCTGGGCTAAGAGCTCTGCTTTTGCTTTGGGAGTTCAGAGAAGAACAGTTGCATCAGTAGGTAAGCAGTAAATGGATGACACCTGAGCTTGGATTGGGCATCAAGATGTAGATACTTAAACAAAGCTGGCAGGCTGGCAGTATGGGGTGGGAAGGGGTGTTCAAACAGAGAAATCAGTGGTTCAGAGTTATAGAGTGGACAGAGAATGGCAGCCTGCTCAGTGTGTCTGAAGAGGGGCAGGCAAGTAGCTGGTTGTATTTGAATGGTATGTACATGTGAAATCATCTAGGTGCATTGTGTGTGTGTGTGTGTGTGTGTGTGTGTGTGTGTGTGTATGCATGCATGTGTATGTGTGTGTATGTTACATTTACTACAGTCAGTGAGCTTACGTTTGCACATCACTGCTCAGAGACCATACTTTACATTAGGGTTCACTCTTGGTACTTTGTCTGTGCTTTTGGATAAATGAATATACCAACCACTACAACATTATACAGAACAGTTTCTGTCCCCGAAGTCCTCTGCCTACTTACCCTTTTCTTCCCTGGTAACACTGAAAACCACTAATCCTTTACTGTTCTCTAACTTTTGCCTTTTCTAGAATGTTCTATCCCTGTAATCCTACAGAATGTAGCCCTCCCACACTCGCTTCTTTCAGCAATGTGCGTGTAAGGTTCTGCCATTTCTCTTCATGGCTTGGAAACTCATTTCTTTTTAGTGCTGAATAACATTCCATTGTCTAGATGTACCATCGTTTTGTATGCCGTTCACCCACTGTAGGACATCTTGGTTGTTTCCAAGTTAGGACAATTATGAATAAAATTGCTATATGAGCAGGTTTTGTATGAAACTATATTTTCAACTCAATTGGCTAAATACCAAGGAACACAATTAGGGGATCATATAGTACAAGTTTATTTAAGATTTTAAGAAACCACTCCTTTTCTTTCAGGGCTATTGAACCATGGAATAAAACATAGTGGCTATACCACTATGTATTGCCATCAACAGTAAATGAGAGTTCCTATTGTTCTGTATCCTCACCAACATTTAGTCATTAGGGTTTTGGATTTTGGCCATTCTAATTGGTCAAGCTCTTGAATTCTCTAAGTGCATCTCATTGTCATTTTAATTTGGAACTCCTTAAAGGCATGTGGGGTGGCAAACATTTATGTGCTTATTCCACACAAGCATATTTTCATTGGTGAAGTATCTATTCAGATCTTTTGCTCATTTTTTAATAGGGTTGTCATATTTCTTGTTGTTGAGTTGCAAGATCTCTTTGCCTATGTGAGTTTTTAAAAATATGGAAGGGCTGGGAAGGTGGCTCAAGTGGTAGAGTGCTAGCCTTGAGCTGAAGAGCTGAGGGACAGTGCCAAGGCCCAGAGTTCAGGCACCACGACCGGACCCCCCAAAAAAAATAAAAATAAAAATAAAAATATGGAAAATGGCACCACCCAAAGGGTACTTGTGAGAATTAAATAACACCCGAGAGCTAGGAACCCTGTCCATCACAAGGTGGGTGCCCAGTGGCTTGCCCCGGTTGTCTCTCTCATTTGACTATGCTCCCAGTATTTTTGTCTGTCTGTCTGACCAATGCCTGGTATAAAGAAGATAGTCAACAAAGGAACTATTGAATAAACTTTTTTTTTTAAATGCATGATGGTCCTATCCTGCTACTGTGATTATATACTTGATACTCAGAAACATTTGCCCCAAGGGAATTCCTAAGGGTGGGGTTTCTTGGTCTATTTTGGGCAAAGTTAGCCAGGTCATTCCACATTGTCTTGTGATGATGGTGAATCATCCTGGCAGGCTTGCCTGGCTTGTAGCAGCTGTGAACAGGAAGGTCACCGGGGAGGTAGGGTAGAAATTATGGTCCCCATTTCACCGACAATGATGCCAAGAGAAAGATTTATATATTTGCTAATGGTTCCCAAAGATTGAGACAACTTCTTCAAAAATCCAGCATCACCTGATTTCAGCATCTAGCTAACTCAATTTATTCGACCCTAGCCCCCTCTCTCCCTTTACACAGCCCAGGAATCTGAATATTTACCATCAGTCCTGTGGAAAATGTCTCCATAGTAGAAACCTCATACATAGGC